>NC_091246.1:80709285-81338750 GCF_042477335.2 Ovis canadensis | reverse complement strand
AAGCTACATATACAGACATAAGATATTACTACTTGTTTAATGATTCCATCCTAATGGTACAAGGTAGGTTTAGGCATTTATCCATAGCATTTGAATTTTATGGACTCAATATCCAGAGACACCCAATTATGAATATGTATTTATGCTTTTATGCACATTAGGTACTTTAACCCTGTTGCTAGTAAATATCTGTTTATGTTATTACTCTTATGCTGATTCTCATCAAACCATCTGCTAATTATGTACTTGTCTTTCCTTGTCACAGTGCACGCAGGAAAAGAAGGCACTGGTTCTATAAATGCAAATATTTTGATTCACATGATAGTTCTCTTGCCCACATAAATCTATGCATTTTCATGATGGTTTTAGTTATCGGTGTTGGAAACATCATAATTGACCTTCGAAGGAATCATTGAAATGTGTTTACCAGTCAAGTTTGTGAGCATGGAAAGGTGAGGCTAGCATTTGGACTACACTTAATTTATCAAAATTAATGCTTTTGGACTGTATTTGGAAAGTTTTCTGATGGTAGTTCCACAGCCTTGCTGATTGTTGTCTACCAAATATCTACATTAAAAATGGAAAACAAAACAAACATGTAGACTCAGGTAAGATAATTCATTGTCATTGGCCAAAAATTGTTTTAATAAATAACAAATCTATGATGCCTGTGAGAACAGTACCCCCATAGCTATGCCATCAATGTGCAGAATACAACGTTAAAATCTTTGTAGTGGTCATGTGATTCTCTCCTGCCCTCCCTACTTGCTGGACTGTGAGTTCCTAGATATAAGAAACTTTACACTGATCTGTTGTATGCTTGCAGCAATTAAGAGTGCTTGCACTTAGAATTACTTAATATATAAATAAATTCATTAAGGCAAACTAAAAGTGAAAAGCACTGTGGGTATGTGAATTCAAGAAGAAAATCTAACTTCAAAGGTGAATATTTCTTTCGCATACTTTGATCCTCACTAAAAGAACATCTGAAATGAATGACCCTGTTTTTAACTTACTAGTATCTCTCTTAAACTACAAGATAGGTTCGTTTCAGTGAAGGTTATTCTTTATTTCTTTCATGTTATACCTGCAGAACTTGGCTTTTTTTCCATATCTGTACTTCTTTCTCCTTTCCTATAACTTCAAACCGGGAGTGATAGAGAAACTTCATTAATTAATTCCCTTTAGACACAGCAATAAACTGGCAAACTTCTGTTGCTTTTGAAAGGGAGAGATTTGTTTTGCATTTTTCTCTTCTTGCACTTAAAGTGGTCCTCTGTTTGCTAAGGTACAACTGAAGAATACTGTTTGAAAATTGTTTAGGGGTACTTTTATAATTGGATCATAGCCAATTCTATCTTTTGTGCTTATTAATAGATTTTTTTCAAGTTGTTATCCTTTGAAATCTCTATGAAAATCTTTTTTCTTCTTAATACTTACATTTTAAAAGTTTTCTTTATGCATCATGATACTTATCTGAATCCTCGAAATATAATAGTGTTTTTAAATCTGGTTGGAAAAGAAAGCTTGGCTTGTGATGCCTTAATGAGGGTGCTTAGTAACGCTTTAGATTTAACTGTTACAAAAGGCTGTATTCAGTGTCCTTGTGCTGACGTTTCTTCATGTTTTATAGATGATTCAAAATAATGCATTATTTCTGTGCTGTAGTTTTACAAGAGCAAGATTTTACTGCATTATTCAAACACAGTGTTCAGCCTCATTCAAGTACAGAAAAACTGCTCTGAGTACCACTGCTGTCTCAACAATGTAGTCACAACCCACTCAAATACTGCATGATCTGTAGTTCTCTTTTATTTTTGGCCTAGTGTGATATATCATTCTTATAAGGTTTCTCTTATCAAGAAAAGTTTTAATTTAAGTTTTATCTATTTAAAATTCAATTTAAAATTTCTGAATTAATCCCTTATTTACATTACATTTGCATTATAGTTTCATATATTTGAAAGTGCTTTGATGAGAATTTTACGGCATGTTAGATGTAAGTCATGCTACTAGAGAAAGGGAAGAATTTGAAACTTCAGAATATGAAAATCAGATGTAAGTTTAGTCATCCACGAGAAGGAGGAACTAACAGTCTGATATGAAGCATGCAAAATCCTATCTTTGGCTTTAGTTCAGCCCATCTTGACATCAAAGAGTCTTGCTAGTGAAAGATGAAAATGGAATTTGTTTGATATAATGAAAATGATAAAAATTGGATGGATACCAGTGTCATGTTTCCAAACAATTAACCTAAATAATTTTTCCCTACAGAAATACTCTTGAGGCAAAGGAGAAAAGAACAAAATAAATAATTCTTTAAATGTTTTCTTTTTGCATTTACAGGGAGAATCTTGCCCTCTTTCTAGGGACTTTGCATGGGTGTTAAATGTTGCTATGTATGGCTGTTGAAATAGTAGCACCAAGAAATTTGGTTAAGCTCATGAATGACTGTTTAGAGATATCCTTTCAGAACCGCACATTTTGTGCCAGACTGTGTTCCAAATCTATGACACTAGTCAAAACAAAAATTGAAATCATGATAAAAATACTCTTGAAGGGCTTATGTCTAGCCCAAACAACAGTTTCTTGCTTCAACTCCTATAATAAAGATGTCTTACCACACCACAACAACAGCTTTGCAATGCACAGCTATGATTCCCAAGATTTCTTCAAGACTTCTTGCATGAATACACTTTCAAATCTTTACTCATGTTATAAGATTTTGCATGGATGGAATTCCTTGGAGATATTTCCACCCTCATATGGCAAAACCATAGTCATTCTTCAAGATATATGTTAAAATAAACTAATGAGATGTAAATTTGAACCTATACTTTCCAAGACTGAATACATTATACAATCTTGAATTTATCCATCTTGGGTGTCTATACATTTTAATATAAATATATAACAACTTAAGTTAAAAACCATTTAGTTAATTTGGGGTACTTTCACAGGCTGAATTCAAAGGCAACCGGATATAAGAAAAGCTCCTGCCAATAGAAATCGTAAAAACACATAAATTGGGTAGGGGGTGGGATCAAGATGGCGAACTAAGAAGACCTTCAACTCACTTCCTCCTATAAATACATCAGATCTTCAAGTATACAGAGCAACTGTCATTGAGAAGGACCTGTACATTAGCAGAACAGGTCTTCTATAACCAAGACGTTAAAGAAAGAACAACAAGGAACCTGGCAGAAAGAGAAGCGATCTAATTGGGAACTACATCCCTTAATGGGTGACCCAGAAGAGCAGGGGAATATCATTGGCTTGGACATCCTCACTAATGAGTGAGGGGTACAAGCCCCATAGAAGTCACCCCATCCCTGAGGTCTGACACTAGAAAGGTAAGTCCTCTTAGCTGGTTTGCAAACCAGTAGGGCTTAGAGAGGGCTGTAAGAAACAGACTTCACTGTTGAAGAGCACACACACAGACTTGCTTGCTCCCAGTTCCAGCGCAAAGGCACCAAATTGAAAATTAGTGATGTTTTGACCACCCTGCCAGGACCACCCTGGATCCCATTTGACACTGTACTCCTGTTCCAGCCTTTTATGTTTCAGCATTAGTCCCAGCTAAGGTGAAATCCACTATTGTCAATGCACAAAGAAAATGAAAATGCCAATTTGAAAACATATATGCACCTCAGTGTTTCTACGGGCATCGTTTACAATTGCCAAGATATAAAAATAACCTGTCTCCAACAAATTAATGGGTAAAGAAGGTGTGATATATATAAATACACAATAGAATATGAAAAACCCATAAAAATAATGAAATATTGTCATTTTTAACATGATGGAAGAATCTAGTGTGTATTATGCTTAGTGAAATAAGTCAGAAAAAGACAAATACTCGTATGTTTTCAATTATATGTGGAATATAGAAAATAAACTGAATGAATATAACAAAAAAGAAATATATGCAGAGAACAAACCAGTGGTAACTAATGAGAGGTGGGCAAAAAAGGTTAAGGGCATTAAGGGGTACAAACAACTAAGTATAAAATAAGATTCAAGGAGAGCATGAGAGAATGTAGACAATATTCTACAGTAACTTTATATAGAGTATAATCCATAAAATATCAATACTATGTTGTACAGCTGGCACAAATAGAATAATGTACATTACTATACAACATTACAAACATAAACAAAAAAACCCCATAATTTCAAATTAACTAATTTCACTCTATAGAGTAGAATCTACTCTGATATCTCCTAACAGTGCTTAAAAGTAAGCATCAAAAGATCAAGCTTAACTGCAAAGAAATCAACTTACTGTTGTAGGGAAAAAAAAATGTTTATTAAAAAAACATCAGAAAAATTTAGGTGCTTAAGAACTTAGCATCATAAGTACAAGAATACAATGAAAACATTATTAAATATGTGAAGAATCCAGAAAATGTCACCAATAACTAGGAACAGGGTGAGTCAACAGAAAAGGATTGAGAAATGACAAAGACAATGGAGTCAGCAGTAAAGAAAGTCAACCAATTATTAGAATCTTGTTCGTTAAAAACTCTGAACCTCACTGGAAGGCAATTCTTAGAAATATCTCAGTGCCTAGCTTAATCCTGGTTGTTAGGGACTTACTGTTCTTTTTCTGTGTTTATACCCTGAAAGCATGAATTGTGGGGAAATTGGAGTATGTCTGTAAATATTGTGCATAGTAGACATCAGGATAAAGAATATTTATATATACCAGAAATAGAGAGACATTTGATAATGATAATGGAGTCAGTTCATAGTTGGAGATGTGAACACT
Source organism: Ovis canadensis (assembly GCF_042477335.2). NCBI lineage: Eukaryota > Metazoa > Chordata > Mammalia > Artiodactyla > Bovidae > Ovis > Ovis canadensis. The sequence goes on along the minus strand of NC_091246.1, from coordinate 81,333,979 downwards.
TCTCATCCTGCAATTGATAAAACAATTAGACAATCAGAAGAAGACTTGAAACTATACCAACAGCTTGCGAACCTAACCAACATAAATAAATCACTATTAAGCAACAAACTGATAATACATATATTTATCAAGTTCACAAAAAGGTACCATATATTATTTCATAAAATGAGATAATACATTTAAAAGAGTTAAATCATCCAGAATACATTCTCTGGCCATAACAGAATTAAATTAGTTATCAGTTTTAAAGCAGACACTTGAAAAATCCCCAATTATCTGAGGATTAATATACTTCCAAATAACCAAAAGGAGAAATCAAATAATATTTTGAGATTAGTGATAATGAAAACATAACATTAAAATATCTATAAAAAAGTTAGCAAGTTAAATCTTAAGTATAAGGATGGAAATATTAAAGAGCAGAAATCAATGGAATAGAAAATGGAAAAACAGAGATGAACAATAAAACCAAAGGACACGTCTTTTAAAATATTTAAAGTTGTTAACCCTGTCTTGTCGAAATACAGACCAAGAAAAAAAAAAAAGAAAACATAAAATACCAATATAAGGAAATACAGAGGAACACGATAGTAAAACCATCAAACAATAAGCCACATACACAGCAGAACTAGGTAGTAAGTCCTAACGCACTCTAACATAGAAGCAGATGGAGACAAACCAGTAAGAACTAAAGTTTCACCTTGTATTAATTCTATGTGGGAAGAAGAAGGAATGACCTGAAAGAGTATCTGAGATCCAAGAACAGGAGAACCATGGAATAGTCAGGAAGTATTTCCCAGAGAGTAGGTTTCTCCAACCTGAGTAAAACAGCTGAAACCTGGAGGGGTTTTGCCCTTTTTAATACTGGGTAATTGTAAGTGACCTCTTGTTAGAAAGACTGAGTAAGGCCTCCTGCCAAAAAATTTCATGTGTTAAAGTCTTCATCCTTATCTGAGGATGTGACTGTATCAGGAGAGAAGAGCTTTAAAGGGGTAATTAAGTCAGAATAAAGTTGTATGAGTGAGCCCTAATATAGTCTGATTGTTTTCCTCATAAGAAGAGAAGAAACCGAACCTACTGAAATGTTGATCTTGGACTTCTAGTCTTCAAACTGAGAAATAAACCTCTGTTATTTAAGCCACTCGTATTCATGGTATTTGGTCATAAGTAACAGATAAGAATGCTCAGGGATATTAAGAAGCTTTCCTGAAACACGTGATTCCAAAAGTTCAGGAAAACAAATTTTACCTAAGAATCAGCAATCGAAATAGGTCAAAATTAAGTCCTATACAAAATCGTAAAGGAAGAGAGAACAAGCTGCAGAATAACATTCTTGTTGATGGTGAAAACAGGCCAGAAACATGTCCTTAGAAAACTGACCCGCAACAATTAAATTACAAAGAACACAAGCATAAATGAAGATAACAGGTAATACCTCAAGATCAATAGAAGATTAAAAACGTGGAGGACAAAAACGTAAAAATCAGAAGTAAAGTGTAAAATATATAGCAATTCTTGAAGAAGAACCTAAGTAAGGACACAGAATGAAAGTGAAAGGGATAGCCACTCAGTCATGTTTGAATCTATGGACTATAGCCCTCCAGGTTCCTCTGTCCATGGAATTCTCTAGGCAAGAATACTGAAATGGGTTGTTATTTCCTTCTCCTGGGGATCTTCCCAACCCAAGGATTAAACCTGGGTCTCCCACATTGCAGGCAGATTCTTTTCCATCTAAGCCACCAGGGAAGCTTTGTGGAAACAGAATAAATATATTAAAATTCTGCAATTCAAGAAAATTTTTCTAAAATTAAAATTAAACAGTCACACAAATACACACAAGACTATCTATTGAGATAGATGCCATCTGCCTGAGAAATTGATCAAGATGTACCACAACCAGGACATATTCTAGAAAAGTTACTGTATTATTTTTTAAGGATGCTGCTCTGGGAATATATACCTACTTTCCCTATTGCTGTTCAAAAGAAAACACCATACAAGTTCAAATTGAGAGACATTTTATAAAATATCTGACTAATATTTTTCAAATGTGTTAAGGATATGAAAAAGAAAATCAGGGATTTCTCATAGACTGGAAGAGACTAAATAGACATGATGACTAACTGTAATGTATTGTCTTGTAATACATTCTAGAACAGTAAGAATATTAGTGGAAAAAATGGTAAAATCTACTTAAAACCTGCAGTTTAGTTACTAGTATTGAAGCAATGTTTATGTCTTAGTCGTCATGGATGTGCCATAGTTAAGTAAGACATCAACAGGGAAAACTGGTTGGAATTTATATGAGAATGTTCTGCACTGTATTTGCAACTCTTCTGTATATCTAAAATTATTTCAAAATAAATACTTAAAAAACTTAAGATAAATTTTTATTTAATAGTGAAAGTCTAAATTCTTCTCAACATCAGGAAATAACCACTTATATTTAACTTTGTGCTATGGATTCTATCACAAGCAAAGAAACAGAAATACAAGGTATCCAAATTGGGTAGGAAAAAGTAAAACTCATTTTATTCACCAGCACATCTACAACATTTAGAAAATATAAAGGAAGCTAGAAACCAAAACCAACAAAAGAAAATCCCAACCCTGCTGGAACTTTAAAGATTTCAAAAGGTCAGATATATTCAAGGATCACGAAACTCCACAGAGTTTCTTCATGTTAGGCTTTTACTAAAATGCAAATATTTTAGGGCAGAGAATCTGTAAGCAAGCACGAGAAACACCCAGGGGCAAGCCTCCCAAGGTATTTATTCACACACAGATTTGATAGGCTTTGTTTCCGATTGAACCATCTACAGCTGTTTGATAAATACTGAAGTTGAGGCAGATGATCTCAGTGGTGATTTTTATGCATCTCTGTTGTCAAGATCAGCTGTCTAGCCAGCTATGTCCATTTAAAACTGTTGATAAACAAAGTGATATCCTACCAGTGTGATGGTGTTATTATTCAGTTGCCCAGTTGTGTCCAACTTTTTGCAACCCCATGGACTGCAGTCCGCCAGGCCTCCCTGTCTTTTACCCTGGTGGCTCAGATGGTAAAGAATCCTACCAGTAGACAATTAAAAATCTACAATATAAACCTTAAAGATGTATTTGACAAAAGATGTATGAAATGATTTCAAATGTTTTAGTGTAAGCATATCTAATCTATGAATAAGTAGAGCAGTTATTGCCTCTATGAGTATGGGTAGTCATTGACTGGGAAGAAGCACGAGGGATCTTTCTGGGTTGATGAAAATACTCTCTTTCTTGATTTGGGTGTGGGTTACCTGAGTCTTAACATTTGGTGAAAATCATCCAGCCTTACAGTTCAGGTCTGTGTGTTTCACTGTGTGAATTATACCTCAACCAAAAGAGAAGGCAAAAAATATTGTGAACAGAGGTGCTAAGGCAATGATTTACTTAAAGTTTTTTAATTACAGTGAACCTAGTTTTGTGCTTTAGTTCTGTTGTTTCGAATTTCAGATAAGTGAAAACAAAAACAATTCATTATTAAAAATTGTAGGACTTCATCCAGCTAGGTGAACTGGTCAGAGATAGAAAATACAGTGTGAAAGGATACTTGGGACATGTATTGTAGGCAGAATTCTAAGATGCTCTTAAAAATCCTTGTTACCTTTGTATACACTCCATAAAATTCCCTCCCCTTGAGTGGGGTAGGACTTAAGAACATGTTCACATTGTATGAAGAAAGTGGAGAAATTTTGCAAGTTTAATTCAGGTCTAATTCAGGTCTAATGTCAGTTCCTTCTAAGTTAAATAAAAGAAAGTGATTAATCTGGTAAGTCTGATCTAATTATGTGATTTTTCTAAAAGAGGGTCAGGCAATCTTTGAAGTTAGAGGCGTGAAGAGACAAAGATTCCCTTTATTGTTGACTTCCAAGGAGCAAGTTGCCTGAATCACTGCTACTAGGAAATTATTCTTAACAGCCTGGAAGAGTTCAGGGGGAATACTTCTCTAGTCCAGCTTCCATATTAGAATGCAATCTAAGACTTTGATTTCTTCCTTGAAATCAAAGAACCTGAATGGAGAAGCCAGCTAAGACATACCTAGATCTCTGACATCTAGAAACTGTAATATAAATCATTTACTTCTAGCCACTGAAGTAGTAATCTGTGTAATCTGTGTAATCTGTGACCCAGCAATAGAAAACAAATAGAACAAAAATTGGAAAAGATACTGATGCTGGGCAAGATTGAAGGCAGGAGGAGAATGGGACAACAGAGGATGAGATGTTTGGGTGGCATCACCGAGTTGATAGACATGAGTTTGAGCCATCTCTGGGAATTGGTATTGGACTGGGAAGCCTGACATGCTGCAGTCCATGAGGTCACAAAGAGTCGGATATAACTGCACAACTGAACTGAAAATCACTTGATACATTTGTGGAAAACATTATCAGTTATTCAAAATTTGCTTCCAAATTTTTAAATAATTTAAATAATTTAAATAAATTTAAATAATTTTGCAGAAATAATAATTTTATTCCCCTATTTTCTTACTTTTTGGTTAAATAATTTTCTTAATATTTAAACTGATGTCATGAAGCAGTAATATTTTAGGAAAAGTAGAACAATACATGCCATTTGACAGTCAGCTCTGGACACTTCAGCAATCTGTGCTTAGAATAATATGTACTTTTTAGTTGACCATTTATCCAAACTGTAGCCTTACCATATGACAAGGATACTTCAGAATATAGACACAAGACTAACTAAAGTCCTCCCAGAGTTTTATGAAGTATTATTTAGATGGTGTCAACATTTCATATATGATTTCATATATGATTTTCACATCTCTATGTGATAAAGTTTGTGATTATACATTTTAAAACAGTCCCTATGTGGTATGATGCCTTAATAATCAATTATGAAAAAATGGTTTTTCTGAATCCTTGCTAATTTTTCAATATTGATTTTAGTTAGCTATGATGTATTTTAATTTTGTGATTTTTATGAAAAATTATATATTTAGAATTACAAGTATAAAATTTCAGATATTAGGAGTATCATCTACAATGAAAATTTTGCTCTTAAATATTCACTAGATACTGACACACAAGAATCAGACATAATTATTTTTTTTTCTTTCTGTGCTAAATAGTTATTAATATATTTAAAGTCCCAGTTTTAATTTTCACTCTTTACTATGTGTCTAGCTCATAGATCTTAGAAGTCAAGCAAGGAAAACTTTATTTATGGAAGGGAATCCAAACTAAACTAAGCCTTTCCCTGTGATTACAGAGGAAAATTTAGAGCAGTAAAAGTCCCACACCATTTCCTTAACACAATTGGCTAATTTATTGGTTGGCCTCCTGTATTAATTACCTCTTTTTTCATTTATGCCAGACTGTATTGATCTAATCTTCGATTCTCTTTCAGGGGTTGCTGAACTCATCCTTGATTCTGTCAAGCTATCCTCAATCTGTATAATTGGTCCCTGTGTGGTTGTAGGTAGGGAAACCCACTGCAGGATGTTACAGGTATTTTTCACCCTTCTTCAGGGACCTGTAGTCATGTAAGCCTATCTTACATTCTGTCATTTTCATGCTGCATGAAATAGCTCATATTTTTTCAGGTCAGTTTTGAAATGAGATACTTTATACTGAAGCAAATGAAAATATTCACCTGGATTATTGTTATTATCACTTTACAGAGAAAGGGAGAAATCAAGAGAATGAATGTATATACTAGTAATATTTGAAATATGTTTTGAAAACACAATAATAAAAAATCTCTAAGAAATCTGTGTAAAATATAACAAGTCAGTTATGTAGTTCACTATATATCGTACTAGAAGCTTAATCCATATGACTATATAATAGTCATGTTACTGATACTTGTTCGAGAAGCTATATTAGAATATGACTCTTGCTCCTGACTCCAAATGACTAGTATTTTGGACAAATTAATTTTTCTCACTGAGAATATCTGAACTCACAGGCCTGATCATCTGTTTACACAAAGGAAAATTAAATTTGATTGTCAGAATGAGGAATGCACTTTAGTGATTTGACCAGTGGCTTTATTCACAAAAGTACCAAATTAGCTAAATAGCATTCATTGGCTAATAAATAATCACCTCCAACAAAGAAGGGTTTTGTTCCTGCCACTGTTGCTGTGCCGAATCTTACTCAAGTTCAATTTTGTCCTTGAGCTTCAGAGCCAAAAATCATGTAATAAGGTGCAATGAATTTAAACATAGTTAGAACCTTTGGGGAAAAAAAAAATCAATACAGAATGCAGAAATAGTATATACATAGTCAGTACAGAAGTAGTTTAAAGATTAACCTAAATAAACAACTTTTGGTGGAAAATTATAACTTTACTTCAGTGTATTGTACCTCACCCTTTGGCAGCACCAAACAAAACAGAAAGAAAATCAGACCTTCACTTTACTCACACGAGTTCACACTTAAAACTTATCCTTTGACTTTACTAAATCCTGTCTTGAGGCATAAACTTAATGGATACACAGTGAGCTCCTACAGCTAAGAATATTTTTAAACCTATTTCCTGAGAAACTTAAAATATTGAATTTTCAATTATTCTCTAGAGAGGTATTTATGAAATGTTCCATCTAAAAATATTGATACATATATATATATATAAAGTACATGAGTCAATAAGAATAAAAATATAGGGGCAATGGGCCAATGGGCGGTGGTTGAATGTTTCACTGACTACCATCCAGTGTCCCTCGCCTGCAACCTGCAGCTGATCCTACATATACTCACATGATACAGAGGTACCAACCAGAGCTTGTCATAATGGCTTTCTTTTTTTTTTAAATTTTGTACACTGATCACTTGCAAACATAAAGACATAATTTTCGTCCTCTTGATTTTGTCTGGCTAAAAGACCATTTAGTGAATTGAGTGAAAAATCAGTTCATTAAAGCAAACCTGAATATTTCTACTTTACTCAGAAGTGACCCATTCCGAAGTTAGTGAAGCTGGAGACTTATGTTTTGGAAACAGTCCACAAATTTTATTTTCAAAATTCTTGAATAAAAAGCCCAAGCATCTTACTTTAGATTTTTTGCTAACCTGCGTACTCTCAATTATAGACCTTCAGGGAGCAGCCAAGGGCAAAAGTGCTAATCTGTGTGAGAATGTACAAGTATGGAGATGAGATATGTGTATGTAAATTATTTTGGTTTGGTTCTGCTTGATGGGAGTGGTATTGGTATTGAAGTGAACAAATGCTAAACCATCATTCTTTCTCTTCATTTCCTTTCTTGTATACCAAAAAAAAATGCTGTTTTTGTTTTTTCACATGTTGTCTTTCCAAAAACAGTATTGTTTTCTAATACAGTGTTTCTGTCTCACTTTTGAAGACTTAAAAATGATTGTTGTGGAATAGATCAACTTGTATCTCAATGTTGAGGACTACAGTATTCTTATTGACATTCCTATCTGTTACCTAAAATATCTAATTGTAAATTACTTATTAGGCCTATGTTTATTATATTTTATAAAGTAAAATGGTCACTGTACATAAATAAAAATACCCCTACTGTAGTAGTTGGTCTCAGATGGTGGGTGCTCAACAAGGGAAACAGCTTTCAATTTGCAGTGAGTCAAATTTGAGTTGAATCTATGTTCATATAAAAACTATAACATAACTTTGGAAAACTTATTTATTCTGTGATCCTGAGGGTTTTCATCTGAAAAAATGAGATAGTAATTCCATATTAATTGTCACAATATTTTAAACATAGTAAGTAAACGGAAGGTATTACTTTGAAATAAGATATACAAATGTATTGCCTAAAACATGATCACATTAACTATGTACTTGCCATGTGTTGATATAACCTATTTGAGAAAATGGAGAAGTGTTCTTAATACCAACACCCTTTTAAGACAAAAAGGTATCAAAATGTAGAAGGGAGGTCTTTCAACAATATTATCTATAGTATAACTTTCATGTTTTCAAATTGCTAACCAAATTAAATCATACTGTTTCAGAATGCAAACACTCTGAAATTCTTATAGTCATTGTGCTAACTTAGGTTACTTTCATTAGCATTATCATTTGCAAAATTGTGTGATGGCATCTTCTGTGATTTATATATAAAACATTAATTTTTTACCTCAAAATTAAAAAAAATTTGTATCTTCCAATTATTATAAAGCAGTGAAAGTTTCACACAATCCTCTCTAGTTTAACTCATTGCAGTTATTTATCTGAACCCCAAGAATCCTGAAATGCTAAATTTATTCATAATTGAACTAGAAATTGTTTAGCACTTGATACTGGACAAGAAGCCTTGAACTTTTCTTCAGTTTTACTGAAAACTAGATAGGCTGCTTCTTGCCTGTGGGCTCCTAACTTCCCTCTCACCCTGACCCTTAAGGAGTCAAGATGGTCTAATCAGACAGATTCCCTCCCTTCCATTTTGCTAGAACATTTGCTTTAGAAAACTTGTAACTGTAAATTCTTTCTCTGTCCCTTTGAGAATTTAAATATTTCAAGAATCTTCTTGTATGATCCAGCAACTTCACTTCTGGGATTTACCAGAAGGAAACGAAAACACATATTCAAAAAGATACTTGTACCCTCATATTGATTGTAACATTACTTAGATTAGCCAAGACATGGAAACAATCTAAACATCCATTAATGGATAAATGGATAATAAATGTGATGTATAAATATATATACACATATACACACAAAATAAAATTCAGCCTATAAAAATATAATGAAATCTTGTCATTTGAGACAAGGTCCATTTGAGATGGACCTTGAAGGCATTACCTAAGTAGAATGTCAGACTGAAAAAGATAACTGCCACGTGAACTCACTTATATTTAGAATCTTAAATAAACAAAGTCAACCTCATGCATAGAGAGGACAGATTGGTGATTGCCTGAGGCAGAGGGTTGTGTGTAGATAAAATGAGTGAAGGGGGTAAAAAGGTGTCTATTTCTACTTATAAAATGAGTAAATAATAGAACATAATGTACAGCATGGTGACTATAGTTAATAATAATGTATTTGATACTTAATAGTAACTGTAAGAATGGATCTTTAAAATTCTCATCACAATAAAAAAAGTATGGTGATAGATGTTAAGTGGATGTAGAGTGGTAATCATTTTACAATATACATAAATATAAAACCATTTCATCATACCCCTGGAATAAATATACTGTTATGTCCTTTATATCTGAAATACACACATACATACATGAATTCCTCTTGCTAGTTTGACCACCAGAGGCTGTCTTTCTTAAGGACCTGGGAGCTGTTTCTTTGAAATGTATTAATAATTACCAAGGAAGAGACTGTTCCCCAGTCTCTGTGGGAGGGTAGGAGTCTAACTGTGATGGGAGACTTGCTCCAAGTTGTAAAACTACCACCTGTCATGAAGATGCAAAAAAAGTTTACTCTGTCTTTGGGTAAAGCCAGTAGGCAAACACTGAAGAACTACAGTGCCTGTCACAGAGCTCTTACAAACTCTTCTCTTTTGTTTCAGTGGAGCTAAGTTCAGACTTTGTTCTGGTCTCTTGTCCCTGTTGCCCAGAATGAATTTGATGCTGTCTAATACTGTCCAGTGTAATTTTTGTTTTGAGAATACTCAAATCATCTGGCTTAAAATTTTTTATTATAAAATATGAGTAGTAACACATGCTCAGAGTGAAAATCACTTGGATAAACTTTTGCATAAATAATTATATTTGTACTGCCATACTTATAAGGAAAAACAGAAGAAAAAGCATGGTGAGTATGAAATAGCAAGGATTTTCCAAGAAAGATTGGAAATAAACAAAATAACAAGCAGATAAAAGTTAAAAATATTCACAAAAATAAATTTTGTATGTGTGTTCAGAAGACTTTTTTTTTGGAATAATTAAAATCTAGAAACCATTTAAAGATCTGGTATTGAGCATTCAGGTCTTCCCTGATAGCTCAGTTGGTAAAGAATCTGCCTGCAATGTAGGAGACCCAGTTTGATTCCTGGGTCAGGAAGATCCCCTGGAGAAGGGATAGGCTACCCACTCCAGTCTTCTTGGGCTTCCCTTGTGGTTCAGCTGGTAAAGAATCTGCCTGCAATGAGGGAGACCTGGGTTCCATCCCTGAGTTGGGAAGATCCTGTGGAGAAGGGAAAGGCTACCCACTCCAGTATTCTGGCCTAGAGGATTCCATGGATAGTCCATGGAATTGCAAAGAAGTTTATTTTGGTTTGTTTTCAAACTAAAAGTGGGGCTTACAACTAACTTAGTTTCTGATAAGGCTATGAGGGAGAATGGAATTTTCTCTCTTATTTGTCTCCCAGAAGCTGACTCTGAGGTCCAAAATTTAGACCACTTAGAATAAGTAGCTATATCGTGTATCTACATTATTCTCCACTTACTTTAGATAGAGTAGTTTTAACACTAGGCCCCTTTGCTTGTATTTCCTGGGTATAAGCTAGGATACATTAGAATATAATTTGTGCAAAAATTACACAAATAAGCAATGCTAGAATTGACACAAACAAAATAGGATAATTGTTATCTAATGCAAATTTTCATTCTGTACTTGGTGCCTATAATATTAAACAAAAGTTCATTTCCAGGAATTTGATGCTTTCCTATGATATTGCTTTCTTAAAAAAACTTTATATAATTGTTATTTATTCTGTTTTTTTCCAGCTTTGTTGAGATATAATTGACATATAATCTTGTGTAAGTTTAAGGTGTACAAATTGTTGATTTGATATATGTATATATTTCAAAATGATTACCAACATAGTAATCATAGTGTTAGCTCTTTAATACTCCCATCCTGTCACATAACTACCATTTCCTTTTTGGGTGAGAACATTTAAGATTTACTCTTACCAGCTTTGAAGTTCACAGTTGACCCTTTGAAGAAACACAGGTTTGAACTACATGGGTCCATTTGTATGTGGATTTTTTTTTTCAGTAGTGATTATTGCAGCACTATAGCATCCAAGATTGGTTAAATCTGAGGATATGGATATGTGAATATGGAGGAAACACCTGTATGAAGGAACCGAGTATGTGGAGGACCACCTGCAAGTTCAGTTCAGTTCAGTCGCTCAGTCGTGTCTGACTTTTTGCGACCCCATGAATTGCAGCACGCCAGGCCTCCCTGTCCATCACCAACTCCCCGAGTTCACTCAGACTCACGTCCATCGAGTCCGTGATGCCATCCAGCCATCTCATCCTCAGTCGTCCCCTTCTCCTCCTGCCCCCAATCCCTCCCAGTATCAGAGTCTTTTCCAATGAGTTAACTCTTCGCATGAGGTGGCCAAAGTACTGGAGCTTCAGCTTTAGCATCATTCCTTCCAAAGAAATCCCAGGGCTGATCTCCTTCAGAATGAACTGGTTGGATCTCCTTGCAGTCCAAGGGACTCTCAAGAGTCTTCTCCAACACCACAGTTTAAAAGCATCAATTCTTAAGCGCTCAGCCTTCTTAACAGTCCAACTCTCATATCCATACATGACTACAGGAAAAACCATAGCCTTGACTAGACGGACCTTAGTAGGCAAAGTGATGTCTCTGCTTTTGAATATGCTATCTAGGTTGGTCATAACTTTTCTTCCAAGGAGTAAGCGTCTTTTAATTTCATGGCTGCAGTCACCATGTGCAGTGATTTTGGAGCCCCCCAAAAATATGCATGATCATAAACAACCCAATGAAATGTAAATAGATCTAAAATCATATAGTGTGTTAACAACCAGGGCAGAGGGGAAATGGGAAAATATTGGTCAAAAAGTACAAGCTTCCAGTTATAAGATGAACAAGTTCTGGGAGCTATAGTTCAGCATGGTGATGGTAGCTAATAACACTGTATTACACAGTTGACCTTCAAACAACAGAGAGATTAGGAGCATAAGCCCTCCACACATCCAAAAACTGCATGTAACCGTAAGTTATATGCATAGTGATTTTAGATCTATTTACATTTTATTGAGTTGTTTATGATCATGCATATTGTATATCTAATTGACTGTAGCACGTAAACTTAAAAAGAATGTGTTTTCTTCTTCTAAAGGAATTTCTTTAGCACTGCCTATGGAGCAGTTAGGCTATTGCTGAATTCTTTATTTTCCCTCATTTGGAAATGCTTTTATTCTTGAAGGGTATTTTCACTGGTTATTTTTTATGTCCCAATCTCTTTCTTCTTTTGTTCTAGTATTCCAGTACATTCTTTTGGTAACATTTTACTCCAGCAGCTGTGTTCATTTTATGGAAATTGTATCTCTGTTCTATTCAGATTGTGTAATTTCTATTGACCTATCTTCAAGATCACTAGTTATTTTTTTGTGATACCCATATTCTACTATTGATATCATCTTGTATTTTATTTAAATTCAGAAATTGTAGTTTTCAGTTCTAGAATTTCCATTTGGTTCTTTTCTATAGTTTCTATTTCTCTCCTGAATATTACAGTAATTTTAAGTGCTTCATGTAATTCCCTTTGGTTTCTATTAGTAAGTTATAATAACTGATTTAAATGGTTATCTGATAATTCCAACATTTAGATGATCTTGGAGATCACATCTTAGTTCAAGATGCTGTATAACAAATATCATAGATTGGATTGTTTAAGCAATAAAAATGTCTTGTAATTCTGGAAGCTAAGAGTTCAAAGATCAAGGCACTAGAATACTTGGTGTCTGGTGAGACCCCACTTCCTTGTTTGTAGAAGCCCATCTTCCATTGCAGCTTCAGATGGTGAAGAAAGAGAGGAAACAAACTCACCTGTGACTCTTATAAGGGCACTGATCCCATTCATGGGGGCTCCATCCTCAAACTCTCATCTAATTCTGATTACCTCCCAAAGGGCTGACTTTAAAACCATCACATTGGGAATAGGGTTTCAACATGTGAATTTTGAAGAAACACATTCAGCAATATATGTTAATTTTCTTTCTACTTGAGAAATGGCCACATTTTTTCTGGATTATTGTACATTGTGTAATTTTGGGTTGTATCCTGGAAATTTTGAATCCTTACTTGTGTAAACTCTGGTTCCAGTTATAATCATCTTCTGGGGAACCTTATTTTTGTTTTAGCAGTTTAGCAATCCAGGTAGTTTTGGACTATAAGTTTTGTCTCACCTCTTGTAGGCAGCAGTTCAAATAGTATATCAATTCCTAAGTCTTTAGTACATGGTTGAAATGTAGCAAAACATTCTATCTGAGCATACGTGGTTCACAGGCTAGTCTGAAGTTTGAGCAGTGCTTCAAGTTGCTGTATAGCAATCATTGCCTTTACTCTGCTGACTTGGATTTATTCCATCTCTACATAGTTGAAGAGTGAATAAAGCTACTATAAACACCTGTTTGTAGGTTTTTGTGTGGACAAAACCTCATTTTAAACTCATTTAGGTAAATACTAAGGACTGTGATTATTGGATCATATGGTAAGAGTATTTTTATTTATCTAAGAAACTGCCAAACTATCTTCCAAAATGGCTAAAAGTAGTGCATTCTTACCATCTGTGAATGAGAATTTCTTTTGCTCCACAGCTTTGTCAGCATTTGGTGTTGTCAGTGCCTTGGATTTTGGCCATTTTAATACTTGTGTTGTAGTTTGCCTTGGATTTTGGCCATTTTAATACTTGTGTTGTGGTTTTGTGTTGTTTCAATTTACCATTCCTTAATGACACATGAAATTGAGTATCTTTTCATATGCTCATTTGCAAGTTGTGTATCTTTTCTGGTGAGGTATATGTTCAGGACTTTTGTTTATGTTTAAATTGGGTTTGTCATTCTCCTATTGTTAGATTTAGGTTTTCTTTTTAAAAAATTTTTCTTCCTGAATTCCTTCTCACTTTCCTTAAAAATGAAACAAAATGTTTCATCTTGAAATAATTTCTAAAAACTATTTATAAAGTTAGAAGTATGAGTAATTAAAACCAAAAGAAAAATAGTCTTCAAATCATTGTATATAATGCAACCATTCTGTTTATGCAATTCTGAAATGAGTGCAAAATAACATTTCATTTGGTTTAGATGCCTACCAGCCCCAGAATATTCATTGTTTTAAAAGTTAAAAGCAAGCATGATGCATTCTTTTTGGTAATAGAAATGTTCTCCTTTTTCATTCTCTGTTTTAACCCAATAGATTGTTGAGTGACATAGTAAAGCAATGAGAGAAAATAATTCATTTATTTTTATTTATACATTTGGGGTTAATGAGACAATGTGGTTATGGAGATTGAAAAACAAAATCACTACCATTAAAATCACAAAAATGTATAGGAAAGAAAATCTAGATACAATATGTCATGAATACCCAATGAGTCCCATAAGAGACTGGGAGAGTCAAGAAAGATTTAATAAAAAGAGGATCATTGAACCATTTATTAAAAGCAGGAATAGGCAAAAAGGTAAAGAGGAACAGAAGAATATTGTTCTGGTAAGAATGAAAAAATAATAAAACAGAGGTAAAAAAATCCAGGGATGTTTAAGGAACTGTCAAATCAGGGGATGTTAGGAATGAGCTACCATGTAAAGTAGTGAGAATGAAGAAGTTGAGAACGGTGGAAGGTCTAAAAACGAGAGGTCTTAGTCTCCTGAAAACATAACTTCACACATATACACAACATTAGAGTTATCAAAGGCTTTCTGAAAATGGCAAAGTATCTAAGAAGTTAATTGGGTAGTTTTCTGCTTAATTTTTATCTCTGTTGCTTAAAATCTAAAAGATTCAGTTTGTTCTTTTCTAATAACGGAGAAAATGAGAACTACCATTCCTCTAGATTCTTGTGTAAGTTAAAATGGAGTAATTCTTTTTTAATTTCTCATTTTTTTAAATTGAAGTAGAGCTGATATAAAACATTGTACTAGTTTTAGGTATAAAACATAATGATTTGATATTTGTATATATGGCAAATAATAGAGGAAAATGATAGAATGGGAAAGACCAGAGATCTCTTAAAGAAAATAGAGGTACCAAGGAAACATTTCATGCAAAGTTGGGCACAATAGAGGACAGAAATGGTATGGACCTAACAGAAGCAGAAAATATTAAGAAGAGGTGGCAAGAATACACATAACTATACAAAAAAGACCATGACCCAGGTAACCACGGTGGTGTGATCACTTAGCTAGAGCCAGACATCCTGGAATGCAAAGTCAAGTGGGCCTTAGAATGCATCACTGCAAACAAAGCTAATGGAGGTGATGGAATTTCAGTTAAGCTATGTCAAATCCTAAAAGATAATGTGGTGATAGTGCTTCACTCAGTATGCCAGCAAATTTGGAACACACAGCAGTGGCCACAAGACTGAAAATGTCAGTTTTCATTCCAATTCCAAAGAAGGGCAGTGCCAAAGAATGTTCAAACTACCGCACAATTGCACTCATCTCACATGTTAGCAAAGTAATGCTCAAAATTCTCTGAGCAAGGCTTCAACAGTACATGAACTGTGAACTTTCAGATGTTCAAGATGGATTTAGAAAAGCCAGAGGAACCAGAGATCAAATTCGTAACATCTTATGGATCATTGAAAAAGCAGAGAGTTCCAGAAAAACATCTACTCTGCTTTATTGACTACACCAAAGCCTTTGTGTACATGACAACAAACTGGAAAATTCTGAAAGAGATGGGAATACCAGACCACCTTACCTGCTTCCTGAGAAATCTGTATGCAGGTCAAGAAGCAACAATTAGAACCCAACATGGAACACCAGACTGGTTTCAAATCGGGAAAGAAGCACATCAAGGCTGTATATTGTCACCCTGCTTATTTAACTTATATGCAGAGTACATCATGCGAAATGTCAGGCTGGATGAAGCACAAGCTGGAATCAAGATTGCTGGGAGAAATATCAATAACCTCAGATATGCCAATGACACAACTCTTGTGGCAGAAAGTGAAGAACTAAAGAGCCTCCTGATGAAAGTGAAAGAGAGCTTAAGACTTAACATTCAGAGAACTAAGGTACTGGCATCCAGTCCCATCACTTCATGCAAATAGATGGGTAAACAATGGAAATGGTGACAGACTTCATTTTTTTGTTCTCCAGAAGCACTTCAGATGATCTCTGCAGCCATGAAATAAAAAGATTCTTGCTCCTTGGAAGAAAAGCTATGACCAACTTAGATGGAATATTAAAAAGCAGAGACTTTGTTGATAATGGTCCGTCTAGTCAAAGCTAGTAGTCATGTATGGATGTGAGAGTTGAATCATAAAGAAAGCTGAACACTGAATAATTGATGGTTTTGGTTTGTTCTTGGAGAAAGACTCTTGAGAGTCTCTTGAACTGCAAGGTGATCCAACCAGTTAATCCTAAAGGAAATCAGTCCTGTACATTCATTGGAGGGACTGATGGTGAAGGTGAAACTCCAATACCTTGGCCTCCTGATGTGAAGAACTGACTCGTTGGAAAAGACCCTGATGCTGGGCAAGATTGAAGGCGGGAGGAGACAGGGACGACAGAAGATGAGATGATTGGATGGCATCACTGGTTTGGTGGACATGAGTTTGAATAGGCTCTGGGAGTTGGTGATGGACAGGGAAGTCTGGCATGCTGCAGTCCATGAGGTCACAAAGAGGTGGACATGACTGAGCGACTAATCTGAACTGATATATGGCAAAGTGATCGCCTCAATAATTTATCCTAACATCTGTCACTATATATAGGTATAATCTTTTTTCTAATTTGTCTTACAATGAGGCCCTTTATGATCTCCTGTCTTAGCAACTTTCAAATATGCAATATGGCATTATTAACTATAGTCACCATGCTGTAGATTGCATCACAATGGGGTAACATTTTTAATGTTCTGCCATTTGGCAAACATAAAAAATGATAATTGTTATCGTAACCATTACAGCAATTATAAATGTTATTTGAATGAAAACTTAGAAAACTAAATTTTACCATGGTTCATTCATGTCCAGATGATTAAACATATTTTGTTTTCCTTTATAACACTAAAAAGACTCTCCTGTGTATCTCTGAAACATTTATTTCTAAAAATCTTTTCCTCAGGTGAAAGTGACATTTATTTGATATGTTCACAGAATCTCTGAATATATTTGAGGCTTCAACTACTTTCACATTTTCCTTCCCTTTATTTCTCTTTGGGAGGAGATAAATTGATCATCTTCCCTTGAACAAATTGGACCAGGGACACTTTCATTTGGTTCAGAGATTACATTATATTTTGGAATTGGAGAGGACCCAGAGGTTTTTCTGATTGTTATTTTTGGAGTTTATTACATTATGCTCATCAGACCTCTCTTAGCACATGTGCACATTGATTAAAACAGCAAAATGATTAAAGCAATGCATCAAGTGACAATCTCCAAACAACTTGAAAACCCTCAAGAGCTTCCTTCCCCAAGCAAGACAGGCACAACTGTTTAGTATTCATTTTATACCATTGGCAAGACTATTTAAAAAATCTAGAAAACATAGTTTCAAATGGCCAAGGCTGATGTACAATGGACTCTTTGAAAAAGAGCTAACTTGTCCCTTTACCTCAAGGAGGATGTTGATGCAAATTGGTTACAAGTCCCCAGCATGATTTGTAAAATTCAAACACTCTACTTATTCCACAGTCATATTTGGTGGTGACTGCAGTGTGTAGTTAGGGGCTCATAGGTTAAAAAATTATATATACAAAATATTTAATAGTTACAACAATATATATGATTTCATTCATTATTATAGATATATAAAAGGTACTAAATAAAATATTAAAATATAGTTTTATATTGATATTATTATATCATGTATATTTTAAAAAATATTTAATGCCCCAGGATAAAAGGAAAAGAAGTAAAAATGAGTGTGTGCATCAACGTATTAATAAATATCAGTAGCAATCAAATTGAGATTAAAATCATATTGAAGAGAGCAAATCCAATTTTGGACACAGAATAAAAGTTGGATTTTGATGGCAAATCAGATTTTATAGTCATTTTTCAAGGAAAAACTAATCCTGAAAACAAACTCTATCTGGTCTTGGTGTATCATGTTTGAGTGTAATACTTCCAGAATTCTTGAACCCTTACATGACTTGCCCTAATAGGACAGAGCTGGGGTGTGAGGCTAGATTGGAAAGGCAGAATGAAAGGAAACAATAGTGTTTGATTAGTGGGTGTCTCTGGATAAGATGGAGAAGGAAATGGCAACCCACTCCAGTATTCTTGTCTAGAGAATCCTGTGGCCAGAGGAGCCTGATGGGCTGCTCTCCATAGCGTCACATAAAGTTGGACACGACCGAAGCAACTTAGGATGCATGCATGCATTGGAGAAGGAAATGGAAGCCCACTCCAGTATTCTTGCCTGGAGAATCCCAGGGACAGAGGAGCCTGGTGGGCTGCCCGTCTATGGGGTGGCACAAAGTCGGACACAACTGAAGCAACTTAGCAGCAGCAGCTGGATAAGAAAGATGATATTTAAAGATTGGGAAAGAATTCTAGTAACTCCTTAGAGTATGTGAATAAAAAATGAAATGATGCTATTTTTGTATTTGCTGACACACTCCCTGAGCAAACCAAAACTAAAAATGAATGAAGAGGTATCAAATAATCATGCAAAGGAGGTTAATGGTGAGGCTAATTTAGACTAATAGACTAAAGATAGCAGTGATCACTGTCAAAATACCTAGCTTTCTCCTTTTGTGACAATTACCTCCTGACCACAGATTCTTTCTAATCTTTTTGCAATATGCTACCCAAATCTTTGCCTGGCTGATTGCCTCTTCCCTATCTCAACTTCTGGTTTTATCACTTAACTCTTGCTAGTAATATGTTTGACATATATGCTTTTTTTTTTTCTCCCCTGGAATAAGCCTCCTGAAAGAAGGGTCTGAGGAGGGTCACCCTTTTGCCAGTGTGTAGCACAGTGTTAAGCACAAAGAAAGTAATTAATATACTTTCTTTTTAAAGACTGACTCTTTTTTTGAGTTTGTGAGACATTAATCAGTGGAAACACCTGATCCTCTTGGGGGCAGTGTTGATTAGAAAGCTGATAAACAGTTTATTTACATAAATAGATGATACAATATGTATTTACAGTTGGAAAAATCAAGTCCACCTCCCACTAAATGGCCTCAGTTCATAATGTAAAACAGAAAACCATATCCACTTTTATTTTTCTGTGACTTGCTTCAACATGTTCACTGGCTCAGGTATGTCCTTCAGACTTCTGTACATCTACCCTAGTGTTTTGTCTCATTAGGTCTCAACTCTAAAGGTAACTCTACAGCGAAGGCTTCTGGATCACTTCAGTGAGAACTAATGGCATATTTTTATCCACCTCTCTGTACATAAAACTCAGCTTGTATTATAATTAACAAAATCTTTACTCTGCCTTATTCATTAGTTGTTTTTGTGGGATAACTTCCCCTTACATAGCAAGCTAATTAATGAAAGAAACAGGGTTATTTATCTTTTGCATTATCGACTGCATCTAGCAGAGTAGCCTGCTACATGCCTACTAAGTTCTGAATTAATAAAATTAGTATAATTAAACTAAGATGAATTTAAGATTTCTTTTCAAAGTGCTAGGAGAAATAACTAGAAAATTATATCTCTGAAAGTGTTTCTGTATAGCATCTTCTTACTAAGAAATAACAACTTACTAAGAAAGAACAAATTAATGTAGCTTACATTTTTGATAGGTGTTGTCTTGGTCTACATTGTCAGATATAGTGGGAGGCAGGGTAGAGTAGAAAACAATCTATTGTGAGAAGGCAACAATGAAGTGACTCTTAACATAAAAATGGAATAACATTGGTAATCATGATTGAGGGAAATTTGAGAAATATGTATCAGTTTCTAAAATAAACATGCTCTTTGACTAAGATAAACCTTCAACAAATTTATCTCAAGGTGATAAGTGGAAAGTATGCAAAAATGTGTAACTGTAAGAAATTCACCATTAAATTCTATATAATAGAATTTAACTTTGGCGAACCATATTATTTTTCAAAGTAAGGGTTTGGTAATAGACATGATGTATGAAAACATGGGCCATAAAACCATATTGACTAACTATTGATACAATCAGGCTTGATAATTACTAACTCTCTGACCTTGAGCAAATCACTTAACCTTTCTGTGCCTGTTTTCCTTGGTTGTAAAACCTGGTTAAAAATAGTGCCCTCTTTATAGAGCTATTCTGAGCATTAAATATGATAATATTGGTATAGTAGTTACAATAATCCTCAATTTATAGTATGAGCTAAAATGTTAAACTATACTAAATATTCTATACATACATGGAAGTAAAATTTGCAGAGATGTTTATAAGTTGCTATCACTAAATTGTGGGTATAGAGTTGATTTTTGGAGAAGGCAATGGCATCCCCACTCCAGTACTCTTGCCTGGAAAATCCCATGGATAGGGTAGGCTGCAGTCCATGGGGTCGCGGAGTCAGACACGACTGAACAACTTCACTTTCACTTTTCACTTTCATGCATTGGAGAAGGAAATGGCAACCCACTCCAGTGTTCTTGCCTGGAGAATCCCATAGACGAGGGAGACTGGTTGGCTGCAGTCTATGGGGTTGCATAGAGTCAGACACGTTGAAGTGACTTAGCAGCAGCAGAGATGACTTTTGAGTCCTCCTTTTCACTCTTTTTCTGTTACATATAAGCATTACTTTTACAATAATTATAACAAAACTTGTTTTTAATAAGCTTCTTAATGTCAGTTTCTCAACAGTGCCAATGTTTGAGAAACAGAACATAATTATACATATGAATATTTATAGTGAGAAGATTCTTTTTAGTCAGCCTTCTTTCAAGCTGCAATAACTTTGTAGCATGACTCAAAAGTAACTACCCTTTCCAGAGGTTATTAATTCTTGACATCCTCTGTATAATTTTTCAGCTTGCTTGACATTGCTGAAAATAGGTAACTGAGTATGGGGACCATCATAGTGTTAATTTATAACTAGAAATATGAAGGAGTCCCTCCAATTCTTTACACAGTATTTTTAGTGTGTTTTGACAGAATCAATGATGATTCTGCCTGGGTTAGATAGCGAGGCACAATAACACTCAGGAGGGTGGCTATATTTTTTGACATTTGTACAATTTTGGGGGGAATAGTACCTCCTTTTCATTATTTATTTTTCTAAATACTTCTGGGGAAAAATATAACCATTGGAACACAGACTATGTGTGTTATTAATCTAAGCTTTTAGCAAAAAATTGAGGTTTCCTGAGATACAATAATTTCTGAGAGTGCTTTCACCTCTCCATCTCAGTAACTTCATGGGTAACAGCTAGTGCTTAATGAAAACATTTTTCAATGAGTTTCTACCTGCTTTTAAGGTTGCCATTTGATTCTTCCACTACATATTTTATCCTTCTTATTTTTTCCTGTACACATATTAAAACATTTCAGAAAGGATAACTTTTGGAAATAAACTTTAGTTCTCACTATCAAAGTACAATGTTTTACCAGCCAAAGTTAAACTGGGAAGGAAAACTTTATTCAGGGCTATTTCAATAGGAGAGAGAGGCCAGTCATTGGTTTTAACTCTACAAAAACAAAGCTGGGAAACTTTTAAAAAGTGGGGTGAGACAGGTCATGGGACATCTGTGTTTACTATTGACTTTCAAAAGGAAAACTAATCTTGCTTATATCTTCATGAAGGGGGTAGTTTTTCTACTTGGAGTAAGGCTCCCAACTCAGGCTCCTACCCTCCCACAGAGACTAGGGGATAGGAGCCCTATATTCCTTGATGACATTTCAATGAAATGGTTCCTTTATACTTGAAAATGATAGCGCTCGAGCACAAAACTGGCAAGAGAAATTTTTGAAAGATTTATATCTTAAAGAGGGTGAAAAAGAGTTTAGAAGATTTTCTTAAGTAAATTTCCTAAGAAAAGGGAGGAAAGGGGCCCAGAGTCAGGAAGAAGCCTATTTACAATATAGTCCAGCTGAGGGGAACATTAAGATCATCTTGATAAACATTAAATAATGAGCAATTTAGGCTTCTTGGTGGCTCCTTGATGCAGGTTCAATCCCTGAGTCAGGAAGATCCCCTGGAGAAGGAAAAGGCAACCTACTCCAGTATTATTGCTTAGGAAATCCCATAGGCAGAGAAGCCTGGCAAGCTGTAGTTCATGGGGTTGCGAAAAAGTCAGACATGACTTTGAGAGTAAACAACAATGACATGTGCAATTTAGTATTTTACGTTACATCAGATGAATAAGATAAGAATAGATAAAGAACTTGTATTGTTTCTTATTATTTATATCCTTTTGTGCATAAACTATTTCACTGAAATCTCATGACACATGTTGTGATGTAGCTATTACTATTTTCAGTCTTAATTTACAGCTAAGCATCCTTCAGAACAGAAAGGTTAAGAGAAATTTCCACAATTCCTACACATGACAGAACTGGCAATTAAGTTCAGATGTCATGTTCCCAGGTGCTGTCATTACTCACTTATAAATGAAAAAATAGTTTTCAACAGCTTGAATGATCTTCGAGGCACCAGATTAACTCTTGGGGATTGACAATCATGGACAGAAACAGTGTTAAGTGCAGGGCCCAGCACATGTAAGATCTTCAAACAACCTTTGTAACAAGATGAAAAATAACCCTTTCTTTTAAAAAACTCAGAGTAACTTTGGTGTATATACTTTTAACAATGCCAGTGAAATAACTTTGGAATTTATTAAAATATTATAAAGTGTAAGATAGCTTATTGATATAATTATTGTCCTATGTTTTGTTTTAAAATCCACATTTCTGTTTTATTTTTCTTAAACAAAATCTAGTTGATTTTTATTGTATTAGATTTTTTTTTTTTTCTCCTGGAGAAATCACTCTATGAAACTGTAGCCAAATTTCCCAGAAGAATTCTTATGTTTACTACTTGGGAGGACCATTGACTTCCTTAAAATTTTGCTAAAAAGAAAGGTAATCATGACCGACTAAAAATGATTTTAGTTTGAAAACATGCCTCCATTGCTGTGAGGGGAATAAATATGCACTTACTTAATCTGTCTGATTCATTAATGGTTTTAGCATTGCTACAAAAAGTATTTGTTACTCTTTAATGTGTGGTGTCCTAGGGTGCTCTTGGAAAGGCAAAGAAAGGGAATCAGGTTGGGCAGAGTGATAAGCTGAGATGGAGAAGCGCTGAAGCTGCACTGGCTCTTAAAGTCACCTTGCATTGTGTCCAGGGAATTGACGTTTATACATAAGAGTGGATCAGTAACTGGATGCAAGCTTTCCTGGGGGCATAGGGTATGACACTGGACTCTCTCAAATCAAGGGCCATTTTTGAAGAAGGATGACAGCTAGAAGCTGTCATTTTGAAGCACAGTCAGCAGTTTGAAGAATATATATTTTAATCATGAATAGGGACTAGATTGATGTATCACAGCATCCAGTACAGTTGAATTTCTTAGATATAGAGATACTGATACATATATATGAAAAGAAATTCTCCTGAGATAGGAGAGATATATTGTTTCAACTCTTGTATTCATTTTAGAATTCATCACAAATTTTTGAAACATTATGCCTAGTTTTATAGTCATGTAATTGTGTATGAATTTCAATTATATAAATATTAACATGGATACAAGTAAACATATTAATCTTAATTGTTGTCTTTTACTTAGTGAATATATATGGGAAATGTACATTTTAGGAAAAATTAGGGAAAATATAAGTAAATTCCTTGTTTTTCCTAGAAATCTAAGACTGGGTATTTTCCTTGTAATGAATGTTCTACTATTTAAAAGATTATTAATTTGGATTAATAGGATATGACAGTGTTATGGACTAAATTGCATGTCTCTAAAAATTATATGTTAAGGCCATAATCACCTATGTCATTGTATTTGTATTAATTACCTCTTTCAATTAAAGGGTAATTACTGTTAAATGAGGTCATAATGTTAGGGTTCTAATTTTAAAAACCGATATTTATATAAGACAAAGAATAGACAACAAAAGTGCAGGTGCAAGAAGTGGGCATGTGACAACACAGTGAGAAGGTGGCCATCTGCAAGCTGAGGACAGAAGCCTCAAGGTAAACCTGCTTAGCACCAGGATCTTGGACTTTCAACCTCTAGAGCTGAGAGAATATCAATTTCTGTTGTTTAAACTACCTGTGCTGCTGTGCTGAGCTCAATTAGGTCCAACTCTTTGTGATCCCATGGATGGTAGCCTGCCATTCTCCACTGTCCATGGAATTTCCCAGGCAGGAATACTGGAGTGGGTTGCCATTTCCTTTCCTAAGGGATCTTCTCAAGCTAGAGATCGAACTCGTGTCTTTTGCAACTCTGGATTTGGCAGGCAGATTCTTTACCACTTAGGGAAGGTGGGAAGCCCTTAAACCACCTAGCCTGTGATACTGTATTGTGACAACCCAAGTAGAATAGTAGAGAAAATGTATCAATATTATGTTGATATCATAATATTACTTGTCAGCTTGTATCATTGGAATTTTAAGAACTTCTGCTTCAGAGATAGCCCTCAATTTAGGTCAAGTACAGAACATGCTGATGCACAGGTATATAATTTGTAGTTTTGTAGTCCACTTTATACTCCTAGATTTATGTATATAGAAGGTTAAAGCAAACCAGAAGACGTAAGTGATCATATATTTCTAGAACCTTTCATTATTTCCTAAAGAATCTAAAAAAAATTTTTTTTGCCATCTTAGCTTTTCATGTAGAAAATAGAAATCAAGAAGTGGCTTTAAAGCTTATTATCTCTATCTGTATCCTTCTTTGGTTAGCACTTATAAATAATAGGGGAAATAATCAACATGGAATATAACAGGATTTGAAATCACAAGGGCTAGGATTAAATTTGGACTGTGCCATGCTATTCCTGAGCTAGTCATCAAAGACTAGAAAGGGATATATATATATATATACATTTTTTCTCACAAACCTGGAGGTCTTTTGAGGGCTTATGTTAAATGCAATGAGCAAATTGAGGTAAATGAGTTTGACTTAGTGTGTTTATAAAATGAACAAGGCACTCTGAAGATTCCCTAATATGTGTCTTCATTTGATTATTAAAATTGTATGTTGTAAAATTTTTTTAGAGAAGAAATTAATTGAGACTTAGAAAGTTTAAATAACATTATTAATATTATATAGCAAATACCTAATGGAGCCAGTCTTCAATTCTAGGAAGTTTATTTCTTTACACTGTGCTGTTAACCCTTCTTTTATGCTATGTAGCTGACAACAATCATGATAGTAAAGATAACAATAGCAAAAATGAGTGAAGTTGCTAAGTCGTGCGTGACCCTTTGTGACCCCATGGACTGTAGCTTACCAGGTTCTTCCATCCATGGAGTTTTCCAGGCAAGAATACTGGAATAGTTTGCCATTTCCTTCTCCAGGAGATCTTCCTGATGTAGGGATTGTAGGATCTTCCTGGTCTCCCTCATTGTAGGCAGATGCTTTACCATCTGAACCACCAGGGAAGTCAATAGCAAATTTTACTCTTATTACAGTAGTCATTTGCAAATAGCAATTTTAAATTATCTAAATAAAGTAGGAAGGATAATTAAAGAGGTAAGACCAATCTGGCTTGACCAGATAGATAAAGTCTTCTAGAAGTATGACAATTACAGGTACAAAGAAAGGATCCTGGAACATGAGTCACAGGTGTCTGAGAAAGTGGCTTAAGGTCAAAGATGTCTACTTCCAATGTAGAATAGTCAAGAAGAGCAGACAGAGCTGTGGAAGAAGAGATTATGGTTATGTGAGTTTCCATGTTATCAGAAAGATAACAAGGTCACTGACAATGGTGTTGGCCCTGAAGGGAGTTGGGAATCATTATTTGCATTCAGTAAAAGTGTCCCTCACAAATGCACAACTCACCTTCTCAGGTTCAAGAGGGATATTTTTTACACCTGAAACTTAATAGGGTAGATTTTTTGCATATAAATCAATGTTGTTTTTAGGGTTCATATTGTAGTTTATTTCAGGATGTGAACTGGAGACACACTGCTAAACTCACCGAAAGAGCAAAGCTAGAAAAACAGAGCTTCTTTAAAATTGAAATAACACAAAAACCCCAGTTGGTGTTTTATCATTTCACAACAGGTTTATTAAGATATCATTTTTCAGGCACTCACTGGTGTCCAACTCTATGACCCCAGGTACTGCAACACTCCAGGCCTCCCTGTCCTTCACCATTTCCTGGAGTTTTCTCAAACTCATGTCCATTGAGTTGGTGATGTCATCCAACCATCTTGTCCTTTGTTGTCCACTTTGCCTCCTGCTTTCAATCTTTCCTAGCACTAGGGTCTTTTCTGATGAGTCAGGTCTTTACATCAGATAGCCAAATTATTGGAGTTTCAGCATCAGTCCTTCCAACGAATATTTAGGACTGATTTCCTTTAGAATTGACTGGTTTGATGTCCTTGCTGTCCAAGGGACTCTAAAGATTCTTTTCCAACACCACAGTTCAAAAGTGTCAATTCTTTGACACTCAGCTTTCGTTTTGGTCCAACTCTCACTTCCATACATGACTACTGGAAAAACTGTAGCTCTGACTAGATGGACTTTTGTTGGCAAAGTAATGTCTCTACTTTTTATTATGCTGTCTCGGTTGGTCATAATTTTTCTTACAAAGAGCAAGTGTCTTTTAATTTCATGGCTGCAGTCACCATCTGTAGTGATTTTGGAGCCCAGGAAAATGAAGTTTCTCATTGTTTCCCCATCTATTTGCCATGAAGTGATGAGACTGGATGCCATGATCTTAGATTTTAGAATGTTGAGTTTTCAGCTGTTTTTACTTTTTTACTTTCCTCGCCTCTTTTTTACTCTCCTCTTTCACCTTCATCAAGAGGCTCTTTAGTTCCTCTTTGCTAAAGTGGTGTCATCTGCATATCTGAGGTTATTGATATTTCTCCCAGCAGTCTTGATTCCAGCTTGTGCTTTATCCAGCCTGGCATTTCATATGATGTACTCTGCATATAAGTTAAATAAGCAAGGTGACAATATACACACTTGCCATACTCCTTTCCCAGTTTTGAAACCATCCATTATTTAGATATATTTTGATCAATACTATAAGATAATTCAGAACTTGCTGAAGAGACTTGATCAAACTGTACATGGCTTTTAGTGGAAATATGCCTATTTGAATGGATAGCACAGTATGGTAACATTGATTTTGGAAGAATACTTGACTGGTAAAGAATAAAAACTTAATTCCATATAGTAAATTAGTATATGTCCTGCCGAAGTGAGTGCATCCATATATGAAAGTAAAACACAACAATGAATGTTGTCTGTGAGATGGCATCAGATTTTTCGATCAGAAACCTCTGGTATTTATTAACCTACAGTTATCTTTGGCTCTTTGGACACAACATTCTGCATTCACAAAATGTATTTAGTCTGAGGAGCTGAAAGTTCTTAGCACCGAGAAATTCAACAGTACAACATCAAACAATATGCATAGCTATACTCTTATTTGTCCTCACTGCAAAGCACTGAAAGGTCAAGAGTCTTGTTAAAAGTCACTTAAAGGTTCTTTGTTTTAATTTGTATTAGAGAAGAAGCAGCTTCACAGAAGAGTCACAAGTGGAAGCTGGAAGTTGTGATCAAGTACTGGACAATTAAGGCTACATTATGAAAGGATCTAAATGATAATCTAAGTAGACTATAATAGTACATGAGAATCCCTTGAAAATTTAAACATGTTGCCCTTGAGAGTGAGATGTTTAAAATGGTGCTTTAGGAAGGGTATAATCATACATATGCACAGTAGGACAAAGTGTCCAGAAAACCTGTCAGTGGAATAGTGTAATATTCCTAATGAATTAGGGAACCTGAAGTAGGAAAATGAGAATGGAAAAAAGCAATACATTGCTAATTAAACATATTTATATAAAAGTTATAAAATCACATATAATTTATAAATATGATATATATCATATGTAAGGCATATATTTTAATGAATATAGTTATAAATCATTAGTTCCAGGCATCATGATAGCTTTAAAGATATGAGACGTGTCTGTGAATGAAAGCAGACCAATGAGACTGTAACGGAAATTTGGTGGAGTAATGGAGAGGCTCTTTTGTTCTGGAATTGCTGTTAGGATAAAGCATGAGAGTGGAGCTGCTGCTAAACAAATGACCACTACAAGGGAATATCCCGCTTGAATGAAACCAATGTAAAAAGTAAAAAGAGGTTTCCTGTTAGTACTCGAGTCCTGTGTTCAGTAGTACCTAAAGCTATATAATATAGACATTTACGTTATGTGAACAGATCTTTGTCACATTTTAGTCTTCATTGGAGACTACACAGGCTTCAGTGGAGTTTTCAGTCACTGATAAGTGAAAAAAAAATTTTTTTTTTACAAAGAAAATCCAAGGGAATGGAATTTTGAGAGAGACATAGTAGGGTTTTAATTAGCAAATTTATATGCTACTGAGTTGAAAATTTCATCATTTTGTTATTTACAGTGTTTTACAGCACAGTTTCAGTAAAATAGCAGTGGTTATAATAAAACTTTAGTTTGTTAGAGTGTGTGGAGCAGGTAAGTGATGAAGAAAAAGCAGCATTCAAGCATAGACAATGGCACCCCACTCCAGTACGGATGGAGGAGTGTCGTAGGCTGCAGCCCATGGGGTCGCTAAGAGTCGGACATGACTGAGCGACTTCCCTTTCACTTTTCCCTTTCATGCATTGGAGAAGGAAATGGCAACCCACTCCAGTGTTCTTGCCTGGAGAATCCCAGGGACGGGGGAGCCTGGTGGGCTGCTGTCTATGGGGTGACACAGAGTTGGACACGACTGAAGTGGCTTAGCAGCAGCAGCAGCAGCAAGCATAGGCAATCTTGTTGCAATATTATTAGATGAAGATCTAAATAAAAGGTAGCCAGAAAAGTAACCATGGCTGAAAGAAGGTTTACTCAGGAAGCAGGGCAGTGGAGGCATTTGTAATTGAAGACAGTGCTGAAGCCAGAACCAGACGAAATAGAGAAAGGCCTTTGGGCAAAAAAAAAAAAAAAAAATGGTGTATACTTATATCATAAGGACATTTAATATTGCATTACTTATGATAGAAAAATCTCATAAGAAGGTAGGTACTATTAAATAATTATTACAAAATAAATTAGAAATATTTAATAGTACACAAAATGCTCATATTAAAAGGTCAAGTGAAAAGTCATAATGTGTATCATTGTATAAAAAATGGAACAGTCTTAACAGTAAGAACATATTTTCTGAATTTTTATAATAGTTTATAGTAAAATGCTTTTTAAAAGCATAAGGATGTGTAGAATGCATAAAAGGGCAATGAGATAAAAATTTATAAAAGAGTTAACATTCAAGAGGGGAAAAGCCACTTGTCATTTGTCAAAACTATGTAGTGGTTAAAATGATCCAAAAACTGTTCTAATTGTTTTATAAAATAATTCTTATGTTTACTCAGTAAGACAGATAACATATTATCTATTTGAAGAAGAGGAAACTAAACAGAAAGTAGAATTAACTTAGTTAACATCATGTGTGAGATCTGAATTAAGACCAATCTGGCTTCAGAATCTACAAACCCAAAAACTATTCTATGTGGCTGCAATGTTTTGTTTTGTTTGTCTTTTGAATTGTGCAGGCTATCAATATAAAACCATATATTGCTGTCATAATATTTTCTTGTCACTTAAACTGTTTTATAGGAAAAATCCCTATAGACTTATTTAATTCATTATCACTTTTCATATAAAGCTACAAACCTAGACTCTTAACTTTTTCTAAATATTATTTTATTGAAATATGGTTGTTTTATAGTATTGTGTTAGTTTGTAGTTACAGCAAAGTAATTCAATTATGTGTGTGTATGTATAAATATATATATATGTATATATATTTATATCTGCTAATCCTAAACTTCCAATCCATTCCTCCTTTTCACCCCTTTCCCCTTACAACCACAAGTCTGTTCTCTATGTATGTGAGTTTGTATCTGTTTTGTAGGTATGTTCATTTGTATCACATTTATGGTATTTTTCTTTCTTTTTCTGACTTACTTCATTTAGTATGATAATCTCTTGGGCCATCCATATTGCTGCAAAGGCATTGTATCATTCTTTTTTATGGCTGATTAATATTCCACCCACACACATACACACCCCGGCGCGTGCGCATAGATAGATAGATAGACATCACATCTTCTTTATGCATTTTGTCTGTCAGTGGACATTTAGTTTTTTTCCCTGGCTTAGCTATTGTAAATAGTGCCGCTGTGAACATAAGGGTACATGTGTTCTTTCTGATAATAGTTTTATCTGGATACATGCCCCAGATGCGGGACACCAGGTCATGTGGTGACTCTGTTTTTAGTTTTTTGAAGAACTCCCATACTGTCATTTATAATGCTTAAACCAGTTTGCATTTCCACCTACACAATGTGAGAGGGTTCTCTTTTCTCCACACCCTCTCCAGCATTTGTTACTCATGGGCTATTAATGATGGCTATTTTGACCAATGTGGGTGTGAAGTGGTACTGTAATATAATTTTGATTTGCATTTATCCAGTAACAAAAAACTTCAGCATCTTTTCATATGCCTATTGGCCATTTGAAGTATACACTTTATGTGTAAATTAGGAAGATGAAGTAAAATATATACAAGGTTTAAATCTGGCTCATAATTCCATGAATCACAATACTACTATTAAAGAATAGGTGATACAGTGTGATGGAAATTCCCTGGATTAGTAGACATGTTTCTGAATTTTGTCCTTTATATACTATTGACCATAAAGGATGTTAATCAGTGAGTCTCTTAATATCTTCAAAACTCCAAAAGAAGGGATTTAATCTTTTCTCAGTTCAGTTTAGTTCAGTTGCTCAGTTGTATCTGACTCTCTGCGACCACATGGACTGCAGCACATGAGGCCTCCCTATCCGTCACCAACTCCTAGGGTTTACTCAAATTCATGTCCATTGAGTCAGTGATACCATCCAACCATTTCATCCTCTGTTGTCCCCTTCTCCTCCTTCCCAGCATCAGGGTCTTTTCCAATGAGTCAGTTCTTCACATCAAGTGGCCAAAGTATTGGAGTTTCAGCTTCAGCATCAGTCCTTCCAATGAATATTCAGGACTAATTTCCTTTAGGATAGACTGGTTGGATCTCGTTTTAGTCCAAGGGACTCTCAAGAGTCTACTCCAACATCACAGTTCAAAAGCATCAGTTCTTTGATGCTCAGCTTTCTTTGTAGTCCAACTCTCACATCCATACATGACTACTGGAAAAACCATAGCCTTGACTAGATTGACCTTTGTTGGCAAAGTAATGTCTCTGGTTTTAATATGCTCTCTAGGTTGGTCATAACTTTTCTTCCAAGGAGCAAACGTCTTTTAATTTCATGGCTGCAGTCACCTTCTGCAGTGATATTCAGTTCAGTTCAGTCACTCAGTGATGTCCGACTCTTTGCGACCCCATGAATTGCAACAAGCCAGGCCTCCCTGTCCATCACCATCTCCCAGAGTTCACTCAGACTCATGTCCATCGAGTCTGTGATGCCATCCAGCCATCTCATCCTCGGTCATCCCCTTCTCCTCCTGCCCCCAATCCCTCCCAGCATCAAAGTCTTTTCCAATGAGTCAACTGTTCGCATGAGGTGGCCAAAGTGCTGGAGCTTCAGCTTTAGCATCATTCCTTCCAAAGAAATCCCAGGGCTGATCTCCTTCAGAATGGACTGGTTGGATCTCCTTGCAGTCCAAGGAACTCTCAAGAGTCTTCTCCAACACCACAGTTCAAAAGCATCAATTCTTCGGTGCTCAGCCTTCTTCACAGTCCAACTCTCACATCCATAGATGACCACAGGAGAAACCATAGCCTTGACTAGACAGACCTTAGTCAGCCCCCCAAAATAAAGTCTGACACTGTTTCCACTGTTTCTCCATCTGTTTGCATGAAGTGTTGGGAACGGATGCCATGATCTTAGTTTTCTGAATGTTGAGCTTTTAGCTAAATTTTTCACTCTCCTCTTTCACTTTCATAAAGAGGCTCTTTAGTTCTTCACTTTCTGCCATACTGTGGTGTCATCTGCATATCAGAGGTTATTGATATTTCTGCTGGCAATCTTAATTCCAGCTTGTGCTTCATTCAGCCCAGTGTTTCTCATGATGTACTCTGCATAGAATTTAAATAAGCAGGGTGACAATATACAGCCTTGATGTACTCCTTTCCCTATTTGGAATCAGTCATTGTTCCATGTCCAGTTCTAACAGTTGCTTCCTGACCTGTATACAGATTTCTTAAGAGGAAGATCAGGTGGTCTGGTATTCCCATCTCTTTCAGAATTTTCCTCAGTTTGTTGTGATCTACACGGTCAAAGTCTTTGGCATAGTCAATAAAGAAGAAACAGATGTTTTTTTCTGGAACTCTCTTGCTTTTTCAATGATCCAATGGATGTTGAATTTCTGGTCAAACATCCACTTTGATCACTGGTTCCAACATTCCAATTTGATGTCTGGTTCCTCTGTCTTTTCTAAAACCATCTTGAAAATCTGGAAGTTCATGGCTCACATACTGTTGAAGCCTGGCTTGGAGAATTTTAAACATTACTAGCGTGTGAGATGACTGTAATTGTGCAGTATTTTGAGCATTCTTTGGCATTGCCTTTCTTTGGGATCAGAATGAAAACTGACTTTTTCCAGTGCTATGGCCACTGTTGAGTTTTCAAAATTTGCTAGCATATTGAGTGCAGCACTTTCATAGCATCTTCTTTTATGATTTGAAATAGCTCAAGTGGAATGCCGTCACCTCCACTAGCTTTATTCATAGTGATGCTTCCTAAAGCCCACTTGACTTCACATTCCAGGATGCCTGGCTCTAGGTGAGTGATCACACCAAGGTGATTATTTGGGTCATGAATATCTTTTTTGTATAGTTCTTCTGTGTATTCTTGCCACCTCTTCTTAATATCTTCTGCTTCTCTTAAGTCCATACCATTTCTGTCCTTTATTGTGCCTGTCTTTGAATGAAATGGTCCTTTGGTATCTCTAATTTTCTTGAAGATATCTCTAGTTTTTCCCATTCTGTTGTTTTCTTCTATTTCTTTGCATTGATCACTGAGGAAGCCTTTCTTACCTCTCCTTGCTATTCTTTGTAACTCTGCACTCAAATGGGTATATCTTTCCTTTTCTCCTTTGCTTTTCACTTCTCTTCTTTTCTCAGCTATTTGTAAGTCTTCCTCAGACAGCCATTTTGCTTTTTTGCACTTCTTTTTCTTGGGGATGGTCTTGATCCCTGTCTCCTGTACAATGTCACGAACATCCATCCATTATTCATCAGGCACTCTCTCTATCA
The DNA here is from genome assembly GCF_042477335.2 of Ovis canadensis. Lineage (NCBI taxonomy): Eukaryota > Metazoa > Chordata > Mammalia > Artiodactyla > Bovidae > Ovis > Ovis canadensis. Next base: position 81,300,686 of record NC_091246.1, on the reverse strand, counting down.
GATGTAATCCCTTGAATCTATTTGTCACTTCCCCTATAAAATCATAAGGAATTTGATTTAGGTCATACCTGAATGGTCTGGTGGTTTTCCTTACTTTCTTCAATTTCAGTCTGAATTTGGGAATAAGGAGTTCATGATCTGAGCCACAGTCTACTCCAGTCTTTCTTTCCTTTTTTTTTTTTTTTCTGATTCTATAGAGCTTCTCCATCTTTGGATGCAAAGAATATATCAACCTGATTTCAGTATTGACCATCTGATGATGACCATGTGCAGAGTCTTTTCATGTGTTGTTGGAAGATGGTGTTCTATGACCAGTACGTTTTCTTGGCAAAACTCTATTAGCCTTTGCCCTGCTTCATTCTGTACACCAAGGCCAAATTTTCCTGTTACTCCAGGTGTTTCTTGACTTCCTGCTTTTGCATTCCAGTCCCCTATAATGAAAATGACATCATTTTGGGTTATTTGTTCTGGAGGTGCTTGTAGGTCTTCATAGAACCGCTCAACTTCAGCTTTCAGCATTACTGGTTGGGACATAGACTTGGAATAGCATGATATTGAATGGTTTGCCTTGGAAAAGAACAGAGGTCATTCTGTCATTTTTGAGACTGCATCCAAGTACTGCATTTTGGACTCTCTTGTTGACTATGATGGCTGCTCCATTTCTTCTATGGAATTCTTGCCCACAGTAGTAGATATAATGGTCATCTGAGTTAAATTCACCCATTCCAGTCCATTTTAGCTCACTGATTCCTAAAATGTCGACATTCACTTTTGCCATCTCCTGTTTGACCACTTCCAATTTACCTTGATTCATGGACGTAACATTCCAAGTTCCTATGCAATATAGCTCTTTACAGCATTGGACTTTACTTCCATCACGTCACATCCCCAGCTGGGTATTGTTTTTGCTTTGGCTCCATCTCTTCATTCTTTCTGGAATTATTTCTCCACTGATCTCCAGTAGTATATTGGGCACCTACCAACCTGGGGAGTTCATCTTTCAGTGTCCTATCTTTTTGCCTTTTCATACTGTTCATGGTGTCCTCAAGGCAAGAATACTGAAGTGGTTTGCCATTCCCTTCTCCAGTGGACCACATTCTGTCAGAATCTTTTCTAGTGTGTTTATAGTTCTCTCGTTATAGAAAACTATAGTTCTGTTCAATTGAGAAATACTAGAGGTCATTTTATTTCTCATATCTTGGAGATCATCAATCGTTGTCTGATTTTCAACATTTTATAAAAACATTGTTTCATATTTTTTATCTGATTATTAATGTTTTCAGGTAGGTAGATGATAAATCTGTTTTTTGTTACTTCAGTCTGATTGAAAGTAGAAATCTAAAATGAGCATTTGGGATAAGATATGCCCACTGTCCCTGTCTTAACAGGCAATGATTTCAGGAACAGTAAGAATAGTAACAAAATTTGACAGACATTTACTCACTTGAACACTTCTGATATTTCCATAGCAGATTTACACCAGAGAATCAGTATTGCTGTCGTGGAACAATGTAATGTTTTGACATTTTTAAAGTAAGATCAGAAAGTAAAACTTTGATTTTTGAAGTAGTTAATCACAACCATGAAATAAGAGGGAAATATGAAATAGAAAAATAACAGCAAAATGGGACATTTTAAAATCTCATCTGAAATCATGACATAATAATCATTTGCAATTTAAGCAATGTTTGTTTTGCATATATGTTGTATCATCAAAGGTGACAGAGTGAAAATGGACTTTGAAAGGTGCCTCCTACCACCTCTTCTGTCCCAATCACTATTATGAGAATTAACTGAGATTAAGACTCAGGGACTCCTCAACTTCTCTCTTGCTGATTCAAATAAATATTCCTTATCCCCACTGTCTAAAACTCCTATTCCATTACATCTATTTCCTTCACTTGCTGATCATAAGTATTGCTTTGTCTTCCTTTTAAAAATAGGATTTTTATATATGCCTTTAATGGAGACCTAGGAATATATATTTGTAACAAGTGTACAAATGATTTTGAGGCTGGTGATTTGGTATCTACACATTAAGAAACATTGGCTTATGGCTTTCTTTCCTTTTGGCATTACAGAGTTATATATATTAGTACTGGGAGGAAGTGGGATCAAAGAAGCATATTACTCAGTGAGAATTATTGTTAATGGCATAATTTCCAGTCCTCTATATCTCCTACTTTCTGCTTTATTATTACTTAATTCTGATTAAATGGATTACAGTGAGGAAGAGAATACAAGGGAAAAATTCATTAAAAAAAATCCTGTCTATGGATTCAGCTATCACACTCTTCTTTTCTTCATAATCAATGTTTGTAGTGTCTGCTTTTCTCTATACTTCCACTGCAGGCTGTGAGATTAAGTCCATGGTCTGGGAAATAAAATCCCACATGCCTTGCCACATAACATGGCCAAAAACTTATTTTTTAAAAAAAGTCTGCTTTTATTCCTTGCTCTTATGTCCCCATCTTTTCATTAGGCCTTGTGAATGTATTTTGTGCTTCCAATTTTCTGTGAAGTCACTCTTGGTGAAGTCACCTGAAAACAAGATTGGTTGGTCATTTTTTCAGTTGTTAATGGTATCCAGTCTTAATTGACTCTTCTAGCATTTAAGATTATTAAAAGGTCTTAAAATGATCCTTCTCTGGCCTCTCAAAGCATATTTTCTTTCTATTTCTGGTTATAGTTTATTGGTTCTTTATATATTACTAGCAAGATTTCCATTATCACTATCAAATGTTGCTTTTTAAGCATTTTGTTTCTTAGTCTCTATTCAGTTTGGCCTACTCATTCTCATCCATGAATATACTAGTCTCCTCTCTACTTCAGACAACTTTCATGAAATGCCTCTGAATGTTTCTATCTGGTTGTTTCTAAATCACTAAAATATTATCAGAGTCACTCATTATCTTTCTATCTCTGCCAAAGACATCTCTGTCACTCCCATTACCTGTTTTGGTGAATAACAAAAAGACTAGTTATCTAATCTAGGAATTTTGGATTTTTTTTCTGTGAACATATTCTCATCCAAATCAAACTATTCATACATTTAGTTTGAGCTGGATACTGTCAGTTCAGTTCAGTTGCTCAGTTGTGTCTGACTCTTTGCAACCCCATGAATCACAGCACGCCAGGCATCCCTGTCCATCACCAACTCCTAGTGTTTACTCAAACCCATGTCCATTGAGTTGGTGATGCCATCCAGCCATCTCATCTTCTGTCATTCCCTTCTCCTCCTCACCCTAATCCCTCCCAGCATCAGGGTCTTTTCTAATGAGTCAACTCTTCACATGAGGTGACCAAAGCATTGGAGTTTCAGCTTCAGCATCAGTCCTTCCAGTGAACACACAGGACTGATCTCCTTTAGGATGGACTGGTTGGATATTCTTGAAGTCCAAGGGACTCTCAAGAGACTTCTCCAACACCACAGTTGAAAAGCATCAATTCTTCATTGCTCAGCTTTCTTCATAGTCCAACTCTCACATCCATACATGACCACTGGAAAAACCATAGCTTTGACTAGATGAACCTTTGTTGGCAAAGTAATGTCTCTGTTTTTTAATATGCTATCTAGGTTGGTCATAACTTTCCTTCTAAGGAGTAAGCATCTTTTAATTTCATTGCTGCAGTCACCATCTGCAGTGATTTTGGAGCCCCCCAAAATAAAGTCTGACACTGTTTCCACTGTTTCCCCATCTATTTCCCATGAAGTGATGGGACCAGATGCCATGATCTTAGTTTTCTGAATGTTGAGCTTTAAGCCAACTTGGATACTGTAGCAGCATTTAAAACCTGCTCAAACCAGCTATTTGGACACTGCTTATTTTTCTTTCTATCACAGAAATAACATCAAAGATGCTGAAAATCTTATTTAAATTTGGTTGCAGTCATATTTATTTAAAGTATTGATTTAAAAAATCTGTATGCAGGTCAAGAAGCAACAATTAGAACTAGAGATGGAACAATAGACTGATTCCAAATAGGGAAAGAATTATGTCAAGGCTGTATATTGTCACCCTGCTTATTTAGCTTATATGCAGAGTATGTCATGAGAAATGCTGAGCTAAATGAAGCCAAGCTGGAATCAAGATTGCCTGAAGAAATATCAGTGACTTCAGATATGCAGATGACACCACACTTATGGCACAGGGTGAAGAAGACCTAGATAGCCTATTGATGAAAGTGAAAGAGGATAGTGAAAAGGTGGCTTAAATCTCATCATTCAGAAAATTAAGATCATGGCATCTGGTCCCATCACTTCGTGGCAAACAGATGGGGAAACAGTGGGAGACTTTATTTTTTTGGGCTCCAAAATCACTGCAGATGGTGATTGCAGCCATGAAATTAAAAGACGCCTGCTCCTTGGAAGAAAGGTTATGACCAACCTAGATGGCATATTAAAAAGGAGAGACATTACTTTGCCAACAAAAGTCCATCCAGTCAAAGCTATGGTTTTTCCAGTAGTCATATGTGAATGTGAGAGTTGGACTATAAAGAAAGCTGAGCATCAAAAAATTGGTGCTTTTGAACTGTGGTGTTGGAGAAGACTCTTGAGAGTCTCTTAGACATTAAGGAGATCCAACCAGTCCATCCTAAAGGAAATCAGTCCTGAGTGTTCATTGGAAGGACTCATGCTGAAGCTGAAACTCCAATAGTTTGGCCACCTGATGTGAAGAACTGACTCATTAGAAAAGACCCTGATGCTGGGAAAGATTGAGGGTGGGAGGAGAAGGGCATGACAGAGGATGAGATGGTTGGATTGCATCACCAACTCAATGGACATGAGTTTGAGTAAACACCGGGAGTTGGTGATGGACAGGAAGGCCTGGTGTGCTGCAGTCCATGGGGTTGCAAAGAGTCAGACAAGACTGAGTGACCGAACTGACTGATGATTTAAAAATATGAAATGTGATTATAAAGATATTGATTATAAAAAAAATTTCATTATTTTGCAATAGTACAATCATCACCTATTTTTTCAATAGCACATACCTAGCTTTTCATATCCAAATATTGAATTAATTTTGTTTTCTTTCTGAATTGTTTTCTTTCCTGTTGGTGACAAAGTTTGACAGAATAATTTTTGTTTCAAATACATATATGTAAGTTTAGTGGGACTAAAATTCTAGCTTCATTTTTTTATTACAGCAAGCTCTTAAAACAGAAAATTGACACATGAAGTTTTGTCAGGTTTTCTGGGATTGAGTTTAGAGTTAGCTTTGATGTCTTATACTGTGCTTTTCTTTCTTTACCACTTTCTGGTGAGTTTCTGTATTTTCTGTCTTGTTATATAGCCTAGTTTCATGTACATTTGTCAGTTTTTTTTTTTTTCTGAGCACATATCAATAAGAAGGATATAGCAAAGTGAAAGAGAGTTTCCATAAAGACATAAAGGTATATTATGAAAATGTAATTGGAAATTTCAATGCAGTTTTAAAAATAACTATTAAAACTTCATATTTCTTAAATATACCCTTCACTCCATTGCCTATTGCATTTATTTTTTCCTCAAATGTAAAGTAAAAGCCCACTGTTACAAATGGCAGTCTAAACTCTTATGTTTATAGGAAAAGAAAACATGAAAAACTATTTTTTTAATGACTTCCACTTCACATAATTCACTAGCCTGAGTCCCAGAAATGCTTTGACAAAATGTTGAATTCTGCTCAGAAATGGAAACTCGTACAATGAATGAACACTTTATGTAAAAGGAAGGACAGGAAATAAATTCTGATAGAAAAGAAAATCAAAATATAGATATTTATGATATTAAATAACCTATTGAAAACAAATTACAGACTGTTGAAAGTTAGTGTTCCTCCTCTGAGAAAGATTGGAAGAAGGTGTCAAATGTCTATCCTATCTTTATTTATGGAATAAAGCTATTCAAGATTTTCTTAATGTACTTTTGTCTACATGGCTTTAAATTTGGGAAAAAGACATATGATTAATACATTAATTTCAAGCATGGTGCTTTAAAAATATACAAGGTAGATAACTGAATAAGAGCATTTCAAGTGATCTGCTATAATTTCAAACCTGCATAAAACAAAACAGAACAAATAGGAAAATATTAGTGTAAGGATTATGGTTCATAACCACACTCCTGTGTCTGGCCTTTCTTAAGAGGAAATACAGTTTACTGTGTAGAGAACAAGGGAAAACATCTGGAGAGAATGACCAGAATGATATTTAAAAAAAAAACACCTCACAGCCATACTTTTAAAAAATAGATTAGTATGATATTTGTCAAAATTTTCTGGCATATATGTATTCACTCATATTAAGAGAAAAAATCTTTTAATTATTTAGTTAAACTTTAAACTTTTATTTAGTTTAACTTTTATTTCTACTATATTACCTGAATAAATGTAAACCTGTGATTTATCATTTCCATGTAGCTGAATCCTCAGGATTGACAGAAAAATAATATATTTATTATCTAGAAACAACCTTTTTAATTTAAATCTCAAACATTTGTTTCTGAGCAATAACTGAAAACAGTTTCGCCAATTCTAAAATAACTTGATCACTGTATTCATTAACCAATAATCTCATGCTTAAACATAACCTGAAATTCTCCTTCCCTTGTTCCCCTACTATATTCCAAAGGAGATTTTGGGTCAGAATTCTCATGCCTTTTAGTGGCTAATGTTTCTATCTCAAGATTCTGTCAATTAAATAATGTTTGCCTTATTTCATTGTTATTCTCAAATTCTAAGAACCATCACTAGGAGGATAGTCGACAGGTTTGGGGTGGGAAAAGAGGCACGTTAAAAATATTACCTAATTTTCTTTGATATAGAACTCGTATTTACTTTACTACACAGCTGCTTCAGAAAAGATACTTATCGATCATTCACTATCATCAACTGTTTATCAATGAATCTGTCTATGTATCTATATCTGTGCTTGCTTTGTAAGTGGTATTTGGAAGAAATCCAATGTTTCAAAAGATTTATTTGGTGTTTAAAATTATGCTAATGGATTCTTTGAATTTTATGGCCATACTTAAGCTTTCTATCTTTATACATTATTTTTCAGACAATTCAATAACTTCTGTTAATAAACCATTATAGTTTTATTATTTATACTTATAAATTATTATTGTGTAATCTATATATCAGTAGAAAAGTACAATTTTTAAAGTTTAAACAGGTTCTTTTTTAAAATGCTTTTCAGAACTTTTAAAAAGATTTATTTATGTTATTTTTGGCTGCTCCCGGTCTCCATTGCTGTGTGGGCTTTCTCTATTTGTGAAACGTGGGGGGTTAGTCTTCTTTGCATGGTGCAGACTTTTCATTGCAGTGGCTTCTTTCTGCAGAGCATGGGTTCTAGGTGCGTGGGCTTCCCGTAGTTGCAGTGTGTGGGCTCAGTAATCGTGATGTGTGGATTTAGTTGTTCTGTGACATGTAGGATCTTTCTAGATCACGGATTGAACCCATCTCCCTCTCATTGGCAGATGGATCTCTAACCACTAGACCACATGAGAAGCCCCCAAATTCCACTTTTATTTTATATTCAACTGTATATATCAACACTTGGTCTTGCCTTGTGGTGTAGCTGGTAAAGAATACGCCTGCAATTACAGGAGACCTGGATTTGATCCCTGGGTTGGAAAGATGTGCTGGAGAAGGGAATGGCTACCTGCTCCAGTACTCTAGCCTGGAGAATCCCATAGAGCCCATGGGGTCGCAAAGTCAGACACAACTGAGCAACTGAACAACAATGAATATTTATATGTATGTCCATCTGTAAATTAATCATGAGTTCATACTGACGTCTAGGATTATAATCCATCATCACCTGGGTAATTCTGTCTTCCTCTTGGTGGAACCTTCTACTCCAATGGTATAAAATCTGACTCCAAACATCTGCCATTTGTTTACCTAATTATTCAGTTCCATTATGCATCTATAGTGGTTTCAGAACTGTCAACACTTACCTCCAAGAGAAACAACTCAGCGAGAATACAGTGCTTATATACTGTTCTTTTCCCTTTTAATATTGTAGGCTCCACTCATTTCCATAGTTACTTAGGGAAGCTTCTTTCCCCTTATGTTCTTCACTGAGGCTGTGTCTCACATTGTAATACAGTTAAATATTCTGCCACATCCTGCATTCCATCCTGTGACCCACTGACCTCTAACAAAAGTAAATCTTCCAATAAATAAGTATAGATTATCTCCCCATTTATCAATTAGAGAATGTTTGATTTCTTTCACCCGTATTGTATAGTTTTCTACCAGTGTATTCTGAACATATTTTGTTAGATATGTATCTGACTGTTTCGTTATTTCGTTTCTGTTATAAGTAGTATTCTAAAATTTCAGATCTCAATTTTTCATTATTGATTGTTACAAACTGAATGTTTATGTCTTCTAAAACGTATGTTAAAGCACCAAATCCCATGAAGACTTTATTCGGAGGTAGAACTTCTATGGAGACAAATAAGGTTAAATGATAGATCTTTTGGGATTTTCAAGCCATATGTATTTAAGCATGGCTTTTGCAAATAAATGCAGTTTCATTTCTCCATTTCCAAGCTGTATGCTTAATTTCTTTAATTGCACTAGAATTTCAGTATATTGTCAACATAAAAATGAGAGCAGATATTCTTATCTGGTTCCTAATCTCAGAGGAAAGCATCCAGTTTCTCATCACTGAGTATGATGTTAGCTATACGGCTTCCCTGGTGGCTCAGATGGTAAAGCATCTGCCTGCAATGCAGGAGACCCAGGTTCGATCCCTAGGTTGGGAAGATCCCCTGGAGAAGGAAATGGCAACCTACTCCAGTAATCTTGCCTGGAAAATTCCATGGATGGAAGAGCCTGGTAGGCTATAGTTCATGGGGTCGCAAAGAGTCAGATAGGACTGAACGACTTCACTTCACTTCACTTCACTTATAGAGTTTTTCTGGTAGATGTTCACTATCAAGTTGAGGAAGTTCTTTTACATCTGTCATTGGCAGAAGGTTTTTATCATGAAAGCTGTTGGGTTTTGTCAAGTGGTCACTGTCTCAAGTAATATAGTTAGAGTTCTCTTTAGCCTGTTGATGTGCTGGATAACACTGGGTGATTCTCATGTGAAACCAGCTTTGCCATGCATATGATAAACATGCTTGTGATGTGGAGTTCTTCTCATATATTGTTGGTTTTAATTTCATAATATTCTGCTGATTTTTTCATCTGTTATTCCAAAGAGATACTGATCTGTAGTTTCTTTTCTTGTAATTTCTTTATTGGCTTTAATAGTAGGGTGATGCTGCCCTAGAATCTCCTTGGAGAATTGATATATTTATCACTATCTAATGTCCTTTTCTGACTGATAATCTTCTTATTCTGGTCTGCTCTGTGTGAACTTAAAGCCATACCAGCTTTCTTTTGAGTGAGTTAGGATGTATTCCATGGGGATGGTCTTGATCCCTGTCTCCTGTACAATGTCATGAACCTCATTTCATAGTTCATCAGGCACTCTATCTATCAGATCTAGGCCCTTAAATGTATTTATCACTTCCACTTGTATAATCATAAGGGATTTGATTGAGGTCATACCTGAATGGTCTAGCGGTTTTCCCTACTTTCTTCAATTTAAGTCTGAATTTGGCAAAATTGAGTTCATGATCTGAGCCACAGTCAGCTCCTGGTCTTGTTTTTGTTGACTGAGAAGAGCTTCTCCATCGTTGGCTGCATAGAATATAATCAGTCTGATTTCAGTGTTGACCATCTGGTGATGTCCATGTGTAGAGTCTTCTCTTGTGCTGTTGGAAGAGGGTGTTTACTATGACCAGTGCATTTTCTTGGCAAAACTCTATTAGTCTTTGTCCTGCTTCATTCCACATTCCAAGGCCAAATTTGTCTGTTACTCCAGGTGTTTCTTGACTTCCTACTTTTGCATTCCAGTCCCCTATAATGAAAAGGACATCTTTTTTGGGTGTTAGTTCTAAAAGGTCTTGTAGTTCTTTATAAAACCGTTCAACTTCAGCTTCTTCAGTGTTTCTGGTTGGGGCATAGACTTAGATAACTGTGATATTGAATGGTTTGCCTTGGAGACAAACAGAGATCATTCTGTTGTTTTTGAGATTGCATCCAAGAACAGCATTTCGGAATCTTTTGTTGACCATGATGGCTACTCCATTTCTTCTGAGTAATTCCTGCCCAGTGTAGTAGATATAATGGTCATCTGAGTTAAATTCACCCATTCCAGTCCATCGACGTTCATCCTTGCCATCTCCTGTTTGACCGCTTCCAATTTGCCTTGATTCATGGACCTGACATTCCAGGTTCCTATGCAATATTTCTCTTTACAGCATTGGATCTTGCTTCTATCACCAGTCACATCCACAAATGGGTATTGTTTTTGCTTAGGCTCCATCCCTTCATTCTTTCTGGAGTTATTTCTCCACTGATCTCCAGTAGCATATTGGGCACCTAATTACCTGGGGAGTTCCTCTTTTGGTATCCTATCATTTTGCCTTTTGCTACTGTTCATGGGGTTCTCAAGGCAAGAATACTGAAGTGGATTGCCATTCCCTTCTCCAGTGGACCATGCTGATCAAGACCATCCCCATGGAAAATAAATGCAGAAAAGCAAAATGGCTGTCTGGGGAGGCCTTACAAATAGCTGCGAAAAGAAGAGAGGGGAAAAACAAAGGAGAAAAGGAAAGATATAAGCATCTGAATGCAGAATTCCAAAGAATAGCAAGAAGAGATAAGAAAGCCTTCTTCAGTGATCAATGCAAAGAAATAGAGGAAAACAACAGAATGGGAAAGACTAGAGATCTCTTCAAGAAAATTAGAGATACCAAGGGAACATTTCATGCAAAGATGGGCTCGATGAAGGACAGAAATGGTATGGACCTAACAGAAGCAGATGATATTAAGAAGAGGTGGCAAGAATATACAGAAGAACTGTACAGAAAAGATCTTCATGACCCATGATAATCATGATGATGTGATCACTCACCTAGAGCCAGACATCCTGGAATGTGAAGTCAAGTGGGCCTTAGAAAGCATCACTACAAACAAAGCTAGTGGAGGTGATGGAATTCCAGTTGAGCTGTTTCAAATCCTGAAAGATGATGCTATGAAAGTGCTGCACCCAATATTCCAGCAAATTTGGAAAACTCAGCAGTGGCCATAGGACTGGAAAAGATCAGTTATCATTCCAATCCCAAAGAAAGGCAATGCCAAAGAATGCTCAAACTACCACACAATTTCACTCATCTCACATGCTAGTAAAGTAATGCTCAAAATTCTCCAAACCAGGCTTCAGCAAGATGTGAACCATGAACTTCCTGATGTTCAAGCTGGTTTTAGAAAAGGCAGAGAAACCAGAGATCAAATTGCCAACATCCGCTGGATCATGGAAAAAGCAAGAGAGTTCCAGAAAAACATTATCTCTGCTTTAATGACTATGCCAAAGACTTTGACTGTGTGGATCACAATAAACTGTGGAAAATTCTGAAAGAGATGGGAATACCAGACCACCTGACCTGCCTCTTGAGAAATCTGTATGCAGGTCAGGAAGCAACAGTTAGAACTGGACATGGAACAACAAACTGGTTTCAAATAGGAAAAGGAGTACGTCAAGGCTGTATATTGTCACCCTGCTTATTTAACTTCTATGCAGACTACATCATGAGAAACGCTGGACTGGAAGAAACACAAGCTGAAATCAAGATTGCCAGGAGAAATATCAATAACCTCAGATATGCAGATGACACCACCCTTATGGCAGAAATGAAGAGGAGCTAAAAAGCCTCTTGATGAAAGTGAAAGAGGAGAGTGAAAAAGTTGGCTTTAAGCTCAACATTCAGAAAACAAAGACCATGGTATCCGGTCCCATCATTTCATTGGAAATAGATGAGGAAGGAGTGGAAACAGTGTCAGACTTTATTTTTTTGGGCTCCAAAATCAGTGCAGATGGTGACTGCAGCCATGAAATTGAAAGATGCTTACTCCTTGGAAGAAAAGTTGTGACCAACTTAGATAGTATATTCAAAAGCAGAGACATTATTTGGCCGTCTGTCTAGTCAAGGCTATGGTTTTTCCTGTGGTCATGTATGGATGTGAGAGATGGACTGTGAAGAAAACTGAGCTCTGAAGAATTGATGCTTTTGAACTGTGGTGTTGGAGAAGACTCTTGAGAGTCCCTTGGACTGCAAGGAGATCCCACCAGTCCATTCTGAAGGAGATCAGCCCTGGGATTTCTTTGGAAGGAATGATGCTAAAGCTGAAAGTGCAGTACTTTGGCCACCTCATGGGAAGAGTTGACTCATTGGAAAAGACTCTGATGCTGGGAGGGATTGGAGGCAGGAGGAGAAGGGGACGACCGAGGATGAGATGGCTGATGGCATCACTGACTCCATGGACGTGAGTCTGAGTGAACTCCGGGAGTTGGTGATGGACAGGGAGGCCTAGCGTGCTGTGATTCATGGGGTCACAAAGAGTCGGGCCACGACTGAGCGACTGAACTGACTGATGATGTATTCCTTCTGTTTCTAATTTCTTAAAGAAATTGCAGAAAATTGCAATTATGTCTGGCTTGAATATTTGGTAGAAATCATCAGGAAAACCCTCTGTACTTGCTACATTTTATTAGGAAGGTTATTCATTGTTAGTATCATTTATTTGTTAAATTATGGATATGCTTATCTATTTTTTTGGTGTGACTTTTTGGTGGCTTCTGATTTCCTAGTAATTGGTCCACTTCCTATAAATTATCGAACTGGTGGGCATTTAGTTAATCATTTTCGAAATGATTTATTTTTTCCCTAGTTTTCTTTCTGTTTTGGGGTCACATGCTTTGATGCTCTTTTGTTAGACGCATACACATTTAAGATTGCTATGTTTTCTTGAGGAACTGACACTTTTATCATTAACTATGCTCTTTTTATCTTTCTCAGGCTTCCTGTTTCTGAAGTCACCTTTATGCAAATTTAATATAGCCACTCCAGCTTTCTTTTGGTTAGTATTAGCCTGGTATAACTTCCTCCATCTCTTCTCTGTAACTTACTTAAACATTGTATTTAAAACGGATTTATTTTAATTAATATAGAGCTGATAACTTAAAAATATTTTTAAAATATTAGGCTTTAGTAGCTGTATTTATGTTATTCACATTTAAATTGATTATTGGTATAGTTAATGCCTACCATGTCTTTCTGTTTTCTACTTATTGCATTTGTTTTTGTGGTATCTTTTTTCACCCTCTTTTTCTGCCAAACTGATTTTAATTGAGATTTTCTTATGATTCAATTCTATCTCACTGTTAATATATAAATTTTTACTTATTTTTAATTTGGTCATTAATACATAGTTATCAATACATGTTTTAAACTACTGGAAATCTGTCTTCAAATATAATAATGTTATATGTGTAATGCAGATGACTTATAACACTATTTCCATTTTCTGCCTCATACCATTTGTGTCATTACTTCACTATTTTTACTTATATATATATATATATATATATATATATAAATCATTCAACTATTATTATTTTTGCCAAATAATTGTTCTTTTAATTCTGTAAGAATGACAAATATATTTTCCTTGTTTACTTTTTTTCTGGTGCTCTCTCATTCTCTGATTTCCAGGTAGTTGTATATTTCTGACTTGTATCATTTTCTTCTGCTGAAGAATTTTATTTAACATTACTCACATCAGCTGACAATGAATTCCCTTAGTATTTTTTTTGGGGGGGGGGGCGTCTGAGAATATCTTTAATTCTCCTTTACTTTTGAAGGGTAATTTTCCTGGATATAGAATTCAAGTTTTGTAGTTTTCCTTTCAATAATTTAAATGTTTTGCTTTATTTTCTTTGTCCTTGAATGATTTTTGAGTAGAAGTCTGCTGAACTTATTATATTTGCTCCTCAATAGATATGATGTTTTTCTTGCTCTCTTCTTTCAATAATTTTTCCTTTGTCTTTGATATCTTGTAGTTTGACTATATTATACTTAAGTGTAAGATTTTTAAAAATTTTATATTCATCCTGAGTGGCATTCTCTGAGCTCCTAAATCTGTGGTTTGAGGCCATTGATTTTAGGCTCTTAGATATTTCATGATGATTCTTCTTCCTCTTCCCCTGCCAGAGATATGAAGAAATTTAAAAACATGGGGATGACCCAGAAAGATGTTATGGGGAGGGAGGTGGGAGGGGGGTTCATGTTTGGGAATGCATGTAAGAATTAAAGATTTTAAAATTAAAAAAAAAATAAAAAAAAATAAAAAAAGAAAGGGAATTAATCACAATAAAAGGCAAAAAAAAAAAAAAATCTTCAGTGAAAACCTGGTGGGTTTCCTAAGGTTAATCCCATTACAGTGTAGTGGGTTTTCTGATATTTTGATCCACAGGCATTTCTCACTTTCATTCTAATTTGTATTGAGCTTCAATAATTCATTGAACATGATGTATAAATGTTCCTTCCTCTTTTGGTGTATTGGTTACTTCTCCAGGCTTACATATTTTGGTTGTGATTCTCTGAATGCACTCATGTCACTAGATTTTAGTTGGCAGTTTGGCCTGAAACCTTAGTTCCTCAATGGATCTCAAAACATCATTGTATTACAGTTTGCCCACTTGTATGGATATAAGTGATAACTTCCAAGGTCTTAACTGAACTGGAAGTCCTCTGCTCATAATTGTCCATATTTACTTTGTAAAAAGATATTGGTTGACCGCTTTGCAATTTTAGGTAAAAGACTTTATGACCCAAAAGATTTAAAAATAATAATAATAATACATTAAAAAAAATTGAAGTTGCACAAGTGTGTATTTAGTATCCATCAATTCAAAAAGCCACTTTAAGGTAGAATGTTCTATGTATCTTTCATTTTGTCTATAACAGTTCTTATATAAAAACAATAATTTGCATTCATTTGTTGTGATGAGCAGATTGATAGAAGATGTTGAAGCTATAGAAGGAAACATACATGGATTGGGGCCATATTAAGAAAATTTAACATTTAAGATATTTTAATGGTCAATTAATATCTAGTTTTCAAATATTTTCATATAACATTTATTTCTCATCAAATTAATTTCCATAGTAACTTTGAAATCAATGGAATTTCTATTAAAGAAATTTGAAACAGCAGCCAAGCATCCTGTAATTTAGCTATTCATTTAAAGAGGATTATCTTGAACTGATAGAATCCTCAAGTTTTAATGTTTATTTAAAAAGTGTTAAAGAAGAAGACAGGAAAGACCTGTTTGGGTTATCTTCCTCTGTTCTTTTTGAACAGTTTCTTAATTAAAGATTTCTATTTTTACTTAGGTTTGAAAGAAAAAGTAGAGCTGTGGAAGTTTAAATTTATTACATCCCAAGGGAATTTGGATGTGGAATAACTTAAATAATAAACTCATCTCTTTCCCAATTCCTAAGGAGATGTTTAATGGACTTTCGGTAGAAGATTCATAACACTTCACAGTGGGAAATCAGTTTTCATCTCAATTCAAAGAAGAAAATGACTCTTTGATCCCAAAGAGGTTAAAGCGCCCTTTGCTTTACCATTACAGAAAGAAAAAAATCTATAAATGAGTGAAAAGTGATTGTGGAAAGGAAAATCAGTTTGTAAAACCACATAGAACTACACAGAAGTAAACTGCATAAGCCTGAAGTTGAGAGACCATATGATTAATTTATAATGTATAAGAATTTATTGTTTGTATAATTGTATCACTATCAAAGTGGCTCTACTTCAGTTAATTTTATTATGGCTCCTGTATTAAACACACAAACTGAGCAAAGATATGAACTTGTTAGTAAGTAGTCCTGTAATCTTTTATTGGCTTATGAGGAAAAGGTTCCCATTTGAGAGAAACATTTTTTAAAACCCTACCTTGTTAAATAATGAAAAAGCCCATTTTCTATGAATATGACTATAATCAACAAAGATGAAATACTTTGTGTAATTTGCATGCTAGATCTCTTCAGCCATGTCTAATTCTTTGCGACCATATGGACTGTAGCCTGCTAGACTCCTTTGTCTATGGAATTCTCCAGGCAAGAATAATGGAGTGGGTTGCCATGCCCTCCTAAAGGGGATCTTCCCAACCCATAAATCGAATCCATGTTTCCTGTGGCTCCTGCATTGCAGAGAGATTCTTTACCACTGAGCTACCAGTTCAGTTCAGTTCAGTCGTTCAGTAGTGTCCTACTCTTTGCAACCCCAGGAACTGCAGCATGCCAGGCCTCCCTGTCCATCACCAACTCCCGGAGTTCACTTAGATTCACATCCATCGAGTCAGTGATGCCATCCAGCCATCTCGTCCTCCATCGTTCCCTTCTCTTCCTGCCCCCAATCCCTCCCAGCATCAGAGTCTTTTCCAATGAGTCAACTCTTCCCATGAGGTGGCCAAAGTACTGCACTTTCAGCTTTAGCATCATTCTTTCCAGAGAAATCCCAGGGTTGCTCTCCTTCAGAATGGACTGGTTGGATCTCCTTGCAGTCCAAGGGACTCTCAAGAGTCTTCTCCAACACCACAGTTCAAAAGCATCAATTCTTCAGTGCTTAGCCTTCTTCACAGTCCAACTCTCACATCCATACATGACCAATGGAAAAACCATAGCCTTGACTAGACAGACTTTTGTTGGCAAAGTAATGCCTCTGCTTTTGAATATATTATCTAGTTTGGTCATAACTTTTCTTCCAAGGAGGAAGGGTCTTTTAATTTCATGGCTGCATTCACCATCTGCAGTGAATTTGGAGCCCCCCAAAGTAAAGTGTAATACTGTTTCCACTGTTTCCCCATCTATTTCCCATGAAGTGATGGGACTGGATGCCATGATCTTCATTTTCTGAATGTTGAGCTTTAAGCCAACTTTTTCACTCTCTACTTTTACTTTCAAGAGGCTTTTTAGTTCCCCTTCACTTTCTGCCATAAGGGTGGTGTCATCTGCATATCTGAGGTTATTGATATTTCTCCTGGCAATCTTAATTCCAGCTTGTGCTTCTTCCAGCCTAGCATTTCTCATGGTGTACTCTGCATAGGAGTTAAATAAGCAGGGTGACAATATACAGCCTTGACATACTTCTTTTCCTATTTGGAACCAGTCTGTTGTTTCATGTCCAGTTCTAACTGTTGCTTCCTGACCTGCATATAGGTTTCTCAAGAGGCAGGTCCGGTGGTCTGTTATTCCCATCTCTTTCAGAATTTTCCACAGTTTATTGTGACCCACACAGTCAAATCTTTGGCTTAGTCAATGAAGCAGAAGTAGATGTTTTTCTGGAACTCTCTTGCTTTTTCCATGATCCAGCAGATGTTGGCAATTTGATCTCTGGTTTCTCTCCTTTTCTAAAACCAGCTTGAACATCTGAAAGTTCATGGTTCATGTATTGCTGAAGCCTGGCTTGGAGAAATTTGAGCATTATTTTACTAGCGTGTTAGATGAGTGCAATTGTGCGGTAGTTTGAGCATTCTTTGGCATTGCCTTTCTTTGGGATTGGGATTAAAACTGACCTTTTCCTGTCATGTGGCCACTGCTGAGATATCCAAATTTGCTGACATTTTGAGTGCAACACTTTCACAGCATCATCTTTCAGGATTTGAAATAGCTCAACTGGAATTCCATCACCTCCACTAGCTTTGTTCGTATTGATGCTTTCCAAGGCCCACTTGACTTCACATTCCAGGATGTCTGGCTCTAGGTTAGTGATCATACCATCATGATTATCTTGGAACCACCAGTGAAGCCCAAAATTATCTAAGCACAAGAAGCAGATGAATTATCAAGCAGATCATAGATTTAGAAACATCAGGAATGGGTCAATCAAAGTAGAAAAAGTATTCTCTAAAATAAATGCAAACATTAAAACTGCTGAGATTTGGAGAGAAAACGAGTCCTCTCCTGAGTTATCAAGTCCCTGTTTCCTCTGAAGTACACAATTTGAGACAAACTTTGAGAAAATGGCACAATCCATTTAGCCATATTAAGTTTAAAATCATTTTACAAAGAAATTCCTAAATGTTTCAGTAATAACTGAGATGTATCTGTGATGGTCTGTAGAGTAAATTGATACTCAAGTAAATTGTTTTCAGATGTCTTATTTTGTTTTGTGCTATATATGAACATTATAAAACTCTGGCACTTTAAATTACTGTTTCAAATAATAAGCTTTGTATACCCAAATGGCAACAGTTAAATAATGGGTGTTTGAAAACAATTATTTGCTGTACATGCTCAACTACCATATTTAAAGTGACATTTTTGAGAAGCTGAGTAACGTTTCAATGTTATTGAATTAGTTGTAGTATCATTATCCAGTCATAAATACAGTATTAGTAGTTTATGTGGTGCTGATGTCAAACACTATACAAACTCAGACTATACTAGTAGCCAACAAAATTATGGCCCTTATGCCATTTAGATTGATATTTAGTTTATATATAGGTTTTTGATTAAATAAAAATAGATGATAAGCAGTTTACATTATGTAAATATTTATTTATGAATATCTAATTAGACAATAACTAACTGACATTAAGAGGAGACCAATAATTTGCATTGTGAACCTTTACAAATATTAATAAACATTTGAATGCATTTATTGGGGTTAAACTTTTCTAGGCTAACTTAGCATATACTTTCCCTGGTGGCTCAGATAGTAAAGAATCCTCCTGCAATGCGAGAGACCTGGATTTGATCCCAGGATTGGGAAAATCCCCTGGAGGAAGTCATGGCAACCCACTCCAGTATTCTTGCCTGGAGAATCCCCTTGGACAGAGGAGCCTGTTGGGTACTGTCAATGGGGTTGCAAAGAGTCAGAAATGACTGAGTGATTAACACTTTCAGTTTGACCTCTTTCATTTTATAAGACTAGATGACTCAATAAGGATTAAGGTAGAGGAAATTCTGGAATGTGATCAGTGCTGTGACAGAGGCTCAAGACTGTTAGCTGCTTTCATATAAACTAAACTGCAGACCACACGCTTCTTAATAATCGTTTTAGTTTAGGCCCCACCTACACCAAAATTTTGTTTCCAAATTGTCTGCTCGTCCGTGTCCAGAGAGGAACACTCAGGAGAGAAATACTTAATTTATGTTTTCATCTGCCAATCACTACCCAGGTGTCTTTTTTAATAAATAAAAATTATATATGTTTCAGGTGTTCAACATGATGTTTTGACAAATATGCAGAGTGATATGATTACTGTTGTTGCTGTTGTTCAGTCGCCCAGTCGTGTCTGACTAGGCAACCCTGTGGTCTGCAGCACACCAGGTCTCCCTGTCCCTTCCCACCATATCCCAAAGTTTGCCCAAGTTCATGTCCATTGTGTTGGTAATGCCATCCAGCCATCTCATCCTCTAACACCCTCTTCTCCTTCTGTCCTCAGTCTTTCCCAGCATAAGGGACTTTCCAATGAGTTGGCAATTCCCATCAGATGACCAAAATACTGGAGCTTCAACTTCAGCATCAGTCCTTCCACTGAGTATTCAGAGTTGATTTCCCTTTAGATTGACTGGTTTGATATCCTTGCTGTCCAAGGGACCATCAGGAGTCTTCTCCAGCACCTCAGCTCAAAGGCATCAGTTCTTTGGTGTTCTGCTTTCCTTATGGTCCAGCTCTCACAATCGTATGTGACCACTGGGAAGACCATAGCCTTTACTATATGGACCTTTTTCAGCAGAGTAATGCCTCTGCTTTTCAACACACTGTCTAGGTTTGTTACAGCTTTCCTGCTAAGAAGCAATCATCTTCTGATTTCATGGCTGCAGTCACCATCTGCAGTGATTTTAGAGCCCAAGAAGAGGAAATTGGTCACTACTTCCACCTTTTCTCCTTCTATTTGCCATGAAGTAATGGAGCCAGAATCCATGATCTTAGTTTTTGTAATATTTAGTATTAAGCCATCTCTTTCACTCAACTGCTTCACCCTCATTAAAAGGCTCTTTAGTTCCTCTTTGCCATTAGGATGGTATCATCTGCATATCTAAGATTGTTGATGTTTCTCCTGCCTATCTTGATTCCAGCTTGTAACTCATCCAGCCTGGCATTTCTCATGATGTGCTCAGTGTATAGGTTAACCAACAAGGTAACAACGGACAGCCCTGTGATACTCCTTTCTCAATCTTGAACCAATCAGTTGTTCCATACAGGGTTCTGTTGTTTCTTTTTTTTTTTTTTTTTTTTTTTTTTTTTTTTTTTTTTTTTTTTTTTTTTTAGTTTTTTATTTTTTAAATTTTAAAATCTTTAATTCTTACATGCATTCCCAAACATGAACCCCCCTCCCACCTCCCTCCCCAGAACATCTTTCTGGGTCATCCCCATGCACCAGCCCCAAGCATGTTGCATCCTGCGTCAGACATAGACTGGCGATTCAATTCACATGATAGTATACATGTTAGAATGTCATTCTCCCAAATCATCCCACCCTCTCCCTCTCCCTCTGAGTCCAAAAGTCCATTATACACATCTGTGTCTCTTTCCCTGTCTTGCATACAGGGTCATCATTGCCATCTTCCTAAATTCCATATATATGTGTTAGTATACTGTATTGGTGTTTTTCTTTCTGGCTTACTTCACTCTGTATAATTGGCTCCAGTTTCATCCATCTCATCAGAACTGATTCAAATGGAGAACAGTGTGGAGATTCCTTAAAAAATTGCAAATAGAGCTACCTTATGACCCAGCAATCCCACTTCTGGGCATACACACCGAGGAAACCAGAATTGAAAGAGACACATGTACCCCAATGTTCATCGCAGCACTGTTTATAATAGCCAGGACATGGAAACAACCTAGATGTCCATCAGCAGATGAATGGATAAGAAAGCTGTGGTACATATACACAATGGAGTATTACTCAGCCGTTAAAAAGAATTCTGTTGTTTCTTGACCCACATATAGGTTTCTCAGGAGTCAGATAAGATGGTCTGATGTTCCCATCTCTTTAAGAACTTTCCACAATTTTTATGATCCACACAGTCAAAGGCTTTGGCATAGTCAATGAAACAGAGTTAGATGTTTTCCTAGAATTCCTTAGCTTTCTCCATGATCCAGAGAATGCTGACAATTTAATCTCTGGTTCCTCTTCCTTTTCTAAACCCGACTTGGACATCTGGAATTTTTTGGTTCACATAATGCTGAAGCCGAGCATGAAGATTTTAAGCATGTCCTTAGTAGCATGGGAAATGGTTACTGTAGTCAAGCTAAGTAACATATCTATCTCCTTATATACTTACCTTTTTTGTGTGCATGTGACAAGAACACCTGAAATTCACTCTCTCAGCCAGTCTCCAGGATATAATACACTAGTACTAACTGCAGTCACCATCCTGCACATTAGATCTCTAGAATTAATTCATCCTTTATAGCTACAGCTTGAAGATACTTTGCCCAACATTTTTCTACTTCCTCCTTGCTTCTGATACAGGACTCGTAAACTAACAAATACTGGCACTTTTCTTTTTAATTGTGCATCACATAAATTAGCTATTTAAAGTGAACAATTCCATATGTGACATTTTGGCAATGTTGCATAACCACTACGTCTATCTAATTCCAAAATATTTTCATCACCCTAAAACAAAACTTGAATCCACTAAGCAGTTGCTCCTCATTTTTCTTCTGGCCTTTCTAGTCCCTGGTACTGCAGCCTGCTTTCTGTTTCCGTCAATTTACCTAGTTTGGATATTTGATATAAATTGAATCAGTGGAATCATATAATATGTGACCTTTTGTGTCTGTTGTCTTTAATTTCACATAGTGTTTTGAGTTTTATCAAGATTGTAACATGTATCCAGACTTCATTCTTTTTTATGGCTGATATTATATTGTATGCATATCCCCTAGTTTGCTTATGTATTTATCAGTTAGATGCTTAGGTTGTTTCTACCTTTGACTCTTTAAAGTGATCCTGCTATTATCATGCATTGTCAAGCTTTTTAAAAATCTTTTTATGTCCTGTGGATATATGTCTAGAATTCAAATAACTGGGTCGTTTGGTAATTGGTTGAGTAACTTTGTAAAGGAACCACTTAACTATTTTCCACATGAATAAAAACACCACATTAAAAAAATTATGCCAGAATATATTACAGAAGATTTTAAAAGAATACCTTGGGATTATAATCCTTCTTCAAATGATTCTTAAGTCATCTGTATACTGAAAACTCAAAGAGTTATTGGAGATGGCAATGGTAATCCACTTCAGTACTCTTGCCTGGGAAATCCCATGGACGGAGGAGCCTGGTAGGCTACAGTCCATGGGGTCACAAAGAGTCGGACATGTCTGAGAGACTTCACTTTCACTTTTCACTTTCACGCATTGGAGAAGGAAATGGCAACCCACTCCAGTGTTCTTGCCTGGAGAATCCCAGGGATGGGAGCCTGGTGGTCTGCCGTCTATGGGGTCGCACAGAGTCGGACATGACTGAAGTGACTTAGCAGCAGCAGCAGAGTTATACTTGTCTGTTCTGGCATCTGATGTACTTGTCAAGTATTCATGTGTATAAGTAAAGAACTTCATCATTACTGTCAACTCACTATCAATTAGGAAATGTTAAAATTGGGTGTTAAAAACATGTATCTTAGAATTAGTGAAATTAGAACTTCTAAGCCTCATCCTACTTTCAAATATATTTAAGAAATGCTTTTGTTTACTTAGGAATTAAAAATAAACAATGTTTAATAATTACTATGATAAAAAAGTTTTTAAATGATAAAATGTTATCTCAAGATGAATTTCACCCTATCCTCTACAACTTAATGCAAAAATAGTTTAGTTTGTGTATACAATATGTTTATTTCATTTTATCTTAAATTTTAGTATGTATTTTAAAATAACTTATACAGATATGTATGGGATTTTATCTTCTCTACTTATTTATTTTTCTAACGGGACATTTCAAGAAGGAATGTCAAGTTGCTAGGCAGTAACAAGACAGGGCAAATTCAAATTCTAATCGTTCTTGATCTTTTCAAATCTGGATGGTTCTTTGAAAGAATAGTAAGAAATTATAATTAAAATTAGGTACAAATGTTGATGTTTATCTAGAATTAAGAAGGAAACACACAATAAATTCCAAGTTTTAGAATCTGTTGTTTTCCACAAGCATTAAAATCTCCTAGGAACTTGGGAGGTATCCACATAAGTGAGAGATCTTGAAGTTTGAGCTTCTTCCATTTCTCAGAAAATCCACCTGTATATTATGCACTGTGGGTAAACTCATAATTTTTGTATATTTTCAGGCAAGAAAAAAATGGACTGAATCTCAGAAACATGATAAATGCTTTGACAATGGTTTTGTACTGAAAGAGGCTCCATGTGTTTCATAATGAAATCATTTTGCTCGTGAGAAATACCTGTGAGGATGACATAGCATGCTGCCGCTTGAAGATGTAAAGGTATCTAATCTAATATTCTTTATTTATAGTTGAAGATGAGTCACAGAGATAAGAACTGACTCATATAATACTGTAATTCTAGCTAAAAGAAGACCAGAATGCAGCTTTGTCCAATTTCAGTATACTTATTTTTCTAATGTTGAAAAAATTAGACTTATCCAAACTTTAGTAATACTAAATTCTGTAAATTGATCCAGGTACGGAGACATAGTTAGAGAGGAAGATAGTGGGGGAAAACAAAGGAAACTAGGAGCCCATGGGCATTACTATGCATTAGTATTAATAACTGTGCTGTTTTCTTTATAATATTGCTTCCTACTTAGTAATCACAAAATTGCTGTCCTCATTTTATACAAGAGGACACTGAAACTCAAAGATGATATCTGACTTCATTCAGTTTTCTTTCTACTGCAAGTTGCCTTGTCAAAACAAGGGATCCCACGCATTGCTGCATGCATGTGCCTTGTCATTTCTACCTCTACATCTTTCCTTGATCTTTCATATATCTTTCTCACCTGTCAAATGATTGACTGTCCTTTGAACACAAGATTAACTGTCATAGATTATTCCCAAACAATCCGTGGGAATGTATCAGTGTATTCACATGCAGAGCTCCCAGAGAGCAAGCCCCCCAGAGTCAGAGGAAGGCTGACTTACCTCTAAATGAATGCCCACCTTTGGGTTCAAAAGAACATAGACTATCTAGGTTGTACCTGGATCAAAACTTTTTCCTTCACTTGCCAGCAGTGTGTCCTTGGCTTGTATTCCTTATCTGTGAATTGTGGATAACAGCATTTACTGTGAAGTGTTTCTGGGACGATTGTCTGTCACCTTTGTTTTTCCTTGGACTGTTGGCCAACATCTGGAGCTTCCTTTCTTTTTTCAATTTATTTCATTGAAGGATAGTTGATTTACAAGGTTGTGTTAACGTCTACTATACCACAAATTGTTTAAGTTGTATGATACGTATATCAATATATACAATACATTTTTTCATATTATTTTCCATTATGGTTTATCACAGGATATTGAATATAGTTCCATGTGCTATAGAGTAGGACCTTGTTATTTATCCATTTTATAATATATATAATAGTTTCCATCTGATAATCAACTCCCAGTCCTTGGGACTTCTTGATCGGTCCTGGTGCTCAAAGTTATGGGCTTACTGGAATTCTACAGATGATGGCTTAAAGCAGACCTATATCATTTGGCTACAGTTTTCTTAAAGATTCTTCCCTACTTGTCTATTCCAACTACTGTGAAAGTCTATTTTCTTTTGCAGAAATGATTTTACTTTTCCTTTGTCTTTTATAAACCCCATTTTCATTTAAAGTATTATTAGACCAGGGGAAGGAGAGGGTTGATTATATATCTTCAGATCAATTAAACTCAGGTTTTGTTTACAAAATTTCTGCTTATAAATATTTCCCTGAGAACATCAGTGTTGAGAAAACTAAATTGCCTTGTAGATTTTAAAATACTTTAAGACCGCAAGTATTTTAACTCTATTTTATGATCTCCAACTTACAGTTCATGCTTTTCAAACACAGTGTAGTCACTATATCATTGGGTCCTCAGGGCAACGGGATTATTATTTCCATTTTCTCCCAGACTAGGGATATTTAGTTCAGGAGTTTGTGATTCAGCAGCCACAGAATGACATTAGAGTTTGGACTGCTGGTTCCAAATGCTGTGTTCCCAGTACTTCAACTTTACCATATTTAGTTCAATTCAGTTCAATAGCTCAGTTGTGTCCAACTCTTTGCTACCCCATGAGTCACAGCATGCCAGGCCTCCCTGTCCATCACTGACTCCCAGAGTTTACACAAACTCATGTCCATTGAGTTGGTGATGATATCCAGCCATCTCATCCTCTGTCATCCCTTTCTCCCCCTGCCCCTGATCCCTCCCAGCATCAGAGTCTTTTCCAATGAGTCAAGCTTTTTAGTTCCTCTTCACTTTTTGCCATAAGAGTGGTGTCTGTCATCTGCATATCTGAGGTTATTGATATATCTCCCGGCAATCTTGATTCCAGCTTGTGCTTCTTCCAGCCCAGCGTTTCTCATGATGCACTCTGCATACAAGTTAAATAAGCAGGGTGACAATATACAGCCTTGACATACTCCTTTTCCTATTTGGAACCATATCATGTTCTAGTAAAGATTATTCATGTGTGTATTAATAATAACATTGGCAAATGTTATAATAAAATATTTTTCAAATCCTTTGTACATTCCTCAAAAAAAGAGCTCCCATAAAGGCACCATGCGCCAAGTTATCAATGTTAGAAAAAGGTTGCTTAAGATATCATCAAAGGGGTAAGTCTTTTCAGGATTGTCTGACCTAGAAAGCATCAGAAAAGCCATTGCATTGAACTACATTTTGAGGAATTGGTGATAAAAAGACATAGTATTCCAACTAAACCATGTGAAGTTTGAAAAGTATATCCCAACTTGGCTAAAGCAGAAGGCTTTCATTGAAAAGTGATGCAAAGAAATACTGACTACCTGGTTAGAACCTATATAAGGAGAGGTCTCTTTTGTTGACTATGAGGGCTATTCCATTTCTTCTAAGGGATTTGTGCCCACAGTAGTAGATATAATGGTCATCTGAATTAAATTCGCCCATTCCAGTCCATTTTAGTTCACTGAATCTTAAAATGTTGATGTTGAATCTTGCCATCTTCTGTTTGATCACTTCCAGTTTATCTTGATTCGTGGACCTAACATTCTAGGTTCCTATTGCTCTTTACAGCATCGGACTTCACTTCCATCACCAGTCACATCCGTGACTGGGCGTTATTTTCGCTTTGGCTCAGTCTCTTCATTCTTTCTGGAGCTGTTTCTCCACTGATGTCCAGTAGCATGTTGGGCACCTACTGACCTGGGAGATTCATCTTTTAGTGTCACATCTTTTTGCCTTTTCACACTGTTTATGGGGTTCTCAAGGCAAGAATACTGAAGTGGTTTGCCATTCCCTTTTCAGGGGGCCGCATTGTATCAGAGCTTTCCACCATGACCCATCTACTTTGTGAGGCCCTACATAACATGACTCATAGGCTGTGATCCATGTGATCAGTTTGGTTAGTTTTCTGTGATTGTATTTTCATTCTGTCTGCCCTCTGATGAATAAGGATAAGAGGCTTGTGGAAGCTTTCTGATGTGATTAAGTATTACTATTGAACACATTTCTTTTTTTTCCTTTTTTTTAAACTGGTTAAAAAAGAGCAACACTCAGGAAAACTAAGCAAACTTTCTAAGTGACAGACCAGGAGTAGGATTTGAACTCTGCAGTCAGAATCTCAGTGATTAGAATCTTGAATCCACACTAGGACACAGAGTCACCTTGAGACTGAACAGACTGCCTTCTTTTTTTAAAAAAATTATCTCACTTCTTACAATAATGTAGCCTTTTAAATAGACTAACTCCTGAAGGGTTCAGACTCTGAGTTAAGTTTCAGGCCTGCTTCTGAAGATATAGGGGCCCAGAGGGCTTTCAGTATCAGAGTAATCCAAGTCTATGCCCCAAACACTAATGCCAGAGAAGCTGAAGTTGAATGGTTCTATGAAGACCTAAAAGACCTTCTAGAACTAACACCAAAAAAAGATGTCCTTTGGATCATAGGGCACTGGAATGCAAAAGTAGAAAGTCAAGAGATGCCTGAAGTAACAGGCAATTTTGGCCTTGGGGTACAGAATAAAGCAGGGCAAAGTCTAACAGAGTTTTGCCAAAAGAACGCACTGGTCATAGCAAACACCCTCTTCCAACAAAAGAGATGACTCTACACACAGACATCACCAGATGGTCAAAAGCAAAATCAGATTGATTATATTCTTTGCAGCCAAAGATGGAAAAGTTCTATACAGTCAGCAAAAACAAGACTGGAAGCTGACAGTGGCTCAGATAACAAACTCTTTATTGCAAAATTCAGAGTTAAATTGAAGAAAATAGGGAAAATCATGAGATCATTCAGGTATGACCAAAATCAAATTACTTATGATTATACAGTGGGAGTGACAAATAGTTCATGGGGTTAGATGTTATAGACAGAGTGCTGAAGAACTATGGCTGGAGGTTCACGACTGACATTGTTCAGGAGAAAAAGAATCACTATGAACAAAGCTAGTAGAGGTGATGATTTTCCAGCTGAGCTTATTCAAATCCTAAAAGATGATGCTGTAAAGGTGCTGCACTCAGTATGCCAGCAAATTTGGAAAACTCACCAGTGACCACAGGACTGGAAAAGATCAGTTTTCATTCCAATCCCAAAGAAGGGCAATGCCAAAGAATGTTCAAACTAATGCACAATTGCACTCATCTCACAGGCTCACACAGTAATGCACTAAATTCTCCAAGTGAGGTTTCAAAGTACCTGAACCATGAACTTCCAGATGTTCAAGCGGTATTTAGAAAAGGCAGAAGAACCAGAGATTAAATTGCCAACATCCACTGGATCATCAAAAAAGCAACAGAGTTCCAGAAGATCACCTACTTCTGATTTATTGATTATGCCAAAGCCTTTGACTGTGTGGATCACTACACACTGAGGAAAATTCTGAAAGTGATGGGACTACCAGACCACCTAACCTGCCTCTTGAGAAATCTGTATACAGGTCAAAAAGAAAGTTAGAACCAGACATGGAACAATGGACCAGTTCCCACTTGGGCAAAGAGTATGTCAAGGCTGTATATTGTCACCCTGCTTATTTAACTTATCTGCAGAGTACATCATGTGTAATGCCGGACTGGATGAAGCACAAGCTAAAATCAAGATTGCTGGGAGAAATATCAATAAACTCAGGTTTGCAGATGTCACCACCCTTATGGAAGAAAGTGAAGAGCCTCTTGATGAAAGTGAAAGAGGAGAGTGAAAAAGCTGGCTTGAAACTCAACATTCAAAAATACAAAGATCATGGCTTCTGGTCCCATTGCTTCATGGCAAATAGATGAGGAAACAATGGAAACAGTGGCAGACTTTATTTTCTTGGGCTCCAAAATCACTGAAGACAGTGACTGCAGCCATAAAATTAAAAGATGCTTGCTTCTTGGAAGAAAAGCTACTACCAACCTAGACAGCAACTGAAAAGAAAAGATATTACTTTGCCAGCAAAAGTCCATCTAGTCAAAGCTATGGTTTTTCCTGGTAGTCATGTATGGATGTGAGAGTTGGACTATAAAGAAAGCTGAGCACTGAGGAATTGATGCTGTTGAACTGTGGTGTTGGAGAAGACTCTTGAGAGTCCCTTAGACTGCAAGGAGATTCAACCAGTCCATCCTAAAGGAAATCAGTCCTAAATATTGGAAGAACTGTTGATGAAGCTAAAACTCCACTATTTGGTGAAGAACTGACTCATTGGAAAAGACCCTGAAACTGGAAAGATTGAAGCAGGAGGAGAAGGGGACAACAGAGGATGAAATGGTTGAATAGCATCACTGACTCGATGGTCATGAGTTTGAGTATCCTCTGAGAATTGGTGATGAACAGGGAATCCTTGCGTGCTGCAGTCCATGGGGTTGCAAACAGTTGGACACAGCTGAATGACTGAACTGAAGGAGAGGTCTTAGTGCAAGCAATTTAGTTTCCATTAATAGCTAGATAGAAACATGTTAGACATTTTTACTGTGTTGACACTAACAAAGAAATACCTTTAAGAAGGTTGTCCTCAACAAGAAGGTTGTCTCTCCTCCATTAACGTGAGCAGAGAATAATAAAATGGCAGAAGGCAAATTAGAAAGTAATTAAAAGCAAGATAGCAATTAGAGATGGTATTGATATATATATATATATATATATATATATATATATATATATAATTTATAATGTTAACCCTACCATTAGCTTTTTTGAGAATGAAGTCATGCTTCTTTCTTCATGTTATGTACCCTATTTTTTGTGGCAGTTCTACAAATACAGAAACTGCTCCATTAGAATTCATGAATGACAGTTTATTTTCTAAATCTCTTGCTTCTCACCAGTACATCACTCTCCCCTTCTGATCTGACCTCTAATCCCGAGTCAACAGACCATGAGACAGTGACATGTTCCTTTGACTCTTCAATCAATATGTAGGTGGCTTAGCAAAGATTAATAATGATTATCATCATTCTCAGTAAGTCTGACATTGTCATTCAGACATCTAAGAAGATGGATAATTAGACCACACTCTCATTTGAAATACTGAAACCTGAGGAGTTTCATAAAAATAAGAACTTTTTGATTGTGCTCAAACAGTTGTATTTTATGCGATATAACATACAGCTTGGAAACTATGAATTCAGTTGTACATTTATTTATCTGCTTATCAGCAAAACCAAAATAAGACAAATATACTTATTTTCTAGATATGCTAATGTTAAATAATATGAAAATAAGTGATTCATGTTTTAGTACATTATGAAGATTTATAGGAATTTCAGCTTGTTTTACAATGTTTAATAAAAATAATCTATATTTTAAATAGTTGGATTAATACATTTAGATTCTCTAAGCATCCATCATTTAAGAAGCATTCTGTTGTAGAAATTATGAAGGAAGCAATTATTCAACCACACCCTGAAATTTTAGGAACAGATTAGATAAATGGATTATATTTAAGCCAGCAGAAAATTATATATTTGGCATCCTAACCTAGACTCCTAGGTCTCTGGGAATGGTTCTCAGGGTTTTGAAGATTTGGACTGGGACACCTGTTGTATAGTTTCCTGGGCTTGACCCCTATATGTTGCAAGAGGTAGTTTGAGAGGGCAATGCTGATACTTAGAAAAGAATTTCTTTCTCAAAATTTGGTTAAAAGATCATGAACTTTAGAATCTATTCAGGAGATTCCTAAAGGGATAGCATCAGAGAAGACATTGTGTTGATTGCATTTTGAGAACTGATGATATAAAGACATACCATTCCAAGCAAACTCTGAGCAGAGGCCCATTGAATTAGAATCAGTGGTAGGAGAATGTCAAATCTACATGATTAACAATAGTATTCATGCACTTGGGTACTTGAGCTGCTGTCTCCAAAGTTTTGCTCACATTACTCCTAAAAGAAATTTGAAGAGACTGCATTCCTGCACATTTAATGTTTTTCTTCAAACAATTTAACTATTTTTGTTGTTGTTGTTGTTACGTGACTAAGATCTACTCAGAAAATTTCGAGTCATGATGCAATAACTAACCATAGTGAGTCAGTGGAAGTCAATGGATGTGCAAATTAACTTGATTGTGTTTCATAATATATACATCTATCAAATCATCACATCATACGCTTCACATCATATTGTACACCTTCAGTAATTACCAGTAATTATTTGTAAAAAGTGGCTCAAAACACTCCCAATTAGTTTTCCCAATTGTATTAATTTTAAAGCAGACCCAAAATATCAAACAATTTCATATATAAATACACGAGTGTATTCATCTCTAAAAAGAAAAGACTTTTTAAAAACATACCACAATTCATTTCAAAACATTGAAAACAACAGTAATTCCTTAATATAATTAAATATCAGGTTGTGGTTAAAAATTTCCTGCTTGTCACATAAATGTTGTGTGTGTTTTAAGTTTGTAGAAATAGGATCCTAATGACATCTATGCATTATATTTAGTTAATAAAGCTCTGAATTTCTTTCAGTTGATAGCATTGATGAGCAGAACTTTTTGTTATTATGGAAAAGTTCTGTATTGATCATCTCCATTTGTGGCTACTTGTGCCCTTAAAATGTGCTAGTATGAATGAGGAATGGAATTTTGTATTTATTTATTTATTAATGAATTTAAACTTAAATAGCCCCATAGAGCAAGTGGCTATAGTATTACACAGTGAAAGTCAAATAAATGATCCTCCATCCCTCTTCCAGTCCCATCACTTCATGGGAAATAGGTGGGGAAACAGTGGAAACAGTGTCAGACTTTATTTTGGGGGGCTCCAAGATCACTGCAGATGGTGATTGCAACCATGAAATTAAAAGATGCTTACTCCTTGGAAGAAAAGTTATGACCAACCTAGACAGCACATTCAAAAGTAGAGACATTACTTTGCCAACTAAGGTCCATCTAGTCAAGGCTATGGTTTTTCCAGTGGTCATGTATGGGTGTGAGAGTTGGATTGTGAAGAAGGCAGAGCACCGAAGAATTGATGCTTTTGAACTGTGGTGTTGGAGAAGACTCTTGAGAGTCCCTTGGACTGCAAGGAGATCCCACCAGTCCATTCTGAAGGAGATCAGCCCTGGGATTTCTTTGGAAGGAATGATGCTAAAGCTGAAAGTGCAGTACTTTGGCCACCTCATGGGAAGAGTTGACTCATTGGAAAAGACTCTGATGCTGGGAGGGATTGGGGGCAGGAGGAGAAGGGGACGACAGAGGATGAGATGGCTGGATGGCATCACTGACTCAGTGGACGTGAGTCTGAGTGAACTCCTGGAGTTGGTGATGGACAGGGAGGCCTGGCGTGCTGCGATTCATGGGGTTTCAAGGAGTCAGACATGACTAAGCAACTGAACTGAACTGATCCCTCTTTTTGCTTTTACTTACAATGTATCTATTAAAAATAATCAGATTTTTTTTTTTTTTTGCCTAATCAGTATCTGAAATCTGGATTATATTGACTGTAGCCTTGCAATTGTATTGAACATCTTCCTCTACTCAGATATTTTCTGTACGTTAGTACTCGGACCTTGAAGTTTGATCAATTTAAGATTGAATTTTGGCAAGAATATGCTGTAGTTACTTGCTGTTGGATTTTTCTATCAGGAGGTCTGTATGTCTAATTGCTTCCTTTTAGTGATCTTTACCTAAATCTATGATTTCACCAGCAGTTGCAAATGTGACATTCTAATTGTGTTCTCTCTTTTCTTTAAGACTTCTTTCTCAATTAGTTATTCAGAAATAGTTTTCAAATTAATGACCAGTTTCTAGAATTGTATGTTATCAATTATTATTATTCTCATTAATAACCTTTTGAACTCATGAATTTAAATAAATGTGATTTATCTCAATCCAGTGCAATTATTATTCTTCTTGATAACCAAGATTTTCTATCTTTGAATTGTTAAGACCATCTTCAAGTTGGCTCCTGATTGTTTAGATGATGGTAGGAGCCTGTGAAAACTTCGTTTTTCTTCATGGTAAGATATTACAGGCTCATCTAGTGTGTTTCCTGTCTTAGATCTAGAATCAGCCACATCTGAGAAACAAGGAATTATTTTAGTTGATAACGATTTTAGAGACCACAACGTGATCACTAGGCTGGCTACTTTCTTTCCTCTTAAAAGCTAGCAAAAAAGATTTTTGAAATGCCATTATGAGTTCACAACAATACTTCCCCCCAAATTCAATATTCTCGGATTGTCCCTTAACATCTTTGAAATTACGTCTCTCTCCCCTTGTCCAACATAGAAAATCCTAATTTTTAAAGTATATCAACATAAACTAGTCCTATTTTTTACCTCATAATACATTCATAATTTTTTCTGGATGAAAAATGAAATAGTCTGTAAAGTTCTAGATTTTCAATAAAATAAAGGAAATCTTTACAGCAATATGGACAGTGTTAAGCAAAATCCAACTGAGTAAATTAAATGAAAAACTTCTGTAGGCAGAAGGGAGTGGGAGCAAGGAAGGAATACTAGGCAAAAATATGAATTGGTTATGGCAAGGTCACTTCCCTTTAGGGAATGGGAAGGGTTTATCTTGCGAATGGAGGAACCTGGTAGGCTGCAGTCCATGGGGTTGCAAAGAGTCAGACACGACTGAGCGACTTCTTTCACTTTTCACTGTCCTGCACTGGAGAAGGAAATGGCAACCCACTCCAGTGTTCTTGCCTGGAGAATCCCAGGGATGGCAGAGCCTGGTGGGCTGCCATCTCTGGGATCGCAGAGGGTCGGACACGACTGAAGTGACTTAGCAGCAGCAGCAACCTACTTGTGGCTAACCTACTTGTTAGGTGATTCCTTATTGACTGTTTTAATATTGCTTTTATGGGAGAGTCAAAATTGTAATTAAGTCTTGGTTTGGCAATGTGCGGCTTAGCATGTGATTCCATTTTGAGACTGTTGTCTTGCTTATAACAACTGTAAAAAGTATTCATCTTTTGATACCACTTCTTACAATGAAACACGTATTTCCTTTTTTAGTTGAGATATGTATCTGCAGTTAACCCATTAGAATAATCTAGACCCTTCAACCAAGTGTAGGAAAGAACATAGTTTTCTTTCTTCCCTTCTAGGTTCTTTGGTTGGCCTAGTAATAACACTGATATAAGAGAGAGATCAGTTCAGTTCAGTTCAGTTCAGTCGCTCAGTTGTGTCCGACTCCTTGAAACCCCATGAATTGCAGCACGCCAGGCCTCCCTGTCCATCACCATCTCCCGAAGTTCACTCAGACTCACGTCCATCGAGTCAGTGATGCCATCCAGCCATCTCAACCTCTGTCTTCCCCTTCTCCTGCCCCCAATCCCTCCCAGCATCAGAGTCTTTTCCAATGAGTCAACTCTTCCCATAAGGTGGCCAAAGTACTGGAGTTTCAGCTTTAGCATCATTCCT
The DNA here is from genome assembly GCF_042477335.2 of Ovis canadensis. NCBI lineage: Eukaryota > Metazoa > Chordata > Mammalia > Artiodactyla > Bovidae > Ovis > Ovis canadensis. The sequence goes on along the minus strand of NC_091246.1, from coordinate 81,266,788 downwards.
TCCAAAGATCAATGGGATAAAAAAACATTAAATTGCATTTTTTACAGAAGCCCCACAAAAACATGAGACTCTTAAGTTAGGCAATTGAGGCTTAAATACTTGAGTAAAACAGAAGGTGGTGGGGATCTGGTTTCTCAAAGGAGAGGGAAACCACAAGCCTCTTATCCTCTTCCATTAGAAAGCAGACATAATGAAAACCACAATATCAGAAAACTAAAATAAGAGTAAATATTTGGTAAACAAATGTTCAGTGATCTTGGGTGACCTCCACCTGCAGTGGCTTGATGCAGGAATTTCATTCCTGACCAGAGACTGGAGTTGGGCTGCTGCATTCAGAGTGATGAATCCTAACCACTAGACCACCAGGGACCAGTGACAAGGCCCTGGCCCATCAGCTGTGTAGAAAGGAATTTCCACATAGAGATGGAAAATAGTGAAGCTAACTGCTTGTTAGGGAAATGTACCCGTACACATAGACACATGAGCGTGCTCAGACAGAGAGTTGTGGCCTCTTAGTTCGAATCATTTTTATGGGGTATGTTTTCCAGGTTTCCTTTGGCCAGTCATCTTGCTTTGCCTGGCTCTAAGTCTGTATTTGTTTTATCTCAGAGTCTTCCTTTGTGTGTACAGTCATTTCTTAGCAAAGATGGATTCTAGTTAAGAGGCCTTTGGGCAGGTTGGCATCACTTCCCATGGAGTGGAGTGCTCTCCCTTTGACCTTAAAGGAGCCTTTCTGTGCGTATATAGATGGGAAGGTCTCCTTAAATTTGAGAATGAGGAATATGTGGTCTTTTATCTGGGCAGAATTCTATTCCTTTCTCACTCCTGCTGCTTTGGGGTATCTGTCCACTGGGGACTAGCTCTGGCTGTTCAGCCTGGGGACTATCTATCTCCTGTTTCAAGGTCGTACAGATAAATCTTTCCAGTATAAAAAAGGTATCTCTGGGAATAGCTTTCTTCCTTGTACAGATCTTCCTGGTACAGGTTTCCCTCTATCTAAATTCTTTGAGGCTGATAAGGGAGAGGTTCAGAGATTTTCCTGAGTCTTCTGGTTCATAATTGTGTCACCTCATTATAATCTACATGCCAAAAAGGTACATATAAGCACAGTGTATTCTGCTTATCCCTCAACAGGATGGAAACCTTTTGTGATAAAGCATGAGTCATTGAAGTTGGATTTTATATTCGTGAAAATAAAAACTACAGAGCATAATTTATCAACACAAAGGGCCTGGGGTTTTAATTTAGGAAATTTAGAAAGAAAGGTGATAGCTTTGCTCAGATGATGGCTGTTTTTTGAGCTGAGATATTTAAAATATATTTTTAAGGTAAACAGTATAAATATTCATAAAATAGAATGTGAGATTTAAATTTGTTTGTTTACAAATATTTATACACAATAAATCAGAATTTCAGGTCTTTGTATATATTTGTTCATTGACTCAGAATGAGAGAAGTATTACTATAAATACATTAAAAAGCAATTTTCAATCTCCCTTATAATAGAGATAGAAGCTGAGGTGGCTCTCTTCTATTATACCTGTATTTTTGTCTGTAGCACAACGTGCTATTACAGAATTAGATTTTAAAGACTAATATTAGATTTTAAAATTGTGTTTCTAGTTATCAGTGATTCCCAAGCCTCAAAAAGGTACATTAGTACCATTCATAGAGGTGTAGGGGACGAAAAATACTTTTCTTTCTACCTTTCTAAGTTCTTGGCTTAGAAACCCTGTAATAAGGGACGGATTAACAGGAGAAAAACAGAAATTTAATAACATTAATATATTTCCTATCTGTATGAAAGATACTAAGGAAACCTAATTCCCCTCAATGGCTCAAGCCATTACTATAAATGCCTTCTTAAACTAAAGACAAAGAAAACTGTTGGAGTGTTTGAACGAGTTGTGGGAAATTATCAGGTCAGATCAGTTCAGTTCAGTTGCTCAGTCATGTCCGACTCTTTGCGACCCCATGAATTGCAGCATGCCAGGCCTCCTTGTCCATCACCAACTCCTGGAGTTCACTCAAACTCACGTCCATCGAGTTGGTGATGCCATCCAGCCATCTCATCCTCCGTCATCCCCTTCTCCTCGTCCGTCTTCCCCTTCTCCTCCTGCCCCCAATCTCTCCCAGCATCAGAGTCTTTTCCAATGAGTTGACTCTTTGCATGAGTTGGCCAAAGTACTGGTATTTCGGCTTTAGCATCATTCCTTCCAAAGAACACCCAGGACTGATCTCCTTTAGAATGGACTGGTTGGATCTCCTTGCAGTACAGTAGACTCTCAAGAGTCTTTTTCAACACCACAGTTCAAAAGCATCAATTCTTCAGCACTCAGCTTTCTTCACAGTCCAACTCTCACATCCATACATGACTACTGCAAAAACCATAGCCTTGACTAGACGGACCTTTGTTGGCAAAGCAATGTCTCTGCTTTTCAATGTGTTATCTAGGTTGGTCATAGTTTCCTTCCAAGGAATAAGCTTCTTTTAATTTCATGACAACAGTCACCATCTGCAGTGATTTTGGAGTCCAAAAAATACAGTCTGACACTGTTTCCACTGTTTCCCCATCTATTTTCCATGGAGTGATGGGACCAGATGCCATGATCTTAGTTTTCTGAATGTTGAGCTTTAAGCCAACTTTTTCACTCTCCTCTTTCACTTTCATCAAGAGGCTTTTTAGTTCCTCTTCACTTTCTGCCATAAGAATGGTGTCATCTACATATCTGAGGTTATTGATATTTCTCCTGGCAAACTTGATTCCAGCTTGTGCTTCTTCCAGCCCAACATTTCTCATGATGTACTCTGCATAGAAGTTAAATAAGCAGGGTGACAATATACAGCCTTGACGTACTCCTTTTCCTATTTGGAACCAGTCTGTTGTTCCATGTCCAGTTCTAACTGTTGCTTCCTGACCTGCATATAGGTTTCTCAAGAGGCAGGTCAGGAGGTCTGGTATTCCCATCTCTTGAAGAATTTTCCACAGTTTATTGTGATCCACACAGTCAAAGGCTTTAGCATATTCAATGAAGCAGAAGTAGATGTTTTTCTGGAACTCTCTTGCTTTTTCGATGATCCAGTGGATGTTGGCAATCTGATCTCTGGTTTCTCTGCCTTTTCTAAAACCAGCTTGAACATCTGGAAGTTCATGATTCAGGTAAAACACAGTAAATAAGGGAATCGTTGTTATGCAAATTCAAGTCTTGCCTACTCCACTGGTAAGAGTTTCTAGTGATTTAGAGGTTCTTTTCAGGGTATAGAAAGAAATTTGTTGTTCAGTCACTAAGTCATGTCTAATTCTTTACGACCCCATGAACTGTAAACCTGACTTCCCTGTCCTTCACTGTCTCCTGGAGTTTGCTCAAACTCTTGTTCATTGAATCAGTGACGCCATCCAACTATCTCATCCTCTGTCACCTGCTTCTCCTCCTGGCTTCAAACTTTCCAAGCAGCAGGTTCTTTTTCAATGAGCTGGCTCTTCACATTAGGTGGCCAAAGTATTGGAGATTCAGCGTCAGCATCAGTCCTTCCAATGAATATTCAGGATTGATTTCCTTGAGAATTGACTGGTTTGATCTCCTTGCTGACCAAGGGACTCTCAAGAGTCTTCTTCAACACAATTCAAAAGCATCAATTCTTCAGAGCTCAGCCTCCTTGATGGCACAACTCTCACATCTGTACATGACTACTGGAAAAACCCTAGCTTTGAGTAGATGGACCTTTGTAAGCAAAGTGATGTCTCTGATTTTTGATATTCAGCCTAAGTTTTTCATAGCCTTTCTTCCAAGGAGCAAGCATCTGTTAATTTCATTGCTGCAGTCACTGTTCGATTTAGGAGCTCAAGAAAATAAACTCTGTCACTGTTTACACGTTTTCCCCATCTATTTGCATGAGATAATATGACCAGATGCCATGATCTTATTTTTTTGAGTGTTGAGTTTTAAGCCAGTTGAGTGTTGAGTTGAGTTGAGTTGAGTGTTGAGTGTTGTTTTTTCACTCTCCTCTTTCACCCTCTTGAAGAGACTGTTTAGTTCCTCTTCACTTTCTGCCATAAGAGTGGTATCATCTGCAAATCTGAGGTTGTTGATTATTCTCCCAGCAATCTTGATTCCAGCTTGTGAGTCATCCAGCCCATCATTTGACATGTGTACATTGCATGTAAGTTAAATAAACAGGGTGACAATAAACAGCCTTCATGTACTCCTTTCCCAGTTTGCACCAGTCCATTGTTCCATGTCCAGTTCTAACTGTTGCTTCTTGTCCTGCATACAGATTTCTCAAAATACAGGTAAAGTGGTCTGGTACTGCGATATCTTTAAGAATTTTCCACAATTTGTCATGGTCTACAAAGATGGAGAAGCTCTATACCGTCAGCAAAAACAAGACTGGGACCTGACTGTGGCTCAGATCATGAACACATTATTGCCAAGTTCAGACTTAAATTGAAGAAAGTGGGGAAAACCACTAGACCATTCAGGTATGACCGAAATCAAATCCCGTATGATTATACAGTGGAAGTGAGAAACAGATTTAAGGGACTAGATCTGATAGAGTGCCTGATAAACTGTGGACAAATGTTTGTGACATTGTACAGGAGACAGAGATCAAGATCATCCCCCAAAAAAAGAAATGCAAAAAAGCAAAGTGGCTGTCTGAGGAGGCCTTATGAATAGCTGTGAAAGGAAGAGAAGTGAAAAGCAAAGGAGAAAAGGAAAGATATAAGCATCTGAATGCAGAGTTCCAAAGAATAGCAAGGAGAGATAAGAAAGCCTTCCTCAGCGATCAATGCAAAGAAATAGAGGAAAAGAACAGAATGGGAAAGACTAGAGATCTCTTCAAGAAAATTAGAGATACCAGGGGAACATTTCATGCAAAGATGGGCCCAATAAAGGACAGAAATGATATGGACCTAACAGAAGCAGAAGATATTAAGAAGAGGTGGCAAGAATACACAGAAGAACTGCACAAAAAAGAGCTTCACCACCCAGATATTCACAGTGGAGTGGTCACTCAACTAGAGCAAGACATCCTGGATTGTGAAGTCAAGTGGGCCTTAGAAAGCATCACTACAAACAAAAGCTAGTGAAGGTGATGGAATTCCAGTGGAGCTATTTCAAATCCTGAAAGATGATGCTGTGAAAGTGCTGAACTCAATATGCCAGCAAACCTGGAGAACTCAGCAGTGGCCACAGGACTGGAAAAGGTCAGTTTCATTCCAGTCCCAAGGAAAGGCAATGCCAAAGAATGCTCAAATTACTACACAATTGCACTCATCTCACACACTAGTAAGGTAACATTCAAAATTCTCCAGCCAGGCTTCAACCATACGTGAACCATGAACTCCCAGATGTTCAAGCTGGTTTTAGAAAAGGCAGAGGAACCAGAGATCAAATTGCCAACATCTGCTGGATCATCGAAAAAGCAAGAGAGTTCCAGAAAAGCATCTTCTTCTGCCTTATTAACTATACCAAAGCCTTTTACTGCTTGGATCAAAATGAACTGTAGAAAATTCTGAGAGAGATGGGACCTGCTTCTTGAGAAACCTATATGCAGGTCAAGAAGCAACAGTTAGAACTGGATATGGAATAACAGACTGGTTCCAAAGAGGAAAAGGAGTACATCAAGGCTGTATATTGTCACCCTGCTTATTTAACTTATATGCAGAGTACATTATAAGAAATTCTGGGCTGGAGGAAGCACAAGCTGGAATCAAGATTGCTGGAAGAAATAATAATAACCACAGATATGCAGATGACACCCCCCTTATGGCAGAAACTGAAGAAGGACTAAAGAGCCTCTTGATGAAAGTGAAAGAGGAGAGTGAAAAAGTTGGCTTAAAGCTCAACATTCAGAAAACTAAGATCATGGCATCTGGTCCCATCACTTCATGGCAAACAGATGGTGAAACAGTGGAAACAGTGGCTGACTTTATTTTTTGGGGGGTTCCAAAATCACTGCAGATGGTGACTGCAGCCATGGAATTAAAAGACACTGACACTTACTCTTTGGAAGAAAAGTTATGACCAACCTAGGTAGCACTTTGAAAAGCAGAGACATTACTTTGCCAACAAAACAAGGCTATGGTTTTTGCAGTAGTCATGTATGGATGTGAGAGTTGAACTATAAAGAAAGCTGAGTGAAGAAGACTTGATATTTTTGAACTGTGGTGTTGGATAAGACTCTTGAGAGTCCCTTGGACTGCAAGGAAATCCAACCAGTCCATCCTAAAGGAGATCAGTCCTGGATGTTCATTGGAAGACTGATGCTGAAGCTGAAACTCCAATCCTTTGACCACCTGATGAGAAGAGCTGACTCATTTGAAAAGACCCTGATGCTGGGAAAGATTGAGGGCGGGAGGAGAAGTGGATGACAGAATATGAGATGGTTAGATGGCATCACTGACTCAATGGACATGAGTTTGGGTAAACACCAGCAGTTGGTGATGGACAGGGAGGCCTGGCGTGCTGCGGTTCATAGGGTCACAAAAGAGTCAGACATGACTGAGCAGCTGTACTGAACTGAAGACAATCAGAGGCTTTATATAGTCAATGAAGCAAAATTATATATTTATATTTTCAATTCCCTTGCTTTTCCTATGATTCAACAGATCTTAGCAATTTGATCTCTGGTTCCTCTGCCTTTTCTGAATCCAGCTTGTATGTCTTGGATGTTCTTGGTTCACGTACTGTTGAAACCTAGCTTGAAGAAAGGAAGACACAAATGGAGATTTACCTTACAGATGTAAATATATCTTGCAAAAGAATACTGCCTACTAGGTTTTCAGAGCATGTCCTGTGTCTGCTGTTTCTTAAAGAAATTTCTTTTTAAATGATATGACCTGCTTTGAAGAGGGTTTTTTTGGGGGTAGTAGCTTCTGCTTGCCATCAAAGATCCCGTGTGTGATAATTCATATTACCCTGATTAGAAATATATGGAGTCCTACTCAGCCTTTTGAACTACAGGCAATCTGATGCCTACCCTAAATCTAGAATTCCAAAAATAATTTTACACTGTTTTGGAATGTGAGGTTTTCTTGTTATTATTGTTATTGTTATTAATATTGTTATTATTTCTTGTTTTAAAAGGAAAAATATATATTTGGATTATATAATGGCATAGATGGGAGGAGTGTGGAGGAAGCTTGCTCTAATGAGCTGATTCTAATCTGCTGAAAAACATTAATGCATGGCTATTCCAAATACTCAAATAAAAATAATGAATATAGATTGCATTTGAAGTAAGAGATAAGCTCTTTTTAGGAAATTTGATTTCCTTTTGATGATGAAAACTCCATTTTTCTGCGTTGGTGCCAGATTGAATCTTGGAGACAGTTTTGGATGAAGTAGAAAGTGAAAGTGAAGTCACTCAGTTGTGTGTGACTCTTTGCAACCCTGTGAACTGTGGCCACCAGGATCCTCTGTCCTTGGGATTCTCCAGGCAGGAATACTGTAGTGGGTTGCCATTTCCTTCTCCAAGGGAACTTCCCAACCCAGGGATCAAACCCAGGTCTCCTGCATTGCAGGCAGACGCTTTAACCTCTGAGCCACTAGCGAAACCTCATGAAGTAGAAAAGGATAGCTTATTTGTCAGACAAAAGGGTGCACAACAGAAAAATAATTCTGTCCATATCCCAGAGGATTTGATGAGAGATTTTTTAATAGTGGTTCTGAGAAATGGAGTTTTTCCTATCATGTAGGTAAATAAGGATGTCACAGTCATCAGAGATTGTATTCCTCCAATGTGAACTCCTGAGCCCTAAGGGCATTCAGGAAGGAGATCTGGCAGCCATCAGACTGCAGCCACTCCGTACGGTGAGCCTCAAGGAAACTCAAGGTGTGAAAAACACAAAGATACTTTCCCAGGATTGCTGATATACACATGAAAGGAATGGTTTCAGCAAGCCCACACTCTTGTATCTTCCCATAAATAGAAATGTCCTAAATTGTTTTCCTTGGGATATCTGGTTTTCTTCAATTAGCAGTAATCTTTTTATATTCAGACTATATGCCCCTTGTTTCAAAGCTTCTCTATAACCCATCTCCTCCCCTTGCTTCCTCTCTTAGGGTTACTTGAGATGCTGTCTTCTGTTCTTGGCTTCCTAAAAATTCCCACCAAATAAAACATAGCTCTCAACTTAAAGCTTGTTAGTATTTTTTTAGGTTGACTGTTCAGATGTGGTGACTCTGACAAACTTAGGGTGTGTGAAGGGCTTTCAATCCCGTTATCTTGTTTTAGGCATACCTTGGCTGCTCCTCTCTTGATTAGCAGCTGTTGGAATCTGCCCTTTGGAACTCAGAGAAGGTCATAGCTGCTGGAGTCTTGCATCCTAGAAATGGGGGACAAAAATGAGGCCACCATGCCTGGGACCCCACAGGACCTCACTCAGTTTGACTATTACCTGTAGTAAAAATACACAGGTACTAATGGAAGTGAATAGAGATCATTTTCACTTGTACTAAAATATGATGCAAGAACAAATGGAATTCATATATCTGTTTTGCATTTCATGGAGAGACAGAAAGACCAATAAAGAAATGACAGAGAAATGGCAAAAAGAGAGAAAGGGATCTGACTCCTCATTTATTTTGAATTTCTGTTATTGGACATATATATTTTAGTATTTTTATATGTTCATTTTGAATTGATTCTTTTATCATTATGAAATATTCTTTACCATGGTTGTAATGTTGTGATTTATAAGGAATATATATTTGATCTTCTTCCCATTTCTGACATAGACATCCCCAAATCCTTGAAACTTCCTGAGAGGTAAGAGCAAGGAACACCTTTCTTATATAATATTCAGGCTTTTATCAAGCTGCTTTTAGAAAAGGCAGAGGAAACAGAGATCAAATTGCCAAGATCCGTTGGATCATCAAAAAAGTAACAGAGTTCCAGGAAAACATCTACTTCTGCTTTATTGGCTGTGTGAAAGCCTTTGACTGTGTGGATCACAATAAACTGTGGAAAATTCTGAGAGAAATGGGAATACCAGAACACCTGACCTGCCTCTTGAGAAACCTGTATGCAGGTCAGGAAGCAACAGTTAGAACTGGACATGGAACAACAGACTGGTTCCAAATAGGAAAATGAGTACGTCAAGGCTGTATATTGTCACCCTGCTTATTTAACTTCTATGCAGAGTGCATCATGAGAAACGCTGGGCTGGAAGAAGCACAAGCTGGAATCAAATTTGCCAGGAGAAATATCAATAACCTCAGATATGTAGATGACACCAGCCTTATTGGAGAAAGTGAAGAGGAACTAAAAAGCCTCTTGATGAAAGTGAAAGAGGAGAGTGAAAAAGTTGGCTTAAAGCTCAACATTCAGAAAACTAAGATCATGGCATCTGGTCCCATCACTTCATGGAAAATAGATGGGGAAACAATGGAAACTGTCAGACTTTATTTTTTTGGGCTCCGAAATCACTGCAGAAGGTAAAAGACACTTACTCCTTGGAAGAAAAATTATGACCAACCTAGATAGCACATTGAAAAGCAGAGATATTACTTTGCCAACAAATATCCGTCTAGTCAAGGCTATGGTTTTTCCAGTGGTCATGTATGAATGTGAGAGTTAGACTATGAAGAAAGCTGAGTGCTGAAGAATTGATGCTTTTGAACTGTGGTGTTGGAGAAGACTCTTGAGAGTCCCTTGGACTGCAAGGAGATCCACGAGTCCATTCTAAAGGAAATCAGTCCTGGGTGTTCATTGAAAGGAATGGTGCTAAAGCTGCAACTCCAGTACTTTGGCCACCTCATGCGAAGAGTTGACTCATTGGGAAAGACTCTGATGCTGGGAGGGATTGGGGGCAGGAGGAGAAGGGGACAACAGAGGATGAGATGGCTGGATGGCATCATTAACTCGATGGACGTGAGTCTGAATGAACTCCAGGAGATGGTGATGGATAGGGAAGCCTGGCGTGCTGCCATTCATGGGGTCGCAAATAGTCAGACATGACTGAGTGACTGAACTGAACTGAACTGAGCTTCCTGATATTGCTTTGGAGCTATACAGGGAATGTGAGTCTTGTTATTCATAAAAGTCCCTTTTAACCAAAACTGAATTAATGTTAATGAGGTGACTTTTGGAAGCCGTCTAACATTGGGGTACCAGTTTCTAGAGGATCCAATCATGTGATTTGAAGGTTAGAGTTTTCAGTTCCACTCCTTGACCTCCTGGGAAGGGAGAGGGTCTTATGACTGAATTCAATAACCAGTGACCAAGATTTAATCAATTGTGTCTATGTAATAAATCTTGCATTAAAAATCCCCAAGTGGAGAGAGTTCAGTGAGTTTCCACGTTGATGGAGAGTCAGTGGAGGTGGTCTGATCTAAGAGAGCATGGAAACTATACCCTTTCCCCCACACTTTGCTCTATTCATTTTTTTATCTGGTTGTTCCTGAATAATATTCTTTTATAATAAGCCAGTAATCTAGTAAGTAAGTTGTTTTATTTGAGTTCTGTGAGCACCTCTAACAAATTTATTGAACCCAAGGTACTGGTCCTTCAATCAATAGCTGATTGGTCCAAAGCACAGGTGATAATCTGGGCTTGTGATTGTCATCTGAAGGAGGTGGGGTGCATTTTGTAGGACAGAGTTCTTAACTTGTTGGATACGATGTTACCTCTGGGTACATAAAAGGCTTTCCAGGTGGCTCTAGTGGTAAAGATCCGTCTGCTAGTGCGGGAGATATAAGAGACATGGGTTCAATCCCTGAGTCAGGAAGATTCCCTGGAGGAGGAAATGGCAACCCACCCTAATATTCTTGCCTGGAGAAACCTGTGGACAGAAGAGCCTTGTGGGCCACAGTCCATGGGGTTGCAGAGTCGGACAGGATAGAAACAACTTAGCACACACACATGGACTGGATGCATAATGTCAGAACACTATGAGCTGAATTGTAGGACACCAGCTGGTATCTGGAGAACTGCTTGGTGGTGTGTGGGAAAAACTTCTTCTCTCACCTTGCCGTTAGAAATTGGTCCCAGGTCCCTTTTAGTGGTAATTTTGTTCTTTCCCCATATTTATTAATTCTGATATTTATACTGTTATCCCAGCTTTCTTACCCCAGTTTTGCATGTAATTTCTTTTGCCATCCATCCTTTAATTTTTAACATATATATACACACACACACACACACACACACAGAGTACTCTTGAGTCATACTTTTATCCATTTTGATTTTCTTTGAGTCATACTTTATCCATTTTGATTATCCATTACTATTATTAGGATTTGGCTTTTGAAAGCATTGTTAATTTACTGTAAATATGAGCATGGATGGATTTAAGTTTACCTCCTCACTATTTATGTTCTGTTGTCTTATATGTTTTTTGTTGGTTGTATTCTCACTGTTGCCAGAGTACTATTGGTGGGGCCAGCAACACTGGAGGCAAAAGAATTTACCCATGGCTGATTCATGTCAATGTATGGCAAAAACCACTACAATATTGTAAAGTAATTAGCCTCCAATTAAAGTAAATAACAATTAAAAAAAAAAAGAATTTGTGAGTTGGAAGGGTAGAAAGCAAGATATATTCAGCATATTGTAAGGGAGCAGGGAGTGAGACCAAGAGGGATTCTGTTCAGGGGGAGAGAAACTGGGCTTCTTTTCTTGTTCCCTCTGGTTATTGTTGGGTTAATGTTCCACCCATGTGGTGATTATGAGGGGCTTCCCTCATAGCTCACTTGGTAAATCATCTGCCTGCAATGAGGGAGACCAGGGTTCAAGTCCTGGGTTGGGAAAATCCCCTGGAGAAGGAAATGGCAACCTACTCCAGTATTCTTGCCTGGAGAATCCCATGGACAGAGGAGACTGGTGGGCTACAGTCCATGGGGTCGCAAAGAGTCGGACATGACTGAGCTCACTTTCACTTCACATGTGGTGATTAGGGCAGGGCTCAGTCTTCCTGGAATGCCAACTACTTATGATTGTTTGTATTGGACTTCCCTGGTGGCTCAGACAGTAAAGCGTCTGTCTACAATATGAGAGACCTAGGTTCACTCCCTGGGTTGGGAAGATTCCCTGGAGAAGGAAATGGCAACCCACTCCAATACCCTTGCCTAGAAAATCTTATGGACGGAGGACCTTGGTGCAGGCTACTATCCATGGGGTCGCAAAGAGTCAGGCACGACTGAGCGACTTCACTATGATTGCTTATAATGTTCCCTGGGCAGAGGGTGTGATGGTCTTATCTTGAAATGACCTCCTCTGTCTAAGATAGCTGTTCTGTTGTTCAGTTCCACAACTTTCCTGCCATCTTTTGAATAGGACATACTTTAATATGCTATTTCCTCTTAACTATCCAAATATTCTAATTCATCATCTCTCTTTAATTTTCTTTTTTGGCACTTTTATTCATGTATATATCTTACAAATTGATCTAGATTTTCCATAGGTAAACTGATTTTAATGGTACGAAGAAAAAGAGGGCTCCAAATGATTAAGAAATGAAAACATTATGTCTAAATCTATTTCTGTAAACTTTCTATGATATATTTTTAAAAAATTATCCTTATTTTGAAATTTACTTATCTGACACAGCTTTTAAATAGGGTAAACTATGATTTTATTAAAACAAGTACAAATATATTGATGGCTTATTCTAATGTCATATTTTATCTAATAGAATCCATATGTTTTATTGAAATAGTTTTATGTACCCTAACTCAAGAGTAAGAAAAGCTTTATATTGTGAAAAGATTCACATACAGAAAATATGTAGGAATCAGAGCAATCCTATATCTAGACAGAGCTAAGATAATCAGTTTCTTCTGTGAAACATATTCAAGAAGTTTTATACTGAACATGTAAGATGTATGAACCTGACAAAGACATAATGAGAAATTTTAATAAACGAAAAACAAAATACCAAATATATGAAGCAAATATGAATTGCACTATAACACTCAAAGGCAAGAAATATTGTATTTCTTTAATACTCAAAATCATGTCAAATGTGGCCTAAATACAAATCAATAAGCCATGATTTTATATATATATATATATATATATATATGTGTGTGTGTCAGACATTATGGTGGCTCTTCTGACACGCAAAGGACGTTCAACATTCCCAGGCTCTTAGGGTTCTAGAAAAATTGGGAAGGGACCACGGTTGTCAGTAGATTTGCTTCTTCGGCAATAGTTATATGGCTATATGAATACTGTATATTTCAACCTGTATTGGATGCAAATTCTCACCATGGTTTGAACATGTCTATTCACCTCTACCACCACACTGAGCCATGGAAATGTTCACTGTGAGTGGGAGGTTGTGTGTTTAGATGGCAGTTTTACCAGGTATCACAAGTCTAGTCCTAATCATCATCTTCAGAGCATCACATCTAAACTGACTTCCAGCCCTCTACCACTCAGGGGAACTTGCAGCTCCGTTCTCATTCCCATTTTCAAAGAAAATACCTCCTTTTATTTCTCAAATCTTACACCTTTTTCCCTTCCCTTCCAGTTAATTATTCTAAGAGCCTAATCTTTGGCAAAGAAAGTCTGCCTAACTCTCTTCTAGAAGTCAGTAAAACCTCTATCTTCAAAATGAAAAGCCCTATGTCCCCTCTTCAGGGGGTATCTGACATTCTTTCATGACTAGACTACAGTTGAGAAAACAGTTAATTTTATAACTGGCAATTCTGCTCCATTACCTTTTAAAATATACTGCTTTCCTTTACATACTTATTTCTGTAGTGAAGGCTGTGTTTTTGTCTATGTAGGTGAAATGTTACATTACCATGCAGTATTACATAACTATAGACACCATAAGGATTCATAGTGAAAGGTACAATACTACTCTAGGTGGAGAATCTCCAAACCACATGTTTGTAAGGTGTTAAGCCCAGTGATCTTCAAAATTCACACAGTAAATATTAAAGGAAGGTAGTTGTGAGGTTAATTTCCATGAAAAGTAAACGTGCAAGTGTACATACCCATCCTGATGCCTCTCAGTCAGTGCAATTCTGCTCTTTAATACACCATGAGATAAAATGAAGGCACCCAAAAATGATGAAGCAAAATAAACTCAGATAAATTTATTTTCAAATCAGATAGTTTCTGATATTTGCTGATTATAGTTATTCACTAGTCACATTAAGCAATTAACTTGGTAAGCTATTTAATCAGCAAATGAAGTTGATTGGAGGAGAAAGAAATTTAGCTTTGATGTTAGTAAAAATTTAAATTTTAGGCAAGATGGAGGAATAGGGAGATGATTACAAAAATCTAGAAAATAAATAATATTTTGAATAAAAGTGAAGAGGAAGCTGAGAGACTGGAGAAAAAACATGGAGTGGAACACAGTCATGGAATGTTATAAGAAAGTGTTGGTAAAGATTAGAGGGTTACCTGGGCTGATGGCCATATTATCTCAGATGGTTTTTAATCCTTTTCAGAGATCTAAGATTTTATATCATTGCTTATTTTGAGGTTTAAAAAATCAAAGCCCACACAAATAATGTGGCAGGACCAGTATCACACCTCAATCTAATTCCAAGGTACATGTTTCTGATAATATGGCACCTGTTGGCCACATGTTTTGGGAGAGGCAGAGTGAATGGGAAGAGCCTATTTTGTATTTTTGGTGTGTTGATCTTAGGAAAGAGATGTCAGGCTGTATTATTAAATGAACATTTTAAAATGATTCCAACACTGTGAATTTATCTACCTTAATTATATCAGTAAATGAAAGCCTAATGGTTGAAAATAATAATTTGAGGCCTAAGAAAATGTGAAATAAAATTAGCTTTAATGTCAAATGGTAACTGTTGCATAAGCATGGAGAATTTCAAACTAACAATATCAACAGGGTAAACCTACTAATAGCCAATTAAGCTGGTTATGACAATTGGCCTTTCAGTTAAGTCCTTTGGTCCACTCTTAAGTAAAACTGTACCCTCATTAGAGTGCAACCCATATTCAGAAGATGGTTTAGTCATTGCTCTAATACAGATTTATGTATAGGATATCTGCTTAATTAGTGAAAAAATAGAAACTCAAGGAAACCCTAACTGAATCTGTTATGAAATTTAAAAATGAAAACTGAAGAAAAAAATTAATGTCCCTTAATTCTATTTTATGTACCTCTCAAAATTTTGAGAACTTCCAAATTTGAGGAGAAATCTTTTTGGAAATCCATTATCTCCTATGTATACATATATATATATATGTTAATTATATATAGGTATACTTTTATGAGTATTTTCTTCAATATGTGTGTATACATATGTATTTAATTGAACACTCATAAATATGCATGTGTGTATAATGTATGTATCTACATATATAATAGTGGTAGTGTTCAGTTGATTAGTCATGTCCAACTCTTTGCCACCCCATGGAATACAGCTGGCCAGGCTTCTCTATCCATGGAATTTTCCAGAATTTTCCTAACCCAGGGATCAAACCCACATATGTATCTGCTGTACTGGCAGACAGAGTCTTTACCACATGAGCCATCTGGGAAGCCTGTCTTCTACATACATACTTGCGCATATATACATACACATATTCACAAGCTTTATATATATACGGGTATTAAATAATTTTGTGATTTGTTCTAGGCATTCTTTTCAATAAACTTTAAATTTTAGAATAGTTTTATGTTTGCAAGAACACTGCAAAGGTAGTTCAACGAGTTTCCATATTCTACACCCAGTTTGCTCTAAGAAATCTTAAATTAGAAATCTTAAATTGTTACAATTCATTTGCCTATATTGGTATATCATTATTAACTAAAGTCTAACATCTATTCAGATTTCCTTACTTTTTACCTAATGTCCTTCAACCGTTCCAGGATTCCATATGGGACTGTATGACATTTTGCTTTCATATCTCCATGAGCTCCTACTGCTTGGCTCTGACTGCTTCTAAGCACTCTTTTTTGTGGCTTAACCTTTACTGTAACTCCACAAGTTTGAGGCCCAATTTACAGATGAGAAAATCATAACTTTTAGATATCCTTGCAAAGTAATGCTCAAAATGCTCCTAGCTAGGCTACAACAGTATGTGAACAAAGAGCTTCCAGATGTTCAAGATGGATTTAGAAAAGGCAAAGGAACCAGAGATCAAATTGCCAACATCCTTGGATCCTAGAAAAAGCAAAAGAATTCCAGAAAAACATCTACCTGCTTCATTGACTATGATAAATCCTTTGATTGTATAAATCGCAACAAACTGTGGAAAATTCTTAAAGAGATGGGTATACCAGACCACCTTACCTGTCTCCTGAGAAATCTGTATGCATGCCAAGAACAAACAGAACCAGGCATGAAACAGCAGACTGGTTCCAAATTGGGAAAGGAGTATATCAGGGCTGAATATTGTCACCTTGCTAATTTAACTTATATACAGAGTACATCATGCCGAATACTGGACTGGATGAAGCACAAGCTGGAATCAAGATTGCTGGGAAGAATATCAGTAATCTCAGATATGCAGATGACACCACTCTAATGGCAGAAATTGAAAAGGAACTAAAGAGCCTCTTGATGAAAGTGAAAGAGGAGAGTGATATTGCTGGCTTAAAACTCAGCATTCAGAAAACTAAGATCATGGCATCTCGTTCCATCACTTCCTGGCAAATAGATGGGGAAATGGTGGAAACAGTGACAGACTATTTTCTTGGGTTCCAAAATCACTGAAGATGGTGACTGCAGTCTTGCAATTAAAAGACGCTTGCTCCTTGGAAGAAAAGCTATGACAAAACTAGACAGCATATTAAAAAGCAGAGACATTATCTTGCCAACAAACGTTTGTCTAGTCAAGGCTGTGGTTTTTCCAGTAGTCATGTACGGATTTGAGACTTGGACTATAAAGAAAGCTGAGCACCGAAAAAATTGATGCTTTTGAACTGTAGTGTTGGAGAAGACTCTTGAGAGTCCCTTGGACTGCAAAGAGATCAAACCAGTCAATCCTAAAGGAAATCAGTCCTGAATATTCATTGGAAGGACTGATGCTGAAACTTCAATCCTTTGGCCACCTGATGCAAAGAACTGACTCATTGGAAAAAATCTTGATGATGGGAATGATTGAAGGCAGGGGGAGAAGGGAATGACAGAGGATAAGATGGTTGGATGGCATCACTGATGCAAAGGACATGAGTTTGAGTAGGCTCTGGGAGTTGGTGATGGACAGGGAATCCTGGCATGCTGCAGTCCATGAGGTTGCAAAGAGTCCATGAGGTTGCAAAGAGACATGACTGAGAAACTGAACTGAACTGAGCTGATGCATCTATTTATTATATAGCTCCCCTAATGAATAATAATATATATGATAACAGGATTTATGTCTCTTGTTTACTGTCTCAGTATTAATCATAGTACCTTACACATGCTGGGTGGTTTGTAAATGTTTATTGAATGAATAGTGTCTGAACTGTTCCCTCACATACCCTTCAAATACATCTCAGTATTCTCTGGTGATGTGTCCACTGTCGTCATCATATGTGTTTTTCTGTTGCAATTATGATGCACCTGTTTACTTTTCTGAAGTTCTAATACTTTGGCCACCTGATGTGAAGAACTGACTCATTGGAAAAGACCCTGATGCTGGGAAAGATTGAATGTGGGAGGAGATGGGGACAACAGAGGATGAGATGGTTGGATGGCATCACCGACTCGATGGACATGAGCTTGAGCAAGCTCCAGGTGTTGATGATGGATGGGGAAGAGTGATATGCTGTAGTCCATGGAGTCACAAAGAGTTGGACACGGCTGAGCTACTGAACTGAACTGAGGTACATTAAGGAAGAATACATGGGGATTTAAATCAGGACTCTCCCATTTTTGATATCAACTTTTTATACTATACCTCCATCACTTTTATTTATATAATTTTACCCAAACTGGCTTAGAGTAAATACAGTGAAGAAATGTTGGACCACAAGTAACCCTTCAAAAAGCACATTGTAAAGTTATATACAAAAAACAGAGTGATGGGTTGACACATTTCTCCACATTTCTCTACCATTTTATTTTGATTATACTTTTACTGTAATATACAGATAAGAGTTAGTAGCCAATATTGTGATTAAGTAAAAGTGAAAGTGATAGTCACTCAGTCATGTCAGACTGTCTTCCCCTCAAGAGACGAAGAACTGTCTGTCTTTATGCACATATATGCAATGTCAGTCGCTCAGTCATGTCCAACTCTGTGTGATCCCATGGACTGTAGCCCACTAGACTCTTCTGTCCATGGAATTCTCCAGGCAAGAATACTGGAGTGGGTAGCCATGCCCTTCTCCAGGCCAGTGATAATCATTCCACAAAGTACTCAGATCTTCAGCTTCTCTTGTCGGTGGAGCTAGAAACACAGACCTATGACCATGAACACTGAAATCAAAGATCCTTTGTTTATTTTCAGTTTAGAGTTCATAGGGCTGCCCAGCTTAAGAGGACCCACAGGACCTTGGGCAAGGAGCACTGCCCCTGACACTGGTGACTGGGGTTCTTCCCTTGCCTTTCTGAATTTCCAGATGCTATGATCTAAATTTTTGTGTTGCCCCAAATTTATATATCAAAATCGTCACCCCCCAAATATGATGATAGTAGGTGGGCCTTTCGGAGATGCTCATGAGAATGGAGCTCTCAGAAAATAGAAATAATGCTTTATAAAAAACAAAGATATCCCTTGCCCCTCACATCATATGAGGACACATGAAGTTGCTTGTTACAAAACAGGAAGGGGCTTTCAGTGAAATGTGACCAGACTGCTGCATTTATCCTTGACTTTCCAGCTTCTAGAACAGTGAAGAATAGATTCTGATGTTTATAAGCTAACCAGCTTTATAATAGCAGCCTAAATGGACTAAGACACAAATCCCATGGACAGAGGAGCCTGGTGGGCTATAGTCCATGGGGTTGCAAAAGAGTTGGACAGTACTTAGTGACTGAACAATAAGACTTTTACTATATAACTGGGAATAAATCTCTTCTCAGATATATGAGTCATTTATAAGTCAGATTTAGTTTATTCAAGCAATAGATGTGTGAAGGTTCCCCTACCCCTAGTCATTTTGTTGTGTACTAATGTTTTATTTTGATACAATTATAAGATTGAAAGAAATTTAAGGGGATATTTATTTATGGTTTTCAAAGTGTGCATTGTAAAACATTAATAACATGCAAAAATTAATCTTCAGGGTCATACACTAGTTTTATTTTGAATATAGTATAGAAAATATATTGAAGAATATTAGTATCAGAGATAAATATTGTTTCCTAAAGCCTGCATGTATTTGTTAAAGATACTGTCAAAGGTATTTTTAACGGGGGGCATATTCAAAGCAAGATTGAAAACCACTGCTTGAACCCCCTATGCTTCACTTAAATCCTTCCAGAGATGGAAAATTCACTACCTACTCTAACTAGTTCAGTGTTGAACTAATTCTGTATTATCATAAAAAACATTCCCATTTTGCTTAGTTGAAATAAAAGTTACCATTATTTCTATCCTTCCTTTTATTTCCCTTTTAAGCACTATGTGTGTGTGCTAAGTCACTTCATTTGTGTCCAGCTCTTTACTACCCCAAGGACTGTAGCCTGTTAGGCTCCTCTGTTCATGGGATTCTCCGGGCAAGAATATTGGAGTGGGTTGCCATGCCCTCCTCCAAAGGATCTTATCAACCCAGGGGTTGAACACTTATTTCTTATATCTCCTGCACTGAGAGGCGGATTCTTTACCACTAGCACCACCTGGGAAGCCCTTTAAGCACTATGCAGTACACCTAATCTTTCTATTACATTTTAGCTTTTTAAGCTTTTTTATTTATTTAAAAAGTTATTTTCAGTATTATCTTACCTTGGCAAAATGTTTGTATTTCTTTTGACACTTACAACAAAATATTCTTATTCTTCGTTTCTAACTTTTCTTAGTTTTTTGTAGTCCATTAATAAGTAAATGTAGAAAAAGTTACCATGATTCATAAACTAAAGGCTTTGTGATATCTATCAAAATCTTCTATAATTGCAGATATATGCACACAGTATTATAATGTGAGCTGTTATCAAATTATCTGTAGCCAGTAATCTGTCCTGATCATTGAAGGAAAAATACATATCCTTTGGAAAATGGCTTGATGTAGTGACTTGGGGAGACCACATTTGTCAACATTTTCATTTGCTGTCTAGGCCAGGCATTTAGTCCTACAGAATTTGCAGCTTCTAGTGCTTTTAATGAATTCACTGTAGATAGCCAAAGGCTGAGTAAAAAGAAAAACGTGCAAATAGAGAATTACCATACAAAACCTGACTGTCAGTTCCAATTTAGATCCTTCTAGTCCTGTGACTTCAGGTTAAGCAGGCACACCTCTGAGCTGTTGCTACAGGCAAGTAATTGCAGGAGTGGTTAGTAGCTTGGCCACTTGATACCCCAAATATCTTTCTTTAGCTGCTTAGAGGGCTTGGCCCGCTTTCCACAGCCAAGTTTATCTCTTTGGTAAGACATCAATACCATTTAATGTCATGCGCAATTTGTATTGGATCAGTTACATGCTGGCTTAATGCAGCAGAAGTTTTGACATTATTATGAAACATTTACATCATAAAAGTTATGAAAAATCCTGTTGGCCTAAAATACTTTGACATTTCACTCTGCTTACAGAAAGAGGCCAAATTATGGATTTCCTTTTTAATGTTGAAGGGTTGATTCACTTCTCATTAATTAAATCTCCAAAGTATTTGGAATTAAGCTGTCAGGTTTTATAAATGAAGCAAAAGTCATTCTAATTTTTCATTTGGAGTATCTCAGAATTTAAATTACACCTCTAAGAGAAGAAGAAAGCACTGCAATTGTGCCTTGACTATTTGTATATCCCTGCCGAAAAATGAGAAAAATTCATTTTTATTACTCTGAGATAAATAATAATGAAGTGGTTATTGGCAGCAAAGCATCTTTCAGCTAAAGCAGCATAGTAAATCTGTTGCAGTACCTAGTCAGAAGACTGCAGGGAGGATCTGGGCATATCCATTAGGAGGTACTATGTTATAAATCTATGAACTCACCTAGAGCGCAATAATCTCCTGTGGGGCCCTAAATGGGAAACCTTGAAAAAGAAGGGCTAGCTTTGAGGTTTAGAGCTAAGATGGCGCCGGGAGGACGATATGAGGGCATGGTGTAAGTTGTTTGTTAAAACTTTTGATTGGCTCTCTTGATTTCAGTGCACATGGACAGCAGCATGATCACCATAGACTCCTGTTACAATGAAGTATGATGACTTGACCTTTAACATGATTGGAGCAACTATGGTATATTAAGATTTGACCTTTAATGTGATTGGTGCAACTATGGCATATTACAATTTGACCTTTAACGTGATTGGTCCAACCCTCACAAAACCCCCTTGCTTGCCTATATAAACCAAGAGTTTGTGACAATCAAGCGGAACTGCTTAGACGGAACCCCTGTCGCATCTGATTGTCTCTTGCTCGCCCAGGGGCTGGGTTGGCGGACAGCAGGCTCACCTCTCCTTGGGACCCCTCAGCTTTGCTGAGGGAAGTTCCACTGTCTCTCTTTTTCTGTGGAGCGTGCCCACCACGCCCCCCCCCCCCCCGTCTCCCCCCCCACAATCTCCATAAATTATTCTCAAAATAAAGACCTCTTTTGTTTCCAAAACCTCATGGTAAACACTGCAGATATACTAGAATTACATAAATAAACACGTTAACAAGCATTTAGCCATATAACATATACTGAGCACAGAGCAGAGATAGAAGAAATAGCAATGTGTCACTATCCAGGAGAAGTTTAAAATCTACTATGGGTTCAGGAATATGATGTATGTCAAGGTCCATTAAATACCCCATAAACCAAAAAAAATGAGAGGATATAATAAAATCTATATTATGGAAAACGTAACATATTAAATGGACCTCAAGGAAAATGTTGGGTTCAGATTTTTAGAAATATAGGAGAAAGATTTTGAAATGAGATTGTTAAATATTGGTGGGTTTCCCTAAATACCTTAATCATAAGAATTACTTGGGCCACATCTTAGGACATTTCAGCTGCTAGGACAGACTATCACAGTTTGAGCAGCTTATAAAATAGAACTCTGTACCTAGTACCACAGTTCTAGATGCCAGGGAATTCAATACTGATATGCTGGCATATTCAATTTCTAGTGAGATGCAGATCCTTTTCTAAAGAGCACTCTCTTTGTACTGAGTCCCTACAAGGAGGAAGGGAGCTCCCTTAGATGTCTTATAAGGGCACTGATTCTCCATAGGAACTCTACCCTCTTGATCTAATCAACTGCCAAAGACTCCTAATCCAAATACCATCATATTGGGGATAGGATTAAACGTAAGAACTTTTAGGGGAAACAGACAGTCTACAGCAGAAAGAACGTTATAGGGTAGTATCCATATCATACCTGATGAATTAAGAAAGTCATTGTATGGACATAGTTGAGTGGAGATACAAATTTTTAACTCAAAGAAAATAAAAGCCCTTGATCTACTGCCCCCTCTTCCATTTCCTTTTATAGAAAAACTCTGAAAGATATGTGTATTCTTTATGAACCTGATCCTGGTATTTCCTCCTATGTTATCTTGAACACATAAGAAAATCAGCCTTTTCCCCACTATTAGGCTCCTATCAAGGTCAAAAAGGTTTCCATTTGGTCAATTCTAATGTCAGTTTTCAGTCTTCATCAATTAGTATCCAATGTCCTGGTTTCTCTGGGACTGAATGCTTCCCAGTATATGGGGTGTTAGTGAGAAAGTCAGGAGCGTTCTGAGTGAAATGGGATGGTCCGCCACCTCCTTTTGGAACCGGTCTCCTTACTTGACCTGAGGGACCACACTTTGATTGACGTTCCTTGTTCTGCTGCTACTTTCCTGGCTTCTACCTCTCTGACCTCATTTTCTTTCATCTTCCCTCTCCATCACTCAACTCATACCACACTGGCTTCCATGGTGTCTCTGGACCATTGGATTAATGCTGTCAAGAGTCTTTGTGCTTTGTCTTTACTTTGTCTCTAAAGCTCTCATGTTGTGCCTAGAGATATCTGCTTGACCCACTCTGTTACTTCATTTAGGTCTCTGCAGCAATGTCACCTTCACAAAGGTACCACTTATGAGTGCCATATATGTCATACATTGTCTCTATTGCTTTAGGCTTTTTTATCCTTCATGAAATTTAGCAACATCTGATTATTTTATACTTGAATACTATGCATACATATATTTAGCATATCAATATGTATTTATTATATAATAAAGTAAATATAACATAAAACACATTCTCCAACTGATATTTTTTATTTGATTTATACTATGTATTTTATTTTCAGTTGAATATATTTATTTTTAATTGAAGGATAATTGCTTTACAGTATTGTGTTGGTTTCTGCCAAACATCAACATGAATCAGCCACATGTCTACCTATGTCCCTTCCCTCATGAACATCCTTCCCGCCTCCCTCCCCATCCCATTCTTCTAGACTGTTACATTTTTAAACACTAATAACTTAAATCAGATTTTTAAAAAAATTAATTTTGTTTATATTTTGTTAAAACTTTTTTTACCTTTTTTTCAAAAAAAATTTTAACATTCTTTACCTTTATATCCTCTTAATGTCTAATTTTGGTATTTGGTGCATTCTCTTAGTTTTTCAAAGATCAAGCTTTCATTCTTCTTCATATTTCATATTGTTTTTCTTTTCCATGTTGCAAATCTCTAGTACTATAAGTAACTCTATTACTTTCTTCCACCTACTTTCTCTAAGATTATTTTGCTCTTTTTCCAACTTCTAGATTTAGAGGCCATCTTCTTACTTTTCAATTTTTAAATGTTTTGTCCTTGTTTAATATTTACTACCTTTTATTTGGCAACAACCACAGATTAACAGGAAGTTGCAAAAATAGTACTCAGAATCCCAGTTTTCCCCAATGGTAAGATCTTACACATAATTATAGTCCAACTTCAAAACCAACATTTTGACAGTGGTATCATACTACTAACAAGAGTACAGACCTTATTTGGTTTCACCAGGTTTTACATGCATTCATTTGTGGGTGTTTGTAGCTCTGTATAGTTTTAGCACATTTTAGACATTCAGGTAATCAACACCACAATCAAATTACAGAACTGTTCCATCAGCACAAAGGAACTTCTGTGTTATCTTTGATAATCACCTATATCTCATACCCCCTCCAGTCCCTGTCCCTGGCAACCATTAATATGTTCTTCACTTCTATAATTTTGTCCTTTTAAAAATTGGAAATGTTATACAAATACAGTCATACAGTAGGAGACCTTTTAATACTGGCTTTTTTCATTCCTCACAATGTGCTTGAGGTTCATCCAAGTTGTATGTATCAGTAGTCTATTTCTTTACATTGCAGGGTAGTTCCCATGGTGTGCGTGGTTGGTTTAACCACATGCTCATCTGCTGGACATCAAGGTTGTTCTGTTTGGTGTTATTACAAATGAAAATGCTAAGAACATCTGTATGGAAGTTTTTGTGCCAAAATTAGTTTTCATTTCTTTCGGATACATGTACAGGAAAATAATTGCTGAGGTAATAAAGTACATGAGTGTTTATTAGAAGTTTCTGAACTTTTTTTTTTTTCCAGAGTGACTTACCATTTTACATTCCATTCAGAAAAGTATAAAAGATCCAGTTCATATGCTCATCAGCATCTGGTATTTTCACTATTTTTTCAAAAAAATTTGGCTACACACTGAGGCATGTGATATCTTAGTTCCCCAGCTAGGGATCGAACCCATGCCCCCAGCATTGAAAGGCAGAGTCTCAACCACTGAACTGCCAAGAAGTCCCCATTTTCACTATTTTTTCTTTGGCTGTTCTGATAAGTACATAGTCAAAATTCCTTGTGGTTTTAATTTGCATCCCCCGATTACTAATAAGATGCAACATCTTTTCCTGTGCTCACTTGCCATCCACATTTCCTCTTTAGTGCTATGTCTATTCATGTTTTCTGCTCATTTACTAATTGGATTGTTTATTTTTCACTCTTGACCTCATACAGTATATTCTACATTGGTCTAGATAAATGGTTTGCAAGTAATTTCTCCCAATAATTTATTCCTCTTAAATTCTTTGCAGGGCAAAAGTTTTTACTTTTGATGAAGTCCAATATATCAACTTTTTCCTTTTAGGATTATGCTTTTAGGGTGAAGGCCAAGAACTTGTTGCCTAGCCCAGGTTTCCCCCCCCCCCCCCCCGAGATTTTTTTTCCTAAAAGTTTTATAGTTTTACATCTTACATCTAAGTTCATGATATATTTTCAATTAATTTTTGTATAAGCTATGCAGTTTAGGGCAAACTTCATTTTCTTTGCAAACTGCACCAACTTCATTTATCGAAAAGACTATCACCCTTCCTCCATTGAATTGCTTTTTTACCTTTATCAAAATCAGTTGGGCATATATACCTTGCTATCTTGATCCTTGTAGCTTCATAGTAAGTCTGCAGTCAGGTAATGTGAGTCCTTCAAATGTCTCTTCTTCAAAACTGATTTAGCTTAATTAATTTTACACCTGGATATTTTCATCCTTTTCCATTTTGTCTCCTGCTTTATTCTAGAGAAGAAAGTTCTTGCATAAACTGTTTCTTTTCTTGTTGCAACTCCTGTAAATGCTTTTGTTTTCTCTCTAGTCTGTCCTCCAACCACTGTAGTAGAGGTCTGCTGACTGCTGACCTGCACAGATTCTTAGTAAACACTGAGCCATTATGGATCTTGGTTACTGAATCCAGATGTGGAAGTCTGTGGATCCTCCTATGTGCATCTTGCCCCTCTTGATACAGGATCTTGGGCAACTCAATTTCTGACTCAAGGCACACTTTCCCAATGGTTCCATGGGGTACAATATGAATTTGGATTTCAATTCTCTCATACTCTGAGCTCTTTTGGGCCTCTATGGAGTGAAAGCAAGTATGGAGTACCTGTCTTTGTATTTTTATCTTGTAGGAAACAAGAAAATACAAGCCCTACAAAGCCTTGCTCCATAATTTTGTACATGGCTTGTGTGTGAACATCAACATGGGAAGGCCAAACAGTTATATGGGGATGGGAATGATACCAGCCCACAATTCTCAGGGTACTACTGGTTAGTTCAGTCAACCTCTCTGCCTCAGTTAAAGCTGCACACAGCTGCTCTGGAGAAATTTCCACTAGACCCTCCCTCTTATCAGAATGCCACAAGACAATGACAGAATGAATGTGAACAATTCTGACAGTGTCAATCATTTCAGCAACTGTGTGGATTTCAGTTCTAGTATATGTAAACTTGGGGATCACGCCTTAAGTCATCATTCAATTCTATGCACAGCCCCATCACCTCTTCTTTCTCTGTGCTCAGAGTGTGGTTGAGACATAGTAGGAAAGCATCTAGACTCCAGATGAACCATTTGCACCAAGTGCAACCGCCATCTTGGCTCCACCCTGCTCACGGCTGCCTCCAGTCAGCTCCAGCCTGGCCAACCGGCTGCTCAGGCACTTGGTTCTGTGGGGGCTGGGCCTGGGGTGCCCAATATTTAAACTTTCCAATAGAATATCTACAACTATCAATCTTACTGTAATTCAAATTTTAGATATATTTTAATAATCTCTCAAATTTAGATGTATTCTAATAATCCCAGTCCTCATGCTTAAACACATTTGGTGAAAGTGAAAGTTGCTCTGTCCTGTCTGACTCTTTGTGACCCCATGGATTCCATGGAATTCTCCAGGACAGAATACTGGAATGGGTAGCTGTCCCCTTCTCCAGGGGATCTTCCCAACCCAGGGATTGAACCCAGGTCTCCGGCATTGCAGGTAGATTCACCAACTGAGTTAGTATATCTGGTATTTTTTATAATTTCTCATCTAACTAAGGATTGCATAATAGTTTGTGTTACAGAATATATATGAAGTATTTTTTATTCTATACTTGTTATTCATTCCTGAGTTTATTCCTTGATAGGCAAAAATTACAACTGCACGTTATCAGCTCTTTAGTGTTTGTTGACAGCAACCTAGTGAGATAAACACTGTAATTATTGCCACTTTTCAGACTGGAAAACTGATGAGCATAACTGGTAAGAAACGCACAAATGATGAAATTGGTAATCAAACCCAGAAATTTTGTCTCTAGATTCATCTCTTAGAGTCTGTTACTTTAATATGATTTTGATTCCTTCTTAGATTTTGGGGGATTTTTTTACTGCTTGTTTTTCAGGTTTTACAGAATATTTTATTATCTCCACATCTTGTAGAGCTATTTCTGCTTTACCTTGGGTGTGACACCACCATTATTGATCCTCTCTAATGGGCTTCAAATTTATTACTGTAACAATTTTATGTTAATCTATAGCTAGATTCTTTGTACAGGGGAAACATCAACTGTTTTTCATACCCAGATTGTCAGCAAGAAGACATGATGTCCTGTTCTGGCAGAGGAGTGGGGTATAGAGATTTTCCAATCTTTTAAAATAGAGGGGTAGCCCATTTGATACCTCAGCTTACTGAATTGTCACTGGAAGAAGAGTGAGGAAGAAATGCTTAAGTGCAGGAAGAAATAGTACTTTATTTTATCTAAAGGCCAATAGCATAAAAAGTAAAAGATTTTAACTTTTTAAAGCATATAGACAGAGTTAGTTTCAAAAGTCTCTTTTATCTTTATGAAGTTGGGACTTACAAAAGAATTTATGTACAGTTAAATAGAGTTATTTGAAATAAATGGGCCAAATCTGCCTGTCAGAATTAAGGTTCTATTTCTCAGAGAAGATAAGCTTTGAGTATTTGATGAAATGATGATAGACACACAGCAACATTTATTAAGATGCATCTGTGTGCAAGACAGGATGCTAGTGGAAGAAATCTGTCCTTTGTGACATGACTTATAATAAAAGCAAAGCTGCTATTTTATCTAAAATCTTTATTTCTAAACATAATATTGTACTTTAGCAGCATCCCCTTCCTTTTGAATCCTCCTTAACCCAGGTTAGGTGGAGTTACAAAATACACTATTTATTTTCAAAGTCACACTTAGATAGTGATAAGGAAAACATTTAGGCAACCAGTGAGGGGGAAAAAACAATATAATCATAGGATGTATCCAAATTCTTTACTTGATAAACAGTTTCATTCCAATGTTCTAACATTCCTTCTGTGCCAAAAGGTCTGAAAGACTGGAAATTACTTTTCCTAGCTTGTCTTCACATAGGGTTTCAGTTTGAGTTAGCTGATGAGAAAAACTTGCTTGAGATCGAAAGTAGAATAAAATATATATATATATATATATTAGGTAGTATTTTAAAGCAGGCATGCAATATATGTATATGATAAATGTAATATTTTGCCTGGGACGGTTCAAGCCTGTCAAGGAATCATGTCCTCTGGTGCTTTTCAGAAGCTGCCATCTCCTGTGGTACCTCCCTTAAGATTCTTGAACTTTCATATTTCCTGAAACACAGATCCATCCTCTCTAGCCTTTGTTTTCCCTGTCTTTCGAATTGTAGTTTAAGATTCAAACTCTTACTTGAAGTACATAGGGTAGCTCATATGTAAATGAAAAATTTTAAGTGATGCAAAAGAAATTATAAACAACATAATGTCCAAAATTCATTGCTGAATTAAAAGCAAGTTAGCACATAAAGAAACATATTGATGTGAAGAACAATCAAGGGAAAAAATGACCTTGGAGAGACACATGCAGAAGCTTCAGATAATGGAAGTCCCTATCATAGATTTTAAAATTATACTTAAAATGATAGGATGTAAAAAGAGGTAAAAGGCACGATTGAGAATACTGGCCTAAGAACTGACACATCTAGCAATTTCCTTGGGTATTGCTGATACTACTGGTCTGGGTATCATTTTTTTTAAATAACTACTGCTTTAGAGAATATTGTCAGTGTATGGAACCCTTTTCTGTTATAGAGGATACAGTCACAACTTGGATATCAGTTTAATTCACCTCTGTGTGCACATTCTCCAATTTGTACTTCAATCCTATAATTTATATTGTAGCCTCTTCAGATGACTTGATTTTGCCCAGATAAGGAAAGAAGGAGAATTACTTGGTCATCTTTGTCCTCCTAGAGCAACCTGTATTCAGTGACAGACATATTTGTAAAAAAAAAAAAAAAAAGTAAAAGCACAGCCTTTTCTTTGAGATGAGACAGCTTCTTCAGTGCAACTTACATGCCAGAGTTTCATGTCATTATGTTGACATGTGGATTCCGCTTGACATTATGTCCCTTGTTTCTTTCCTCCTTTCATGATCTTCCATATTTCTTTTTGGCTAATTCCCTTAATACATCAGGTGTTTAAGTATATGAAAACTCCAGAAATGGTATCGTCTGCATACTCTTTCTATTACCTGCTTTTCACCTCTTAGCTATTATTATTCTTATCTCTTATTATGTCTGATAAATTTTGATTGAGTGCTAGAAATTTTGGAAGAAACAAAAACAATGTACTGTTTATTAAAGTGTCCATTCATTGTACGCAGCTATTGAAATTAAAATTTAAAATAATTAAGATGAAATAGAATTAAAATTGTGTTCCAAAGTCATGTAGCCACCTTTCAAGTGTTCAGTAATCACATGCGGTTACTGGATATAATTTTGGACATTGCAGCTTCCACAGTAACAGAAAGTTTTGTTAGAAAGTTCCATTTTTGAGACTTTGACTCATGCTGTTTTCCTACCATTAGGGCTTATATATAATCTAATCACATTATTCCAGTTAGAGGCAGCAGTAATTAAATTTGCCTTTAGTTTGCCTTTTTCTTTTTTTTTTTATTCCAATGTTAATGTCTTTTTTTAAATATGAATTTATTTATTTTAATTGGAGGTTAATTACTTTACAATATTGTATTGGTTTTGCCGCACATCATTTTGGGTTTGCCTTTGCTCCTAGAATGTATGCCATGTGAGTTCTCAAATGGCAAACCTGGTAGTCTGTAAATTCTATTCTTTGTATTCCCAATACAATGGAATTGTTAAAGGCTCTTTTTAGTTTAGTTGCTCCCTTTGTAGATTTCAAAAGCTCCATACAGTCTAAGGAAATAGAAACATCCTCTGGGTGAGGTGGGGGATTAGGACAGATTTCTCTGGTCTTGCTTCTCTGTAGTTCTTTTTTCTATCAGATCTTGTCCCCTCAAGTTTGACTGAATTAGCAGTTCTGAAATTTAACTTTCAATCCATAATCTCACTACTTTCACAAAAACTCTGGCTTTAAGAGTTCTGGTTGTTTGTTCAGCCAATTTAAGAATTAATGAAAATTTAGAGGAACAAAGCATCACACAAGATTGAGCTCACTTCAGGACATATTTCTTCTCTCTGGTAACTTGGCCTTTCAATTCCTGACTGAATTATATGTCGTTCTATGCCTTTATTTAGTAACTTAAACTTTTTTTTTTTTATCTTTGCCCCTCCTTCTTGTGTGGATTATTAAATACGTAGCTGGATATTTTTCATCATTTTTGAAACTTTCTTAGTCATTTTTTCTTCAAATATTGCTTTGGGCTTATTTATTACCGCTCTCTTTCCAAGTCTCCAACTATCCATGTTAGACTACATTACTGTTCTCTGTTACTCTCTCCTCTGTATTTAAAATCTGTTTTCATTTTCTGCTTCCATTCTGAACATTTTCTTTAAACCTGTCTTCTAACTCATTCTCTTTTCATCTCAGTCTATCTTGTTAAACCCATCTATTTTTACTGAATTTTATAAATTTACATTCCAGTCCTCTTCCAATTTTCTATCTTGTTTTCTATCATTTTATCATATTAAGGATTATTAGGATCATTACATCATACAGATTTTGTCTGAGTTTGTTTTTACTGTTTTGTTTTGTATGTGTCTTTGCTTTGCATGAATGGTGTATTTATTTTTCTTTTGCCGATAATTGAGTAACATAGTGTTGAATATCAAATATAAAATTTGTAGAAATGATTAAAGGATTTTCACTAGTTTATATCCTTCTAAAGAAGATTTTTATTCATTGTTGTCATGTGTTAAGGGCAAGGGCAACCCAGATAACTTTAAACTCTTTATAGGAATTTAGATTATTTGAAGTGGTGCTGCTTTGCTAAAACTGACAGTATTTTTCTGAATCACTTTTATCTCTGGAGATTAGCACTTTATGTCCTCAAGACAAGGCAGAGAAGATTTAAAAGCTCTTTCAGCTTGTCTGCTTCTGGACTTCATTTATATATATATATATATATATATATATATATATATATATATATATATATATATTTTCCAAGAGAAGTCAGTTATATAGTCAGTTAGCTCTCTTCACTGGTATTAGTGGGAAATTAAATTCACTTAGCATTACAAAAAATATGGTAAAGTAAAATATGTGTCTAAAAATTTTTCTTGGCATTCACAGTTAATTAGAAAAAATATAAGTACTTATTTCTGATATTAAGTATATTCAGAAGAAAGGAACATTAAATACAGTCACAAACATTTGTTGCTTTTACATGGTTATCCACCAGTATATTAAGATGCATATTTTACTACATTTTGCTTATTCTTCTAAAATAGGTTATTACTGCTGGAAAAAAAAAAAAGGATGTAATGACTAGAGGAATATGATACCCATGTATAGGGTAGGGTACAATAGAGTATGAGGGGAAAATAACTGTTAAAAATGTATTTTAAATGTAAAAACATATATAGTGAAGTATGCATGTTTTCTGGCAATTGTCCATGGTCCTTTATATTTAAAATACATTTCAATGAAATTTTTACACAAGTGTACATTGATAGAATTATTTTTTCTTTACTGGTATGGGGCCTGACGCTTAGAGAATTACTTGTAAGTACCTCTGAGCCTCAGACCTACATCTGAATAAACTCCAATTCCTGTTTTCTAGATGCTGTTTCTTATGATTATATATGCATGAATATTTTAATAGTTCTTTCTTAGCATGCTTACTTCAGTAAAATGCCGTTGCATTTTTTAAAATTTTTGTTTCACTGTCTTAGTTTCTTCATTGTATTATAAATATTTCAGCCCTCTTCTCCCTCCCCATATAATTTTTTCACTGACAATGTTGAAGTAATTGCTTTTGATTGACTAGAAAACAATTCTTCAATATGAAACTAGTTTTTTCTTATTTATTAAGCTAGAAGCTAGAAAAACAACTTATTTCCCAATAAAATAGCACATAATTAGAAAACATAACACTGTAAAATAATATAAAGTTGTTTTTGTTTTTTTATGTTGAGCCATGCTTCTTTGTATTTTCATCTTCAAAATTGGTGTTTGAAACTTTGGTCATCAACCTGACTCTTGTAACTTAAACATAGGTTTGTCTTTTCTCTCATTGTCTTTCTTCTTACTCTGTAGGCTTTTATAACTTTAATATTTATTCTGGGATATTTGAAATTTTATCAGGATAGGTGTATGCATGGATATGTTTTTTTAAGTTTTAGTTTTTTATTTTTTAAATTTTAAAATCTTTAATTCTTACATGCATTCCCAAACATGAACCCCCCTCCCACCTCCCTCCCCAGAACATCTTTCTGGGTCATCCCCATGCACCAGCCCCAAGCATGCTGCATCCTGCGTCAGACATAGACTGGCGGTTCAATTCACATGATAGTATACATGTTAGAATGTCATTCTCCCAAATCATCCCACCCTCTCCCTCTCCCTCTGAGTCCAAAAGTCCATTATACACATCTGTGTCTCTTTCCCTGTCTTGCATACAGGGTCATCATTGCCATCTTCCTAAATTCCATATATATGTGTTAGTATACTGTATTGGTGTTTTTCTTTCTGGCTTACTTCACTCTGTATAATCGGCTCCAGTTTCATCCATCTCATCAGAACTGATTCAAATGAATTCTTTTTAACGGCTGAGTAATACTCCATTGTGTATATGTACCACAGCTTTCTTATCCATTCATCTGCTGATGGACATCTAGGTTGTTTCCATGTCCTGGCTATTATAAACAGTGCTGCGATGAACATTGGGGTACATGTGTCTCTTTCAATTCTGGTTTCCTCGGTGTGTATGCCCAGAAGTGGGATTGCTGGGTCATAAGGTAGTTCTATTTGCAATTTTTTAAGGAATCTCCACACTGTTCTCCATAGTGGCTGTACTAGTTTGCATTCCCACCAACAGTGTAGGAGGGTTCCCTTTTCTCCACACCCTCTCCAGCATTTATTGCTTGCAGATTTTTGGATCGCAGCCATTCTGACTGGTGTGAAGTGGTACCTCATTGTGGTTTTGATTTGCATTTCTCTAATAATGAGTGATGTTGAGCATCTTTTCATGTGTTTGTTAGCCATCCGTATGTCTTCTTTGGAGAAATGTCTATTTAGTTCTTTGGCCCATTTTTTGATTGGGTCGTTTATTTTTCTGGAGTTGAGCTGCAGAAGTTGCTTGTATATTTTTGAGATTAGTTGTTTGTCAGTTGCTTCATTTGCTATTATTTTCTCCCATTCAGATGGCTGTCTTTTCACCTTGCTTATATTTTCCTTTGTTGTGCAGAAGCTTTTAATTTTAATTAGATCCCATTTGTTTATTTTTGCTTTTATTTCCAGAATTCTGGGAGGTGGATCATAGAGGATCCTGCTGTGATTTATGTCTGAGAGTGTTTTGCCTATGTTCTCCTCTAGGAGTTTTATAGTTTCTGATCTTACATTTAGATCTTTAATCCATTTTGAGTTTATTTTTGTGTGCGGTGTTAGAAAGTGATCTAGTTTCATTCTTTTACAAGTGGTTGACCAGTTTTCCCAGCACCACTTGTTAAAGAGATTGTCTTTACTCCATTGTATATTCTTGCCTCCTTTGTCAAAGATAAGGTGTCCATATGTGTGTGGATTTATCTCTGGGCTTTCTATTTTGTTCCATTGATCTATATGTCTGTCTTTGTGCCAGTACCATACTGTCTTGATGACTGTGGCTTTGTAGTAGAGCCTGAAGTCAGGCAAGTTGATTCCTCCAGCTCCATTCTTCTTTCTCAAGATTGCTTTGGCTATTCGAGGTTTTTTGTATTTCCATACAAAGCTTGAAATTATTTGTTCTAGTTCTGTGAAAAATGTGGCTGGTAGCTTGATAGGGATTGCATTGAATTTGTAAATTGCTTTGGGTAGTATACTCATTTTCACTATATTGATTCTTCCAATCCATGAACATGGTATATTTCTCCATCTATTAGTGTCCTCTTTGATTTCTTTCATCAGTGTTTTATAGTTTTCTATATATAGGTCTTTAGTTTCTTTAGGTAGATATATTCCTAAGTATTTTATTCTTTTCGTTGCAATGGTGAATGGAATTGTTTCCTTAATTTCTTTTTCTACTTTCTCATTATTCGTGTATAGGAATGCAAGGGATTTCTGTGTGTTGATTTTATATCCTGCAACTTTACTATATTCATTGATGAGCTCTAGTAATTTTCTGGTGGAGTCTTTAGGGTTTTCCATGTAGAGGATCATGTCATCTGCAAACAGTGAGAGTTTTACTTCTTCTTTTCCAATTTGGATTCCTTTTATTTCTTTTTCTGCTCTGATTGCTGTGGCCAAAACTTCCAGAACTATGTTGAATAGTAGCGGTGAAAGTGGACACCCTTGTCTTGTTCCTGACTTTAGGGGAAATGCTTTCAATTTTTCACCATTGAGGATAATGTTTGCTGTGGGTTTGTCATAGATAGCTTTTATTATGTTGAGATATGTTCCTTCTATTCCTGCTTTCTGGAGAGTTTTTATCATAAATGGATGTTGAGTTTTGTCAAAGGCCTTCTCTGCATCTATTGAGATAATCATATGGTTTTTATTTTTCAATTTGTTAATGTGGTGAATTACATTGATTGATTTGCGGATATTGAAGAATCCTTGCATCCCTGGGATAAAGCCCACTTGGTCATGATGTATGATCTTTTTAATGTGTTGTTGGATTCTGATTGCTAGAATTTTGTTGAGGATTTTTGCATCTATGTTCATCAGAGATATTGGCCTGTAGTTGTCTTTTTTTGTGACATCTTTGTCAGGTTTTGGTATTAGGGTGATGGTGGCCTCAAAGAATGAGTTTGGAAGTTTACCTTCCTCTGCAATTTTCTGGAAGAGTTTGAGTAGGATAGGTGTTAGCTCTTCTCGAAATTTTTGGTAGAATTCAGCTGTGAAGCCATCTGGACCTGGGCTTTTGTTTGCTGGAAGATTTCTGATTACAGTATCAATTTCCGTGCTTGTGATGGGTCTGTTAAGATTTTCTATTTCTTCCTGGTTCAGTTTTGGAAAATTGTACTTTTCTAAGAATTTGTCCATTTCTTCCACGTTGTCCATTTTATTGGCATACAACTGCTGATAGTAGTCTCTTATGATCCTTTGTATTTCTGTGTTGTCTGTTGTGATCTCTCCATTTTCATTTCTAATTTTATTGATTTGATTTTTCTCTCTTTGCTTCTTGATGAGTCTGGCTAATGGTTTGTCAATTTTATTTATCCTTTCAAAGAACCAGCTTTTGGCTTTGTTGATTTTTGCTATGGTCTCTTTTGTTTCTTTTGCATTTATTTCTGCCCTAATTTTTAAGATTTCTTTCCTTCTACTCACTCTGGGGTTCTCCAACTCTTCCTTTTCTAGTTGCTTTAGTTGTAGAGTTAGGTTATTTATTTGACTTTTTTCTTGTTTCTTGAGGTATGCCTGTATTGCTATGAACTTTCCTCTTAGCACTGCTTTTATAGTGTCCCACAGGTTTTGGGTTGTTGTGTTTTCATTTTCATTAGTTTCTATGCATATTTTGATTTCTTTTTTGATTTCTTCTGTGATTTGTTGGTTATTCAGAAGTGTGTTGTTCAACCTCCATATGTTAGAATTTTTAATAGTTTTTCTCCTGTAATTGAGATCTAATCTTAATGCATTATGGTCAGAAAAGATGCTTGGAATGATTTCGATTTTTTTGAATTTATCAGGTTTAGATTTATGGCCCAGTATGTGATCTATCCTGGAGAAGGTTCCATGAGCACTTGAAAAAAAGGTGAAATTCGTTGTTTTGGGGTGAAATGTCCTATAGATATCAATTAGGTCTAACTGATCTAATGTATCATTTAAAGTTTGCGTTTCTTTGTTAATTTTCTGTTTAGTTGATCTGTCCATAGGTGTGAGTGGGGTATTAAAGTCTCCCACTATTATTGTGTTATTGTTGATTTCCCCTTTCATACTTGTTAGCATTTGTCTTACATATTGCGGTGCTTCTATATTGGGTGCATATATATTTATAATTGTTATATCTTCTTCTTGGATTGTTCCTTTGATCATTATGTAGTGGCCTTCTTTGTCTCTTTTCACAGCCTTTGGTTTAAAGTCTATTTTATCGGATATGAGTATTGCCACTCCTGCTTTCTTTTGGTCTCTATTCGCGTGGTATATCTTTTTCCAGCCCTTCACTTTCAGTCTGTATGTGTCCCTTGTTTTGAGGTGGGTCTCTTGTAAGCAGCATATAGAGGGGTCTTGTTTTTGTATCCATTCGGCCAGTCTTTGCCTTTTGGTTGGGGCGTTCAACCCATTTACGTTTAAGGTAATTATTGATAAGTATGATCCCGTTGCCATTTACTTTATTGTTTTGGGTTCGGGTTTATACACCCTTTTCGTGTTTCCTGTCTAGAGGATATCCTTTAGAATTTGTTGGAGAGCTGGTTTGGTGGTGCTGAATTCTCTCAGCTTTTGCTTGTCTGTAAAGCTTTTGATTTCTCCTTCGTATTTGAATGAGATCCTTGCTGGGTACAGTAATCTGGGCTGTAGGTTATTGTCTTTCATCACTTTAAGTATGTCTTGCCATTCCCTCCTGGCCTGAAGAGTTTCTATTGACAGATCAGCTGTTATCCTTATGGGAATCCCCTTGTGTGTTATTTGTTGTTTTTCCCTTGCTGCTTTTAATATTTGTTCTTTGTGTTTGATCTTTGTTAATTTGATTAATATGTGTCTTGGGGTGTTTCGCCTTGGGTTTATCCTATTTGGGACTCTCTGTGTTTCTTGGACTTGGGTGATTATTTCCTTCCCCATTTTAGGGAAGTTTTCAACTATTATCTCCTCAAGGATTTTCTCATGATCTTTCTTTCTGTCTTCTTCTTCTGGGACTCCTATAATTCGAATGTTGGAGCGTTTCATATTGTCCTGGAGGTCTCTGAGATTGTCCTCGTTTCTTTTAATTCGTTTTTCTTGTTTCCTCTCTGATTCATTTATTTCTACCATTCTATCTTCTATTTCACTAATCCTATCTTCTGCCTCCGTTATTCTACTATTTGTTGCCTCCAGAGTGTTTCTGATCTCATTTATTGTGTTATTCATTATATTTTGACTCTTTTTTATTTCTTCTAGGTCCTTGTTAAACCTTTCTTGCATCTTCTCAATCCTTGTCTCTAGGCTATTTATCTGTGTTTCCATTTTGATTTCAAGATTTTGGATCATTTTCACTATCAATATTCGGAATTCCTTCTCCGGTAGATTCCCTACTTCTTCCTCTTTTGTTTGGTTTGGTGGGCAACTCTCCTTTTCCTTTACCTGCTGAGTATTCCTCTGTCTCTTCATGTTGGTTATATTGCTGCGTTTGGGGTGGCCTTTTTATATTCTGATAATTTGTGGAGTTCTCTTTATTATGGAGCTTCCTCACTTTGGGTGGGGTTCTATCAGTGGCTTGTCAAGGTTTCCTGGTTAGGGAGGCTTGTGTTGGAGTTTTGGTGGGTGGAGCTGGGTTTCTTCTCTCTGGGGTGCAATGGAGTGACCCGTAATGGGTTATGAGACATCAAAGGTTTTGGGATAATTTTGAGCTGCCTGTATATTGAGGCTCAGGGGAGTGTTCCTGTGTTGCTGGAGAATTTGCGTGGTATGTCTTGTTCTGGAACTTGTTGGCCCTTGGGTGGAGCTTGGTTTCAGTGTAGGTATGAAGGCATTTGATGAGCTCCTATTGCTTAATGTTCCCTGAATTCAAGAGTTCTCTAATGTTTTCAGGCTTTGGGTTTAAGCTTCCTGCTTCTGGTTTTCAGTTTTATTTTCACAGTAGCCTCTAGACTTCTCCATCTATACAGCACCGATGATAAAACATCTAGGTTAAAGATGAAAAGTTTCTCCACCTTGAGGGACACTCAGAGAGGTTCACTGAGTTACAAGGAGAAGAGAAGATGGAGGGGGTAGTTAGAGGTAACTGGAATGAGATGCGGTGAGATCAAGAGAGGAGAGAGCAGGCTAGCCAGTAGTCACTTCCTTATGTGCGCTCTATAGTCTGGACCGCTCAGAGGTATTTACAGAGTTATACGGGGAAGAGGAGAGGGAGGAAGTAGACAGAGGTGACCAGGAGGATAAGAGAGAGGAATGAGTAGGAGAGAGACAAATCCTGCCAGTAACCAGTTCCTTAGGTGTTCTCTACCGTCTGGAACACACAGAGATTCACAGAGTTGGATAGAGAAGAGATGGGGGAGAAAAGAGACAGAGGCCACCTGGTGGAGAAAGAGGAGAGGCCAGAGGAGGAGAGAGTGGACAAGTCAGTAATCTCGCTCTCAGGTAAACTTGGGTAGTGAAGTTTGGGTTTTTAAATGTACAAAATTGACAACAAAGATTAAAAATCTGGAGTAGAGGTTGGATTTTCAAAGATACAATATTAAGGAAAAGCAGAAGGAAAAAGGAAGAAAGAAAAAAAAAGAATTATTAAAAAACAAACAAACAAAAAAAAACAAAACAAAACACCAACAACCATCCAAAGCGTATATATGGTGTTTGCCTTAAAAAAAAAAAGTCTTTTTTTTAAAAAAATAGTAATACTAGGTTATAGAAATAAAAATTAGAGGAGAAATAGAAGACTTAACAATTAAAAAAAAGCTCGGAAAAAAAAGAAAAAAAAAGCAAAAGGCAAAAAAAAAAAGAATGATTTTAAAAATATTAAAAAATTAAAAATATATCTGGCTCTTCTCTGATGTTATGGGCCGTGTGGGCTCACTTCCAAGGTGGTTCCCTCTGTTTAACTTCTTCTGTTTGCTGGTTTTTAGGCTCACTAGTTCAGTCGCGCTGTGGGGAGGGGGGATGCTGCAAACAAATAGCACTGTCGTGTGTACACAGTATCTCTGCCCCGCTTGACCTGTCCTTTCTCACGGCGTACAAACCGCTCCGGCTCTACGATGCTCAGCCAGGAACCGTCTGGGGCCGGCCCTAGGCTGCGTGCACTTCCCCGGTCCAAGCCGCTCAGGTTCGGCCCTCAGGCAGCCCTCAGAGGCACAAATGCGGCTGGGACTGCGCTTTGTGCCCTTCCCAGGTCCGAGTAGCTCAGGAGTTTGGCGAGCGCGATCGCCGGGGCTTGTCACCTTTTCCGCCGCTACCGCTCAGCTCTCTGGGTGGACCGCTGGCGCACCCCGTGAGGCAGACTGTGACTGTCCAGCACCCCCAGAAGTCTTAGCAAAGGAGCCTGCTTGCAGTTAGGTAAGTAAAGTCTCTCCGGGTCTGCAATTGCCCCTTTCCAGTCCTTATGGCTCTGGCTGCCTGTCCCCGGCGGGGAATGGTCTGCAGCCGGCTTTTTCCGCTCCGTCCTTTGTTCTGTGCTCAGTCCTGGCGGTGTCTTATGTTCGAGCTTTTCGCGTGGTAGCTATCCCACAGTCTGGTTTGCTAGCCCAAGTTAGATCGTTCTGGTTGCGCGTGGGGCGTTCCTGCCCGATTCTTACAAAGCTCTGCAGCCCGCGCCTCCCGCGCGTCCCTGCCCTGCCCCCACTTCCCAATGGGGGATGCAGGCGTCTCTGCTGCTTTTCCGCTGGGGGAGTTACTGGTGGGCTTGTAATCTCTTGGTTTTAATTATTTATCTATTTTTCCTTCCTGTTATGTTGCCCTCTGTGTTTCCAAGGCTCGCCACAGACTCGGCAGGGAGAGTGTTTCCTGGTGTTTGGAAACCTCTCTTCTTAAAATTCCCTTCCCGGGACGGGCTTCCCTTCCCGGGACGGAGCTCCCTCCCCACCTCCTTTGTCTCCTTTTTCGTCTTTTATATTTTTTCCTACCTGTTTTTGAAGACAATGGTCTGCTTTTCTGGTTGCCTGATGTCCTCTGCCAGCCTACAGAAGTTGTTTTGTGGAGTTTGCTCGGCGTTGAAATGTTCTTTTGAGGAATTTGTGAGGGAGAACGTGATCTTCCCGTCCTATTCCTCCGCCATCTTTTTCTGTCCTGGATATGTTTTTTAATTCATTGTGGTATTCAAAAAGCTGTTCATTTTCTTAGATAATTATATCATCTCCTCTGGGAATTAGGTAGTGGATTTTAATTTCTAATTTTAATGTTGATGGTTAGGTCTATAACTCTAAATATTTTGATAATATATTTAGCTTTTTATTTGCTGACTATAAACAAAGTTTATTTGCAACTATGAAACATGAAAAATTTATCTCACTGACACTTTCTTCATCTCCATGTGTCATCCTTTTAATAAATTGTATTATATATTTATCACCATATGGCACAAACTGATAGCTTCAGACAGTACCTCAACTTTCTTTTAGTAGGAAGAGGTCAATACCCACCTCCAAACACTATTTTGCCATTACTTATTCCCCATATCTACCAATTTTGCTATTTATTCTATACCACAAAAGTCACTGAATTTGTATTCTGGTAATTAAAAGAAAATCTTTCAAGATATGTTCATAGTTTGATTCTAATTTTCAAAGACAACATTGTGGCCATAAATATCATTTACTCTAGAAATGAAATTGTGAGTTTGGGTTTATAGAGATGGATATGTGATCCTGTTATGATAATTCTACATCATGAAGGAAAAAGATATATAATGGAAATTTGGAGGGAAAGCATGGAAAGGAAAAACTCATAAAAAGCATTTTTAAAAGTTAGATTTTATTTAATAGTCAACTTCTCACTAACATCATCTTACATTTTTATCATATCATAAATAGCTGAAATTTAAGTTTCCTTTTGAAACTACTTCATTTGAAGTCTTCTCTTATTTATACTAATGTAGACTGACATCTAGGCTTGATACATAACTCACATCTTAAAAAGTCTCTATCAAGAATGTTTTATTTGAAGTTTTGTCAGTTATTTTGGATTTTATTTGATCTTGATCAGAGAATATGTAGAATCCTTACCTTTTAGAAAGTGTTATTTCCTTCATTTTAGTTTATACCAGATTATGTACTTATGAAACAAACAAATTTATTTTTAGCCTTTCTCTTTTTACAAGGCCAAAGAACAAATTCTTTATAATTTCCTGGAAGCCCTGGAAGATCTCAAAGACAGTTTTAGGTGCAAAATTTACCATTTTGGATTTGATTTGGGGATGGAAAAAGTCAAAAGTTGTCAGGAAGTTTGAGTGTGGGATTAAATAGAATCATGAGTTAGTAACAATACTCAGCTAACTATTTAACCAATGTGAAAATAAAATATTTTATATATAAAAACTAGAACATTTTAAAAATAGTAACACAATTATAAAGAGACTTAGATTTTTCAAAAATGAGAACACTTTGTTCTTTTAAGTAATCAAGGACATGAGAAAAGTCACCATAATGTAGAGTTACTTATTCTGAGACACAATATCTTTGCTTGAAAAGATTACGCAGAATGTAAAGAGAAACCCTTTTTAAACATAAGAAAATTTTGTCATTTTTACAGAGAAAAACTTAAATTCTAATTTAGCATCAGTGTAATTTTTAAACTAAAGTTCTTTCTAAACAATCTTAATACATCTGCTGAACTTTAGCCAGCTTTGACCCAAACAAATAAAAATTCCTTTTCATGAATGTTATACAAGTTTATATATTCAACTAGGTCTTGTCATACATTTTCCTCTAATTCTAGGAAAAAGGTCTTATTTTGGAATAGAACTATTTTGCTTTTCTTTTAACAAAAATTGATCCTGTACACCCTATATATAAAATTGTTATCTTGCTCCTAGTAGAGTCTCTGACATTTATTGAGTATAACTTTTAACCACAATAACCTCAATTTCCCACAGTAACTATGAGATAGATAATGATGCACTTCTTTCATACAGTGTAATTTTGTAACTGACTAGGAGAACTCAAAGGTCTGTGTATCAAGGCATGGTTTTTCCAGTGGTCATGTATGGATGTGAGAGTTGGACTGTGAAGAAAGCTAAGCACCGAAGCATTGATGCTTTTGAACTGTGGTGTCGGAGAAGACTCTTGAGAGTCCTTTGGACTGGAAGGAGATCCAACCAGTCCATCCTAAAGGAGATCAGTCATCACTGACTCAATGGATATGGGTTTAGGTGGACTCCTGGAGTTGGTGATGGACAGAGAGGTCTGGCATGCTGCTGTTCATGGTGTCACAGTGTCGGACACGACTGAGCGACTGAACTGAACTGAGGAGAACACTTGAATATACATCTCACAATT
This sequence comes from Ovis canadensis, assembly GCF_042477335.2. NCBI lineage: Eukaryota > Metazoa > Chordata > Mammalia > Artiodactyla > Bovidae > Ovis > Ovis canadensis. Next base: position 81,224,460 of record NC_091246.1, on the reverse strand, counting down.
TTCACGGGTATATACTACCATACAATTGCACTCATCTCAGATGCTAGGAAAGTAATACTCAAAATTCTCCAAGCCAGGCTATCACAGTACATGAACTGTGAACTTCCAGATGTTCAAGCTGGATTTAGAAAAGGCAGAGGAGAGATCAAATTGCCAACATCCACTGGATCCGCTGGAAGAAGAACTAAAGAGCCTCTTATGAAAGTGAAAAAGAAGAGTGAAAATGTTGGCTTAAAACTCAACATTCAGAAAACTAAGATCATGGCATCCAGTCCCATCACTTCATGGCAAATACATGAAATAATGGAAACTGAGAGACTTTATTTTTTTTTATTTTTTCTCCAATTTCCATGCAGACGGTGACTGCAGCCAAGAAATTAAGACACTCGCTCCTTGGAAGAAAAGCTATGACAAACCTAGATATATATTGAAAAGCAGAGATATTAGTTTACCAACAAAGGTCCATCTAGTCAAAGCTATGATTTTCCCAGTAGTCAAGTATGGATCTGAGATTTGGACTATAAAGAAAACTGAGCACTGAAAAACTTTTGAACTATGCTGTTGGAGAATCCCTTGAGAGTTCCTTGGACTGCAAGGAGATCGAACCGGTCCATCCTAAAGGAAATCTGTCCTGAATATTCATTGGAAGGACTGATGCTGAAGCTGACACTCCAATACTTTGGCCACCTGATGTGAAGAACCGACTCATTGGAAAAGACCCTGATGCTGGGAAAGATTAAAGGCAGGAGGAGAAGGTGAGGACAGAGGATGAGATGATTTGATGGGATCGCTGTCACAATGGACATGAGTTTGAGTAGGCTCTGGGAGTTGGTGATGGGCAGGGAACCCTGGCATGTTGCTGTCCATGGGATTGCAAAGAGTTGGACACGACTGAGCGACGGAACTGAACTGAATACTTATTTCAGATACAATATTCATAGCTGCTCTGTACTGTAAAAATTGATAAAAATGTATATAAACTTAAAATTACACTTCGGTATTCTATCTTACTGGCTTCCCAGGTAACTCAGTGGTAAAGAATCCTCCTGCCATTGCAGCAGACTTAGGTTTGATAGCTGAGTCAAGAAGATCCCCTGGAGCAGGAAATGGCAACTCACTCCAGTATTCTTGGGCTTCCCTTCTGTCTCAGTTGGTAAAGAATCCGCTTGCAATGTGAAGACTTGGATTCGATCCCTGGGTTGGGAAGATCCCCTGGAGAAGGGAATGGCTACCCACTCCAGTATTTGGGCCTGGAGAATTCCATGTACTGTAGAGTCCATGAGATCGCCAAGATTCAGACATGACTGAGCAACTTTCAGGTTTCATTAATTAACTTAATATAGCATAAGTCTAAGGCTTTAAGTTACCCAGTGATCTTGAAAAATGTCTTCCAGGTATCATACTATAAAACATAAGTGTTAGTTACTCAATCATGTCTGACTCTTTGTGACCCCATGGACGTAGCCCACCAGACTCCACTGTGTGGAATTCTTCAGGCAAGAATACTGGAGTGGGTTGCCATTTCCTACTTCAGGAGATCTTCCCAACCCAAGGATCAAACCCAGGTTGCCTGCATTGCAGGCAGAGTTTACTGTCTGAGCCACCAGGGAAGCCCATACTATAAAACATAGTTACTATTAACATTTTTCAGAGTAATGATTCAATTTGATTAAATGCAAATTTTTATTTCTTTATCATTGTAAACATCTAGTATGTGTAATCCTAGCCTATTTGATTAGTAAACATGTACAAATGTACCTGCTTTTCTTGAGAGAATATGCTAAGGTAGAATAAAAATGTATGTTCATATTGTACATAACACTGATAATTGAGAAGACATTCTTATGAAAAAAAAATGCTAAATAAGTCTTATTTGCCAAAGACATACCTAAAATTATGTTTACTTGAATTCTTAGAATGTTTTGTTGATTTCTATAATAAAAAATAAATAATATTTAATAAAACACATCCTAAAAGAATATAAAACTGTTCTATGCAATAAATAGTAATTTATATAAACTAGTATTTTAGTAATAGTAATATAATAATATTTAATAACATGAAATAAATTTTAATCATATAGTATATAATATAAAGCTATTATAAAATACATTTTGTACACATTAGAAATATTAATTTAATTTCCTTAATTTCTAAAATTTTAAGTATACTCAATTTATATAAATGCTTATTTATTTCTAAACCAATCAGAATAGATCTTTAAATAATTTTATAATCTGATTTGATCATATCATTGTCAGTAAGATAGTATTATACTTACATAACATATATACACATATGTATAACTGTAGATACAATAGTTCATAACTTAAATTTTAAATTCACTGATTCATGTGAAAAAGCTGACTCTTGTTCTTGCCTCCTCTTTATATTTTTACCAGATGCTGTGTTTTACAGCTGTGTGTGTATATACTCAGTCAGTTCAGTCATGTCTGACTCAGTGACCCTATAGACTTTCTACAGGTAAAGCAAATTGAAATTACTCTCAAAATGACAGCTAAAATGTTTAGCTAAAGCATCTCCAGTGACATTTGTGAAGGAGACCTTCAAGAATTTCTGTACCATGATGTATAATATTAAGTAGAATATAGACTATATTTTAAATGAGAGAGCAAAGAGAGTTCAGGGAGATGTATAGGCCAAATCTACAAAGATTATCCGCATAGAAAAAAAAAAAAAACAACCCAGCCCGTTTCCAATTATGTTTGTTAGCTTCAAGTGCTATAATTATTGCATCTTCAATTCCTTAAATTTTGACTGTAAAAGAATAAAGGGATATATGCTTGTGATTGAAGAATGGCTTTCTTACTAATTGGTTATCTTAGTTCATTTGCCACCAAAGTATTTCCTTTAGCTTTGGAGAGCGGTTGCTAATTCCTTGGGTATAACATCCCCTGCTCACTTCTACCGCCAATAGATTAGTGATTCAGGTTTCTTTTTTGATAGGTGTCCGTGCAGCTGCCATTGGTTTCATTTATGTCCATTAAAGGCTTGAGGGGGAGGAGGGAGCATTACCAGGAGCAAAAATTGTCTAATAGTGAGATACATTAAAAGGACAAGTTATGTACCTGTAGAGTTAGAAATATTGTGAAAGTGAAAAATACAGAGAATCTAATTGGAATGTACATATTTTTTCCAAAAGGTTAAAAGCAGTGGCGTTAAACAGCAGGCTCTGCAGAGTAGTGAGATGTCCTAGTGAGATAAAAGGATATTTAAAGTCAAGTCACAAGGTAGATGGGACTGTCAAATTCCATCACAGTTATGGTTTACTTACTCCAAGGGAAGGTGGTAGGAGAGTAAGAGAAATGTGTTTCTCTGGTGTCCACTGTAAAGACAGAGGTGTATACATTTATGGGGATGATTATTGTCCCTTGCCCATTGATATTTATTTGTGTAAACAAGACATTTAGTAGCTCAAAGAAAAATCATTGGGGAAGTGGATTTTTGGAATCTTGTTCCCTTTTGTACTCTGAGTCCAAGACATATGACATTTTTTCCCGTCTTTTATAACATTTGCAATTGTCCCTACCTATAGCGCTTCCCTAGTGGCTCAGATGGTAAAGAATCTGCTTGTAATGTAGGAGACTTGGGTTTGATCCCTGGGTTGGAAAGATCCCCTGGAGGAGGCAATGGCAACCCACCCCGGTATTCTCGCCTGGAGAATCCTATGGACAGAGGATCCTGGTGGGCTACAGTCCATGGGTCGTATAGAGTTGTACACAACTGAGCAACTAACACTTTCACTTTCTATCTATAGAGTTTTTGTAGGGAGCAGACTTCCCTGGCTTGTTTCCTTCACATTGTTTAAGTTGTAAAGCCATGAGTTTACATCGTGTTGAGTTAGTTTTTCAGCAATGAAGTCCTCATGGTATTGAGCTAGTGTGTGTGTTTCAGAGATAGAAATATTACAGCAATCTACTTTAAAAAAATCTCTAATTTTGTTTTGTAAGCTCTTAACAAAACTAATGCCAGTGGTGGAAGTGATTTAGTTACGATGAGCAGAAACACAATAGTTCTTTCAAACTAATCTATACCTATAACTGGAGTCAAATTTTTCTCTTTATTGTCTTCAATCTTGAATCTCTGATCAATACATTATTGTTTGTATTGAACAAACTGAAATTTTTGTGATTTTATCCTGTATGTGAGCTTCAGAGCTATTCTCATTTCCTTGATGACCCTTTTCCCAGACCCACCAATAGCTGTACAAGTAGATATAAAGCAGGGAGCCCAGAAAAATATGTCCTGAAGACTAATCTGAATGGATTACTAATTTTTTTCCTATTCTTGCAGGATTCTAGAATATCTTTAATAATATCATGCAGATCTGAATGAGACCAAGGCTAAGGTGATTTATCTTTCATCACAGGAGGGAAAGTCAATAATAGTTGTTAGGGTGAGCAGTTGGGAAGCTGGTGCATGGGGATGACCCAGAGAGATGTTATGGGGAGGGAGGTGGGAGGGGGGTTCATGTTTGGAAACGCATGTACACCTGTGGTGGATTCATGTCAATGTATGGCAAAACCAATACAGTATTGAAAAGTAAAATAAAGTAAAAATAAAGATTAAAAAAAAAGAAAATGAAAAAAAAAATAAAAGAATTCCTAAGTTTAAAAAATAAAAATAAAAAAATAAAATAAAATTAATGGAGCCAGGAGAAAATAATAGGAGTAATAGAGGCTAAAAGCAAACAGGGCAAACTGTAGATGAAGGAGGAATATTTGGCAAGAAAAAGAGCTGGGAAAGATACGTGTGGAGAGTTTTAAGTGAGGAAAGGGTGTGAGTTTGCTGGAGGTGAAGGAAGAACAAGAGGAGTCCAGTGATGGTGAGAGACATAATCCTGAGTTAAATTCTGCCAAACAAAGGTAATCTACTGAATTGTTTCTGCAGTGGTGAAATATTTAATTCAGGGATTTTAAGGGTATTTGGAAGTGAATTGGAATTTCTTACATAGCCAGGATAAACACTGGCAACCAAATCAAGCCAAAAGAGCTCCGAAAAAGTGAATTGAAATTAAATCTTTACTGTGTTGCCATCAAGTGTCTGGAACACAGGAGTGAGGGCTGGACTCACTGTGGCTTCCTCAAACTATGGAGTGTGGGTGTCCCAGAGGCCTCAGAACCTGAGTACAGGAGATAGGGGAAAAGGGGATATTTTGGCCTGGTGAAAATTATGGCACCAAATCATCAAAGACAAAAAACAGATAGCTTGTGCTTGCTTCAGCAGCACATATACTAAAATTGGAACAATACAGAGAAGCTTAGCATGACCCCTGCGCAAGGGTGACATAAAAATTCATGAAGCTTTCCATATTTTTCAAGAAAAGTGTATTCGATAAATCTCTGATCAGAGAGAAATGTTAATATGCTTCTCTCAGAAATTAACATGCATTTTAATAAGCCATAATTTGACTTAAAAAAAAAAAAAAACTCGGGTTTTTTGTTTCTAATTCTGGTTCCTGCAGTAGAAATACAACCACAGATCTGAATATTCTCGTGTACTAATGGGTGTTTTTTTCCTTAGACTTCCATGGGGAGGTGTAGAAAACCTAATGTGGGGTGATTTTATAGCTGGGGTTGTTTTGTAATCAGGGAATCTCAGTCCACCAGTAAATATTTATTCCTTTATTTGGCTAGTCTGGTGGTGGTGGGATGGACCAATAGTTCAGCTAATCATGTGTAAGACAGAGAATAAGAATTTGAAGGTTGTGTTCTTGGCCTTGTCAGAAATAAACAATGGGTCTCACACAAAGGTTATCTAAATCATGTGGGGAAAATTGGTTCTTTGTTGTAGAGCATTTCCTGGAACATAAAGTTTACAAGAATTTCTTAACTGTTGCTATTTTCTGAGAGTACAGGGCTGAGATAAAATTCAACATTGTCAATTCATGTATATTTATTGTTTAATATTTAAAAATTGTTTGGCAATCTGCTTATTCATTTTACCCTATTTTTTTGTGATTTTCTTTACAGGAGCTTTGCTTTGTTTTCTTGTGTTTCCTTTGGGGAAGTAGTAGATGCTATTTTGGAAATAGCTATCTCAGCTGCCTTTGAATATACAAATGCAAACATATCTGTATCTCTCTAATAAATAAACAATGTATGGTTATACCTTCCCAAATAATGGACTTAACCTACTGTCTCTACCAGTACTTTGCTTATATCTAATGTATGTTAACATTACATTGAATCAAAGGCCTAGATTGTAAAAATTGTATTGTACTCAAATTTGTTTACTATGAAGACTTTAAGATTTCAGTTTAAAATCCACATATACAATAGCATTTTGCATAAAAGAACTATAGAATTATTTTAATATTTAAATTAATTGTGTTTTCCAGTCTTTTTGTACCATTTGCTCTCTCTGTTGTGAGTTCCTGTCACCCATATCCAATGTCAAACCATTCACAGCTACGTAATAGTCATGATTGTCTTCTGCATTCTAGTAAAGGATGGAAGAACAGAGATCTAGAGAATCTTAGAAATAGGTTATATATAAATAGAGAACAGCTAGAGAACCTTGGAGAATTTCAGTGTTCTTATGGTGTCTGTCAGTGTCTATCAGTGACATGGAGCCATTATAGTACTCATGCTCAATACAAGGAGCACAGTCTACATACACACATTTTTTCCTTACACTGTGTAAACATTTAGGTTCTTCAAGTGACGCTAGTTGTCAAGGACCCGCTTGCCAATGCCGGAGACATAAGAGATGGGTGTTCAATCCCTGGGTCAGGAAGATCCCCTGGAGAAGGAAATGGCAACCCACTCCAGTCTTCCTGCCTGGAGAATCCTATGGACAGAGGAGCCTGAAGGCTATAGTCCATGAGGTTGCAAAGAGCCAGACACTACTGAAGCAACTTATCATGCACACACTGGTTTAAGGTCTCAGAGGTATGCTAGGCTCTACCCTCTGCCTAGAGAGGCAACTGACTATATGTGTCATTCATTTCATTCTTTACGCCAACTACCACCCCTCTCAAAACAACAGCATTCATCTCCTGGAAAGTATGGTGAACATGATCAGGAAAGACTAATGGAGAATACCTATAACTTCTGAAACTTCCAAATAAAACATGATTGTTTCAAGGAGGGTGGTTTTCAGAGATTTCACCCAGTGATTTTATGAGACCCTAATATGTACCAATCAACAGCATTGAAAAGACTCCGTGTGAATCAAGGCATCCTGATAATTTGAAGCCGTTGTTAGTCAATGATGCATACATACATAGGAGTATTCCAGAGTTTTCCTTACAATCATTCAAAGGAAGAGGGGAATTCATATTATTATTTGAGTGCCTTGTACTCAAATATGTAAGTGTAACACATTACTGTTAATCTATGAAACATATTTACTGAAATTTTACTTTGAACCTGTAGCTGAACTAACACAGTAGAACAAGAGAAAACTATGAAAATACTAATCTGGGAGAACCAAAGACAGGCCTTACAAACCAGAGCAGGTTCATTACGTGGCATTGACTGTTTTTGTCTGTACTGGGTTTTACTTGAGGATCATTCATTTTTGCAAATGGGACTTTTAAACTGGAGACGTAACTCTCCTTAATTCATGTTCTCATTGCATTGTTTTAAGCCTCCTCTGTCACTATAGTTTTTCCACTCAGATAATTTATTTTAACTGATTTTTTTTTTGTTATATTAGATCTTTAAATAATTTTTCTTACAAAAGCAAGAGTATTTCTAGAGTCTGTGGTAAACTGAGCACTTTTTCTGAGGTTTTTACATGTAAAATACAATTAGATCCTACACTTTCTCCATCAAAATTCCAGTGTCATTTCCATGGTGCTCCATTATCAGAAAATAGAATTCTGAAAGAAGTTGTTGAATTTCTTTAATGTTTAAGTGTTATTTTTAAACTATAACTTTTTTTTTCCCTTAATAGATGCCTTCAGGATTTGTTTTTGTTCAAATTCAAACATTTTTCTTTCTCAGGATATATCTAGAGAAGGAAGTGCTTTTGTAACTTTTTTAGCCTGTAAAACACCAAACACTTTCAAATTTTAGAACCAGAGTTTTCTTCAGTTCCATGGAAGCGGATGTAAAGTACATCACCTCTAGAAGTGGAAAATGTGGCTTTGCAACATCTGTCCCTTATTAACTCAAAGGCTGGTTATTTAAATTCTCTGCAAACCTCTCTCTGCTGCTGCTGCTGCTGCTGCTGCTGCTAAGTCACTTCAGTCGTGTCCGACTCTGTGCGACCCCATAGATGGCAGCCCACCAGGTTCCCCCATCCCTGGGATTCTCCAGGCAAGAACACTGGAGTGGGTTGCCATTGCCTTCTGCAATGCATGAAAGTGAAAATGAAAGTGAAGTCGCTCAGTCGTGTCCGACTCTTAGTGACCCCATGGACTGCAGCCTACCAGGCTCCTCCATCCATAGGATTTTCCAGGCAAGAGTATTGGAGTGAGGTGCCATTGCCTTCTCCGGCAAACCTCTCTCATCAGTTGTTAAATAGATGTAACACTATATTGTATAGAAATAAGATTGTCTTGTATAGATGTTTCCTGCAGGTTAAATGAGCTGATAGCAGATGTAAAGCATTAATGATTCATATATGTTAGTTATTAGTTGTGATTGCTGGCTATATTTCTATTACTTATGATTTCTTTGAAATTTGTAATTGTTAGAATTTCTATAATCTTCTTAAATAGAATTTCTATTACTTTCTTAATCATTCATTTATCATTGTCTTCTCATTTTAAACTTTCCTATGCATTCCAAATAAAATTACTGAATGTGTTCTGCAAAATAAGAATCTTTTTTTTTTTAACCTCACACTTTCATTGCTTCCAGAGAACATTTTAATGCCTATTCTATACTTCAAGTTTTTCTTCTCCCACTTCCTTTCTCCCTTCACTCCCCTTTTCATCCGATAGCCAGCTCTCATTGCATCTCTGTTTTATTTCTTTAGTTCCCTAATGATATTTATAGAGAATTTTTTCAGAGATATGAACATCTTCAAACTTATCAAGGAATTTTCCCCTTTTTAGTAGTTTCTGTTCATAAGCCTATTAATGTCTCTCTTTTCATTTTTGAGTTCAAAATATTAGTGCTGCTGCTGCTGCTAAGTCACTTCAGTCGTGTCCGACTCTGTGCGACCCCATAGGTGGCAGCCCACCAGTCTCCGCCATCTCTGGGATTCTCCAGGCAAGAACATTGGAGTGGGTTGCCATTTCCTTTGAGAATGTAATAACTGTGCATAGCCATTACTATCCATGTTTGAGCAACTTCCTCCTTCCAAATTTCAGCAAGATGGTTACATTGAAATATAAAGCTGTACTGTTGGTGCAGCCACTGTGGAGAACAGTATGGGGATTCCTTAACAAACTAGGTAAAATCTACCATATGACCCAGCAGTCCTATTAGTGGGCATGTACCCTGGGAAAACCACAATTCTAAAAGACACATGGACCCCAATGCAGCGCTATTTAAAATAGCTAGGACATGGAAGCAACCTAGATATCCATCGACAGATAAATGGGTAAAGAAAGAAGATATGGTACATGTATAGAATGGAATATTACCCAGCCATATAAACTAATGAATTTGAGTCAGTTGTAGTGAGGTGGATGAACCTAGAGCTTGTTTTACAGAGTGAAGTCAGTCAGAAAGGGAAAAACAAATGTACTCATGCACATCTGGAATTTAGAAAGTACTATCTGTGCTATAGTTATTAGTATCCTAGTGTTCTAAAGAACTGAACCTATTTACAGAGAAGGAATGGAGGTGCCGATGTAGGGAATGGACTTATGGCTAAAGTGGGGGAAAGAGAGGCTGAGACAAATTGAGAAGGTAGCACTGGAATATATACACTATCATGTGTAAAACAGATAACTAGTGGGAAGCTAATATATAACACAGGAAGCTCAGCCTGGCACTCTGTGATAACCTAGAGGAGTGGAATGGAGGGAGAGGGAGGCTATATATATATATATATATATATGTTTGTGTGTGTGTATATATATGTTTGTATATATAATTATGATTGCTCTGTGTTGCTATACAGCAGAGACGGCCACAACACTGGAAAATAATTATCCTCCAATTAAAAAAAAATAGAAATAAAAAGTTATTTCTTGCGGGTCAATAGGTAAATTTTGTTCAGAGTCATTTGATGCATTTTACTGGTCTGAAATCTCCTTTTCTCCTCTCTATTTATATTTTTTAATTAAACTAGGGAGTAGGATGTAGTTTGAAATTGTCATTTCAACACTATAGTTCATGTGCCCCTCTACTCTTAGCCTGTTAAGCTTAGTTTCAGCACTTTTCACAGTGCTTTCCCTAAGATATGTAAACATTCCAGGGAATAAAGAATCACTGCTTATTGCCTACTTCTTGCAGTCGTGTATGTTGGCAGTCTCCCAGTGTCAGTGAGATAGAGCTCTTCACAAAGGTTGAGGACAGAATTCATAGCTCTGATGAGATAAAATTATAATTTCCTTGCACTTGAGGGAAAGCCACCTGTTTTCCCCTTTATTTTAGCATCTAGTTCTCACAGCTTGGCAAAGTCATGCATATTGTCCTAGTATTTTCTTATTTTCTTTTTGACAACTGTTATTGAAGATTACAGTTGAATGTTGTATATTAAAGGTATCAGAATCTTTTCCTGTTTTATTTTTGGATGTCTGGATGATATATTTTTAATTTATCTGCTTCAACAGCACCATTTGTTTAAATTCCTAATGAAATTGTGCATATGTTCTTTATTTTTCTCTAATTATGTTAGCAGAAACCTGCTAATGTAAGTAGCAGTGTGTGTAAGAGGAGATGTGGTAAGAAGCATATCAAGTCCATGTTATCTGTCAGCCCACTAATCCAAAAGTTTTCCTTTTTCAACATTCCAGAGTATTATAACTTGATATTTTGCAACTAAATATTCCTAAGATAGCAGTTATATTCCCCATAAGAAATTCTCTGACCATATCACAGGGAAGATGTTTAAATCTCCCCATTTCCATTTTCATGTTTTTCATTTTAGTTATAGGACACTCCCTCTTCATTCTCTGATCAGTGTTTAGCTGAGAATGTGGCTGTCCACCAGAGCCTTAACTGTTTAGACTCTTTGATCTTGCTGGGGAAAAGTGAATAAGTTAGAGCTAGTGGGATATGGGAGAGAGTGATAAAGGTGTCAGGGAGGAAGACATTTTCCCCTACCCTTCTGGTTATTCTGGCTGGTCTAAAACTAAATTGATATGAGATAGATTAACAAGATAAAAATCAAATGAAAGTTTAGTTACAGGTAAATATGGGAGAGATCCAGGGAATCTGAATAACTTTTCAAAATGACTGAACCTCCTCATCACATTAAATATCATCTTCAGCTAAAGACAAATAGGATGTTGGAGAAGTGGTTTGGGACTTCAAAGGGGAGGAAGGTACTTCACATGAATATGGAAAAGCAAATGTTTGATAAACAAATGTTTTCTGGGACATGAGGAGAAGGCAATGGCAACCCACTCAAGTACTCTTGCCTGGAAAATCCCATGGATGGAGGGGCCTGGTAGGCTGCAGTCTATGGGGTTGCTAGAAGTCAGATACGACTGAAGACTTCACTTCTACTTTTCAGTTTCATGCACTAGAGAAGGAAATGGCAACCCACTCTAGTGTTCTTGCCTGGAGAATCCCAGGGACAGGGGAGCCTGGTGGGCTGCCGTCTGTGGGGTCGCACAGAGTCAGACACGACTGAAGCAACTTAGCAGCAGCAGCAGCAGACCTAGTGGGACCCAGAGAGTGATTTTTAACAGACTTTTCTAGGTTCCTGCCTTTCTACACACCAGGGTCCTACTAGAGTTACCTATGGTGGTAACTCCTTTCTTAATAATAGCTTCTGTATTTACAGCCTTTTAGAAAGTTAGGGGGAAGGTTAGACTTTCTAGGTCTTTTGTGTTTTGTTTGTTATCAATATGAAATAATCTACATGCCAAAGAGACATTTTGGAGTGGCAAGTTTTGCACCCCCCAAAAGATAATCTTTATGTATATATACATGTTTGGTCTCTTATTTCTTTTCCTTACCCTGTGTTGCAGGAACCAGTTCTACAGGCTTTCAGCTTCAACCCTACAGACACATCCAACACCCTGGGCAAAGGCAGAGGATAAATGAGAAGGGCTGAGGGTCCTTGCTTGTCTGCATTCTTCCAAGCCCCTTGGCCACTGTAGCCTACTAACCGTATACCCTTTCAGGACAGAGAAATAAATATCCATCTCATTTAAAACAACATTTGGGGATATTGTAGCAGCTCTTCTTGTACACTATTGCAAAGTATTAATACATCCACAGAGTACTGTTAATTGGAGGAATATGGCCACAGTAAACAGTTCATCAACTTTTACGCACTGCTTTCATAAGATCTGACTTATGAGTACTAAAATTTCTCACAGTAAAGCTCTAATGATTTCCAGAGTTTGTGTAGCTTTCCAGGCTATTATAAGTGGATTAGCAAAAAGGAGGGTGTTTCTAGTTGTGTTTTTTGTCTGTTTGTTTTAAAACAGAAGCCCCTTCACTTGTTTTTCCTTGCAATTGGGATGGTTGATGGGAAACCATTAAATGAAATTCACACCCTGCCAGAAGATCTCACAACAGCATGATGTTATGCTTCAGGAAAAGTATAAAGGGATTAGAAAACTAAGAAAAAACTACTAACCTTTTTTCAATGGCATTTTCCATTCTCTCACAGAGCTACCATACCCAGAGGGATATTTTAAAAGCTGAATTCTCAGCCCTTTGTAATAGCATAAGCATAACTTTTTAAGACTGACCTGACATTCTGTAACTTTTTTTTTCCTCCAGTGGAGATGTGAAGTCAATGGCAGCTTCATAGCTTTTTATTGAATGTCTTTTGAGCATGGACTACATCAGTTTCCTATGGAGCTTGACAAAGGAGAAATTTCAGCATTGAGAAGAACCTCTGGTGTTTTAGAAACAGAAAGCAACATACATGCTTTAAAAATAGCAAATGTCTCGCCTGCCAAACCAACCCTGTGGTGCACATATTTCTGTACTACAGACCTGTCTTCTTGAAACTCAAAGAAGAGAAACCAGTGGAGTCCTTTCTGGCTAAGAGATGATCACCCTGAATCTCTGTTAAAAGAAAAACCCATGATACTCCTCTCAATGAAAACTATATGCCGTACTGATTCTCCTGTTAATGCAGAGTTCTGTGTCCTTGCATATAAAGGCAATATTTGAAGGCTTTGAGAAACACACAAGAAATGTGAGAAATATAGGTATGAATGGTTATTTATTACAAGATGACAATTGATTTTACTGAGCACTGTATGGTATATACTATGCTACGCAGTGCTATATTGTCATTAATCTTCAAGATTAGAGCATACAGAATATTAACTCTGTTTTACAAATGAGAAAAATTGAAGTTAAGTAATGGTTCCCAAGTTCCCTCAATATAACTGGTATATTGTAGCTATAGGTGCTAATTCAGGTCCACCTAATTCCCAAATTCATGTTGTCTCCACTGTATTTTTCATCTAAATAAAACAAAGCAATAGCAATCATTTGGCATCTGTGATACATATGGAATAAATATTTACCATTCAGATGACCAGATATATACTTCTCATGTGTATTTGGTCTTCATTCACAGCCTCTGGCTCACAGCTCCTGAAACATCTGAGATTTCCTAAGTTAGAGAGTGGTAATGTAACTGAACCTAGGTTCCATGTTCTCGGCTCATAAGCTAATTATTCAAGAGACAGGTGTCAGTTCAGTTCAGTCACTCATTCATGTCCGACCCTTTTCAAACCCATGGACCACAGCATGCCAGGCCTCCCTGTCCATCACCAACTCCTGGAGTTTACTCAAACTCATGTCCATTGAGTCGGTGATGCCATCCAACCATCTATTCCTCTCTTGTCCCCTTCTCCTCCTGCCCTCAATCTTTCCTAGCATCAGGGTCTTTTCCAATGAGTCAGTTCTTTGCATCAGGTGGCCAAAGGATTGGAGTTTCAGCTTCAACATCTGTCCTTCCAATGAACACTCAGGACTGATTTCCTTTAGGATGGGCTGGTTGGATGTCCTTGCAGTCCAAGGGACTCTCAAGAGTCTTCTCCAACACACAGTTCAAAAGCATCAATTCTTTGACACTCAGCTTTCTTTATAGTCCAGCTTTCACATCCCTACATAACTACTGGAAAAACCATAGCTTTGCCTAGATGGACTTTGGTGGCAAAGTAATGTCTCTGCTTTTTAAAATGCTGTCTATGTTGGTCATAACTTTTCTTCCAAGGAGCAACCATCTTTTAATTTCATGGCTGCAGTCACCATCTGCAGTGATTTTGGAGCCCCCCAGAATAGTCTGTCATTGTTTCCACTGTTTCCTCTTCTATTTGCCATGAAGTGTGGGACCAGATGCCATGATCTTAGTTTTCTGAATGTTGAGTTTTGAGCCAACTTTTTCACTCTCCTCTTTCACTTTCATCAAAAGGCTCTGTAGTTCTTCGCTTTTTGCCATAAGTGTGGTGTCATCTGAGGTTATTGATATTTCTCCTGGCAATCTTAATTCCAGTTTGTGCTTCATCCAGCTCAGAAAAGTGTAGGTAAAGAGTAAAGGTGCTTTAATCAGAAAACTCAGTGATCTGGGGAAAAGGTGGGCTCATGTCCAGGTAACAGCTCTGAAGATTATGCTTAGCCATGACAGTTTTTAAAAGGAAAAATGGAGCAGGATGAAGAAGCTCAGTAACTCATCAAGGCAGGAGGTTGGGTTATGCATCATTCTCCATTGAGTGCAGACTGACTCTTCTTCAGATGATACCTTGCCTGCATGATCTGCCTGCAGGATTGGTTAAGGGTCTGTTGAGGGTAGAGAGCCAGTTAATTTTTGACTGCTTACTTTGTCACTCTTCTTTTATCTATGAAAGAATCAGCAGGTTAAACAGAGCCTGGTGTGTATTCAGTAGTACATAAAGCAGGAGTTGGTTTCAATTATTTAGTGATCTCATTCCTATAATTAGGTTCTTTAAAATTAGAAGGGAACAGAAATGGGCCTGCAGGAAGGGACAAAGAAGCTGCTTTCAATAACAATGTCATTTGTTATGTCAGTGAGGTGGTTTTTGGACCCCACTTAAATGAGAACTGGTTGCCAAGGAAACCAATCATGTGATCAGAGGTTGGAACTTTAAGTCTCATTCTAAGACCTCCTTGCATGAAGGAAGAGGAGCTGGAGGTTGAATTATTTGCCAGGGGCCGATGATTTACCCAGTCATGCCTTTGTGATGAAGCCTCCACAGAAAATCCAAAAGCAGAAATTTTAGAGAGCTTCTGGGTTTGAAATGGAAATACAGGGAGACGGCTTGCCTGGAGAGAACATGGGAACTGATTGCTCTTCCCCATAACTTTGCCATAACATTTCTTCCTTCTGGCTGCTCCGGAGTTATGTATGGGCTTCTGGAAGCTTCTAGATTGGGGAAACAGAATAGTTCCAGGTGCCATCTTCTTGGGCTTCATGTTCCATGAAGACAGAAGCTCTTTCGTTCAGGATCTCAGCCTGTGTTTCTCTCTGTCTGGCTGTTAATCAACATGTTCTTTAATATCCTTTATGTGTATGTTAGTTGCTCAGTTATGTCTGACTCTTTGTGATTCCTCTGTCCATGAAATTCTCCAGGCCAGAATACTGGAGTGGGTTGCCATTCCCTTCTTTAAGAGATCTTCCCAACCCAGGGATCAAACCTGGGTATCCTGTACTGGAGGCAGATTCTTTACCATCTGAGCTGCCAGGGAAGCCTTGATATCTTTCATAATAAACCAATAATTTGTGAGTAAACAGATTTTATGACATTTGTGAGCCACAAAGATGGGAACCTAAGGAGGGATTCATGGCAATCTGTGATTTATAGTCAGTCAGTCAGAAGTATAGGAAACAATCTAGGCTTGCAGTTGAAGTTTGGAGTGAAGTGTGGTCTTTTTGGATGGAACCCTTTATAAGCAGGATACAGTGCTACCTCAGGGTCAATAGTTCCAGGATTGTGTTGAATTTTGGGAAACCTACCTGGTGTCTGAGCATTACTTGATGTGGACACACATTTTAATTAATAGTAGAATAACTTTTTAGCATCTTAAGTACTAGTTACCAATTTCACTAAAGAGAACTAAGAACTTTGTATTAAAGGAAGGCAATGATCAAGAACTGTACAATCATAGACTTTTTCCCATCTTTTTAAGCCTTACCTAACAGTTTTGAACTGATGTTCACAATAACCATGGTATCTTAAAAGCTTACAGAGGGCCATAAACCTCTTAAGAAACAATTACAATAAGAATTATCCTTGATAATTTTTTTTATCCTTGGAAACACAATTTTATAGTTAATTTGCTTCTCTACTAGAATCCCCAGAATACCAAAAAGCAAAAAGCACAGTAAGGAAAAAATAATGGCAAAATAAACATGATATAAAACAGCAGAAACAAAGCTAAAGTAATACTTTCAAGAATAACATTTTCAAAAGGAAGAAGAGTTCTCTGAACATAAGAACACAATGCTGACTGAACAAAAAAACAGTAACAACAAACAGATGAGCATTTTGTTTTCATAAAGGAATTGTAAGAGACAGAACCTTGGAAGCATCTTGTATCACTTTTGTTTCTCCTGATTTTCCTAGCAACAGAGTGAACACAGTTACAACAGTAGAGCCAGAACTTAGGATTTTCTGAGTCAAAGCCAAGCTCTTAGCAACTGGATTTTGCTTTCAACTAATAGTCTGGCATCGGAGGCACTTGCAGGTAAAGAGCCGGAAATTAAGCTAAGAGATAAAGAAGCCTTGAAAGTAAAAGTAAAACCATGAGAAACTGCATAATTGAATCAAAAATCAAATAACAAATAGAGTATTTTTTATTTTTTTGAAGTCCAGAGGTCCTAGTCCATGCTGGATATTCTTTCTATAAACAGACAACTATTTAATTAGTTAAATATATAATCTCAGTGACATGTAATAAACTGATACAATACCACCTGTAAATAGTAAGGATTGGCATAGCTTAAGACTTAGAAAAACGTATTTACTCTCCATACCCCATTCTAGGCTACCTTTTCTAAACAGTCTGTTTTCCCCCTTCAGTAGACTCTATCCTTCCAGAATTCATATGTTGAATCCTAATACCCATTGTGGTGATGTTTGGAGGTGGGACCTTTAGGAAGCTGTTAGATCAGGAGGGCAAAGCCCTCATAAATTGCACTAGTGCCTTTATAAAACAGATTCTGGAGAGCTACCTCATTCTCCACTCCTATGTAAGGACATGCCTAGAAGATGGCTGTGCATGATAGCAGGCCCTCATGGGAAGTTAAACTGCTGGTGACTTGATCTTGAATTTCCCAGCCTCCAGAACTGTGAAAAATAAGTTTCTGTTATTTATTTATTTATTTGATATTAGTTTTCGGCCATGACACATGGCACGTGGAATCTTAGTTCCCCAACTAGGGATCAAACCTGAACCCTCTGCATTGGAAACATGGAATCTTAACCGTTGTACCACCAGGGAGGTCCCGATTTCTGTTACTTATAAGCTACCTCTATGGTATTCTTGCTGTGCTGTGCTTAGATCACTCAGTCATGTCTGACTCTTTGCAACCCCATAGACTGTAGCCCACCAGGCTCTTCTGTCCATGGAATTCCTCAGGCAAGAATGCCGGAATGGGTTGCCTTGCTCTCCTTGAGGGGATCTTCCCAACCCAGGGATCGAACCCAGATCTCCCACATTGCAGGTGGATTCTTTACCATCTGAGCCACCAGGGAACCCCAGTATTCTTGCTATATGGACCTGCTAGTAAGTCCATATAGCAATTTTGATTCAATTATGCAGCTTCTCATGGTTTTACTTTCACTTTCAAGGACTTCTTGCTAAATGGACTAAGATGCTGCCCTTAGAAAAACTGCCCATAGCAATGCATTAATCTCCATCTCTGTAAACTGCATCAGTATGCAAAGCCTAGACTTTACTCTTGAGAGGAGATATTCTCTGAGACACTTTTTTCCCGATTATATACTACAGTATTATGAGCTGTACATACATCTCAAAACAATCTTATAAGTGAAAGTTTGTACACTTTGAACAACATCTTCCCATTTTCCCTCACATTTAGTCCTGAGAACTATCACTCTGCTCTCTGTTTCTCTGAGTCTGGCTTTTTTGGATTCTATATATGTATATAGTATTTGTCTTTCTCTGATTCTTTTCACTTAGCATAATGCCCTCTAGTTTCATTCAGGCTGTCATAAATAGCAAGATTTCCTTTTCTCAGGGCTTGATAACATTCTATTGTATAAATATACCATATCTTCTTCCTTCATTCATTCACTGACAGACACATTGTTTTATATCTTGGCTATTGTAAATAATGATGCAGAGAATATGGGGGTGTGCATATCTCTGAGATCCTGCTTTCAATTCCTTTGGAATTTATTTTTTATCATGAAGAGATGTAATGTTTTGTCAAGTGATTTGTCTACATCTATCAAGATGATCATATTATTTTTATCTCTTATTCTATACACGTGGTGGATTTTAAACCAATTTGTGGATGGTAAACCAGTCTTGAATCTCAGGGTTACATCCCACTTTATTATTATAAATGATCCGTTAATGTGCTGTTGAAATCAATTAGATAATACTTTGTTAAGAAGTTTTACATTGATTTTCATCAGGCATATTGGTCAGTAATTTTCTTGTAGTGTCCTTATCAGTCTTTAGTATCAGGGTAATATAAGCCTTAGACTTCCCACATGGTATAGTGGTAAACAATCTACCTGCTAAAGCAGGAGACACAAGAGACATGAGTTTGATCCCTGGATTGGAAAGATCCCACGGAGGAGGAAATGGCAACCCACTCCAATATTCTTGCTTGGAAAATCCCATGGGCAGAGAAGCCTGACAGGCTACAGTCCATGGGGTCACAAAGAATTGGGTATGACTGAGCGACTGAGTACACACACATGTCTCATAAAATGACCTTGGAGTTGTTGCTTACTCTTCAGTTTTTTTGAAGGATTTTAAAGGAATTAGCATTACTACTTCCACACCGAGGAAACCAGAATTGAAAGAGACACATGTACCCCAATGTTCATCGCAGCACTGTTTATAATAGCCAGGACATGGAAACAACCTAGATGTCCATCAGCAGATGAATGGATAAGAAAGCTGTGGTACATATACACAATGGAGTATTACTCAGCCATAAAAAAAGAATTCATTTGAATCAGTTCTGATGAGATGGATGAAACTGGAGACGATTATACAGAGTGAAGTAATCCAGAAAGAAAAACACCAATACAGTATACTAACACATATATATGGAATTTAGGAAGATGGCAATGACAACCCTGTATGCAAGACAGGAAAAAAGACACAGATGTGTATAACGGACTTTTGGACTCAGAGGGAGAGGGAGAGGGTGGGATGATTTGGGAGAATGGCATTCTAACATGTATACTATCATGTAAGAATTGAATCGCCAGACTATGTTTGATGCAGGATACAGCATGCTTGGGGCTGGTGCATGGGGATGGCCCAGAGAGATGTTATGGGGAGGGATGAGGGAGGGGGGGTTCATGTTTGGGAACACATGTAAGAATTAAAGATTTTAAAATTAAAAATATATAAATAAATAAATAAATAAATAAATATTTGGTAACACCCACCAGTGCAATCACCTAGTTTTCTCTCCTCTGTCGGGGAGTTTTTTCATTACTGATTTACCCCCTCTTTAATCATTTGTCATGTTTTCTATTTCTTCACGATTTAATCTTCATAGGTTTATGTTTCTAGTAATATATTGATTTCTTCTTTGTTATCAAGTTCGTGGTTGTATATTTATAATAGTTTCTCATGATCCTTTGTATTTCTGTCTTAACTATTGTAGTATGTCCTTTTCCATTTCTGATTTTATGTTTTTCTGAGTTAGTTTAGTTTATGTTTTGTCAATTTTCTCTTTAAAAATACAGCTTTTTAATCATGTTGACCTTTTCTATTCTTTCTATGGTCTCTGTTTCATGTATTTGTACTCAGATCTTTGTTACATCTTTCCTTCTGTGAGTTTTTTTCTTCTAGTTCTTCCTGGCATGAGATTTTTTATTTGTTATCTTTCTTGTTTCTACTAAAAACAGATACATCTACTAATGCCATCTTATCGTTTTCTAGTTGTTTTGCAGTTCCATTTCTTTTTCTTCCTTTATAAATTGATGACTTTCCATTATGATATGCTTTGATTCTTTTCTTCTCATCTTTGGGTTATCTATAATAGATTTTTGCTTTGTGGTTCCCATGAGGCTTCAATAAAACATTGAAGCCTCATTATATTTCTCAGTGTAACTCATTATATTTCTCAGTGTAACAGTTGAACTTCAGTTGCACTCAAAGCCTCTTCTTTGAGTTCCCCCTTTGACATTTTTGATGTCTCCATACCTCTTTTTATATTGTATATTCATTAAAAAATTATAGAAACTGTAGCTACTTATCATACTTTTGTTCTTTTAGCAAAGTTAATTATTTATCAAACCACCATTTTATAGTATTGGGGTATTTGACCATATGCTTAATAGTGTATTGTATATTTTCATATATCTGCAGTTAATTAATTAGTGTGCTTTTGATTCAACTTGATGAATTTCTCTCAGGATTGCTTATAAGGCAGGTTTAGTGGCATTGAACACTTTCGGCCTTTTTTTTTTTTTAACTAAAGGAATTCTTTATTTTGCCTTAAATTCTGAAACGCAGTTTTTTTGGGGTAAGATTTTCTTGGATGGTATTTTCTGTGTTTTAGGACTTTGATTATATCACCCCATATTCTCCTGGCCTTCTGAGAATCTGCTTCAAGGGCTCTGCTGAGCAATCTGCTGGTATTCTTAAAAGGGTTTACCTTTTATGAGAGAGGGTTTTTTTGTTGTTGTTATTTATTTTTTAAAAAAATGTGCTGCTTTTAAAATTCTTTTGTTTTAGACAGTTATTTATTATAAGTTTTGATGCAAACTGTCTTGGATTGAAATGTTGAGATTACCTGTTAGCTTCATGAGCCTGTATCTCTAGATCTCTCCCCAGAATTGAAAAGTTCTCAGCCATTATTTCTTTAAATAAGCTTTCTACTGCTTTCTATTCTCTTTTCTTTCTGGGACTCCAATGATGTATATATATATATATATTTTTTTTAAATAGTAGTCAAGTAGTACATAGACTTTCTTCATTGCAGATTATTATTATCATTCTTATTCACCCCTCTGATTAAATAATTTCAGTTGATCTGCCTTGAGTCTCACTAATTCTTTCTTCTGCTTGTTCAGGTTCACTATTGAAACTTTCTGTTGAATTCTTCAGTTCACACATTGTATCTTTAGCTCCCAAATTTCTGTTTGGTTCTTTTTTGTTTTTTACCTGTTTGCTGAACTTTTCAATGTGTTCTTGTATTGTTTTTCTGTTATGGTTTATATGTATTCTCTGATCACTCTCTGATTACCTGTATAGCAGTTATTTTGAATTCTTTATTAGGCAGTTTCAGAATGTTCTTTTCTTTGTAGCCAGTTCCTGGATGATTACTGTATTACTTTGGTGGAGACATATTTCCCTGAATCTTTTGGGTCCTTGTAGATTTGCAAAGGCATCTAGGCATTTGAAGAAGCATTCACCTTTTCCAGGCTTTACGGACTGACTTTAGTAAGGGAACCTTTTTGCTTATGGGTGGCAGCATGCTAGATGATGCTGTGACCCTGGGTCCAGTGGTGCAGAATGTCATGTGCAGGAATATATGGCAGCAACGGGTCTGGGCGGCCATGATGTTTTTTCAGCTCTGGCCGCTGTGGTTCACAGTATCAACAACTAGGTGGTTCTTGTCACATAGAACTGTAGAGGATCCACAATAGCTGTTTTGATTCTAGGTGGCACCTCTAGATCCAGTAACATCGGACCAAGTCAAGTAGTAAGAGTAGCTGAAGTAAGTGGTGTGCACATACTCAGCTGTGGGGGCCAGCTGCAAGTGTGTATGTGTCAGCAGGGGCTAGTTGTAGACATACAGAGATGGAGGTCTGGTGCCAACTCTGGGCCCAGAGTTAGGGTGCTCTTCTGTGGCTACACCCATTCCCCTGTGTCTGTGTGTGTGCACTACAGTAGAGCCCAAGACAGGTATCAGTCTGGTGGCATGTGGATGCATATCTGGAGGGGCTAGTCTCAAGCACAGACCTGGTGATATAGGGGTCAGTCAGAAGGTAGAGCTCTTGGCTGGTATCTTGTACTTGCAAACCTGCAGAAGCCTGAACTGGCTACAAAAGTGGCTTCTCACTTAGATAGTTAGAGATATTGGAAGGAACTTAGCTGGCATCTTATACTTGTACAGCTGTAGGAAACTTGTATGGCTGCCAGTGTGGGTCCTGGGTTCTGGCAGTGATGTGGTGGCGAGGGAGTATGCAGGTACTCTGGTAGCTCATAGCAGTAAGTACAGATAACTTTGGGGGCACAAGGTGGTGAGTTTTGCAGTGGGGCCATGAAATTGTGCTGGCAAGTGACTACCTCAGAGGCAAAATCTGCTGAGTTTGTCTGCAGAGAAGGTCTTCATGAACTATAATAACTCCCATGCATGTCTGCTAATAGACTCTAATTTTCTTCGTTGTTCATAGCTGGCTTAGTATGTCTCAGCTTTCCCTGTCTAAATGGAGTGAAACTGAAGCTGAAGCTTCATATTGTGCCCTGCATTCAACGCTGGAGACGCTGATCACTCACCCACTTCTTCTTTCTCTGGTAAGAGAAAAATCTTTCTAGCTGGGAAGTTCCTTATTGGCCGTGAAGGGAAATGGCTTGGGGGATGGGAGGATGTGGGTAAAATGAAGTTGCCTTCTTTATCTTATGTTCTAAAACTTCCTAAGTGAATTTTAGACGTTGCCTGGAGTTTTTATTCATGGGTAGCTGTTCAGTCATTGATCTTTGTGGGGAGACAAGAAAGCTGGATTCTCCTGCATGACTGTTTTTAGGAGATGGTATTCTTATAGTTTCTTATGTGAGGTTACTCAGATGTCAGCTGGGCCTGTACTCATTCAAAGGTTCATCTGGGCTGTATGCAGATGTCTCTTGGCTAAGCTGATGTTGGCTATTCATTGGATGCTTATCTAAAATTTTCAAACAAAGAGGCTTATTACGTGTGGCTTATTCTTGGGTCATGAACTAACTGTAAGTTGGGGCCTGGGTTTAAAGGGAGTGTTCTAAGAACAGGAGTTTTAAAGTCAAGTATTCCAAGAAGTAGGTGGAGGAAGCTGCCAAGTTAGGTAAGGGCTATTTCTAGAACTGGTACAACATCATTTCTTCCGTAATCTTTTGGTCAAACCAGTCACTGACCCATCCAGAGTCAAAGGGGTAGAGATAATGGATTTGCTTTCTTAGTGGAGAAGTGGCAAGATTCCAAAGATCATTTCAAATGGTTAATGTTGCAGCCACTTAATGGAAAACAAAATATGCCACAGTAGGGATATTGGATTTTATTTGAAAGTTGTTTCCGAGGTACTAGAGTGTTTCTGAGTTGGGAAAAGATAGAAGAGGTCTTGTTTTTATATTTTAGTTGTTTTTGTTGTTGAGATACAGTTTCATAGAGCACTGTAGAAAAATAGAGGTTAAGAAATTGTCAAGAAACTCACTCCTTTAAGGGAGAGGAATTAGTGACTTGGACCATGGTGTTAAGAATGGAGATGGCAATGAAAGGTTAGATTGTGCTTTTATTGGATGGTTTAGATGTGAATTTGGGAAATATCAGGATCAATTATTTTTAAACCATGAGCTGTGAGTGCATCTAGATTGTAAGCTTATATGAAGAAGAAAAGAGGCCACTGAGACCTGGGTCATTCAGTGTTGGAGAAATGAAGAAAAAGATTTGGGTAATCAAGAGTGTCACTCTGTTATAACAGTCTCCTAAGCATTCTTACTGACAAAATAATAGGGCTATCCCTTCTCAACCGCAGCCCTCCTTATCCAATCCATTTATTTCTGCATTTATAATGATCTTCATAAAAGTAGCAGTAGTTACATAATTTTATGATTTCCCTTCCCATTTAAAACCATTTGTCAATTATTAGGTTAAAGCTCAAAGATCTAAGCTTTTTTGAACTATAAGTCCCTGTGGGATATCCCAGCCTCATCTGCAACTACTCTTCTCTTTTCTACCTATGCCACCTACAATAGGTTATACTGAGCATGTCCATCAGGCTCAGTCTGCTTGGCCTGGTCATCCTTCTGTTGACCCCTCTTCATCCCTTTATCGATTTGACTTCTCACATATAATTTCTCCACTTACATGCCATGTGTCTTGAAACTAGATCATATCCCTTTGTTTTAGCTCTTATAGCTCCCTATACATTACTTCAAAGAAATGGAAACAACTAGTATTATTCTGTATTTATTGAATTAATAAATACCTGTTATAATCATTAAACTTCAACAAAACAGGCCCCATATTTCTTTGAATCAATTTTTGTCCAAAGTCTTATACATGTCTGACACTATATTTATAGATAAACTTTTGTATAAAGTCTCTTGACCTCTAAAATAGATGTGGGACATAAGGATTAAATAACACAGGAACTTGAATCTACACTATGACTTGGTTAATAATCCTGGACTCACAGTGCCACTCCTATCTGTCAGGTTTTCTGAAAAGTAAACATGGCATCTCAAATAAATCTCAGCAAAAATCACGCTTGGAATTCCACTTCACTGTCTACTAACTAATCTACTTTCTCACAAAGCTGGTTTGTTAGACAATGTTGGCAGGTCAGTGTTGCCAGGCACAAGAATACCTGGGCTCATTTTCAAGGACCTACAAGCTTTTTGTGCAGAGTTCATGCTTTTAATCAAACTACAACCCCTTTTTATTTTCCAACACATTATCCTGAACTCTTTTTCCTATTTCCATTTTAAGACAACCTGCCTTTTCCTTATCCCCCATCTGCATGAGTTACAAACATTGTCGCAGTACCTCCAGCAAGTAAAGACTTTTCCCTCAACCATAGCCACATGCAGTAATATTTTC
Organism: Ovis canadensis; assembly: GCF_042477335.2. Taxonomy (NCBI): domain Eukaryota; kingdom Metazoa; phylum Chordata; class Mammalia; order Artiodactyla; family Bovidae; genus Ovis; species Ovis canadensis. The sequence continues at coordinate 81,199,416 of NC_091246.1, read as the reverse complement.
TTCTAAGGCAGTTAAGGCTTTTATCATTTCAGTTTGAGACAGAGGTAACTTAAAACACAGTCTCTGGGCATTGAAAATATGATGGATGTCCTGTTTGTCTCAATTATGCCTGCCTTGTATTTCAGGTATGCAGCTAACAGCCTGCCTTGTTGAAAACTGAGTCAAGTGGAGTCACTAAGGCTCAGCAGCAAAAGTTCAGCTGCAAACTGATCACTTGCCATTGCTCATACTCTTAATTCCCAAATGGCAGCTATATTTGTGTTGAATTGGTTTCTTTCAGTTCTTAAATATTTTCTAAACATTCTTCTTATCAATTTAAATCAGAGTATGTCTTTGACCTTACAGTGATTCTATTTTTCTCATCCTCGTTTTTTATTTTTTTACTAAAATATTCAATCATAATTATTTATTGCTTATGCATAAATATCACCTCATATTTTTCCAGTTGCTGAAATATGAGATTAGAATTATTATCCTCATTTCACCTGTAGAAAAACTGTATTTTCAAGCAAATGTTATATCCATTTTTACATATATTTGAAAGATTCTCAAGAAGACTAGAATTTGGAAATAGGTATCAAAATATAGATCTAGTTTGATAACTGTTTATAGATAATGTATATATATTTATAAATTATTCAACATTTCATATGCTAAATTTGAATCAGCATAGGAATTTTAAAAGTATCTTTTGATGTTTAAAATCCATAGAAAAGATGCAGATTCACAATTTTTTTAAAAGAGATGTAAACTGCTATATGTTTAATATGTTTGAAGAATCTGGTCTATGAAATATTAATTGTGAAATCACAGTTTCTCATAAGAAATATTATTGTAAATTTTTGGAGTAAATTTTTGGTAAGTAGAAATTCAGTCCTTTAACTTAACATTACAACAGTTGAGTAAAGGAGGTAAGAATAGTTACAAAGCTGAAATTTGCAACCATGTACAGTCTGAAAAATCAGCAGTTCTGAATTGTTCATTAAGTGTTGTCAGTACTTTATTTTTGAAAATTGACCCTCTGAAGTGACAAGAGTCAAAGTTTGTTATAAGTTTCAAGAGAGTTTCTGGGTAGGTATATTTAAGTAGCTATTGCATAATGATGAATACTGATTGTAGAGTACTAAGAGATTTTATTATAGCAAAAAGCAGTATTTGAAAAAGGAAGTAATTCTGTCATAATCTGTGACTGTGGGGTTGTGATTAGGACAAAGCTAGTTTTGTGACAGAAAGTGCTGAATTTCTTTGTGGGCATAAGCTTCCATGCGAAAAAGTACTTATATAGAATATTTTATTTCTTTCAGTTTAGTTTTCCACTTTTTTATACACAATATAATTAACAAGTGAGAATCTGCCCACATCACACCAGCAGAGAACAGAATAACGGAGCTTTAAATGTATTTCAACACCTGACTTTTCAGTTAATAAAGCCATCCAAATGGTAAAATTCTGCACTCTTGCTTTGTGTTTCAGCCAATTAATTTACATAAGTTAAATTAACAGGTTTTATAAAAAGCATCTTTCTCCTAACACACAGTGCTCGTGGGTGCCAATATCACAGCTAAGAAGAGCAACAGTTTTGGGTCACGAATTTTAAAAGTGATCATTCATTTTAGGAAAGTATGTCCCTAATAAATAGCCCACACTAATTTTTAAAAATGTTTATTTTCACAACTGATGATTTTCCCTCTGGGTGGTAATTCTTGAAAATTATGGGTGTTGGTACATCATCTCGGACTCTATAAAATGTATAGTGTAGCTGCTGCTGCTGCTGCATCGCTTCAGTCTTGTCCGACTCTATGCGCCCCACAGAGGGCAGCCCACTAGGCTCCCCCGTCCCTGGGATTCTCCAGGCAAGAACACGGGAGTGGGTTGCCATTTCCTTCTCCAATGCATGAGAGTGAAAAGTGAAAGTGAAGACGCTCAGTTGTGTCCGACTCTTAGCGACCCCATGGGATTTTCCAGGCAAGAGTACTGGAGTGGGGTGCCATTGCCTTAGTGTAGCTACAGCGATGCATTTATTCTTGATACAGATCAAAATTTAAAGTGTTTTTTTTTTTTCAGAAAGCTCTAACAAATGAAATAATTGAACGGAAGCTTATATTTTATTTGTCTGTTTCTGTAAGCTAGTAATATAGGCAAGTCATCCCCAAGTGACTGGTTACTTTGCACCATAGTCAGTCATTTTTAATTCATAATATTTTCCAGTGGTAGGATTTTTCCTACTGTTGTGAAGAAATTATTCAGTATCTTTAGATGCAGGGGAAGTTCACTTGAGCATCTCAGTTCTTTGCTGTCTTTTCTGTTGAGCATCTTCCTGTTTGTTCCCATTGGCTTGCTCATAGTCATACTGGGTCATTCCTCAGATCTAAATAATACAATAAGTCCCTTTATTGTAATGAATAATCATTACAGTGTAATAATCATTGTAGTGTAATGAATAATCATTCCCACCATTTTTACAGTTGCTTTTACTGTAACTTCAGAGACCACTCAGACTTTTTTTTCTTTTTTAACTTAAAGGCAGGCTCTAACATAAACTTAATATTCAGAGTATTTATGAGTTTCCTAATTCCCAATCTTGGAGGCTTCTGAAATTTCAAAATTAGAAGAAACATGCATAAATTGTCCCATGATTGACAATTGATTATTTTCATGTTCTCTACCTTTCTTCTTTTTTCATAAAGCTAAGGGAATAGCTTGGCAAATCTTGTGACTGACTGAAATAAATATCACCCCCATGCTTGGGATCCTATTATTCTTTCTACCAGAGGAAAAGTTATCACTTCTTAACAAAACTTATAAGGTCATTACTTCCTTTTTAGTCCCATTTTGAATCACCGTCGTAAATTCTCAATGACCCCCTCACAATGTTTTACTTTTGGTCACCTTGATGTGTGTCGTTTCATAAGTATTTGATACTCTCTTCTCTGATATACCTACCTGATATCAAGTTCTTCTCCTTTGAGTGCTTCTCCTTTTCCATATCTATTGCCATTTCTCCAGGCAAAGAGCTACTTAAGCTGTTGGGAGCAACATTTTTGTTATGAGGCTGCCTCCTCTGTGAGCTCTAAGCTCCTTTTGCAGACCAGGCTGGCTCTCCCTGGATTCTCTGTGCTCTCTCCTTGATTCTACTCTAACCGCCAGAGTCTATACTCATTACTGTTGGCTCTGTGTATTCTAGGCTTCAATGACAATCCCCTTTTCTGGCTAGAAAGAACTCCTTCAAGGATTTCACATTGACTAAATCTTGAATTGTAAACATTCTAGAAAGCATGGTACATTATTTGCTGCCTCCAATTGCTCATCAAATACTAATTTCTTAATCCTTTTAATCTGATTTTCTTTCTTATTTATTTGACTTTCTTATTTACTTATTTTTATAATGCATGCAGCAGGATCTTGGAAGGCCCTAATCTGGTTTTCATCTCTACCTCTTGGAACTTAATCTTCTAACATAGTCTTTTCATTGTCAGTTCAGTTTTCTCCTCTTTGTCCCACCTTCTCTGACTTCATTATAGAAGGCAACACAATTGGCCATTTCATTCTTTTTAAAAATATTGCTTTATGTAAATCATAATAAATAAGTTTCCTTGATGCTTTTTCTTTACATTCTCAAGTATTGTTATTCTTCAGATTTCTCCTGGGGGATATTCTCTTTGCTAGCTTTCAGTTAGAGATTTCGTTCAAGCCTGTGGCCTTAGTTCTCCCATCAATGTGCTGGACCTTAAAATTATTCCTGCCAGTCTGAGTTTTCTGGAGTTTTAGTGTGCAATTCCCAATTTGCAGTGATTCCTCAGATAGTTCCATTTAAATATTTTGCTTCTTTGAGTTCAACAGGCTTTTAAAATATTTCTCCCTGCACACTAAATGAGTTCATCTTAATTTTCCAATTCTCGAAGCTGCCTGGAGTTAAAAGCTTTCTATGTTGATAGCTAGTTCTTATTCGGTTTTAACTCTTCCATCCTTAAATCCTAATGACTATTTTTCAGGGTTTCTCATGTGCATATTGTCTTTCCTTTCTTCTAATATCACTATAGTTGGAATGTTAGTTATCTTTTCCCCATATTTAAAGAAAAAAGAAAAAATCCCCCAATTTAACTGACATTTCCATTTCTGCTTTTTCATTACTACTCTGATAAAAAATTATCTCCAGAAAGTTTAAATGAATTTCCATTTAGAAAAATGAATAGCATCATTTTAAAATACCTAAATCTAGCATTACAAAGTCTAAACAATCTTGTCCCAAGCAACATATTGTATATTCCTCTCATCACTGCCTATCTCAAAGTCATTGAATCAGTCTAACATCATTCTCAGTGAATCCTATATGGGTTTTTTATTTTTTATTTTTATTTTTTGCCTTTGAGATATGTTTATACTGTTCACTCCAATAGATAATGTGTTCATCACGGTCTCTGCATCTCTTTCTTAGGTATTGACTTGGTAATTTTCCTTTACAAAAACTTTCTTAGCTTATTTTCAGATTATAGTCCATACTTATATATTACCCTCTGAGGCAAGAATTCATAATTTATTTCTTTTATTTATCCCCCTGGAAATCTAGTGCATCTCATGTATAAACATTTATAAATTCTAGTTGATTTCACTTGGTTGTGAATGGAATATGATATCTAATTTGATTAATATTTTAAATTGAAAAAATATGTATGCTTGGGAATTTGGAATCATTATTAAGGGAGCTAAAAAAAGAAACCAAATTTTAACCATTACAACATAGGATTTAAGACATAAAATGCAGTCTAATGCTTTTGTGAATACTATCAGAAGGTATGTCCAAATTAGCTAACTATTTCTAAAATGTTTTTCTCACTTCAGTTTACTCAGTATTTAATGGACTGTAGGGAGATCATACTTTTCAAAAATACTTAATTGTCTAGGTGGTGAGGGTCAGTTTTTGAAAGAGGATGTTGCACTATCATTTTGTCTTTGGAATGAGCTAATTAGTTGGCATATCTTAAAGATTCAAGTGAAGTCCCTAAAATGGTAATTATTTTCATCTAAAGCACTACCTAATTACAACTTTATGCTTCATATGGATTAACTCCACTGAAAATATAATTAAACACTGAAAGTTTCTTTATGCTCTGCTGCTGTGTTCTTTTGTATTCTCTGTAATAGAATTATAATCAGAATTCCTCTGAATATATAGAGTGTCCCTGTATCTTTAAACTATGGGATTACCTAAAAAGCATCCTCTCAAAAAGGCAAACAAATATCTTATTCATAATTGAATATAATTATTCCATTAATTGTCTCTGATCCTCTTAGCAGCATTTGAAGGTTTACTATTATTCCTCCATGTTAAGGGAAGGCACTACATTTAGACAGATTCTGTGATTTGTCTAAGATTACAAAGTGACTAAATAGCAGCCACATTATGTACGTATATGGATCTTGTGTCAAACTTCGCTTGTCTCTGTCACTTGCATTACTCAGATGCTCTTTTCGTACCATCCTGCCAATTTTTCATTACACAGTAGGCACTGAAATTATAACTAACACTCTGCATCCCATGGGACAGATAAGCAGACTGAACTACAAAACTGTTGTTACTTACCTATTGTGACCTCCATAGTTACTTGATGGTATTCCCATGATGCAAATTCAGTTGTAGGCATACAGTAATGGTCAAAGGCTGATCCTACATACTTGTCATTTTTTCCTTGTTCTACAGTGTCCTTTTGATTTGAATGAAGATAAAACATGATGGAAAAGTCAGTAGAATCAGAAATAACATTTTTTGTGAACATTTAAGTCAATTCCAGTAGCCAAGTATAATTTTGTATTACCAGGAGGAAACCTAATAATCAGATGACAAGTATTTTTATCCAATTAACTCCTAAGTAGATATTTCACATTAATGTTGCACAGATAAATTCATAGTCACATATAAAATCACATTAATAGAGAATAAAATAATAGAACCTTAGGAAATTTGTCAGTTTTTAAACTGCGTTAAAAAAAATTTTAATAATTTTAAAATTTTTGTTGGAGTATATTTGATTTACAATGTTGTAGTTTCAGATGTACAACAAAGTGAATCAGCTATATATACATATGCATTTAGTCTTTTTGATTCTATTCCCATATAGGCCTTTACAGACTATTGAGTAAAATTCCCTGTGTTCTACAGTAGGTCCTTATTATATATACAGTGGTTTGTATATGTCAGTCCCAGTTTTGCAATTTATCCCTCCCTGCACGTCCCTGACTGGTAACTGTAAGTTTGTTATTTACATGTGTGACTCTATTTCTCTTTTATAAATACTTTAATTTGTACCATATTTTTAGATTCCATCTGTAAAGGATATCATATGATATTTCTGTTTCTCTGACTGACTTCACTCAGTATTACAGTCACTCGGTCCATCCATGTTGCAGCAAATAGCATTATTTCATTCTTTTTTAGAGCTGAGTAATATTTCATTGAATATATGCACTGCATCTTCTTTATCCATTCCTCTGTTGATGGACATTTAGGTTGATTTCATATCCTGGCTATTGTAAATAGTGCTGCAATGAACATTGAGATACATGTATCTTTTCAAATTATGGTTTCTGACAAATTTTTGCCCAGGAGTGGGATTGTTGGATCGTATGATAGCTCTTCCTTTATTTTCTTAAGGAACCTCCATACTGTTCTCCATGGTGGCTATACCAATTTACATTCCCACCAACAGTGTAGGAAGGTTCACTTTTCTCGACACCCTCTACAGCATTTATTGTTTGTAGATTTTTTTGATGATGACCATTCAGAACAGTATGGTATGGGACCTCATTATAGTTTTGATTTACATTTCTTTAATCATTAGTGATGTTGAGCATGTTTTCATGTGCTTTCTTAAACATTTGTATGTCATCTAATTGTATTTTATAAATGGTTGTAGAGTTCTTCTGTTTCTTTTTGGTTAGTTACATACTCATGGGGGTGACTAGAAGAAGAAGAGAAAAATTTTAAAAATAATGGGAAATTCCCTGGCAGTTCAGTGGTTAAGACTCTGCACTTTTACTACTCAGGTCATGGATTCCATCCCTGGTTGGGGAAATTTAGATCCTGCAAGCCACATGGCCTAAATTAAATAAAGGGTGTCATAATTAAAAAAAAATAACAAAATATATCTATAAAATTTGAAATATTAACTAAAATTTTAAATTAGACACAGGAACCTGGTGGTCTACACAGTCCATGCATCACAAAAGGGCCGCATATGAATTAGCAACTAAACAACAAAAACAACATAGTTGATTTACAATATTGTGTTAGTTTCAGGTGTCTAGCATAGTGATTCAGTATTTTTTCAAATTATATTCCATTGTAAGTTATTACAAAATAGTGAGAATAATATCCTGAGCTATGCAGTATGTCCTTTTGCTTATCTACTGTATATACAATAGGTTGTATATGTTAATTCCATACCTCTAATTTTTTCCTCCCCCTTCCCTGTCCCCTTTAGTAACCCTGTTTGTTTTCTATATCTGTGAGTCTATTTCTATTTTGTATGTACCTTCATTTATATAATTTTTTTTTAGGTTTTTATTTTTTTAATTTTAAAATCTTTAATTCTTACATGCGTTCCTTTTAGTTTCTACATTATAAGTGACATTGTGCAGTATTTGTCTTTCTCTGCCAGACTGACTTCACTATGCATAATATTCTCTAGGTTCATTGATATAGTGGTAATGACAATATTTCATTCTTTTTGAGGGCTGAGTAATATTACACGGTATATATGTACTATATGTTCTTAAACCAGTTGTCTTTTGATGGTCATATGGTTTGCTTCATATCTTGATTATTGTAAATGGTGATGCTGTGAACATTGGGATGCGTGTAACTTTTTCAATTAGTATTTTAACTCTTCCAGATACACACCCAGGGGTGGAACTGCTTAGTCATACCATGTTTCATATCACCGGGACCCTTTTAGACTAGCTTCCTTTATTTAACATATAGCAACTTGAATTCATTATTGTTGTGTATTTCCATGTTTTGTTCCATTTTAATGCTGAGTAGTAGTGCATTGAGGAGAAGGCAGTAGCACCCCACTCCAGTACTCTTGCCTGGAAAATCCCATGGACGGAGGAGCCTGGTAGGCTGCAGTCCATGGGGTTGCACAGAGTCGGACATGACTGAGCGACTTCACTTTCAGTTTTCACTTTCATGCATTGGAGAAGGAAATGGCACCTCACTCCAGTGTTCTTGCCAGGAGAATCCCATGGACGAGGGAGCCTGGTGGGCTGCCGTCTATGGGGTTGCACAGAGTCAGACACGTCTGAAGTGACTTAGCAGCAGCAGCAGTAGTGCATTGTATGAAGTACAATTTTTTAAAATCTGTTTACTCAATTAAAAACACTTGAGTTAGTTCCCAAATAAAATCCAAATTTCCCAAATGAATAAAGCTACTATAAATGGCTGTACACAAGTATTTATGTGAATATGACCTTTTAGTTCTCTTGCATAAAAGCCTTGGTATGGGTTTTCTGTGTCAATTTCAGATGTTAGTTTAACTCTCTGGGAACTGCCCCACTAGTATACAGGCTACAATGCCCTTCTCTATTCCCAGCTACAATATATTGGATTTTTAATTGCTTTATATCATTGCCAGCATTTTTTATTGTCAGTGTATTTGTATGTATATATGTATTTTGTGTATATTTTGTTTCAATACATGTATCATATATAATTATACATATAAATTGTAGTCTTTCTAGTATGCATATAATGGCAATAATGGTTAAAAATAGGAATATCTTTTGACAATAATGAAATCTTTAAAAATTTTTTCTTATTCTACAAAATGAAAGTTACTAGACCTTTTGTACATCTGGTGAAAATTAAGTTACTTCATAAAAGAAAGGTAAAAAGTAGGAGATATTTTATTATTTATTCACAATTGAATACGCAGAATTGATAACTTGAGCTAGTTTTGCTGACAAAAGCCTGAGAAAGCAATATATTTGAACCAAATGATTAGATATAATTTGAAATACTTGTTTCCTAGAAACAGCCTTCAATATAGTACTAGCTTCTATAATCAACAAAGCAATTCTTATGAACCAAAAATGCATTTATCAATTTTGCTAAGAAACAACAAAGATGCAATAGAAATAGAAAAATCACTTTATGTCTTAAAACTCAAGAATGTAACTAGAGAACTAAGTACACTATGTATGTGCAAAATATTAGAGAATTATATAGGGATATATGGAGTAGAGTTGTTATTTTATTTTATTTTTAATATAAGTTATTTATTTTAATTGGAGGCTAATTACTTTACAATATTGTATTGGTTTTGCCATACATCACATGAATCCACCACAGGTGGACACGTGTTCCCCATCCTGAAGCCCCTCCCACCTCCCTCCCCATACAATCCCTCTGGGTCATCCCAGTGCACGAGCCTCAAGCATCCTGTATCATGTATCGAACCTGGACTGGCGATTCGTTTCATATATGATGTTATACATGTTTCAATGCCATTTTCCCAAATCATCCCACCCTTGCCCTCTCCCACAGAGTCCAAAAGACTGTTCTATACATCTGTGTCTCTATTATGTGTATTTTTGGAGACAGATCACTTTTCTGTGTGCTGAAAATATCATGCTTTTTTTTTTTTTTTTTACTTTTAACTGATGTTACATTGTAAAGCAGTGTATCATAAAATCCCAGTGAATTAAAGTATTTAGGGAATATGGTCTTTCAAGTCTTGAAGTGATATCAAAATTTACTTAAAATCAGAGCAACAGTCAAATGTAAAATTTGAAATAATTAAGATGATTTCCAGAAATTATTCACAAATACTTTCTTTCTTACACCCATCAATATTTTCATGATATCGGCATTTTAAAGTTTTTATGCTGAAATATATTTAATACAGTATATTCCCTCCAATGCCCAAGAAGTATATTTAATTAACTGAACCATTTGGTAGTACACACTCCAGTATGTGATATTTGGGGATGTCCCATAAATATGGCCACCTTTTAATGGTAAATGGTAACAGCAACAACAACAGAAGGACACAGTGGTCATACACTTCGCGTTTATTGCCATAAACTAGAAACTGTGTCAATAATAAATTGACACTAAAATCTAACTAGAGCCAAAAAAAGAAGTTCAGACTAATTTTTCTAAGTATATTTTTGGCACATACATTTTTACTATTTATAGTTTTTTTTAATTTGAAGTAGTCTTAAAGTTTATACTTTTTTTATTTTGAAGTTTATCCTCATAGTTAAAGATTATACATAGTTCATTTGTATCTTTACTATAATGATAGCACCTTATGCTACCAAAGTATATTATTGAAGTCAGAATATTTACATCAGTATACTGCGATTAACTCAACTAAAAACCTTGTTTAGATTTCACAAGTTTCTACATGTACTCAATTTTTTTTAAGAGATGAGATTATAGTTACATGAAATTTTATCACATGTATTTATTCACATAACTATTACCACAATCAGATACAGAATTTGTCACAAAATAATTCCTTCATATTATTATTCCATGCTCATAATCTTCCAGCCTTAACTGCTGGCAGCCATCACTGTTAATTTTGTCACCTAAAGAATTTTTATACATATATAGAATAATACAATATGTAACCTTTTAGATGTGTTTTTACTCAGCATAATGATCTGTCCTTATCCTTGGATAGATCCTTGATCTAACCAGTTTGTTACATATAAACATAACTTGTTCCTTTTTTATTACTAAATAGTACTCCTTTGTGGCTTACCTGGAAGGTTGGCGGTAAAGAATCCACCTGTCAGTGCAGGAGATGCAGGTTCTATACCTGAGTAAGGAAGATCCCCTGGAGAAGGCAATGACAACCCTCTGCATCATTCTTGCCGGTTTTTTATTGTTATAAATAAAACATGAACATTTACATTTAGATTTTTATGTAAATGTAAATTTTCATTTCTCTAGGATAAATACCCACAAGTACAATTTCTGGATCTTTTGCAAATATACTGTTAATGTTGTAAGAAACTTCCAAACTATTTTTTAGCAGAGCTGTATGTCCCAGTTTTTAAGTGGTTTATAAAATATAATTCTGTAAAGGGAAGCTCTCATTCGAATAGGTGCACATGACCTTCACTTTACCTTGGATGGTAAGTATGTTTGTTACATTGGCCATGATTTGATACCCAGTAGATATTTTGATCTATTACTTCAGGCCATTTGACCAAATATCCTTTAAAATGTTCTAAGCTAACATGAGGCTAGTTATGTTGTGAGCAAAATTTGACCATCAGTTCAATGGTACACAATGAAAGAAGCAACAGTTGTACTTCTTTTGGCTCTGAGCCTGTAAGTGTTCAATTTCTTCCATTTGAAATGGGCTTAATTCAGACCTTTCTCTTCTTTGAGTCCCATAACTTATATAAGACAAGTTTGCAGCATCATATTCAGTACTGAGAGAATACATAGTACCAGATCAAGAGTTTGTCAGGTGATATAATGTCCATGATCAAATAATTTTCAGTGATTTTTTTTCTTTTGTATTTAGATACAGGACATATAATACTGTGGAGGTTGTTTCAAGGTTATCCATCAAAAGTCTGAGGAAGGAAGAGAATCTCTGAATCCCTGAAATGTGACGCAAACCTGTGAGACTGAATTTTTGTATATGTGTAATCTTCCCCTAGCATATTTTAACATTTTCTTCTGAAATCATCATGTTTTCCTTCAGTCTTGAATGTCTGAATCAGTTCAGTTCAGTTGCTCGGTCGTGTCTGACTCTTTGCAACCGCATGAACCACAGGACGCCAGGCCTCTCTGTCCATCACCAACTCCCGGAGTTTACCCAAACTCATGTCCATTGAATCGGTGATGCCATCCAACTATCTCATCCTCTGTCGTCCCCTTCTCCTTCCACCCTCAATCTTTCACAGCATCAGGATCTTTTCAAATGAGTCAGCTCTTTGCATCAGGTGTCCAAAATATTGGAGTTCCAGCTTCAACATCAGTCCTTCCAATGAACACCCAGGACTGATTTCCTTTAGAATGGAGTGATTGGATCTCCTTGTAATCCAAGGGACTCTAAAGAGTCTTCTCCAACACTACAGTTCAAAAGCATCAATTCTTCTGCACTCAGCTTTCTTTATACTCCAACTCTCACACACATACATGACTACTGGAAAAACCATGGCCTTGACTAGACGGAACTTTGTTAACAAAGTAATGTGTCTGCTTTTTTTTAACCTTTACTTTTTAAATTTATTATTTATTTATTTTATGGAAGTACAGTTGATTTATAATGTATTAATTTCTGCTGTACAGAAAAGTGAGTCAATTATACATATGTATGTAATATATTCTTTTTTATTTTAAAAAAGTTATTTATTTGAATTGGAGGCTAATTACTTTATAATATTGTCGTGGTTTTGTCATACATTGACATGAATCAGCCATGGGTGTACATGTGTTTCCCATCCTGGGCCTCCCTCCCACCTCCCTCCCCATCCCATCCCTCTGGGTCATCCCAGTGCACCAGCCCTGAGCACCCTGTCTCATGCATTGAACCTGGATTGGTGATCTGTTTCACATATTATAATATACATGTTTCAATGCTATTCTCTCAAGTCATCCCACCCTCACCTTCTCCCACAGAGTGGAAAAGTCTGTTCTATACATCTGTGTCCCTTTTGCTGTCTCACATATAGGCTTATTGTTACCATCTTTTAAAATTCCATATATATGCATTAGTATACTATATTGGTGTTTTTCTTTCTGGCTTACTTCACTCTGTATAATAGGCTCCAGTTTCAACCACCTGATTAGAACTGATTCAAATGTATTCTTTTTAATGGCTGAGTAATACTCCATTGTGTATATGTACCACAGCTTTCTTATCCATTTGTCTGCTGTTGGACTTCTAGGTTGCTTCCATGTCCTGGCTATTATAAACAGTGCTGCGATGAACACTGGGATACCCATGTCTTTTTCAATTCTGGTTTCCTTGGTGTGTATGCCCAGCAGTGGGATTGTTGGGTTATATGGCAGTTCTATTTCCAATTTTTTTAAGGAATCTCCACACTGTTCTCCATAGTGGCTGTACTAGGTTACATTCCCACCAACAGCAAAATCCTGCTGTGATTTATGTCAGAGAGTGTTTGCCTATGTTCTCCTATAGGAGTTTTATAGTTTCTCATCTTATGTTTAGATCTTTAACCCATTTTGAGTTTATTTTTGTGTATGGTGTTAGAAAGTGTTCTAGTTTCATTCTTTTACAAGTGGTTGACCAGTTTTCCCAGCACCACTTGTTAAAGAGATTGTCTTTTCTCTGTTGTATATTCTTGCCTCCTTTGTCAAAGATAAGGTGTCCATAGGAGCATGAATTTATCTGTGAGCTTTCTATTTTGTTCCATTGATCTATATTTCTGTCTTTGTGCCAGTACTGTACTGTCTTAATGACTGTGGCTTTGTAGTAGAGCCTGAAGTCAGGCAGGTTGATTCCTCCAGTTCCATTCTTCTTTCTCCAGATTGCTTTGGCTATCCGAGTTTTTTTTGTATTTCCATACAAATTGTGAAATTATTTGTTCTAGCTCTGTGAAAAATACCATGGCTAGTTTGATAGGGATTGCATTGAATTTATAGATTGTTTTGCATATTATACCCATTTTCACTATATTGATTCTTCCAATCCATGAACATGGTATATTTCTCCATCTATTTGTGTGCTCTGATTTCCTCCATCAGTGTTTTATAGTTTTCTATATATAGCTCTTTTGTTTCTTTAGGTAGTTATATTCCTAAGTATGTTATTCTTTTCATTGCAATGGTGAATGGAATTGTTTACAAGACCCACCTCAAAACAAAGAACGCATACGGACTGAAAGTGAAGGGCTGGAAAAGATATTCCATGCAAATAGAGACAAAATGAAAGCAGGAGTAGCAATACTTATATTTGATAAAATAGACTTTGAAATAATGGCCTTGAAAAGAGACAAAGAAGGACACTACATAATGATCAAAGGATCAATCCAAGAAGAAGATATAACAATTATAAATACATATGCACCCAACATAGGAGCACCACAATATGTAAGACAAACGCTAACAAGTATGAAAGGGGAAATTAACAATAACACAATAATAGTGGGAGACTTTAATACCCCACTCACACCTATGGATACATCAACTAAAAAGAAAATTAACAAGGAAACACAAACTTTAAATGATACCATAGACCAGTTAGACCTAACTGCTATTTATAGGACATTTCACCCCAAAACAATGAATTTCACCTTTTTCTCAAGTACACATGGAACCTTCTCCAGGATAGAGCACATCCTGGGCCATAAATCTAGCCTTAGTAAATTCAAAACAATTGAAATCATTACAAGCATCTTTTCTGAATACAACGCAGTAAGATCACATGTCAATACAGGAGAAAAACTATTAAAAATTCGAACATATGGAGTCTGAATAGTACACTGCTGAAGAACCAACAAATCACAAAAGAAATCAAAATATCCATAGAAACAAATGAAAATGACAACAACCCAAAACCTGTGGGGCACTGTAAAAGCAATGCTAAAGGGAAGGTTCATAGCAATACAGGCATACCTTAAGAAACAAGAAAAAAAAAAATCAAATAAATAACCTAACTCTACACCTAAAGCAACTAGAAAAGGAAGAAATGAAGATCCCCAGGCTTAGTAGAAGGACAGAAATCTTAAAAATTAGGGCAGAAATAGATGCAAAATAAACAAAAGAGACCACAGCAAAAATCAACAAAGCTAAAAGTTGATTCTTGAGAAGATAAATAAAATTGACAACAAAGGGAGAAGAATCAAATCAACAAAATTAGAAATGAAAATGGAGGAATCACAACAGACAACACAGAAATACAAAAGGTCATAAGAGACTACTATTAGCAACTATATGACAATAAAGTGGACAACGTGGAAGAAATGGACAAATTCTTAGGAAAGTACAAATTTCCAAAACTGAACTAGGAAGAAATAGAAAATCTTAACAGACCCATCACAAACACGGAAATTGAAACTGTAGTCAGAAATCTTCCAGCAAATAAAAGCCCAGGACCAGACAGTTTCACAGCTGAATTCTACCAAAAATTTAGAGAAGAGCTAACACCTATCCTACTCAAAACTCTTCCAGAAAATTTCAGAGGAAGGTTAACTTCCAAGCATATTCTATGAGGCCACCAACATCCTAATACCGAAATCAGACAAAGATGCCACAAAAAAGAAAACTACAGGCCATTATCATTGATGAACATAAATGAAAAACATCCTTAACAAAATCCTAGCAAACAGAATCCAACAACATATTAAAAAGATCATACACCATGACCAAGTGGGCTTTATCCCAGGGTTGCAAGGGTTCTTTATTCTCTGCAAATCTTTCACTGTAAGACACCACATTAACAAATTGAAAGATAATATCCATATGATTTAATGGCTACAAGCAACATCTGCAGTGATTTTGGAGCCCCCCAAAATAAAGTCTGGCACTATTTCCACTGTTTCCCTATCTATTTGCCATGAAGTGGTGGGACCAGATGCCATGATCTTCATTTTCTGAATGTTGAGCTTTAAGCCAACTTTTTCACTCTCTTTCACTTTCATTTTTAAAAGGCTCTTTAGTTCTTCTTTAATGTCTGCTATAAGAGTGGTGTCAACTGCATATCAGAACTTATTGATATTTCTCCTGGCAATCTTGATTCCAGGTTATGTTTCATCTAGCTCAGCATTTCTCATGATGTACTCTGCATATAAGTTAAATAAGCAGGATGACAATATACAGCCCTGACGTACTCCTTTTCCTATTTGGAACCAGTCTGTTGTTCCATGTCCAGATCTAACTGTTGCTCCCCGACCTGCATACAGGTTTCTCAAGAGGCAGATCAGGTGGTCTGGTATTCTCATCTCTTGAAGAATTTTCCACAGTTTATTGTGATCCACACAGTCAAAGGCTTTAGCATAGTCAATAAAGCAGAAATAGATGTTTTCTGGAACTCTTGATTTTTCCATATGTGTGTGTATCTAGACACATATATACTTACTTTTATTTCTCTAAAATATGAAAAGCAACACTCTGTAGGGTAACTTTTGCTCTTATTTTTTAAGGAGTACTTAGGACACTAATCAGTGCATAGAATTATTTTCAAGTTAGGTGTTTGATGGTGATGTCTTCTGATTTTCTTAGAGTTTGAATATCATAAATCCTAATGTTTGGATGCCAAAAGCAATACCAGTATTATTGTTACTGTTATTACTACCAGCTTTTTACTCAGCCCCTTTCCCACCCACCCTTTTCTAATTAGTGAGAGGACAGAACTTAAGCTAAATCTTGAAAATGCATATTTAAAAAAATTTCTAAGTATTTATAACCTGTATCTCCATGTATTAGTCATTTTGGCCATATCACAAGCATTGTCGGCAGAAATCTGAGCAATCAATAAAAAAACTGCTTATGGATTGTGCTTTTCCATTTAAACAGAAATCAACAGCAAATCAACATTTGGAAGCATCTATATTGCAAAAATTTACATTTTCTCATATTCCTACTGAAATATCCTAGAAATAGAAAAAAAAATGATCATGTTTTTTGTCTTTATCTGTATATCAGATGGCTCCACTTAACACATGATAAATAGTAATTAAGGCCATAAACAAGTTAGGTCAAGAAGAGTTTAGAGATAAAAGATATATATTTGAATCTATGAGCAAGATCCACTAAACACAGAGGCTTCAGAAGTAGCCAGAATCTGAAATCGTTTCTTCCCAGCACTGATACCAAGAAGGGGATTAGATGGCAGTCTGTTCACCACATACCTACAACAAAGTATCCACCAGTCAACTAAGAGGGTGCTTACTCTGCAGGTCCAGCACCAAGAATTAATAGAATAAAAGCAGTATGTGTACCTTCTGAATGTTTAGAAGTGCCAGTCTCAGATTTTTTAATGTATTAGGTCAATTAGTCCTCACAACAACTGTATAAAGTAGGTCCCTGGTATTATCAGTATTACATAGAGAGAGGATTGAGAGAGAGAGGTTAAGTGGCTCTCCTGGGGTCATATAGCTGAGTAGCAGAACTGGGATTTGAAACCAGGTCATGAGGACAGCAATATTCTTCACCTTCAGAAAGATATTTAGGCAAGAAATAACAGAATCTTACTATTACATATGCTAGTTTTTAGAAATTCTCTGGATAATTTCTCCCATCAGATTCAAGGTTCTGTCAGATTTTTCACCTGACTTCCCTCTTTCCTTCTCTGACTCTTCCCTATCTATGATTTCTAACTCCTCTATTTCAGAAATAAAACCATGAAGTCTCCTATAAACTCTGTGCCTGAATATTACATAGAGAAACTCAGCTGTCTCCAGTTCATTCTATCAAACTTAGTTGTTGTTTTTCAATTGGAGTATAGTTGATTTACAATACTGTGTTAGTTTCAGGTATACAATAAAGTGAATCAGTTACACATATTTCCAATTTTTTAGATTCTTTTCACATTTAGGCCATGATAGAATATTGAATAGAGTTATGTGTGCTATACAGGGGATTCTTATTATGTTTTAATATTGGCTTCTCTGCTGGCTCATATAGTAAAGAATTTGCCGGCAATGTGGGAGACTGGGATTCAATCCCTGGATCTGAAGATCCCCTAGAGAAGGGCATGGCAGCCCATTCCATTATGTGTATGTCAATCTCATTCTCCCAGTTTATCCTTCTCTCCTCTTCCCCACAGGAACCATAAATTTGTTTCTACATCTATGATTCTGTTTTGTAAATAATTTGCAGTATTTTTTTAGATGGCACATATAAGTAATATATATTTGTCTTTCTCTGAGTTTACTCTGTATGACAATCTCTAGGTTCATCCATGTTGCTGCAAATGGCATTATTTCCATTTTATGGCTCAGTAATATTCCATTGTATATATGTACAACATCTTTTTTATATTAATACATTTCTCTATTGAAGGACATTTTGGTTGATTCCATGTCCTGGCTAGTCAGTTCTTCAATGAACATTGGAGTGTATGGATATTTTCAAATTATGATTTTCTCCACTTCTATGCCTAGAAGTTGAACTGCTGTATCATATGATACCTTTATTTTTAGTTTTTAAGGAAGCTTTGTTATTGTTCTTCATAGTAACTATAACAATTGTCACTCCCAACAACAGTGAAAGAATGTTTCCTTTTCTCCACACTCTCTCCAGCATTTACTGTTTATAGAACTTTTTAATAATGGCTATTCTGGAGGTTGTGAGGTGATCTCACTGTAGTGAGATTTGCAAAACCTCACTGTAGTTTTGATTTACATTTTTCTAATAATTAGTGTAGTTAAGCAACTTTTCATGTATTTGGGGGCATCTGTATATTTTCTTTGGAGAAATGTCTGTTTAGGTATTGTGCCCATTTTATGATTGGGTTGTTTTTTCATTTAATTTTGATACTGAGCTGCATGAGACTGCTTGAGACTCTACACATAGACATCACCAGATGGTCAGTACAGAAATCAGATTGACTATATTCTTTGCAGCCAAAAATGGAGAAGCTCTATAAAGTCAGCAAAAATAAGACTGGAGCTGACTGTGGCTCAGATCATGAACACTTTATTGCCAAATTCTGAATTAAACAGAAGAAAGTAGGCAAAACCACTAGACCATTCAGGAGTGACCTAAATCAATTCCCTTATCATTATACAGCGGAAGTGACAAATAGATTTAATGGATTAGATCTGATAGACAGAGTGCCTGATGAACTATGGCCTGAGGTTCCTGACATTGTACAGGAGACAGGGATCAAGACCATGCCCAAATAAAAGAATGCAAAAAAGCAAAATGGCTTTCTGAGAAGGCCTTACAAAGAGCTGTGAAAAGAAGAGAAGTGAAAAGCAAAGGAGGAAAGGAAAGATATACTACTTGATTGCGGAGTTCCAAAGATTAACAAGGAGAGAAATGAAAGCCTTCCTCAGTGATCACGGCAAAGAAATAGAGGAAAACAATAGAATGGGAAAGACTAGAGATCTCTTCAAGAAAATTAGACATACCAAGGGAACATTTCATGTAAATATGAGCGCAATAAAAGAAAGAAAATGTATGAAAAGCCACTGAACTGAACTGAACTGACTGTATGAGATGTTTGTGTATTTTTGGAGATTAATCCACTGTTGATTGCTTCTTTTCCAAATATTTTCTCCCATTCTGAGGGTGGTTTTTTCATCTGTCTTGTTGATGTTTTGCTTTGCTGTGCAAAAGCTTTTAAGTTTAATTAGGTCCCATTTGTTTACTTACATTTTTATTTTCATTACTCAGGAGGTGTTTCATACCTCTTTAATACATTTTGAGTTTAGTTTTATGGGGTTAGGTAGTGTTCTAATTTCATTCTTTTACATTAGTTGTCCAGTTCCAGTTTTCCCACCAATCTTTATTCCATCTTGTGCTTCATCCAGCCCAGCATTTCTCATGATGTACTCAGCATACAAGTTAAATAAGCAAGGTGACAATATACAGCCTTTATGTACTCCTTTCCCAATTTGGAACCAGTCTCTTGTTCTATGTCCAGTTCCTACTGTTGCTTCCTGACCTGCAAACAGATTTCTCAAGAGGCAGAAGAGGTGGTCTGGTATTCCCATCTCTTGAAGAATTTTCCACAGTTTATTGTGATCCACACAGTCAAGGGCTTTGGCATAGTCAATAAAGCAGAAGTAGATATTTTCCTGGAACTCTCTTGCCTTTTTGATGATCCAGCAGATGTTGGCAATTTGATCTCTGGTTCCTCTGTATTTTCTAAGTCCAGCTTGAACATCTGGAAGTTCCTGGTTCACATATTGCTGAAGCCTAGCTTGGAGAATTCTGAGCATTACTTTACTAGCCTGTGAGATGAGTACAATTTTGCAGTAGTTTGAACATTCTTTGGCATTGCCTTTCTTTGGAATTGGAATGAAAACTGACCTTTGCCAATCCTGTGGCCACTGCTGAGTTTTCCAAATTTGCTGGCATATTGAGTGCAGCACTTTCACAGCATCTTCTTTTAGGAGTTGAAATAGCTCAACTGGAATTCCATCACCTCCACTAGCTTTGCTTGTAGTGATGCCTGCTAAGGTCCACTTGACTTCACATTCCAGGATGTCTGGCTCTAGGTGAGTGATCACATCATTGTGATTATCTGGGTTGTGAAGATCTTTTAGGTACAGTTCTTCTGTGTATTCTTGCCACCTCTTCGTAATATCCTCTGTTTCTGTTAGGTCCATATCTTTTCTGTCCTTTATTGTACACATCTTTGCATGAAATGTTCCCTTGGTATGTCTAATTTTCTTGAAGAGATCTCTAGTCATTTCCATTCTATTGTTTTCCTCTATTTCTTTATACTGATCACCGAGGAAGGCTTTCTTTTCTCTCCTTGCTCTTCTTTGGAACCCTGCATTCAAATGGGTTTATCTTTCCTTTTCTCCTTTGCTTTTTGCTTCTCTCCTTTTCACAGCTCTTTGTAAGGCCTTCTCAGACATCCATTTTTCTTTTTTGCATTTCTTTTACTTGGGCTTGGTCTTGATTCCTGCCTCCTGTGCAATGTCATGAACCTCCATCCTTACTTCATCAGGCACTCTATCTATCTGATCTAGTCCCTTAAATCTATTTGTCACTTCCACTGTATAATTGTTTGGGATTTGATTTAGGTCATTCTTGAATGGTTTAATGGTTTTCCCTACTTTCTTCAATTTAAGTCTGAATGTGGCAATAAAGTCACTGCAGATGGTGACTGCAGCCATGAAATTAAAAGATGCTTACTCCTTGAAAGAAAAGTTATGACCAATCTAGACAGCATGTTAAAGAGCAGAGACAGTATTTTGCCAACAATGGTCCGTCTAGTCAAGGTTATGGTTTTTACGGTAGTCAAGATGGATGATGAGAGTTGGACTATAAAGAAAGGTGAGCACTGAAGAATTGATGCTTTTGTACTGTGGTGTTGGAGAAGACTCTTGAAATTCCCTTGGACTGCAAGGAGATCCAACCAGTCCATCCTAAAGGAGATCAGTCCTGAATATTCACTGGAAAGACTGATGCTGAAGCTGACACTCCAATACTTTGGCCACCTGATGCAAAGAGCTGACTCATTGGAAAAGACCCTGATGCTGGGGAAGATTGAAGGCAAGAGGAGAAAGTGAGGACAGAGGATGAGATGGTTGGATGGCATCACCAACCAAATGAACATGAGTTTGAGTAAACTCCAGGAGTTGGTGATGGACAGGGAGGCCTGGCGTGCTGCAGTCCCTGGGTTTGCAAAGGGTCGGTCATGACTGAGCGACTGAACTGAACTGTCCAGTTTTCCTAGCACCACTTTTTGAAGAGATTATCTTTTCTCCATTATATATTCTTGCCTCTTTGTCATAGATTACAGTAATCAGAACAGTATAGTATCAAACTTAAGTTTAAAAGTCTTCATTTAAATATCAGTGACTGGGTTGAAATTTGAAATTAATTCTCATCAGAGTACCATCCGCCTACTTAAGTTTTTAGCAAAGACTTCCAAAGGTGGTGTGTGTCAAATATTCCATTTAGTAT
This sequence comes from Ovis canadensis, assembly GCF_042477335.2. Taxonomy (NCBI): domain Eukaryota; kingdom Metazoa; phylum Chordata; class Mammalia; order Artiodactyla; family Bovidae; genus Ovis; species Ovis canadensis. The sequence goes on along the minus strand of NC_091246.1, from coordinate 81,177,839 downwards.
AATCCATTTGCTCATAGACTGATTATGCGTCTTTCCTCTTCATATGTTAGGTTTTGAGTTTCTTAGTCATATTTTGTTTGACTCTCATTGCTAACTATTGGCATCCCATAAGTTTGAGGTTTTTGAAAGCCACAGGCTTTTCCTTCCTCCTTTTGAAAGAAATCTCACAAGATATGAATGAGAAATAATTCCTCTTCCCCATCCAGCTACAGAAATATTTATGCTATTCAACATTATAGAGCTATTCTTACAAAAGTTATTTCTAACAGCCTTGAGATACACTTATAATGACATCTGTGGTTTATGGGTATTTTTAAATCTCTAATAAGTCTATAATTTGTATTAGTTGCCTTGACAATATATTTTTATTAAGAATTAAACTAAAATCCCTTCTGAAAAGTTGAAGAAGTTATGAGATTTATTTTTTAAATCAGTTAATAGTTAATTGACAAATTCCTTTGTTTCTTATGTATTTCTTACATTTAAATAGTTAATTTGATAGTCTAATCTCATTAAGCAAATCAAATATATGTGTTTTTGCATTATATATTTAGTATGTTTTCCAGCTATAATAGTTACTCATATTTATAAATAAAGCATCTAGTTTGACTAGTGTTGGTAACTTAATTGGTTTGGTCATCCACAGATGGTAAACTGTGTTCTCCTGAGGAGTGATTCTGTTTCTTACGAGAAGTTATTTGATGTCTCTTGTTATATATATGGCTAATCCAGTTTACTATTGGTGAGAAAATATTCTGGGTGTGAAGATTATTTGCTTTGACTGTGTTTGAGGTGACCTGGAATATTGTTCTACTTCTCTCACTTCAAAACTGACCTTTTAGTAAATGGCTTGTAGCTTTACACTGGGTCTTGGATGTTCTCAGAGGATGGACAGAATTCATTGCTCCACAGCCATTAAATTAATTAACCAAGTAATTTCATCACTATACCAGGGTCCATTTCTCACTCTCTGAGTTATTCTGTCTATTGTTCAGGCTACAAGCTACTTTATTCTGAGGTCTTTTCATTGGCTGACATAAGGCTATTAATTAACTAGCTTTATCAAGTTTTGCATTCATTCTGATTTCATGATTTTTATAAATGGAGATATTCTTGAGACTGTGGTTTGCTCATAATAATCTAATAATTCTTTTAGTACTACAGTGAATACTTAAATTTCTTCTACAATTTCAGTTTGAGGAAGAAAGCTCTCTTTTTATGCATCATAAGTTGGAAATATTTGCAAATGTAGAGGAGGTCATAATGATTGCGTTTTTGAAAGGAAAGGAAGACTACTATATACCTTTTGTAGGGAAAATCACAAACATACCAAAATTAAAATATAATCAGTTTAGTGTTAGTCATGTGATTAGAACTGCAAATATAAATGGACACTAGCTGCTAAAGGTAGTATTAAAAAAGAGGCTTTTAAAAGGTAAAATTGATGGGGGATGATTTTCTCTTAAAAGATTTTTAAAAGATTTCCTTTTAAAATGATGTAGTTATGGTTTCTGTACCTTTCCAACTCAATAAACAACTCTCTGGATTATGATTTGATATAATAACTTACTGAATAAACATATTACATTTCCATTTTTTGAGTGCTTTCTCCCTAAGGAACTTAAATCATATTTACAGAAGTACAACTAATTTTCAAAGTGCTCCTTTGAGGAAGAACAGATAGGAAAAAAAAAAAAACTTAGAAAAGCAAAACTCACAGAAATAGGGTAACAGGAAAATAACATTTAAATATCTGGTCCCACACTGTACATTTATGTCATTTTAAATAAGGCATTTCATCAGTTTTTATCTGAAATTAATTATATTTATTAATAATTAAAATATCCTGGGCTTCCTTTGTGGCTCAGCTGGTAAAGAATCCATCTGCCATGCGGGAGACCTGGGTTCAATCCCTGGTTTGGGACGATCCCCTGGATTTAGGCTTAATATAAGGATAAAAGGATACATGTGTAAAATACTAGAGAGATCCCTAAGTTTTAATATACTAAAACTATTTATAGTAATTTGTGCCTTATATGAAATGTAAGTTCTTAGAAATAGACTTCTCTAGGTGCAAGCAATAAAGTTGTAATCAATTCTACTGTTCAAATCTACTAATCAGAGTTGTGTTTTATGCTTAGCTTGTGCTCATTACTAGGATCACAGGCATGGGATCCAGAATGGCTGAAATTCTTCATGAAAGAAGAGTCCTAGGTGAGGAATGACCATAGTACAACTGCTGAAGCCAGCACACTCCTATTCTCTTATACATCCATCTGCAAATAACCAAGCATTCATAGGATCATCAGGCTAGAGCTGATTCTCTGTGACCCCATGAACTATAGCCATCCAGGCTCCTCTGTCCATGGAATTCTCCAGGCCAGGATACTCTGGAGTAGGTTGCCATGCCCTCCTCGAGGAGATCTTCCCAATCCAGGAATCAGACCAGGGTCTCCTGCATTGCAGGTGGATTCTTTACCAACTGAGCTACCAGGGAAACCTTCCTGAACAGATACTTTGCAATAAAAATATGTTTTTCTCAGAATTTTATGAAGACAGCAATGTAAGAGTTGTCAGTAACAATAATAAAACCTGACACATATTGAATGTCAAGGTGTCAACCCATAGGAAAAAGATGAGAAAATACTGATTTCAAGGAACTAGGTCTACTGAAAGAAAAATCTAAGCCAGTTAATCCAATGTATTTTTCAAGTGCTTTGATGAAGTTATTCACAGCAATCCCACTGCTGGGCATACACACCGAGGAAACCAGAATTGAAAGAGACACATGTACCCCAATGTTCATCGCAGCACTGTTTATAATAGCCAGGACATGGAAACAACCTAGATGTCCATCAGCAGATGAATGGATAAGAAAGCTGTGGTACATATACACAATGGAGTATTACTCAGCAGTTAAAAAGAATTCATTTGAATCAGTTCTGATGAGATGGATGAAACTGGAGCCGATTATACAGAGTGAAGTAAGCCAGAAAGAAAAACACCAATACAGTATACTAACACATATATATGGAATTTAGGAAGATGGCAATGACGACCCTGTATGCAAGACAGGGAAAGGGACACAGATGTGTATAACGGACTTTTGGACTCAGAGGGAGAGGGAGAGGGTGGGATGATTTGGGAGAATGACATTCTAACATGTATACTATCATGTGAATTGAATCGCCAGTCTATGTCTGACGCAGGATGCAGCATGCTTGGGGCTGGTGCATGGGGATGACCCAGAAAGATGTTATGGGGAGGGAGGTGGGAGGGGGGTTCATGTTTGGGAATGCATGTAAGAATTAAAGATTTTAAAATTTAAAAAATAAAAAACTAAAATAAAAAAATAATAATAAAATTAAAAAAAAAAAAGAATACATTTGAATCAGTTCTAATGAGGTGGATGAAACTGGAGCCGATTATACAGAGTGAAGTAAGCCAGAAAGAAAAACACCAATACAGTATACTGACACATATATATGGAATCTAGAAAGATGGTAACGATAACCCTGTATGCAAGACAGCAAAAGAGACACAGATATATAGAACAGGCTTTTGGACTCTGTGGGAGAGGGAGAGGGTGGGATGATTTGGGAGAATGGCATTGAAACATGTATAATATCATATAAGAAATGAATCGCCAATCTAGGTTCAATGCAGGGTACAGGATGCTTGGGGCTGGTGTACTGGGATGACCTGGAGGGATGGTGTAGAGGGGGGAGGTGGGAGGGGGGTTCGGGATTGGGAACACGTGTACACCCGTGGCAGATTCATGTTGATGTGTGGCAAAACCAATACAATATTGTAAAGTAAAAATAATAATAATAAATTTTTAAAAAGTCAAAAAAAATAGATAAAACTTGGTTAGAGGGAATAGTTTCCAGAAATAATTAAATATGCACTGAATTTTGAATTCTAAATGGGAATTTTGATAGCTATACGGGGGTCAGGATGTATATAATATATAAGGTAATAATAAAGAATCACAATTACTTTCCAGTCTGCTTCTGAAATTGATGTTGCTCTTTACCCTCTCGCTTTCTCTCATCTCTTTCCATTTCTTGATTCAATTAAAATCACTAATTTGATCACTCAATCAGTAAAGAACACTGAACACCAAAGATTTGATGCATTTGAACTGTGGTGCTATAGAAGACTCTTGAGAGTCACTTGAACAGCAAGGAGTTCAAACCAGTCAATCTTAAAGGAAATCAACCCTGAATATTCATTGGAAGGACTGATGCTGAAGCTGAAGCTTCAATACTATGGCCACCTGATGCAAAGAGCCGACTCAATGGAAAAGACCCTGATGCTGGGAAAGCCTGAGGGAAGGAGGAAAAAGGGGCAACATAGGATGAGATGGTTTGATGACATCATTGACTCAAAGGACATGAGTTTGAGCAAATTCCGCAAAGTGGTGATGGACAGCAAAGCCTGGCCTGCTGCAGTCATGAGGTGCCAAACAGTGGGACATGAGTGACTGAACAACAATAACAAATGTGAACAAACCATATTTAGGTGAAAGAATTACCCTTTCCACCCTGTTTCACTGAGACTTTTTAAAAACATAAAGAAATTACTCTTCATGATGTCCTTGGTCCCCTTTAACAACCGTGGCTAAGGATTCACTACTGCTTATTTTTTACCCTTTTCCTTATCTTCATTAAATTATGGTCAGTCTTCTCTTTTCCCCACAAGTGTCTGACTTCTTAAAAAATTTTTGTTTTTAATTTATGAAGGAAGGTAGCTATAAGGTAAAAACTCTCAAAGTAAAAGGAAATTCAGACTCTGACAAATATGCTAAGCTAGGAGTTCATATATCTGTTCTGATCTCATCACAATCATACAAAATCTTGAATCTACTGATCCTCTAACTGAGGAACTTAAAGTCTCCCAATTTAAAGCACCAGATATGAAAAGCTCAATTGGAAACAAACTGGATGTTTTATATACCCAGATGTTCTTTGGAATCACCCAGATGGTCATTTGGCTCTCTCACTCAAAGTTTACTCTTTGACTTCTGCAATATCACCCAATATGGAAGAAGGAAACTAAATCCATACTTCTATCAACAGTGATGAATACATTTTACTCCTGTCTGGAACAAGAGATATCTTCTTGGGACTTCTCTCAAAATATAACTGTAGTAAAACCATAAATTTGAAACAAGGAAGGGAACCACCTCCAAAAAGACCTTTTCTTCATTAGCAATTAAATTTTATTCAGCTCTTTTTTTTCCTGTTTTATTGGTAAATAATTGATATACATCACTGTATAAGTTTAAGATGTATTATATATTGATACATATATTGTGACCTGATTACCACAGGAAGTATAGTTTACATCCATCATCTCATATAGTAGCAAAAAGGGAAAAAACAGTTTTTCCTTGTGATGAGAACTCTTAGGATCTACTGTCTTAATAACTCTCAAACTTACCACACAGCAATGTTAACTATAATTCATCATATTGTACATTATATCTCTAGTACTTATCTCTGAACTTAAAGTTTGCATCTTTTGATTATTTCATTGAACTCCCCCAACACTATTCTTTGCATCTGATAGCCATAAATCTGAAATTTGATTTCCTTTTCTATGAGTTTTTTAGTTTTTGCTTTAGATTCCATATTTAAGTGGAGATGTACAGTATTTGTCTTTCTCTGTCTGACTTCCTTTACTTGTTATAATACCCTTAAGATCCACATGTGTTGTTGTGGTTAGCAGAATTTACTTCTTTTTTATGGCTAAATGATATTCTGTTGAATATACCACAGATTCTTTATTCATTCATCCACTGATGGATTCTTAGGTTATCTTTCAGCTCAGTTCAGTTCATTTCAGTCGCTCAGTTGTGTCTGACTCCTTGCAACCCCATGAATCGCAGCACGCCAGGCTTCCCTGTCCATCACCAACTCCCGGAGTTCACTCAGATTCACATCCATCGAGTCAGTGATGCCATCCAGCCACCTCCTCCTCTGTCGTCCCCTTCTCCTCCTGCCCCCAATCCCTCCCAACATCAAAGTCTTTTCCAATGAGTCAACTCTTCGCATGAGGTGGCCAAAGTACTGGAGTTTCAGCTTTGGCATCATTCCTTCCAAAGAAATCCCAGGGCTGATCTCCTTCAGAATGGAGTGGTTGGATCTCCTTGCAGTCCAAGGAACTCTCAGGAATCTTCTCCAACACCACAGTTCAAAAGCATCAATTCTTTGGTGCTCTGCCTTCTTCACAGTCCAACTCTCACATCCATACATGACTACTGGAAAAACCATAGCCTTGACTAGACGGACCTTAGGTTATCTTTAGGTCTTGGCTATTGTAAATAAGCTTAAAAGGCACAGGAGGGTGGAAGTATATTTTCAACAGATTGTCTTTGTTTTCTTTAGATGTAACCCAAATGTGGGATTGTTAGCTTATATGGTAGTTCTGTGGGGGCAGGGACTTTGTCTAAATTATGCTCTTGTATAATCAGTGACTATTACTGTGAATATAGGTAGCCAAATAAATTTATTAAAGAATAACTTTCCAGAAAATTACATTATACTCACTTCACACCTGGCTCATCAGTGGCGTTAGTTCTGTCACTTAGTTGTGTCCGACTCTGTGACCCCATGGACTGCAGCACACCAGGCCTCCTTGTCCATCACCAACTCCTGGAGCCTGTTCAAACTTATGTCCATCGAGTTTGTAATGCCATCCAACCATCTCATCCTCTGTCATCCCCTTCTACTCCTGCCTTCAATCTTCCCCAGCATCAGGACCTTTTCTAATGAATTGGTTCTTTGCCTCAGATGGCCAAGGTATTGGAGCTTCAGCTTCAGCATCAGTCATTCCAATGAATATTCAGGGTTGGTTTCCTTTAGGATTGATTGGTTTGATCTCCGTGCAGTGCAAGGGATTCAAGAACCATCTCCAGCACCACAGTTCAAAAACATCAACTCTTCAGTGCTCAGTTTTCTTTATGGTCCAACTCTCACATCCATATATGACTACTGGAAAAACCATACCTTTGACTAGATGGATCTTTGTCAGCAAAGTAACCTCTCTGCTTTTTAATATGCTGTCTAGGTTAGTCATGGCTTTTCTCCCAAGGAGCAAGTGTCTTTTAACTTTATGGCTGCAGTCATATTTAACAGTGATTTTGGAGCCTCCCAAAATAAAGTCTGTCACTGTTTCGTTTCTCCATCTATTTGCCATGAAGTGATGGGACCAGATGCCAAGATCATAGCTTTTAGAATGTTGAGTTTTAAGCCAGCTTTTTCATTCTCTTTCACTTTCATCAAGAGGCTTTTTAGTTCCTCTTCGCTTTCTGCCATAAGGGTGGTGTCATCTGCATATCTGAGGTTATTAATATTTCTCGCAGCAAACTTGATTCCAGTATGTGCTTCATCCAGCCTGGCATTTCACATGATGTACTCTGCATAGAAGTTAAATAAGCAGGGTGACAATATTCAGCCTTGATGTACTCCTTTCCGAATTTGGAATCAGTCTGTTGTTCTATGTTTGGTTCTAACCATTGCCACTTAACCTGCATACAGATTTCTCAGGAGGCAGGTAAAGTGGTCTGGTATTCCCATCTTTCTCTATGAAATAAATTTTCACAGTTTATTATGATCCACAGAGCCAAATGCTTTGGCATAGTCAATAAAGCAGAAGTAAATATTTTTTTGAACTCCCTTACTTTTTCTATGATTCAGCGGATGTTGGAAATATGACCTCTGGTTCCTCTGCCTTTTCTAAATCCAGCTTGAAAATCTGGAAGTTCATGGTCATGTACTATTGAAACCTGGCCTGGAGAATTTTGAGCATTACTTTGCTAGCATATGAGATGAGTGCAATTGTGCAGTAGTTTGAACATTCTTTGGCTTTGCCTTTCTTTGGGATCGGAATGAAAGCTGATTTTTTCCAGTCCTGTGGCCACTGCTGAGTTTTCCAAATGTGCTGGCATATTGAGTGCAGTACTTTCACAGCATCATCTTTCAGGATTTGAAATAGCTCAACTATTGGCTTTCAATTGATACTAAACAAAGGAGTATAAAACATAGTGGCTATAAACAATAGCTATCTTTTATTTATTATTATTGTGTGTGTGTTTGCTGAATGATTTCTCTGTGCTAACTTCACCTGGGTTTGTTTATAAAGGTGTTACAAACTGGAGGAGTTGCTGAGAGGGAGAGTCCAATATGGCCTTTTTCACAAATTTAGAAGGAGTATTCAAGCTGGTCCCATCACTTCATGGGAAATAGATGGGGAAACAGTGGAAACAGTGTCAGACCTTATTTTTTGGGGCTCCAAAATCATTGCAGATGGTGACTGCAGCCATAAAATTAAAAGACGCTTACTTCTTGGAAGAAAAGTTATGAACAACCTAGATAGCATATTCAAAAGCAGAGACATTACTTTGCCGGTTAAGGTCCGTCTAGTCAAGACTATGGTTTTTCCTGTGGTCATGTATGGATGTGAGAGTTGGACTGTGAAGAAGGCTGAGTGCCGAAGTATTGATGCTTTTGCACTGTGGTGTTGGAGAAGACTCCTGAGAGTTCCTTGGACTACAAGGAGATCCAACCAGTCCATTCTGAAGGAGATCAGCCCTGGGATTTCTTTGGAAGGAATGATGCTAAAGCTGAAACTCCAGTACTTTGGCCACCTCATGCGAAGAGTTGACTCACTGGAAAAGACTCTGATGCTGGGAGGGATTGGGGGCAGGAGGAGAAGGGGACGACCGAGGATGAGATGGCTGGATGGCATCACGGACTCGATGGACGTGAATCTGAGTGAACTCCGGGAGTTGGTGATGGACAGGGAGGCCTGGCATGCTGCGATTCGTGGGGTCCAAAGAGTCAGACATGACTGAGCGACTGAACTGAACTGATTCAAGCTGTCACTTGGTGTCTGTCTCTGTTTTCTGAAAGATAATGTTTGCTTGCTTTAAATGGTACTCCAAGCATCATTTATTTCTGTTTGCTCACTTATGTATCATTATTCTTAAATATATGCATGTTCTAGCACACAGGTCAAAGTTATTCTCATTGTCCTTTATGTTTTCTGCATGTTGCCTTTCAGTGAAGATGCTTTTCTCTACTTTCTTCGGATGTGTAGCACAATTTCACATTTCTTACTTGAAAATAAATTGCTCAGCCATTCTGGGCAAATCCACTTTGATTTACTCACATTATATTTTAGGTATAAATATTTTAGGTATACTTTCCTGCTTACCATCATCAGGCTTATAATCACTACTCTCCTGTGTTCCCAGATCTGAGAAAAATACAGTTCAGTTGAGTTTAGTCACTCAGTTGTGTCTGACTCTTTGCAACCCCATGGACTATAGCACGCCAAACTTCCCTTTCCATCACCAGCTCTTGAAGCCTGCTCCAACTCATATCCATTGAATCGGTGATGCCATCCAACCATCTCATCCTCTGTCGTCCCCTTCTACTGCCTTCAATCTTCCCCAGCATCAGGGTCTTTTCCAATGAATTGGTTCTTTGCCTAAGGTGGCCAAAGTATTGTAGCTTCAGCTTCAGCATCAATTCTTCCCATGAATATTCAGGGTTGGTTACCTTTAGGATTGATTGGCTTGATCTCCTTGCATTGCAAGGGACTCTCAAGAGTCTTCTCCAATACCACAGTTCAAAAGCATCAACTAGAGTTACCTTTCTTTTTACACATAAGTATAAGTAAACACACACTAACCAATGGATGGGAAACACTTGGAGGTCATGTTCTAGAACATTATTTGTATCTGATTTTGAATCAGTTACACAAACTCAATAAGATCTAGTTTCCTTAAACAGGAATTTTGAAGTACATTTAATTTACTGGATTCTGTGTGATAGGCATTAGACAAGTTATGTTTTATAAAATGTGGAGTACAGAATATTTAATTTGAATTATATGGCATATTTATATATATAATATATAATATAGACCACAGTATGTGTTCAAAATTATTTTCTTCTTGATTAAGAATAAACAGGTTTTATAATTTAGCCAATTCTTTTATTAAAAGTTAAACTGTGGGGTGGGAGGTTCGGAGGGGAGTTCAGGATTGGGAACTCATGTACACCCGTGGCTGATTCATGTCAATGTATGGGAAAACCAATATGGTATTGTAAAGCAAAATAAAGTAAAAGTAAAAATTAAAAAAAAATAAATAAAAGTAAAAACTAAATTATGCATATAAAAAAAGTTAAACTGTGATTTATCACAATTTATTATTTTTTCCAGTTAAATTTAAGTTTACTATAGTTGACCAATGAGTAGTTATAGAAGACTCTTGGTATATTATATTTTTGTCATGTTATTTTTTTAAATTGAATATATTTGCTTTACAGAATTTTGTAGTTTACTGTCATACATCAACAAGAATCACCCATAGGTGCACCCATGTCCCCTCCCTCCCAAACCACCCCCTTTATCTCCCTCTCCATCCTACCCTTCTCACTTGTCACAGAACCCCTGTCTGAGTTTCTTGAGTAATACAGCAAATTCTCACTGGCTATCTAGTTTACATATGGCATTGCAAGTTTCCCTGTTACTCTCTCCATACAGCTCACCCTCTCCCTCCTCCCCTCCCACCGTGTCCTTAGGTCTGCTTTCCATGTCCGTCGGCATATTATTGATGTAAATCATTGTTAAGACATGTACAGGTGGTGTTTTTACATATTTGTTTTCCTTCATTTGTAATGAAACAGGACAACACTCAAAATGTATCTGTATCATGTTTGATAATATACTTTTAGAGGGGAATTTAACTTGCTTCTCTCCTGTGGTCCTAGTAAATTTTTCTTGAGTAAAAATAGCATTTCTTAGCTTTGCTGTTTGGAGAAGGCAATGGCAACCCACTCTAGTACTCTTGCCTGGAAAATCCCACGGACAAAGGAGCCTGGTATGCTGCAGTCCAGGGGGTCGCTAAGAGTCGGGCACAACTGAGTGACTTCACTTTCACTTTTCACTCTCATGCATTGGAGAAGGAAATGGCAACCCACTCCAGTGTTCTTGCCTGGAGAATCCCAGGGACAGTGGAGCCTGGTGGGCTGCCGTCTATGGGGTCTAACAGAGCCTGACACGACTGAAGCGACTTAGCAGCTTTGCTGTTAATATTATTGGAAAATGAGTGATTAAACTGAATTGTGAAAAATGTAAATTCATCTTCAGATTATTGACCACATATTACAAAAGTGAACTGAAGTCGCTCAGTCGTGTCCGACTCTTTGCGACCCCATGGACTGTAGCCTACCACGCTCCATGTCCATGGGATTTTCCAGCCACGTACTGGAGTGGGTTGCCATTTCCTTCTTCAGAGGATCTTCCTGACCCAGGGATTGAACCCAGGTCTCCCGCAGAGTAGGCAGACACTTTACTGTCTGAGCCACCAGGGAAGTCAGGTAATAACATTAAAGATATCATTGCTCTTCCTATTCCTTTTGTTTTCTATTCTGTCTGTCTGTCTCTATATCTGCCTCCTGTTAATCCTGTCATGTTCTCTTTCCTGTCCCTTACCCACAGTTCAGTTCAGTTCAGTCCCTCAGTTGTGTCTGACTGTTTGAGGCCCCATGAATCGCAGCACGCCAGGCCTCCCTGTCCATCACCAACTCCCGGAGTTCACTTAGATTCACATCCATCGAGTCCGTGATGCCATCCAGCCATCTCATCCTCGGTCATCCCCTTCTCCTCCTGCCCCAATCCCTCCCAGCTTCAGAGTCTTTTCCAATGAGTCAACTCTTCGCATAAGGTGGCCAAAGTACTGGAGCTTCAGCTTTAGCATCATTCCTTCCAAAGAAATCCCAGGGCTGATCTCCTTCAGAATGGACTGGTTGGATCTCCTTGCAGTCCAAGGGACTCTCAAGAGTCTTCTCCAACACCACAGTTCAGAAGCATCAATTCTTCGGTGCTCAGCTTTCTTCACAGTCCAACTCTCATATCCATACATGACCACAGGAAAAACCATAGCCTTGACTAGATGGACCTTAGTCGGCAAAGCAATGTCTCTGCTTTTGAATATACTATCTAGGCTGCTCATAACTTTTCTTCCAAGGAGTAAGCGTCTTTTAATTTCATGGCTGCAGTCACCATCTGCTGTGATTTTGGAGCCCCCCAAAATAAAGTCTGACACTGTTTCCACTGTTTCCCCATCTATTTCCCACGAAGTGATGGTACTGTATGCCATGATCTTCATTTTCTGAATGTTGAGCTTTAAGCCAACTTTTTCGCTCTCCTCTTTCACTTTCCTCAAGAGGCTTTTTATCTCCTCTTCACTTTGTGCCATAAGGGTGGTGTCATCTGCATATCTGAGGTTATTGATATTTCTCCCGGCAATCTTGATTCCACCTTGTGTTTCTTCCAGTCCAGTGTTTCTCATGATGTACTCTGCATATAAGTTATATAAGCAGGGTGACAATATACAGCCTTGACGTACTCCTTTTCCTATTTGGAACCCACAGTAAGGAACTTTTAGTAAGGTGGATGAAGCTTTTCCTCAGGGACTCTGTCCTCTCCAATGATTCCCATGTATCATTCAACTCTCCCTATTCCATGATTTTAAATAAGAAATCTCATATACATACAGGCAGACCTCAGAGATATTGTGGGTTTGGTTTCAAACCACTGCAATAAAATAAAGTGACTATGACAATAAAATGAGTCACACAAATGTTTTGGTTTCTCAGTGTATATAAATTTTATTTATACTATATTATAGCCAAATGCATGCACAATAGTATGATGTATAAAAAATGTAAATACTTTAACTAAAAAATAATGCCTTTGGAAAAATGGCACGGATAGATTTGCTTGATGCCGGGTTGGCAGGTTTACCTGAAACATTCAATTTGTAAAAAGAAAAAAAAAAAAAAAAAAAACAAAAAAAACAACGATATCTGTAAAGCAAAACACAATAAAATGAGGTATGCCTGTATCAAATTTTTTGATTCTTAATTATTTCAAAACTCAAAATATCTGTATGTGTGTATACATGCATGTGTCCACAGTGGTGAGTGGGTGGTTGATAAATCTAAACCCAAACTTTATAATTGTCCAACTGCTAATCAATTAAAAAATTCAACCACAAGGAAAGGCAAAAGCTTTGCCCTCAATGATAATCTTACTGATTTTAAAATTCATGAGTTGATACATGTTGATGTATGGCAAAGCCAATACAATATTATAAAGTAACTAACCTCCAATTAAATAAATTTATATATTAAAAAAACATTCAGTTTAGACAATTTTCTAGACAAAACTTGATCTGGTATTTTATTTTTTTCTTCTTCTTAACTAGTACTGTTTTATAAAGCACTGCTACATCAATGTATGTGCCCTAATTTTCTTTCTCTTCCAATGGATGACTCCCAATCTGCTTTTTTTTTTTTTTTTGGTGAATATCACTTCTGTTAGTGTTTATTTTATCACATTGGGTGACAGTTCTCTATTTCACAGGATACTTTTTTACACTGAGTTTATTTGGAGGAGACAATATTAGAGAGTGAGAAATCTCAATTGATTTAGAGTTAATTGAAGAAGTCCTTTAAGTTTGATTTTTAAATGTCACTTGATTTAAACTCTTTTATACAGAAGAGTATAACAATAATCACCGAACCTCATCTAACACTCAGTATACCTACAAAACTTCCGCAGATATTCATATAAGCCTAAGAACAGTTAGACATATGGAGCAGAATGAGCTCAGTCCAGTGGTCATCGGCAGTGATGAGAGTATCTAGTGAGAGAGGAGAGAGAGGAATAAATTGAGGGCTAAGGATAGAGTCCTAAGGTTTTCAAACTGAAAAGGAGGAGCCTATTAAGGGAACACTGGATTTTCTACAGATAAATAATACAATTTATTTTCGGTTCCATTCTCCCACTGAGGGCTTCCCAGGTGCTGCCAGTGGCAAAGAACCCACCTGCCAAAGCAGGAGACATAAGAGTTTGATCTCTGGGTTGGGACGATACCCTGAATGAGGATATGGCAATGCACACCAGTATTCTTGCCTAGAGAATTCCTTGGACAGAGGATCCTGGCAATTTACAGTCCATAGGGTCATAAAAAGTTGGACACACTGAAGCGACTTAGCACACACACACATAGCCCTACTGAACAATCAGAATTTTTTCTAAAATATATTTAACAATTGTTATGGGTTGAATTGCATTTCCCCTCATCATATGTTGATGTCCTAACCCCTGTTACCTTAAATGTTACCTTATGTGGAATAATATTGCCACAGATAAAATCAGGTAAGTTCAGATGAGGCCATTCTAAAGTAGAATGGATCCCTAACTCAATATGACTGGTGTCCTCTTAAGGAGATGGCCATGTGAAAGAAAGACAAAAAGCAGAGCCAAAACAGATGCAGAGATTGGAGTTATGCTGCCATATATGGTAATTAGTCTCTCTGGGGTTTGTTGTTGTTTGTTTTAAGACTATTTCTTAGCAAGCAGTTTCAGTTTAATTTAATTTATATTTTGGTGAAGTAGAAAGTTCTCCTACCACAAATCCAAATAGTCCCGGACCAACGATCTTCTGACTTAACAATTTCTCACATTCAGTAGGAAATATTCCTTAGATGTTGAATTTTGATCTCTTCTTAAGCTAGTGCATGTGGTAGACACTATCTTGTGATGTTGGGCAGTGGCAGCAAGTTGCTGCTACCAATCCACCATGCCATCACAAAGGAAAAGAATTCATACACTTACAACTTTTATTCCATTTTTCCCTTTAAGCATAGTGTTCAAAAAATTACATGAGATATCAACACTATTATGAAATAAGCTTTGTGTTAAATGATTTTGCCCAAACAGTAGAAACAGTGTCCGACTTTATTTTTGGTGGGCTCCAAAATCACTGCAGATGGTGACTGCAGCCATAAAATTAAAAGATGCTTACTCCTTGGAAGAAAAGTTATGAACAACCTAGATAGCATATTCAAAAGCAGAGACATTACTTTGCTGACTAAGGTCCGTCTAGTCAAGGCTATGGTTTTTCCTGTGGTTATGTATGGATGCGAGAGTTGGACTGTGAAGAAGGGTGAGTGCTGAAGAATTGATGCTTTTGAGCTGTGGTGTTGGAGAAGACTCTTGAGAGTCCCTTGGACTGCAAGGAGATCCAACCAGTCCATTCTGAAGGAGATCAGCCCTGGGATTTCTTTGGAAGGAATGATGCTAAAGCTGAAGCTCTAGTACTTTGGCCACCTCATGTGAAGAGTTGACTCATTGGAAAAGATTCTGAAGCTGGGAGGGATTGGGGGCAGGAGAAGAAGGGGACGACCGAAGATGAGATGGCTGGATGACATCACTGACTTGATGGACGTGAGTCTGAGTGAACTCCGGGAGATGGTGATGGACAGGAAGGCCTGGTGTGCTGCAATTCATGGGGTCGCAAAGAGTTGGACATGACTGAACGACTGAACTGAACTGAACTGAACTGAGGCTAACATGGATCTTCTGAGCACATTTAAGTTAGGCTAGGCTCAGAGATATTATTTGGAATGTTAGGTATATTAATGCATTTTTGACAAGATATTTTGATGTTACTTTGAGTTTATTGGGATAGAACCTCATTGTAAGTCAAAGAAGATCTGTATTTGTTTGCTTTTTCTATTTCTCTTTTTTATTGTTTACCACCTTTTTGTGTGACTGTTGCAGCTTTATTTGTTCCTTTTCTTCTATTGTTGCAACCTCTATGCAGACACATTATACAGAATGCCCTGTCCAGTTTTATTTATTTTTATTTTATTTATTTATTTATTTTTTTAATTTTAAAATCTTTAATTCTTACATGCATTCCCAAACATGACCCCCCCTCCCACCTCCCTCCCCACACACATCTCTCTGGGTCATCCCCATGCACCAGCCCCAAGCATGCTGCACCCTACGTCAGACATGGACTGGCGATTCAATTCTTACATGATAGTATACATGTTAGAATTCCCATTCTCCCAAATCATCCCACCCTCTCCCTCTCCCTCTGAGTCCAAAAGTCCGTTATACACATCTGCGTCTTTTTTCCTGTCTTGCATACAGGGTCGTCATTGCCATCTTCCTAAATTCCATATATATGTGTTAATATACTGTATTGGTGTTTTTCTTTCTGGCTTACTTCACCCTGTATAATTGGCTCCAGTTTCATCCATCTCATCAGAACTGATTCAAATGAATTCTTTTTAACGGCTGAGTAATACTCCATTGTGTATATGTACCACAGCTTTCTTATCCATTTATCTGCTGATGGACATCTAGGTTGTTTCCATGTCCTGGCTATTATAAACAGTGTTGTGATGAACATTGGGGTACATGTGTCTCTTTCCATTCTGGTTTCCTCGGTGTGTATGCCCAGCAGTGGGATTGCTGGGTCATAAGGTAGTTCTATTTGCAATTTTTAAAGGAATCTCCACACTGTTCTCCATAGTGGCTGTACTAGTTTGCATTCCCACCAACAGTGTAGGAGGGTTCCCTTTTCTCCACACCCTCTCCAGCATTTATTGCTTGAAGATTTTTGGATCGCAGCCATTCTGACTGGTGTGAAGTGGTACCTCATTGTGGTTTTGATTTGCATTTCTCTAATAATGAGTGATGTTGAGCATCTTTTCATGTGTTTGTTAGCCATCCGTATGTCTTCTTTGGAGAAATGTCTATTTAGTTCTTTGGCCCATTTTTTTATTGGGTCGTATATTTTTCTGCAATTGAGCTGCATAAGTTGCTTGTATATTTTTGAGATTAGTTGTTTGTCAGTTGCTTCATTTGCTATTATTTTCTCCCATTCAGAAGGCTGTCTTTTCACCTTGCTTATATTTTCCTTTGTTGTGCAGAAGCTTTTAATTTTAATTAGATCCCATTTGTTTATTTTTGCTTTTATTTCCAGAATTCTGGGAGGTGGATCATAGAGGATCCTGCTGTGATTTATGTCTGAGAGTGTTTTGCCTATATTCTCCTCTAGGAGTTTTATAGTTTCTGATCTTACATTTAGATCTTTAATCCATTTTGAGTTTATTTTTGTGTGCGGTGTTAGAAAGTGATCTAGTTTCATTCTTTTACAAGTGGTTGACCAGTTTTCCCAGCACCACTTGTTAAAGAGATTGTCTTTACTCCATTGTATATTCTTGCCTCCTTTGTCAAAGATAAGGTGTCCATATGTGTGTGGATTTATCTCTGGGCTTTCTATTTTGTTCCATTGATCTATGTGTCTGTCTTTGTGCCAGTACCATACTGTCTTGATGACTGTGGCTTTGTAGTAGAGCCTGAAGTCAGGCAAGTTGATTCCTCCAGTTCCATTCTTCTTTCTTAAGATTGCTTTGGCTATTCGAGGTTTTTTGTATTTACATACAAATCTTGAAATTATTTGTTCTAGTTCTGTGAAAAATGTGGCT
This sequence comes from Ovis canadensis, assembly GCF_042477335.2. NCBI lineage: Eukaryota > Metazoa > Chordata > Mammalia > Artiodactyla > Bovidae > Ovis > Ovis canadensis. Next base: position 81,160,467 of record NC_091246.1, on the reverse strand, counting down.
GGTAGCTTGACAGGGATTGCATTGAATGTGTAAATTGCTTTGGGTAGTATACTCATTTTCACTATATTGATTCTTCCGATCCATGAACATGGTATATTTCTCCATCTATTAGTGTCCTCTTTGATTTCTTTCATCAGTGTTTTATAGTTTTCTATATATAGGTCTTTAGTTTCTTTAGGTAGATATATTCCTAAGTATTTTATTCTTTTCGTTGCAATGGTAAATGGAATTGTTTCCTTAATTTCTTTTTCTACTTTCTCATTATTCGTGTATAGGAATGCAAGGGATTTTTGTGTGTTGATTTTATATCCTGCAACTTTACTATATTCATTGATGATCTCTAGTAATTTTCTGGTGGAGTCTTTAGGGTTTTCCATGTAGAGGATCATGTCATCTGCAAACAGTGAGAGTTTTACTTCTTCTTTTCCAATTTGGATTCCTTTTATTTCTTTTTCTGCTCTGATTGCTGTGGCCAAAACTTCCAGAACTATGTTGAATAGTAGCGGTGAAAGTGGACACCCTTGTCTTGTTCCTGACTTTAGGGGAAATGCTTTCAATTTTTCACCATTGAGGATAATGTTTGCTGTGGGTTTGTCATAGATAGCTTTTATTATGTTGAGGTATGTTTCTTCTATTCCTGCTTTCTGTAGAGTTTTTATCATAAATTGATGTTGAATTTTGTCAAAGGCCTTCTCTGCATCTATTGAGATAATCATATGGTTTTTATTTTTCAATTTGTTAATGTGGTGAATTACATTGATTGATTTGCGGATATTGAAGAATCCTTGCATCCCTGGGATAAAGCCCACTTGGTCATGGTGTATGATCTTTTTAATGTGTTGTTGGATTCTAATTGCTAGAATTTTGTTGAGGATTTTTGCGTCTATGTTCATCAGTGATATTGGCCTGTAGTTTTCTTTTTTTGTGACATCTTTGTCAGGTTTTGGTATTAGGGTGATGGTGGCCTCATAGAATGAGTTTGGAAGTTTACCTTCCTCTGCAATTTTCTGGAAGAGTTTGAAGAGGATAGGTGTTAGTTCTCGAAATTTTTGGTAGAATTCAGCTGTGAAGCCGTCTGGACCTGGGCTTTTGTTTGCTGGAAGATTTCTGATTACCGTTTCAATTTCCGTGCTTGTGATGGGTCTGTTAAGATTTTCTATTTCTTCCTGGTTCAGTTTTGGAAAATTGTACTTTTCTAAGAATTTGTCCATTTCTTCCACGTTGTCCATTTTATTGGCATACAACTGCTGATAGTAGTCTCTTATGATCTTTTGTATTTCTGTGTTGTCTGTTGTGATCTCTCCATTTTCATTTCTAATTTTATTGATTTGATTTTTCTCTCTTTGCTTCTTGATGAGTCTGGCTAATGGTTTGTCAATTTTATTTATCCTTTCAAAGAACCAGCTTTTGGCTTTGTTGATTTTTTCTATGGTCTCTTTTGTTTCTTTTGCATTTATTTCTGCCCTAATTTTTAAGATTTCTTTCCTTCTACTCACTCTGGGGTTCTCCAACTCTTCCTTTTCTAGTTGCTTTAGTTGTAGAGTTAGGTTGTTTATTTGACTTTTTTCTTGTTTCTTGAGGTATGCCTCTATTGCTATGAACTTTCCTCTTAGTACTGCTTTTATAGTGTCCCACAGGTTTTGGGTTGTTGTGTTTTCATTTTCATTAGTTTCTATGCATATTTTGATTTCTTTTTTGATTTCTTCTGTGATTTGTTGGTTATTCAGAAGTGTGTTGTTCAACCTCCATATGTTGGAATTTTTAATAGTTTTTCTCCTGTAATTGAGATCTAATCTTAATGCATTATGGTCAGAAAAGATGCTTGGAATGATTTCGATTTTTTTGAATTTATCAAGTTTAGATTTATGGCCCAGGATGTGATCTATCCTGGAGAAGGTTCCATGAGCACTTGAAAAAAAGGTGAAATTCATTGTTTTGGGGTGAAATGTCCTGTAGATATCAATTAGGTCTAACTGATCTAATGTATCGTTTAAAGTTTGCGTTTCTTTGTTAATTTTCAGTTTAGTTGATCTGTCCATAGGTGTGAGTGGGGTATTAAAGTCTCCCACTATTATTGTGTTATTGTTGATTTTCCCTTTCATACTTGTTAGCATTTGTCTTACATATTGTGGTGCTCCTATATTGGGTGCATATATATTTATAATTGTTATATCTTCTTCTTGGATTGTTCCTTTGATCATTATGTAGTGGCCTTCTTTGTCTCTTTTCACAGCCTTTGTTTTAAAGTCTATTTTATCGGATATGAGTATTGCCACTCCTGCTTTCTTTTGGTCTCTATTTGCGTGGTATATCTTTTTCCAGCCCTTCACTTTCAGTCTGTATGTGTCCCTTGTTTTGAGGTGGGTCTCTTGTAAGCAGCATATAGAGGGGTCTTGTTTTTGTATCCATTCGGTCAGTCTTTGTCTTTTGGTTGGGGCGTTCAACCCATTTACGTTTAAGGTGATTATTGATAAGTATGATCCCATTACCATTTACTTTGTTGTTTTGGGTTCGGGTTTATACACCCTTTTCGTGTTTCCTTTCTAGAGAATATCCTTTAGAATTTGTTGGAGAGCTGGTTTGGTGGTGCTGAATTCTCTCAGCTTTTGCTTGTCTGTAAAGCTTTTGATTTCTCCTTCGTATTTGAATGAGATCCTTGCTGGGTACAGTAATCTGGGCTGTAGGTTATTGTCTTTCATCACTTTAAGTATGTCTTGCCATTCCCTCCTGGCCTGAAGAGTTTCTATTGAAAGATCAGCTGTTATCCTTATGGGAATCCCCTTGTGTGTTATTTGTTGTTTTTCCCTTGCTGCTTTTAATATTTGTTCTTTGTGTTTGATCTTTGTTAATTTGATTAATATGTGTCTTGGGGTGTTTCGCCTTGGGTTAATCCTGTTTGGAACTCTCTGTGTTTCTTGGACTTGGGTGATTATTTCCTTCCCCATTTTAGGGAAGTTTTCAACTATTATCTCCTCAAGGATTTTCTCATGATCTTTCTTTCTGTCTTCTTCTTCTGGGACTCCTATAATTCGAATGTTGGAGCGTTTCATATTGTCCTGGAGGTCTCTGAGATTTTCCTCATTTCTTTTAATTCGTTTTTCTTGTTTCCTCTCTGATTCATTTATTTCTACCATTCTATCTTCTATTTCACTAATCCTATCTTCTGCCTCCGTTATTCTACTATTTGTTGCCTCCAGAGTGTTTCTGATCTCATTTATTGCATTATTCATTATATTTTGACTCTTTTTTATTTCTTCTAGGTCCTTGTTAAACCTTTCTTGCATCTTCTCAATCTTTGTCTCTAGCCTATTTATCTGTGATTCCATTTTGATTTCAAGATTTTGGATCATTTTCACTATCAATATTCGGAATTCCTTCTCCGGTAGATTCCCTACTTCTTCCTCTTTTGTTTGGTTTGGTGGGCAACTCTCCTGTTCCTTTACCTGCTGAGTATTCCTCTGTCTCTTCATCTTGGTTATATTGCTGCGTTTGGGGTGGCCTTTTTATATTCTGGTAATTTGTGGAGTTCTCTTTATTATGGAGCTTCCTCACTTTGGGTGGGGTTCTATCAGTGGCTTGTCAAGGTTTCCTGGTTAGGGAGGCTTGTGTTGGAGTTTTGGTGGGTGGAGCTGGGTTTCTTCTCTCTGGAGTGCAGTGGAGTAACCCGTAATGGGTTACAAGACATCAAAGGTTTTGGGATAATTTTGAGCTGCCTGTATATTGAAGCTCAGGGGAGTGTTTCTGTGTTGCTGGAGAATTTGCGTGGTATGTCTTGTTTTGGAACTTGTTGGCCCTTGGGTGGAGCTTGGTTTCGGTGTAGGTATGAAGGCATTAGATGGGCTCCTATTGCTTAATGTTCCCTGAATTCAAGAGTTCTCTAATGTTTTCAGGCTTTGGATTTAAGCTTCCTGCTTCTGGTTTTCAGTTTTATTTTTACAGTAGCCTCTGGACTTCTCCATCTATATAGCACCGATGATAAAACATCTAGGTTAAAGATGAAAAGTTTCTCCACATTGAGGGACACTCAGAGAGGTTCACTGGGTTATAAGGAGAAGAGAAGATGGAGGAGGTAGTTAGAGATAACTGGAATGAGATGCGGTGAGATCAAAAGTGAAGAGAGCAAACTAGCCAGTAGTCACTTCCTTATGTGCGCTCTATAGTCTGGACTGCTCAGGGGTATTTACAGAGTTATACGGGGAAGAGGAGAGGGAGGAAGTGGACAGAGGTGACCAGGAGGATCAGAGAGAGGAATGAGTAGGAGAGAGACAAATCCTGCCAGTAACCTGTTCCTTAGGTGTTCCCCACCGTCTGGAACACACAGAGATTCACAGAGTTGGATAGAGGAGAGATGGGGGGGGGGGGGGGGAAGAGACAGAGGCCACCTGGTGGAGAAAAAGGAGAGTCCAGAGGAGGAGAGAGTGGTCAAGCCAGTAATCTCGCTCTCAGGTAAACTGGGGTAGTGAAGTTTGGGTTTTTAAATGTACAAAATTGGCAATAAACACCTAAGAGCAAAGATTAAAAATCTGTTTCTGAAGACAAAGGTCTGCTTTTCTGGTTGCCTGGTGTCCTCTGCCAGCCTACAGAATTTGTTTTGTGAAGTTTGCTCAGCGTTGAAATGTTCTTTTGAGGAATTTGTGAGGGAGAAAGTGGTCTTCCCGTCCTATTCCTCCGCCATCTTTCCTCTTTCCTGAAGATATTTTAAATGCCAAAATTTCTCGACAACACCGTGGTGACCTGAAAACTCCCAGGGGGCCGCGGAAACCACGTCTCCCTGTCCAGTTTTAAAACACATGAAAACTATGAGGGGGTGGGGGAGCGGCGGGAAGCACTGCTACTGATGACTTGAAAAACAATCTATTTTAGGTTTCACGTATTCACATAGATTTCATAGCCACATCCTTCATCACTAAGATCAGCTGAGAACAGAACGTTGATTCCTTTAGATAGTCATGCTAACACTTTCTCTTTTAAAATAATTGTATTGATGTCATAAAATAATTTCTATTTATTGTTGGTGATAGCAAACTGGTAATTTGTTATAAATGTTAGGGTATTTTGTTAATTCTTGAAATCAATTTCCAAAACAAACATGCAACTGCAAGGAAAGTTCTGGTTTTCTCCTTCATAGGATGAGACTCTTTCCAATTAAAGAGATCTTCTTACGTTCAGAGATCACCTAGAAATACTGATTCACCATTTTGTGTTGTGCAACCTCATTCCAAAAGTAGATTTTATATCATTAGTCTGAACTTAATGAAAGGATATTTTTCACATATTAATAGTGTGGGAAATTGTTAGAAGCTTGAAAACTCTCGTCACAATCTCTCATCTCTTGGAGGAGCCATTCTGAGTCGTTGTTTACAGAATTGCTTGGAATTATGAGGATTCCTAGTTGTAAATGCCATTAATCGACTTTATTATACATTCTTTGTTAGTTTTCCCTGACTGGTGTTTAACTTTCCCCATTCTTTCTTTCTCTCTTCCTGGAATCACCTCCAAAATAAACATCCTGTCTCTGAGTCCCTGCCTCTGGCTCTGCATGTGATAAATGCCAATAATCAGGAAGTGTTAAAACTTATTAATTTGTTTTTTTTCCCTCCAGTTAGAATGATCATAGGTTTTTTTTTTTAACTGTATAATACATGCTGAATGTCAGTGATTAATTTTCTGATACTAAACTATGTATTCCTGCAGTGTCAATTTTCCCCATCTATATGATGCTTAGTTAACTGTAACTTAAAATTTACGATTTTAAAATTACGTTTAGGTAAAGCAAGCCTTTATTACAATGTTAAAGTTACCTTTCTATTGAGCTATAGTAGTTTTAAATCTTTTATTTTGTTAAACTAAAAGTTGCCAAATATGTAAACAATAATCTAGATATACTTAACAAAATATTATCAGTTTTCAACAGATGTCTTTGAACTTTGATAGGTCAACTAGGGAAAAGTTAGATAGAATATAAGTAATAGATATAAAACAGTATCTGAATCTGCTTTACCAAATGTTATATCAATATAACGTAACCAATTTTATAAACTACAAAGAAAACATACTCTTAAAAATGTTTGTCTTGGCACAAAAAAGAAATTGGGAAATTATTAAAATATGAAAATTAGATCAATATATCTTAGTCCCAAAGCAAATAAAAACTGAAATGATATGCATTTTAAATTTTAAGATGATGACAACACCAGATATATCAAATGGATTAAATTTTAAAAAGGGAAAAAATATAAAAGCACAATGAAACCATCATTTATCATTATGTGATTTGTAATGTAGTAAGCCTTTTTAAAAAATAAGGAAAAAACATACCAAAAATTAGAAGAAAGTTTCAGTACATACATAAACATCATCTCATGATAAATGTAATTAAAGCACAATTAAAATGTTAGATCATTAAATGTTTATAACATTTATGAGCCAAAATGGTGACATTCTGTAAATTAGTTGTTTATAAATCACAGAGAAAGGAGAATGCTAATAAAAAAAAAATAACATCACACACTCTTTAGAAAAAGATAACAAATTCCAACAACAAATAAACTGTTAAAATTCTAAAATGATAAGCTTTGTTGGAAAGTTAAAGTAATTATAAAATTATATTTTCCCAAGACTATCTTTCAGTGGAATTTTTAATAATATATCATGGAGTCAGCAACTACAGGAATGCTGTGGTTTTAGTATGCACAACTTTTTGAGCTTTTTCTGCCAATATAAAATTGATAATAATTATCATGTTTTTATCAATAATTTAAATTTAAGAATTCATTCTACATGTATAATAAGTGATGAGTCAAATATTTTATACTTATGAAAGTAAAAATTTAAAAGTAGACATGTTTAGTGAAAAATTATATGTCCTGGTGGCTCAATGCTAAAGAATCCACCCAGCTATGTAGGATACATGGGTTCAATCCCTGGTTGCAATGATCCCCTGGAACAGGGAGTGGCAACCCACTCCAGTATTCTTGCCTGGGAAACCCTATGGACAGAAGAGGCTGATGGGCTACTGTCCATGGGGTCACAAAAAGTCAGACACAACTTAATGACTAAAGAACAACAGAATAGAAAAGATTGTAAAAATACAGGAAGCAATGATATGTGTAGGTCCTCAATTAAACTATGTTTTATAAGGGTTTTTGATGATGTAAGAAATTTTTTTTTTAATGAAGACCCACAGATCTAAATGCAACCAGTGTGTACTTGGAATATCACGAGTACAGCTGATTTTATTTTTAGAATAATTTTGTAAAATATATACGTATACTATTTAACCCACACAAAGTTATTTCTAAAATGAGCTATAAAGAGATTTCCTTATTCCATTTTGTTTGATTTCTGGATTACTTTATAATTATTAATTTTATCTTTGCTGCTGCTGCTAAATCGCTTCAGTCGTGTCCGACTCTGTGTGACCCCATAGACGGCAGCCCACCAGGCTCACCTGTCCCTGGGATTCTCCAGGCAAGAATACTGGAGTGGGTTGCCATTTCCTTCTCCAATTCATGAAAGTGAACAGTGAAAGTGAAGTCTGTCAGTCGTGTCCAACTCTTAACGACCCGATGGACAGCAGCCCACCAGGCTCCTCCATCCATGGGATTTTCCAGGTAAGAGTACTGGAGTAGGACGCCATTGCCTTCTCCAATTTTATCTCTATATCCTCTATAACACAGAAAGTATATTGTGGAAAAAAGTTCTTTGTATCTTAAGCATAAATGTCAGAATCACCAAGATTATTCCTTCTCTCTAGGAAATGCACATAGGGAAAGAAAATCTAAATAACCATAAATATATATATTAATGGGAGCTTTGATTTGACTGAGAACATAGCTTGGGTTTCATAAGCCTCTTGTGTAAATAAAGCATTTCTTTTCAAGTTATTTGATTTCTTTTTTCATTTTCTTTATCATATAAACAAGAGCTTCCTGTCAAAGAATGTCATTTCTACCTATTTACACTAATCAAATGAAAACTGATCCATATGCTACCCCACAGGGAGTTTCCATCTTGGTTTATTTGTTCTTTTAAAAAACAGAATTGAGGATTTTGTGAAACATTTGAATCAGCTATTTGCTGCCTTTCTCTCATGTTATACATAAATTGTATTTCAGTTTAGTTCAGTTCAGTCACTCCGTCATGTCCGACTCTTTGTGACCCCATGAACCGCAGCACACCAGGCCTCCCTGTCCATCACTAACTCCCGGAGTCCACCCAAACCCATGTCTATTGAGTTGGTGATGCCATCCAACCATCTCATCCTCTGTCGTCCCCTTCTCCTCCTGCCCCTAATCTTTCCTAGCATCAGGGTCTTTTCCAATGAGTCAGCTCTCCGCATTGGGTGGCCAAAGTATTGGAGCTTCAGCTTCAACATCAGTCCCTCCATGAACACCCAGGCCTGATCTCCTTTAGGATGGACTGGTTGGATACTCTTGAAGCCCAAGGGACTCTCAAGTGGCTTCTCCAACACCACAGTTCAAAAGCATCAATTCTTCGGTGCTCAGCCTTCTTCACAGTCCAACTCTCACATCCATACATGACTACTGGAAAAACCATAGCCTTGACTAGATGGACCTTTGTTGGCAAAGTAATGTCTCTGGTTCTTAACATGCTCTAGGTTGGTCATAACTTTCCTTCCAAGGAGCAAGAATCGTTTAATTTCATGGCTTTAATCACCGTCTGCAGTGATTTTGGAGCCCCCCAAAATAAAGTCAGCCATTGTTTCCACTGTTTCCCCATCTATTTGCCATGAGGTGATGGGGCCGGATGCTATGATCTTAGTTTTCTGAATGTTGAGCTTTAAGCCAACTTTTTCACTCTGCACTTTCACTTTCATCAAGAGGCTTTTTAGTTCTTCTTCACTTTCTGCCATAACAGAGCAGTTATAAATGGCACCCTGCTATCTTTATAAAAAAGAACATTTTCAAACTTTTTCTGCATTCCCAGCAGAAGACAGAAATCAAACCATGAATGAAGAAACAAAGAAGAATACTTTGAACACAATGTATTAGAAAAGATCTCTGTTTTGATATCTTAAACTCTGGTCTGTTTTCTAGCTAAAAGTTTCTATTATGGAAAACAGGTAAATCAGAAACACTACATTTAATTGGCATTCTCCATCTATAAAATGACTTACTGACTCTATAATCCTATGAATTTTACCCAAGTACAAGAAAACATTTTTGTTTCTACATTTACATGCTATGAATTCTCTATTACTTTTGAATTTGAAAATCCAACATGGTGGATTAGTTTTAGATGATATCTAAAAATAGCAGATTTAGTGTAATATAGGTACTAAAAAGCAGTGAATATCTACTTCAAATCATTTTAACTTAATGTAATTTTTAGTTTTTGTGGGATCTAAATTTTCCAACCAAGTTGAACCTTTGCCCCTTGTAGTGGAAGCACAGACTTAACCACTGGACAACCAGGGAAGTCCCAGTCATTTTTAAAGCTACTGCAAAATATACCAGTTTAGTGATGGAATGTATAACAAAACCATATCTTATAGTTCAGTATTTGATCTCTTTGTTGTTGTTGTTGTTTTTTAAGACTATTTCTTAAAACAGTTTCAAGTTCTCAGCAAAACTGAGAGGAATGTACAAAGTTTCCCTGTATACCTTATGTCTCCACACATGCATTCAGTTCAGTTCAGTCACTCAGTCGTGTCCAACTCTTTGCGACCCCACGAATTGCAGCACACCAGGCCTACCTATCCATCATCAAATCCTGGAGTTCACTCAGACTCGCGTCCATTGAGTCAGTGATGCCATCCAGCCATCTCATCCTCTGTCGTCCCCTTCTCCTCCTGCCCCCAATCCCTCCCAGCATCAGAGTCTTTTCCAATGAGTCAACTCTTCTCATGAGGTAGCCAAAGTACTGGAGTTTCAGCTTTAGCATCATTCCTTACAAAGAAATCCCAGGGTTGATCTCCTTCAGAATCGACTGGTTGGATCTCCTTGCAGTCCAAGGGACTCTCAACAGTCTTCTCCAACAGTTCAGAAGCATCAATTCGTCGGCGCTCAACCTTCTTCACAGTCCAACTCTCACATCCATACATGACCACAGGAAAAACCATAGCCTTGACTAGACGGACCTTTATTGGCAAAGTAATGTCTCTGCTTTTGAATATACTATCTAGGCTGCTCATAACTTTACTTCCAAGGAGTAAGCGTCTTTTAATTTCATGGCTGCAGTCACCATCTGCAGTGATTTTGGAGCCCTGAAAAATGAAGTCTAACACCGTTTCCACTGTTTCCCCATCTATTTCCCATGAAGTGATGGGACCGTATGCCATGATCTTCATTTTCTGAATGTTGAGCTTTAAGCCAACTTTTTCACTCTCCTCTTTTATAGCCTCTCCCATTATCAATATTCCCCACTATGGTGGTACATTTGCTACAATTGATGAACATACATTGTCACAGCATAATCACACAATATCCAGTAAACATTGGGTTCACTCTTAAAAATTCTGTGGATTTGGACAAATGTAAAATGACAAGTATCCATTATAATGGGATCATATGGGATATATTCAATGCTCCAAAAATCTTCTGTGCTCTGCCAGTTCACTCCTTTCCATTTTACTCTTGACAACTTGATCATTTACTGTCTCCACAGTTTTCCCTTTTCCAAATGCAATTTAGTTGGACTAGGTTTACAGTCCATGGGGTTGCAAAGAGTTGAATGTGACTGAGTGACTAAGCACATACAGTAGAAAGACATTTCAGATTGACTTTTAATACTTAGTAATATGCATTTAAGGTTCCTCCATGTCTTTTTATGCATTGACAGTCCATTTCTTTTTTGGACTTTTATATTCAATTGTCTGAGTGTACTACAGTTTCTCCATTCACGTACTGAAAGACATCTCAGTTGATTCCAACTATAATTATTCACATGCAAGTTTTTGTGTAGATATGTTTTTAAATTCTTTGGGTATATGCTCCAAAGTGCCTTTGCTGAATCATATAGTACAAATATGTTTAGCCAGCAAATGGTCTTCAGGAGTGGTTGTAACATTTTGAGTTCTCAGCCATGATGAATGAGAATTACTCTTGCTCCATATCCTCAGTAGCATTTTGTGTTGTCAGTGTTCCCGACTTTGTAAGTATGGAGAAGAATATAATTATATTATTTGCATTCCTTGATAACATCTAGTGCAGGGTATCTTTTCATATGCTTATTTGCCATATGCTTATCTTCTTTGGAGAGGTGTCTGTTAAAGAAAGAAAAGGAATCCAAATTGGAAAAGAAGAAGTAAAACTCTCACTGTTTGCATATGACATGATCCTCTACATAGAAAACCCTAAAGACTCCACCAGAAAATTACTAGAGATCATCAATGAATATAGTAATGTTGCAGGATATAAAATCAACACACAGAAATCCCTTGCATTCCTATACACTAATAAGGAGAAAGTAGAAAAAGAAATTAGGGAAACAATTCCATTCACCATTGCAACGAAAAGAATAAAATACTTAGAAATATATCTACCTAAAGAAACTAAAGACCTATATATAGAAAACTATAAAACACTGATGAATGAAATCAAAGAGGACACTAATAGATGGAGAAATATACCATGTTCATGGATTGGAAGAATCAATATAGTGAAAATGAGTATCTACAAAGCAATCTACAAATTCAATGCAATCCCTATCGAGCTACCAGTGGTATTTTTCACAGAACTAGAACAAGTAATTTCAAGATTTATATGGAAATACAAAAAAACTCAAATAGCCAAAGCAATCTTGAGAAAGAAGAATGGAACTGGAGGAATCAACTGGCCTGACTTCAGGCTCTACTACAAAGCCACAGTCATCAAGACAGTATGGTATTGGCACAAAGACAGAAATATAGATCAATGCAACAAAATAGAAATCCCAGAGATAAATCCACACACATATGGACACCTTATCTTTGACAAAGGAGGCAAGAATATACAATGGAGTAAAGACAATCTCTTTAACAAGTGGTGCTGGGAAAACTGGTCAACCATTTGTAAAAGAATGAAACTAGATCACTTTCTAACACCACACACAAAAATAAACTCAAAATAGATTAAAGATCTAAATGTAAGACCAGAAACTATAAAACTCCTAGAGGAGAACATAGGCAAAACACTCTCTGACATAAATCACAGCAGGATCCTCTATGACACACCTCCCAGAATTCTGGAAATAAAAGGAAAAATAAACAAATGGGATCTAATTAAACTTAAAAGCTTCTGCACAACAAAGCAAAATATAAGCAAGGTGAAAAGACAGCCTGCAGAATGGGAGAAAATCATAGCAAATGAAGCAACTGACAAACAACTAATCTCAAAAATATACAAGCAACTTCTGCAGCTCAACTCCAGAAAAATAAATGACCCAATCAAAAAATGGGCCAAAGAACTAAATAGACATTTCTCCAAAGAAGACATATGGATGGCTAACAAACACATGAAAAGATGCTCAACATCACTTATTATTAGAGAAATGCCAATCAAGACCACAATGAGGTACCACTTCACACCAGTCAGAATGACAGCGATCCAAAAGTCTACAAGCAATAAATGCTGGAGAGGGTGTGGAGAAAAGGGAACCCTCCTACACTGTTGGTGGGAATGCAAACTAGTACAGCCACTATGGAGAACAGTGTGGAGATTCCTTAAAAAACTGGAAATAGAACTACCTTATGACCCAGCAATCCCACTGCTGGGCATACACACCAAGGAAACCAGAATTGAAAGAGACACATGTACCCCAATGTTCATCGCAGCACTGTTTATAATAGCCAGGACATGGAAACAACCTAGATGTCCATCAGCAGATCAATGGATAAGAAAGCTGTGGTACATATACACAATGGAGTATTACTCAGCCATTAAAAAGAATACATTTGAATCAGTTCTGATGAGATGGATGAAACTGGAGCCGATTATACAGAGGTAAGCCAGAAAGAAAAACACCAATATAGTATACTAACACATATATATGGAATTTAAATAGATGGTAATGATGACCCTGTATGCAAGACAGCAAAAGAGACACAGATTTGTAGAGTGAACTTTTGGACTCAGAGGGAGAGGGAGAGGGTGGGATGATTTGGGAGAATGGCATTGAAACATGTATACTATCATGTAAGAAACAAATCGCCAGTCTATGTTCAATGCAGGATACAGGATGCTTGGGGCTGCTGCACGGGGATGATCCAGAGAGATGAAATGGGAGGTGGGAGGGGGTTCATGTTTGGGAACGCATGTACATCCGTGGTGGATTCATGTCAATGTATGGCAAAACCAATACAGTATTGTAAAGTAAAATAAAGTAAAAATAAAAAATTGAAAAATAAAATTCAAAGAACAGTGAAAATTAAAAAAAAAGCAAAACATTTCGTTCCTCGTCTTACAATCTTGATCAATTTACCATTAAATGAAATAGATCTCTGTAGTGTAATATAAGGAGAAGGCCATGGCAACCCACTCCAGTACTCTTACCTGGAAAATCCCATGAGCGGAGGAGCCTGGTGGGCTGCAGTCCGTGGGGTTGCTAAGAGCTGGACACAACTGAGAGACTTCACTTTCACTTCTCACTTTCATGCATTGGAGAAGGAAATGGCAACCCACTCCAGTGTTCTTGCCTGGAGAATCCCATGGATGGGGAAGCCTGGTGGGCTGCTGTCTATGGGGTTGCACAGAGTCAGACATGACTGAAGTGACTTGGCAACAGAAGCAGTTTAATATAAAGAATAGCAAAAAATAATGATTTGTCCAATTAAAGCTATTTATACCATGGGGAACAGATATAACAAACAAATAAAATTAAAGTTAAAAAAAGTCTTTGGATCATTTTAAAAATTTGTTTGTTTTCTTAATGTTGAATTTTAAGAATTCTTCCTATATTTTGGATAACAATCTTTTATCAGATGTGTCTTCTACAAATATTTTCTCTTGGTCTATGACTTATATCCTCATTCTCTTGACTTCTCTTTCACAGAATAGATTTTTGTTTTAAAATTATTTATTTATTTGGCTACACCAGGTCTCACTTGTAGCATGTGGACTGGTCTTTAGTGGTGGCATGAGAACTCTCAGTTGCAGCATGTGGGAACTCAGTTGCAGCATGTGGGATCTAGTTCCCTGAAGAGAGATTGAGCCCAGGCCCCTGCATTGGGAGAACAGAGTCTCAGCCACTGGACCACCAGGAAAGTCCCTAGATAATTTTCTTTTTTTTTTTTTTTTTTTTTTAGTGAAGCTCAGTTTGTCAATTGTTTCTCTCATAGGTTGAACTTCTGGTGTTGTTCCTAAAAGGTCATCATCATACCCAAGTTTATCTAGGTTTCCTTCCATGCTATCTTCTGGGAATCTTAAAGTTTTGTATTTGATATTTATGTCTCTGATCCATTTTAGGTTAGCTTTTGTGAAGGGTGTAAAGTCTATGTCTAGATTCATATATTTTTTTTTTTCTTTTTGGCATATGGATGTCCAGTTTTTCCAGAACCATTTTTTGAAAACACTATACATTGTAGTGTTTTTGCTCTTTTGTAAAAGATTATTTGATTATATCTGTGTCTATTTCTGGCCTCTCTAGCACTACATTCATTTATTTTTCTTTTCCTTTTTAATTTTTCAGTTCAATTTTCTGTGTTTTGATTTCTGTAGTGCTATAGTAAGTCTTGAAGTTAGGTAGTATCAATCTTTCTATTTAGTTTTATTCCTTCAGTATCAAGTTGATGATTCTGGGTCTTTAGCCTCTCCATATTAACTTTAGAATCACATTGTGCATAGCTATAAAGTATTAATAACTTTCTGGGATTTTGATTGGGATTGCATTGAATCAATAGACCAAGTTTTTCAGCACTGATGTCTTGACAACATTGAGTCTTCCTATTCATATACAGGGAATATCTTGCTGTTTAATTGTTACTTGATTTCATTCATCAGACTTTTACAGTTTTCCTCTTATAGATCTTGGACATATTTTGTCAGATTTATAGCTAAGTATTCTATTTTAGGGGATACTAGTATAAATGTTAATATGTTGCTGTGTATTTTAACATTTCAATTTTTTGTTTCTGGTAAACAGGAAAGCAGTTGACTTTTTCCATAGTAACTTTGTATTCTGCAACCTTGCTATAGCGGCTTATTAAATCCAGATTTTTTTGTTGTTGTTAACTTTTTTCTGATTTTCTAAATAGAAAATCATGTCATCTGCAAATAAAGACAGTCTTATGTCTTCCTTTCCAATCTGTATAGCTTTTCCCCCTTATCTTGTCCTTGTGCATTAAGTAGGATTTCTAATAAGATATTGAAAAGAAGTGGTGATTTTTCTTCTTCACCCCATTTATTGGATGGACTATATTAATCAATTTTCAAATGTTTAACCAGTTTTGCATATCTGGGATAAATCCCCCTTGGTTATGGGGTGTAATTCTTTGTTTACATTGTTTACTCATATTTTGTTGTGAACTCCTATCTCTATGTTCATGGGAGGTATTTATTTATAGTTTTTATCATAATTTCTTTGTCTTTTTTTTAATACTAGGGTAATACTGGCCTTATGGGATGAAATAGGAAGTATTCCCTTTGCTTCTATCCTCTGAAAAAGATTGCAGAGGATTAGTACAATTTTTTTTTTTTTTTCTTAAACATTCAGTGAAATCACTAGTGAATCCATCTGGGCCTGGTGCTTTCTGTTTTTGGAGGTTATTTGCTGTTATCCAACATTTGCTTAATAGGTGTAGGCAAATTCAAGTTATCTATTTTTTCTTGTGTTAGTTTTAGAAAGCTGTTCCTTTAAAGAATGAATCGCCAGTCCATGTCTGACGTAGGGTGCAGCATGCTTGGGGCTGGTACATGGGGATGACCCAGAGAGATGTTGTGGGGAGGGAGGTGGGAGGGGGGGTCATGTTGGGGAACGCATGTAAGAATTAAAGATTTTAAAATTAAAAAAAAAATAAAATTAAAAAAAAAAAAGAATTGGCCTATTTCATATAGGATCAATTTTGTGAGCATAGCATTCTTTATTGTATTCCTTTATTATCCTTGGGCTTCCCTAGTGGCTCAGATGGTAAAGAATCTGCCTGCAATTCAGGAGACCTGGGTTTGATCCCTGGATTGGGAAGATCCTGGGCAACCCACTGCAATCCCATGGACAGAGGAGCCTGGCAGGCTGCAGTCCGTGGGGTCACAAAGAGTAGGGCACAACTGAATGACTAATACTTCTTATTTCTTTCTTTATTATCCTTATAATGCCCATAGGATCTGTAATGATATTCCCTGTTTTGTTTCTGATATTAGCAATTTGTGTCCTTTTTCTTTTCTTCTCAGTTATCCTGGCTGACTTAACCATTTTAATTATCTTTTCAAATAACAAGCTTTTGGTTTTATAGATTTTTTTCTTGATTTCTTATTATTAATTTCATTGATGTTTGCTCTTATTTTTGTTATTTCTATCCTTTTGCTTAGCTTGAATTTATTTTATCTACTATTTTAGTTTCCTATAGTAGCATCTTAAATATTAACTGTGTATCATTTTTATAATTTATGCATTAATTTCTATAATTTTCTCTACTGCTTTTGCTACATCTTATACATTTTGATGACTGTATTTTTACTTTCATTTTATTAAAATATATTTTAATTTCTCTTGAGGTTTCTTCAACTTATGTGTTGTTTAGTAGTATGTTGTTTAATTTCTACATATTATGTTATTTTCCAATTATCCTTCTTCAACTGATTTTTAGTTTAATTACATATAGTATGGTATGACAGAAGAGATGGTATGGTTCCCATTTTGTGATGTTTTTAAAAAATTGTTAAAGATGTATTTTGTTCTCATAATGTGGTTTATTTTTGTGAAAGCTCCATATGATCTTGAGAAGAATGTGTAGTTTACTGTAGTTGGATGATGTTATCTATTTTGCTGTTTCTCTGTCACTATGTCATGTCCAACTCTTGTGTCCCCATGTACCAGGGTCCTCTGTCCTTTGCTGTCTCCCAGAGTTGACTCAGGTTAATGTTCACTGAGTTGGTGATCCTGTTATCTATAGATGTCAGTTATATCAAGAAAGGCAATGCCAAAGAATGCTCAAACTACCGCACAATTGCACTTATCTCATACACTAGTAAAGTAATGCTCAAAATTCTCCAAGCCACGTTTCAGCAATACATGAACCATGAACTTCCAGATGTTCAAGCTGGTTTTAGAAAAGGCAGCAGAACCAGAGATCAAATTGCCAACATCCGCAGGATCATCGAAAAAGCAAGAGAGTTCCAGAAAAACATCTATTTCTGCTTTATTGACTATGCCAAAGTCTTCGACTGTGTGGATCACAATAAACTGTGGGAAATTCTGAAAGAGATGGGAATACCAGACCACCTGACCTCTTGAGAAACCTATATGTATGTCAGGAAGCAACAGTTAGAACTGGACATGGAACAACAGACTGGTTTCAAATAGGAAAAGGAGTATGTCAAGGCTTTATATTGTCCGCCTGCTTATTTAACTTATATGCAGAGTACATCATAAGAAATGCTGGGCTGGAGGAAGTACAAGCTGGAATCAAGATTGCTGGGAGAAATATCAATAACCTCAGATATGCAGATGACACCACCCTTATGGCAGAAAGTGAAGAGGAACTAAAAAGCCTCTTGAGGAGAGTGAAAAAGTTGGCTTAATGCTCAGCATTCAGAAAACTAAGATCATGGCATCTGGTCCCATCACTTCATGGGAAATCAATGGGGAAACAGTGGAAACAGTGTCAGACTTGATTTTGGGGGGGGGGGGGTTCCAAAATCACTGCAGATGGTGACCTCAGCTATGAAATTAAAAGACGTTTACTCCTTGGAAGAAAAGTTATGACCAACCTAAATAGTATATTCAAAATCAGAGACATTACTTTGCCAACAAATGTCCATCTAGTCAAGGCTATGGTTTTTCCAGTAGTCATATTTGGATGTGAGAGTTGGTCTGTGAAGAAAGCTGAGGACTGAAGAATTGCTGCTTTTGAACTGTGGTGTTGGAGAAGACTCTTGAGAGTCCCTTGGACTGCAGGGAGAATGATGCTGGGAATGATTGAGGGCAGGATGAGAAGGGGACGACAGAGGATGAGATGATTGAATGGCATCACCAAATCAATCAACATGGGTTTGGGTGGACTCTGGGAGTTTGTGATAGACAGGGAGGCCTGGCATGCTGTGGTTCATTGGGTCGCAAAGAGCTGGACACGACTGAGCATCTTAACTGAACTGAACTGAACTGAATGATTAAAGCAGTAAGCACTTTTTTTGTGTATTTGTTACCCATAAAATATATCATTTTTGTGAAAATGTCTCTTCATGTTCCTGTAATTTTTCTTTTATGTCTTCTCATTGTTGATAATTAATATCCTTAGCTACAAATTTGATATATATACATGTATATATATATATATATATATATATGCAATATATATATGCATGTATGTATCTATCTGGACTTCCTAGTGGCACTAGTTGTAAAGAACTGGCCTGCCAATGCAGAAGACATAAGAGACATGGTTTCAATCAATCCCTGGGTCAAGAAGATCTCCTGGAGGTGGGGATGGCAGTGTACTCCAGTATTCTTGCCAGGAGAATCACATGTATAGAGGAGCTTGGCAAAATACAGTCCACAGGGTCACAAAGACCCTGCTATTTGTCATGCAGTGATAGGGCTGGATGCCTCAATCTTTCTTTTTTTTTTTTTTTTAATAGTCTTAAACCAGATTTTTCACTCTCCTCCTTCACCCTCATCAAGAGACTTTTTAGTTCCTCTTCATTTTCTGCCATTAGAGTGGTATCATTTGCCTATCTGTGGTTGTTGATGTTTCTCCCACCTATCTTGATTCCTGCTTGTAACTCAGGTAGCCCAGCATTTCTCATGATGTGCCCACTGTATAGGTCAAACAAACAGGGTGCCAGCAGACAGCTGTCATTTTGATCCATTTAATCTTCATTTCAGTTCTGTCATCAAGGGGTGATTTGCTTTACCTTTGGTAAAAGATGATACTTACCTTACTTATGATAAAAGATAATAAATTGAGGAATAAGAAATATTTTAAGCATTTATTTGAGCAAAAATTAATTGAGACCAGACAGCCCTGCACTGAAAACGGTTGGGAGCAGCATATTGTGTAGGAGCTCAAGGAAAGATTTACAAAAGCAAGAACATCATATGACTGAGTATCACTTAATGCCTATTTGACTGTGGTTGGTTGGTCTTACATTTCCATTTTATAAACCAAGAAGCGTCTAGAGCCTTAGATTTTGGTTTGCTTACATATGCCTCCATGGCAATAAAGCCATTTCAGTCTACTAGCATCCTTGTATGAAATTTACTCAGCTGTGTCCAACTCTTTGCTACCCATGAACTGTAGCCTTCCAGGCTCTTCTGTCCATGAAATTCTGCAGGCAAGAATGCTGGAGTGGGTTGCCATTCCCTTCTCCGGGGGATGCTCCTGACCCAGGGATAGAACCCAGGTCTCTCACAATGCAGGCAGATTCTTTATCATCTGAGCCACCAGGGAAGCCCACAGCATCCTTACTGAATTAATTTAACACCTAACTCACAGTTGTGCAGATTAAAGGAATTAATGCAAAGAACTTCCGATCAAGGGTAGCATATAGTGAGGGCACATGATCTATGAGCCGGTCCATCAGAATATCTAACTTCAAAGTAGTAGGTTGTCTATCCATCTCTCCTTTACCCTCTTAAATTCACAGAGGGTTATTTATCAGATAACTAAATGACAAGTAATTAAGTCATAAATAGCATATATGTTGAAACCAAATTGTTAGAAGAAATATGTTACTAACATTTTCAAAATAGAGACAACTTGTGGCTAAGGAGTTTCTTATATTTTTCAGTTACTTGAAGCACAGTCTCGGAAGTGCTTCTCTAGCTGTAATGGTACATAAAAATGATTAGCTTTCAAAACTTTTGCCATACAGCATACAAAGAGAAACAAAGGTATAGGCCTCATTCCTTTTTTCTGTCTAAAGAAAGTGTTTCCTTTAGGCCACACAGAGCTTGTCATTCAGTTGCATCTGGAAAGAGCCCAATTCTAAACATAACTTGTATTTTCCTTGGAATATAGAAGGGACATTTAATTTACATTTTGTCATATTTCTGTGTTTCTTAGCACATCAGGTTTCCATTCATCAAAGTAGGATAATTTTTCACATAGACCATAGCAGAAAGCAAGTGTCCTTGTCATTCCCATTACCTGTCTCTAATCTCTCTTCCACACAACCCTCAAGCATTATCAGCTTTAGAGGAGAGTAAATTGAAAAATCAAAGAATGATTTTTAAATCTGTGCACAGCTGCACTAAATAACGAATTCTATAAAGGGGCCTCCCTGCGCTTTCTTTTCTCTTTCATAAGGTTTCGTGATAAAAGAATGCCTACCAGGGACAAAGGGATTCAAGCTTTCAGTGAGCAGAGCTCTCTATTCAGACCAGACACAGACCTCTGGATGATTGACAGGGGTTTCCACCTCTTCTCTATTCCCCAGCATCCAGCACACCCAGATGCAAGTCTCTTGGTCCCTGGTGGGCTGTCTGGATAGCAGTCTCTCAAGTAATTTTAGAGCTTATCAATGGGTTACAGTTTGACCTCTAATGCTAAACTCCTGGGTAAAAATGATACTGTTAATAACTTTTTCTTAGTCTAGAAAATTATATAAAAAAAGAAATCATGTCATAGAGTTTTTATGGCTTCTTGTTAAAATTTTCCACACATATGTATGTGAGAAAACATTTAAAAATAACTTATCTGTGAATACTATACTCTAATACTCAGTCGTCCTAGGGCAAATATCAGTTAAATAAATCCCTAGCATATGGGATTAATAACTCAGGTAAGTTTGAAATGGTTACAGCTGGTTACATAAAATATTACAAGGCAAACTGACATTTATTTATTGTGATATCATAGAAAAACACCTTCATTTGTACCCAGAATGAATCAATCAAATTTCATTTAGAAACTGAGAATGTATGGAAATGTGCTACATGATTTGGGGGCTTTATTAAGAGTATTAATGAAGAAGACTGAACAATCTAATACAAGTGCAACTCTAAATTATCTTTGAAAAAAATAGCACATACAAGAATGAATAATTCACAGTATTTTTTAAAAATGACTATGTAATTATGATTAACATATAAAATCTGTATATATTCAGTGTTCACAACCTAATGAGTTTGGAGATAAGTACATACCTGTGATGGAGTTGTTGTTCATTCACTAGGTCGTGTCCAACTCTTTGTTACCCTATGAATTACAGCACACCAGACTTCCCTGACCTTCACTGTCTTCTACAGTTTGCACAAACTCGTGGCCATTGAGTCAGTGATGCCGTTGAACAATTTCATCCTCTGATGCCCCCTTTTCATCTTACCTTCAATCCTTCTCAGCATCAGGGTCTTTTCCAGTGAGTCAACTCTTCATATCAGGTGGCCAAAGTATTGGAGCTTCAGCTTCAGCATCCGTCCCTCCAATGAATATTCAGGGTTGATTTTATTAAGGATGGACTGGTTTGATCTCCTTGCTGTCCAAGGGACTCTCAAGAGTGTTCTCTACCACCACAGTTCAGAAGCATCAATTTTTTGGCACTCAGCCTTCTTTATAGTCAGCTCTTACAACTATACATGACTACTGTGATGGAGTGGGAAATGACAACCTACTCCAGTATTCTTGCTTCAGAAGTTCCATGGACAGAGGAGCCTGGTTGGCTACAGTCCATAAGGTCACAAAGAACTAGACATGACCGAGCAAACACGCACACGCACACTCATCTGTGAAATCATCACTATGATCTATATCCATATTCTCTAAAGAATCCTCCTACCCCAAAGCAATCCTTAAATACAATGCAGGTATTTTATATATATTCTTTTATTGCATGTGAACTTGTGTACACACAGTATATAGTCATTACTTGGTTGTATGAGATAATTTACTTCCTGATGTATTAAAAACTAAAACTAACAGTAAATCAAGGGACAAAATAAGATGAATGATTCCAAAAGGTAGCTTATTGGTTTAATGAACCAGTGTCTACTTTTATTAATTATATATGTGCAATGTTCAATAAGTTCTGAGTGTGAAGCTAATAGAAATCAGTAGACTACCATTTCTCTTTTTGCAAAAAAAAAAAATAATTTTTCTCTTTATATTGTATATATTTATTCTGTGTGGGTCCCTCAAAATGATATGTTGAAGTCATAATTCCTGAGTTCTTTGAAAATGACTTTAATTGGAAATAGGGCATTTACAGATGTAATAAGTTTGAATAGTGCTGGATTAGCATGGGCCCTAAGTTCAAGCACTGGTGTCTTTACAAGACGAAAATCAAGACATGGATACACAGGGAGAGAGTTATGGGAAGACAGGCAGATGGAATTGGAGAGATGGGATTTCAAGTCAAGGAATGCCAGATATTGCCAGCAACTACTCATTGCTTGGAGAAAGACATGAAGCGGATTCTCCTTCAGAGCCACATCCTGATTTCAAACTTTCAGCGTGCAAAACAGTGGAGGAATACATTTCTGTTATGTTAAGCCACCTAGTGAGACAGTCAGTTGTAAGCAGGTTGATAAGTCCGGGGTCCCCAAGGAGGACAAAGGGGTCTGGGGCTCTTGAGGAAGAGATAGGGGTCCGGAATTCTCAAGGAGGAGAAAAGGACAACCTCCCCCCCCCCACCCCCCCTTTTTTTTTCCTCTACATTCCTTGGTCTTCAGTTCAGTTCAGTTCAGTTCAGTTCAGTTCAGTCTCTCAGTCGTGTCTGACTCTTTGTGACCCCATGAATCGCAGCACGCCAGGCCTCCCTGTCCATCACGATCTCCTGGAGTTCACTCAGACTCATGTCCATCGAGTCTGTGATGCCATCCAGCCATCTCATCTTCGGTCGTCCCCTTCTTCTCCTGCCCCCAATTCCTCCCAGCATCAGAGTCTTTTCCAATGAGTCAACTCTTTGCATAAGGTGGCCAAAGTACTGGAGCTTCAGCTTTAGCATCATTCCTTCCAAAGAAATCCCAGGGCTGATCTCCTTCAGAATGGACTGGTTGGATCTCCTTGCAGTCCAAGGGACTCTCAAGAGTCTTCTCCAACACCACAGCTCAAAAGCATCAATTCTTTGGTGCTCAGCCTTCTTCACAGTCCAACTCTCACATCCATACATGACCACAGGATAGTCACATGAAATGTTTTTTTCTTTAAGCTTGGAGCTGATGATTACACAACGAAACAACTCAGTTTAACTCTGCTAAGGATTATTTAACAACAATGTGTCCTACTTGACCACAGTGTCTCCTCCTTGAAAACTTCCAGACTAATCCTATTATCTTCAGTTCAGTTCAGATCAGTGGCTCAGTTCTGTCTGACTCTTTGCAACCTGATGGACTGCAGCACTCCAGGCTTCCCTGTTCATCATCAACTCCCGGAGCTTACGCAAACTCATGTCCATCAAGCTGGTGATGCTATCCAACCATCTCATCCTCTAACATTCCCTTCTCCTCCTGTCCTCAATCTTTCCCAGCATCAGTGTCTTTTCAAATGGGTCAGTTCTTTGCATCAGATGGCCAAAGTATTTGAGTTTCAGCTTCAACATCAGTCCTTCCAATGAATATTCAGGACTCATCTAACTTAGGATGGACTAGCTGGATCTCCTTGCAGTTGAAGGGAATCTCAAGAGTCTTCTCCAACACCACAGTTCAAAAGCATCAATTCTTTGGCACTCACCTTTATAGTCCAACTCTCACATACAAACATGTCCACTGGAAAAACCATAGCCTTGACTAGATGGACATTTGTTGGCAAAGTAATGTCTCTGCTTTTTAATATGCTGTCTAGGTTGGTCATAGCTTTTCTTCCAAGGAGCAAGTGTCTTTTAATTTCATGGCTGCAGTCACCATCTGCAGTGATTTTGGAGCCCCCCAAAAATAAAGTTTCCCACTGTTTTCCATTGTTTCACCATCTATTTGCCATAAAGTTATGGGACCAGATGCCATGATCTTAGTTTTCTGAATGTTGAGCTTTAAGCCGACTATTTCACTCTCTTCTTTTCCTTTCATCAAGAGGCTCTTTAGTTCTTCTTCACTTTCTGCCTTAAGGTTCATATCATATGTGTATCTGAGGTTATTGATATTTTTCCTGAAAATCTTGATTCCAGCTTGTGCTTCATCCAGCCCAGCATTTCTCATGATGTACTCTGCATATAAGTTAATTAAGCAGGGTAACAATATACAGCCTTGACATACTCCTTTCCTGATTTGGAACCTGTCTGTTGTTCCATGTCCAGTTCTAACTGTTGCTTCTTGACCTGCATACATGTTTCTCAAGAGACAGATCAGGTGTTCTGGTATTCCCATCTCTTTAAGAATTTTCCACAGTTTATTGTTATCCACACAGTCAAAGACTTTGGCATGGTCAATAAAGTAGATGTTATTGTGGAACTCTCTCGTTTTTTTGATGATCCAGTGGATTTTGTCAATTTGCTCTCTGGTTCCTCTGCTTTTTCTAAATCCAGCTTGAGCATCTGGAATTTCATGGTTCACATACTGTTGAAGCCTGGCTTGGAGAGTTTTGAAGATTTCTTTGCTAGTATGTGAGATGAGTACAATTGTGCGGTAGTTTTTGCAGTCTGTGGCATTGCCTTTCTTTAGGATTGGAATGAAAACAGACCTTTTCCAGTCCTGTGGCCATGCTGAGTTTTCCAAATTTGCTGGCATACTGAGTGTAGCACTTTCATAGCATCATCTTTTAGTATTTGAAATAGCTCAACTGGAATTCCACCACCTCCACTAGCTTTGCTTGTAGTGATACTTCCTAAGGCCCACTTCACTTTGCATTCCAGGATATCTGGCTCTAGGTGAGTGATCACCCCATCATGATTATCCGGGTCATTAAGATATCTTTTGTGTGGTTCTTTTGTATATTCTTGCCACCCCTTCTTAATATCTTTTGCTTCTATTTGGTCCATACCATTTCTGTCTTTTATTGTGCCCATCTTTGCATGAAATATTCCCTTGGTATCTCTAATTCTTTTGAAGAGATCTCTAGTCTTTCCTGTTCTATTGTTTTCCTGTTTCTTTGCACTGATCACTGAGGAAGGCTTTCTTATCTCTCCTGTTATCTTAATGTGTATATTATGGGAGTGGGTAAGATCTTTCTATTGTTAGTTGTAATCCTGTCATCTTAAAATGTAAATTGTGGGAACAGGTCTAGTAAGATCTTTACAAACTTGAAGCATTCTTTAATTTATTGTAATAATCAATTAAAAAAGTATATAGCTCTCTTGCTAAGACTAGCAAGAGGGGCACTCTCCATCCCCCTTCTGATGTCTATTTAAGAAGCTTTCTCTTTCCCTTTTCATATACTTTAATAAAACTACTACACAAAAGCTCTTGAGTCATCAAACCTGGTCCCTGGTCCAGAAGCTACATCTTCTTCTTTGAAGATCATGAATCCAACACACTGTTCACTGTAAGCTATCACTAGTTTGTAGGTCATTGTTATGGAAACTGTCAGAAACTATTTGATCAAATTTGCCTTTAGTTTTACATATTTTTATATGGTGGTGGATCTATGTTTTATGCTTGCTACATTTGTGGTAATCAATTATATTAATTTCTACCATGGAAATTAAGGACTTTCCCATTATAAAAATATGATTCACTGAAATACTTTTACCATTTAGCTTCATATTTAAATATTCTTTCTCTTCTCTGACTTTCCTTTCCTTTTCTTCCTTTTTCCTTTAATACAAGGTGAGCAGCACAGCTTTTTGGTTCACACAACCAACAGAATGTCTCAATATTACCTTAAATATTTCAACTTTTCTCAAATGATTTAAAATTCCATCTTTATCATGCACTATATTATATATGCCAGTTACTTATGCATCTTCTATTTTGTTTATTTTATCATCCTATTATGGAAAAATTATCATATATTTCTTAATATCATGACGCAACATTTGAATTATTATTTAATTTTTACTTAATTTGATTTTGATATATTGCTTACATAATTAGAAACATGAAAATAATAATAGCTACTATTGTATTTCACCATATTTCTTCTAATATTTGTATGATATATAGTGTCTTAGAGAATTTAATGTGAAAAATGTTCATTGTTCTTACAATCATGTAAGTTAATTCCAATCATACATTTTAGTTAACTGAATTCATAGTATAGAGGTTGTTTTTCTCTGTAATAGTAATAACCATCTGCATTTCCTCTGATCATGTCAATACAGCCTTACATCTCTATACAGAGATAAACCATGATAATTATCAAATATGCTTTTACCTTAAATTATCTCTATAATTATACTCATAAATTTTATAAAATTTTATTACTTTTTATTTTTTGTTTTATTTTCTTAATTTAAATTTATTTATCCATCAGCAGATGAATGGATAAGAAAGCTGTGGTACATATACACAATGGAGTATTACTCAGCCATTAAAAAGAATACATTTGAATCAGTTCTAATGAGGTAGATGAAACTGGAGCCGATTATACAGAGTGAAGTAAGCCAGAAAGAAAAACACCAATACAGTATACTAACACATATGTATGGAATTTAGAAAGATGATAATGATGACCCTGTATGCAAGACAGCAAAAGAGATACAGATGTATATTACAGTTTTTTGGACTCTGTGAGAGAGGGAGAGGGTGGGATGATTTGGGAGAATGGCATTGAAACATGTATAATATCATATAAGAAATAAATTGCCAGTCTAGGTTTGATGCAGGGTGCAGGATGCTTGGGGCTGGTGCACTGGGATGACTGGGGAGGAATGGTGTGGGTGGGGGAGGGGGGGAGGATGGAAGGGAGTTTGGGATTGGGAACACGTGTATTCCTGTGGTGGATTCATGTTGATGTGTGGCAAAACCAATACAATATTGTAAAGTAAAATAATAATAATAATAATAATTAGGTCAAATGCATGTTGCTATGTTATCTGGAGTAATTTATCCTTATTGTTAAGGAATGTGGGATTGCAGCAGTAGCACTATGTCTGGAGGCTAGGGGATTATCTGGGATGACGCTGGTACTTCCATACCCAGGGGTAAAAATTAGTAAACGACTGTAGTAACTCATCCAGGCAGGACCCTCAACACTCAGGTATTTCACATATAACTATTTAAGTTGCACTATCAGTTAAAATTTGCTAATAAACTAAAGATATCTTAAAACTGAGGGGAAATTTAAATAATAAAGGATGACTGTTATAAATAAGGTTATGACAAAGTGAAAATATCAAGAATATGATAGCTATTCATATTCTTGATTTTACTGAATCTATATATGGTTTTTGTATAGATCAGCTATTCTCTTATTTTTTGCCAGTTATTTTATAAAAGATTATTATTGGTAGCTACTTAAATAATTCATTCCTTAGGTTATAGAATATGTAGAGTAGCTGTAATTAGCCAGAAGTGGAATAATTCTCATGCACAAAGAACTACAAAGACTGAGATGACCTTGCCCTTCCAATCTGGGGAGGGACTGAGCAATGTTTTTTTTTTTTTTTCCCCTTGAGCAAGAAATGTATTATGTTGTTACTGTTGTTGCTAAGTTAGAATTTATGGCAAGTAGATAGATATATTTATATATTGAGCAGATAAAGGCTGTTCTGTGTTGCATGTAATCAATTGACATTCAGTGCACATTTTTACTTCCTTCTAGTAGGTAGAGGCTACTCCTTCAGAAGACCCTGGATAGATGAAACACAACAAAACATCTCATCCTTCTTTGCTACCTTTATGCTTGTAAATAATTTCCATTAAATAGATTCACTTCCCAAGTTTGTGTGCAACAGACTTTTCACAGATTTGTTTATTTCTCTTTTTAAGCAAGGCAGCAACTTGATGGTTGAGAAACCACTTTCAATGGTGACAGCAGCTAGACTCAGATTACCTGAGTCAGTAGTACAGGTACCAGCATCATGCATAGCCCTCAGACTTCCACACCTATCCAAACCTTTCCTTACACCTGTTTTCTGAATTAAACCCTATTTTCTTACACATAAAAAAAGTATTTCTGTTTGTTTTTGCAATGCTACAGATGCACTGGAGGTATGAAAAGGAAAAGATGAATTGGAAAAGGGGAAGATTAAAAATGTTTTCACCTATAAGAGGAAGAAATAGGGGAGAAATTGGGAAGTAATGGAAAAAGAAAAATGCATTGTTATGATGAGACATAGTATAAACACTCCTTACAAGTAAAAGTAAAATCATGTGTTTGACTAAAAGTGTTAGAGACAGAATTGAATAAAAATACTGACAAAAAAAAAAAAAAAAAAAAAACAAACCCACCCTGGTAAATCTCATAATTACCCCTCATTTTTCAGTTATTTATATTTTATCTTGAGGTTTAGGTATTTATAATAATCTTCTAGGCCATTCATTTGAAGCTCAAGAGTGATTATTTAAATCTGTAGTTTTACAACTAAAATATGTTTTAGGAAAATATTTTCCTCTGCTCTTTGAGTCTTTTAACTGGATTCATTTAAGTAAATGCATTTGGGTTGTTTATTTTGAGCCTTTCATCTCTAAAGTAAGTGAAAGCTAATTGAATAAAAATATGTGAAATTTAAGTATTAAGATTCAGCTGTAGAAAGATGTTGATTCATTTTATATTAATGCATAAAATGCACTATATGCATTCATATGAAATCACTTTCCTTTTCTTAGCACATTTACATTAAAAATATTTGTAAATTCTCTCTCTGCCCCTTTGAGATGTAAATCTTTTGAAAAAGCCTCCTGCAAATTTTATAACCCAGGATTATCAAGTACTGGGAGCCATCTCTTTGAAATGTTATCATCCAGGAAGAGAGTACAGCTTTATCTTGATTTTATGGGGAAGGCAGGACCCTAACTTAGGTGGATGCCTTTCTCTAAGCTGCAAAACAACCTGTCCAGAGAATAAGAGAATAATTTTCCTTTGGGTGAGTCCAGTGGAAAGCAGGTGGCCTTTGATTTTCCCTCTCTAGCTATTAAAAACTCTCCAGCCTTGTTTCAGTGGTGAAGTGTGAAAGTGGCTCAGTTGTGTCTGACTGTTTGTGACCCCATGGACTATACAGTCCACAGAACTCTCTAGGCCAGAATACTGGAGTGGGTAGCCTTTCCCTTCTCCAGGGGATCTTCCAAACTCAGGGATCATCACCAACTGAGCCACAAGGGAAGCTCTTTGTTTCAGTGAAGTTGAATTCAAACTGAGTTCTGATCTCTTTGTCCTGTTACAATAATTTTGAATAAAGTCTTCCTTTCTTCCTCTCTTTTTGCTTTAACAGAGAAAATATGTGGTTCAGTTCAGTTCAGTTGCTCTGTCGTGTCCGACTCTTTGCGACCCCATGAATTGCAGCACGCCAGGCCTCCTTCTCCATCACCAACTCCCAGAGTTCACTCAGACTCATGTCCATCAAGTCAGCGATGCCATCCAGCCATCTCATCCTCGGTCGTCCCCTTCTCCTCCTGCCCCCAATCCCTCCCAGCATCAGAGTCTTTTCCAATGAGTCAACTCTTCGCATGAGGTGGCCAAAGGACTGGAGCTTCAGCTTTAGCATCATTCCTTCCAAAGAAATCCCAGGGTTGATCTCCTTCAGAATGGACTGGTTGGATCTCCTTGCAGTCCAAGGGACTCTCAAGAGTCTTCTCCAACACCACAGTTCAAAAGCATCAATTCTTCGGCACTCAGCCTTCTTCACAGTCCAACTCTCACAACCATATATGACCACAGGAAAAACCATAGCCTTGACTAGACGAACCTTAGTCGGCAAAGTAATATCTCTGCTTTTGAATATACTATCTAGGTTGGTCATAACTTTCCCTCCAAGGAGTAAGCGTCTTTTAATTTCATGGCTGCAGTCATCATCTGCAGTGATTTTGGAGCCCCCCAAAATAAAGTCTGACACTTTCCACTCTTTCCCCATCTATTTCCCATGAAGTGATGGGACTGGATGCCATGATCTTCATTTTCTGAATGTTGAGCTTTAAGCCAAATTTTTCACTCTCCACTTTCACTTTCATCAAGAGGATTTTTGGTTCCTCTTCACTTTCTGCCATAAGGCTGGTGTCATCTGCATATCTGAGGTTATTGATATTTCGCCCAGCAATCTTGATTCCAGCTTGTGTTTCTTCCAGCCCAGCATTTCTCATGATGTACTCTGCATATAAGTTCAATAAGCAGGGTGACAATATATAGCCTTGATGTACTCCTTTTCCCATTTGGAACCAGTTTGTTGTTCCATGTCCAGTTCTAACTGTTGCTTCCTGACCTGCATACAGATTTCTCAAGAGGCAGGTCAGGTGGTCTGGTATTACCATATCTTGAAGAATTTTCCACAGTTTATTGTGATCCACACAGTCAAAGGCTTTGGCATAGTCAATAAAACAGAAAGAGATGTTTTTCTGGAACTCTCTTTCTTTTTCCATGGTCCAGCAGATGTTGGCAATTTGATCTCTGGTTTCCCTGCCTTGTCTAAAACCAGCTTGAACATCAGGAAGTTCATGGTTCACGCATTGCTGAAGCCTGGCTTGGAGAATTTTGAGCATTATTTTACTAGCATGTGAGATGAGTGCAATTGTGCGATAGTTTGAGCATTCTTTGGCATTGCCTTTCCTTAGAATTGGAATGAAAACTGACCTTTTCCAGTCCTGTGGCCACTGCTGAGTTTTCCAAATTTGCTGGCATATTGAGTGCAGCACTTTCACAGCATCATCTTTCAGGATTTGAAACAGCTCAACTGGAATTCCATCACCTCCACTAGCTTTGTTCGTAGTGATGCTTTCTAAGTCCCACTTGACTTCACATTCCAGGATGTCTGGCTCTAGATGAGTGATCACAGCATCATGATTATCTGGGTCATGAAGATCTTCTTTGTACAGTTCTTTTGTGTATTCTTGCCACCTCTTGTTAGTATCTTCTGCTTCTGTTAGGTCCATACCATTTCTGTCCTTTATCAAGCCCATCTTTGCATGAAATGTTCCCTTGGTATCTCTGACTTTCTTGAAGAGATCTCTAGTCTTTCCCATTCTGTTGTTTTCTTCTATTTCTTTGCATTGTTCACTGAAGAAGGCTTTCTTATCTCTTCTTGCTATTCTCTGGAACTCTGCATTCAGATGCTTATATCTTTCCTTTCCTCCTTGGCTTTTTGCTTCTCTTCTTTTCACAACTATTTGTAAGGTTTCCCCAGAGAGCCATTTTGCTTTTTTGCATTTCTTTTCCATGGGGATGGTCTTGATCCCTGTCTCCTGTACAATGTCACAAATCTCATTCCATAGTTCATCAGGCACTCTATCTATCAGTTCTAGGCCCTTAAATCTATTTCTCACTTCCACTGTATAATCATAAGGGATTTGATTTAGGTCATACCTGAATGGTTAGCATTTTCCCCTACTTTCTTCAATTTGAGTCTGTATTTGGTGATAAGGATTTCATAATCTGAGCCACAGTCAGCTGCTGGTCTTGTTTTTGATTGTATAAAGCTTCTCCATCTTTGGCTGCAAAGAATATAATTACCATAGTTTACCATACACTAAATTGCATATATATCTTTCATTCCTAAACACTGTACGATTGGGTAAAAGTAAATTTTATTTTAATTCTTCCTTCTGTGTTTTGTTTATCCCTGAAAAGTTATGAAAGATTTTGTTGGTTGGTTGGTTTGCACAGTATTTACTATATTTTCCTTGTGCATTGAATGTGCTGGTCTCAGTAAGATACAAGTAAAGCAAATTCATTCAGTTTCATAGCTATTCTTTAAAACTGTTCCCTTGACTTCTTTGCTTTATTTGGTTTACATCCAGATAAAAACTTGGGTATTGTAGAAAGTATCAGCCAGTCAGCCTGTCCAGTTTATTGTCAAAAATTCTTCTGTCATCCCATATCCAGGTTCATGCTTCTTTAGACTGGAAACTGGGAATGAGTGGAGAAGATTAAATGCTTGGGCTTCTCTCTTGCCCTCTTTCCTTTCTTCCTTTCTTGCAAGCTGCTGTCTGTGATCCCTCCGGGGGTCAGGTCTAATGGAAAAATACTTCTGCAACAACTAGGAGAGATACAATCTGGCATATCATGGGCACCAAAGCTGATGCTTTCTTTTAGATGGGGCTTTTCAGCTTCTTCATAAACCCCTTTTCTGGGTTCTTTGAACTATAGTTCCTTGACATGGGTAATGCCTCCTCATAGGCTGTAGTGACCTCCTCCTTATATTCTCTATTTTCCACCGGTCTGTTCCTCTCAGTGCAGTTTTTTTGATGGTGGTGCTTTATAAAATAACTCACATCCAAATAAATAGAGTTTCTATATCAGGGTCACAGAACATATGTAAGGGTCTTTGCTGACCAAAATTTCTGTGTCCAGGCAGGTCTCAGGATAGTCATCTATTCCCTTCCTGCCAGCAAGTATATTGTTGTTTTTAGATTTTTGTTTGCAAATTAAATGGCAATTCCTGATATCTGTATATGCCAAAAGACATACCTAATTCTCTATGTGGTTCTTATAGCATCAGTGTCACTAGAATTAAAGTAAAGGAGAAGTAGTCTCAGTCTTCTTCAAGGGTCCATCCACCCTGGTATCTGATAAATCTCTACAAAAACATTCTTTTTCTGCAGTCATCCTAGTTTCTTCAGTGTCCCTGGGCCAGACATGTAGTCTAGCCTAATTAAAACTCTCTAGATGAGTAACGAGTTAAGATTCTCAAATATTTCATAATAACTTTGCATAACTCAAGTAGATACTGCAAAGTCTTTGTGTGCATTTTAGAGGAACTATATGATTTTCATTATTAAACTGTAGAAGAATACAACTATTTCTCAGTCTTAAGCTCTCTCTCTTCTGATATTCCAAGACAAAGGAAAAGTCATAATTAGTATCCTCTTACAAAGTTTTGCCACTGAAAATATGAATTTTTGGTAACTGACAGCGGCAGCCAGTGCACTGAGCGCAGGCAGTGGCAGCCGGCGCACTAAGTGCGGCCGAGAGCTACCCCACGTCTGAAGTCAGGGGTGGTGGCCGGGAGGAGATACCCTGCGTTTGAGGCCAGGGACGGTGGCAGGGAGAAGCCACCCTCGTCCGAGGTCAGGGGCGGTGCCCGAGGCCAGGGGTGGCACCTGAGGCCAGGGGCAGCAGCAGGAAGGAGCAATAACACACCCGAGGCCAGGGTGGTGACCAGGAGGAGCAACCCCAAGCCCAAGGCCAGCAGCTGATGCTGGGAGGAGCCACCCCGTGTCCAAGGAGTGGTGGCTGTGTGGGCGCAGGAGGGCCTAGAGGAGCCATGCCACATTGAAGGTCAGGAAGGGCGGCGGGAGGAGATACCCCTCATCCAAGGTAAGGAGCAGGGGCTGTGCTTTGCTGGAACAGCCGTGAAGAGATACCCAATGCCCAAGGTAAGAGAAACCCAAGAAAGATGGTAGGTGTTGCAAGAGGGCACCAGAGGGCAGACACACTGAAACCATGCTCACAGAAATCTAGTCAATCTAATCACACTAGGACCATAGCCTTGTCTAACTCAATGAAACTAAGCCATGCCCACGGGGCAACCCAAGACAGGCGGGTCATGGTGGAGAGGTCTGACAGAATGTGGTCCATTGGAGAAGGGAACGGCAAGCCACTTCAGTATTCTTGCCTTGAGAACCCCATGAACAGTATGAAAAGGCAAAATGATAGGATACTGAAAGAGGTACTCCCCAGGTAACTAGGTGCCCACTATGCTACTGGAGGTCAGTGGAGAAATAACTCCAGAAAGAAGGAAGGAATGGAGCCAAAGCAAAAACAATACCCAGTTGTGGATGTGACTGGTGATAGAAGCAAGGTCCAATGCTGTAAAGAGCAATATTGCATAGGAACCTGGAATGTCAGGTCCATGAATCAAGGCAAATTGGAAGTGGTCAAACAGGAGATGGCAAGAGTGGACGTTGACATTCTAGGAATCAGTGAACTAAAATGGACTGGAATGGGTGAATTTAACTCAGATGACCATTACATCCTCTACTGTGGGCAGGAATCCCTCAGAAGAAATGGAGTAGCCATCATGGTCAACAGAAGAGTCCAAAATGCAGTACTTGGATGCAATCTCAAAAACGACAGAATAATCTCTGTTCGTTTCTAAGGCAAACCATTCAATATCACAGTAATCCAAGTCTATGTCCCAACCAGTAACACTGAAGAAGCTCAAGTTGAACAGTTCTATGAAGATCTACAAAACCTTTTAGAGCTAACACCCAAAAAAGATGTCCTTTTCATTATAGGGGACTGGAATGCAAAAGTAGGAAATCAAGAAACACCTGGAGTAACAGGCAAATTTGGCCTTGGAATATGGAATGAAGCAGGGAAAAGACTAATAGAGTTTTGCCAAGAAAATGCACTGGTCATAGCAAACACCCTCTTCCAACAACACAAGAGAAGGCTCTACACATGGACATCACCAGATGGTCAACACCGAAATCAGATTGATCATAACATTTGCAGCAAAACATGGAGAAGCTCTATACAGTCAACAAAAACAAGACCAGCAGCTGACTGTGGCTCAGATCATGAACTCCATTTTGCCAAATTCAGACTCAAATTGAAGAAAGCAGGGAAAACCACTAGACCATTCAGGTATGATCTCAATCAAATCCCTTATGATTATACAGTGGAAGTGAGAAATAGATTTAAGTGACTAGATCTGATAAATAGAGTGCCTGATGAACTATGGAATGAGATTTGTGACATTGTACAGGAGACAGGGATCAAGACCATCCCCATGGAAAAGAAATGCAAAAAAGCAAAATGGCTGTCTGGGGAAACCTTACAAATAGTTGTGAAAAGAAGAGAAGCAAAAAGCCAAGGAGAAAAGGAAAGATATAAGCATGTGAATGCAGAGTTCCAGAGAATAGCAAGAAGAGATAAGAAAGCCTTCTTCAGCCATCGATGCAAAGAAATAAAGGAAAACAACAGAATGGGAAAGACTAGAGATCTCTTCAAGAAAATTAGAGATACCAAGGGAACATTTCAAGCAAAGATGGGCTCGATAAAGGACAGAAATGGTATGGACCTAACAGAAGCAGAAGATACTAAGAGGTGGCAAGAATACACAAAAGAACTGTACAAAACGGATCTTCACAACCCAGATAATCATGATGCTGTGATCACTCATCTAGAGCCAGACATCCTGGAATGTGAAGTCAAGTGGGACTTAGAAAGCATCACTACGAACAAAGCTAGTGGAGGTGATGGAATTCCAGTTGAGCTGTTTCAAATCCTGAAAGATGATGCTGTGAAAGTGCTGCACTCAATATGCCAGCAAATTTGGAAAACTCAGCAGTGGCCACAGGACTGGAAAAGGTCAGTTTTCATTCCAATTCTAAGGAAAGGCAATGCCAAAGAATGCTCAAACTATCGCACAATTGCACTCATCTCACACGCTAGTAATGCTCAAAATTCTCCAAACCAGGCTTCAGCAATACGTGAACTGTGAACTTCCAGATGTTCAAGCTGGTTTTAGAAAAGGCAGAGGAACTAGAGATCAAATTGCCAACATCTGCTGGATCATGGAAAAAGAAAGAGAGTTCCAGAAAAACATCTATTTCTGTTTTATTGACTATGTGGATCACAATAAACTGTGGAAAATTCTTAAAGATATGGTAATACCAGACCACCTAACCTGCCACTTGAGAAATCTGTATGCAGGTCAGGAACCAACAGTTAGAACTGGACATGCAACAATTGACTGGTTCCATATAGGAAAAGGATTACATCAAGGCTGTATATTTTCTCCCTGCTTATTGAACTTATATGCAGAGTACATCATGAGAAATGCTGGACTGGAAGAAACACAAGCTGGAATCAAGATTGCTGGGAGAAATATCAATAACCTCAGATATGCAGATGACACCACCCTTATGGCAGAAAGTGAAGAAGAACTAAAAATCCTCTTGATGAAAGTGAAAGAGGAGTGTGAAA
The DNA here is from genome assembly GCF_042477335.2 of Ovis canadensis. NCBI lineage: Eukaryota > Metazoa > Chordata > Mammalia > Artiodactyla > Bovidae > Ovis > Ovis canadensis. The sequence goes on along the minus strand of NC_091246.1, from coordinate 81,124,484 downwards.
AAGTTGGCTTAAAGCTTGACATTCAGAAAACTTAGATCATGGCATCCGGTCCCATCACTCCATTGAAAATAGATGGGGAAACAGTGGAAACAGTGTCAGACTTTATTTTTTTGAGCTCCAAAATCACTGCAGATGGTGATTGCAGCCATGAAATGAAAGGACACTTACTCCTTGGAAGAAAAGTTCTGACCAACCTAGATAACATATTCAAAAGCAGAGACATTACTTTGCCAACTAAGGTCCATCTAGTCAAGGCTATGGTTTTCACAGTAGTCATGTATGGATGTGAGAGTTGGAATATAAAGAAAGCTGGGTGCCAAAGAATTGATGCTTTTGACCTGTTGTATTGGAGAAGACTCTTGAGAGTCCCTTGGAGTGCAAGGAGATCCAACCAGTCCATCCTAAAGGATATCAGTCCATAATATTCATCAGAAGGACTCATGCTGAAGCTGAAGCTCCAATCCTTTGGTCCCCTGATATGAAGAACTGACTTACTTGAAAGGACTCTGATGCTTGGAAAGATTGAGGGCAGGAGGAGAAGGGAACTGACAGAGGATGAGATGGTTCGATGGCATCGTCGACTCGATGGACATGAGTGTGAGTAAGCTCCAGGAGTTGGTGATGGACAGGGAAGCCTGACATGCTTCAGTCTATGGGGTCACTAAGACTCAGACAAAACTGAGCCTCTGAACTGAACTGAAATATTTTTCTCAAATGCAAAGAGAATTTCTTTGTTATGCTTGGAATGAAAAGATATTTCGGCAATCATTAATTTGTGCTATCATTTACTTTGGTCACCCTTTTATAAAGTCCTATCTTGAATTGTTCCTAAATGTTTGCATACTAAGTTTTGTGTGTCATGTTGTCACTGACATGCTCTACATGTACTCATATATCTTTGCAATTTTTTTCTTTTACATTTTTTAGTTGGAGGAAAATTGCTTTACAAAGTTGTGCTCGTTTCCACTGAACAATGCAAATCAACCATAATTATATATATATATACCTCTCTCTCTTGAGCCTCCTATCTCTCCCCTCAACCCACCCTTGTAGATCATCATAGAGCACCAGGCTGGGCTCCCTGTGTTGTGTATCAACTTCTCACCAGCTATCTGTTTTACACATAGTAAATATAGTATTTACTAGTATATATATGTGAGTGCTGCTTTCTCCATTTGTCCCACTCTTTCCTTCCCCTCCTGTGTTCACATGTGCATTCTCTGTATCTACATCTGCATTCCTTCCCTTCAAATTGTTCATCAATATGGTTTTTCTAGATTGTATATACGTGCTTTAAGATGCTATATTTATTTTCCTCTCTCTGACTTACTTCACTCTGTATTACAGTCTCTAGGTTCATCCACTTCATTAGAAGTGCCTCAGATTTGTTTTTTCATGGCTGAGTAGTATTCCATTGTATATATGTACCACATTTTCTTTTTTTTTCCACAGTAGAAAAGATGTTTCTCAGTTTTTACAATCAATAGCCAGATTTTAAAAGAATAGAAGATAATTACAATTACAAGCCATAGTGGGAACATGATTAACTTAACAATGTAAAGTAATTACATACGATTGGTGTGGTCAAGCAGAGTGATGTGTACCACATCTTCTTTATCCATTCATCTGTCAGTGAACATCTAGGTTGCGTCCATGTTTTAGCTTTTGTAAATAGTGCTGCAGTTTACATTGGGGTACATATATCTTTTAGAATTGTCATTTTCTCATTGGGATACATGTGTATTTTAAAATTATGGTTTTCTCAGAGTGTATCCTAGGTCTTATGGTAGTTTTACTCCTAGTTTTTAAAGGAATCTCCATACTTTTCTCCATAGTAGCTATATCAATTTACATTCCCACCAACAGTACAAGAGAGTTCCCTTTTTCCACATCCTCTCCAGCATTTACTGTTTATAGGTTTTTTGATGATGGCCATTATGACTGATGTGAACTGATACCTTACTATAGTTTTGATTTGCATTTCTTGAATAATTAGTGATGTTGAACATCTTTTCTTGTGTATATTGGCCTTCCTTTGAGGATGACATACCACAATGTATGTCTTCCTTGGAGATAGTCTGTTTAGGTCTTCTGCTCATTTTTTGATTGGGCTGTTAATTTTTCTCATATCAAACTGTATAGGCTGCTTATACACTTTGGGGACTAATCCTTTGTCAGTTGTTTCACTTGCAATTGTTTTCTCTCATTCTGGGGGTTGTCTTTTAATCTTGTTTATTGTTTGCTTTGCAAAAGCTTTTAAGTTGAATTATGTCCCTTTTCTTTATTTTTATTTCCAATACTTTAGGAGGTGGATCAAAGAGGATCTGGTGTGATTTATGTCAAGGAGTGTCTTGTCTATGTTTTCCTCTAAGAGCTTTGTGGTTTCTGGTCTCATTTTTCTTTAATATATTTTGAGTTTATTTATTTGTTTGCATGATGTTATGAAGTGTTTTAGTTTCATTATTTTACAAAGATCTGTTTCAATTTTCCCAGCACTACTTATTGAAGTGAGTGTCTTTCTCTATTCTCTTTTTCAGCCTCCGACAGAGGAGACAGTATATTTTTGCTCCTTTCTCAAAGATAAGATTCACATAGTTGTGCGGCTTATCTCTAGGCTTTCTGTTTTGTTCCATTGGTTTATATTTCTGTTTTTGTATCTTTACTATTAAATATTGATATTTGAAAAATAGATTTCCAGGTTAATCATTCTCTTTTTCTCCCTCCCTCTCTACTTTGCTTTTTTTCTATGATGTCCATCTACTTTAGAAAATAAGGTAGAGCTTTTAGAAGCTTTTCTTACATTAGATGTGAATTATCCATCATAATAGAGTTCAATCTTATATTATTTTACCCAACTGTAATTCTAGATTTTTAATGAGGAATAGAAAGCTAAATTACATTTTAAATGCTAAGCCATCACCCCACATGCATTTTCTATCTACATAAAATTAATCCAATAAAATATAATTTTTGCCATATCAGACTTTTTATATTCACTGCATAAAATTCAAGTATATGGAAGTGAAAATTAATTAGATATATTATGATAACTTCTTTACTTTTTTGTGTGTCTTTATAGCCCAAAATTAGATATGATAACAATTTACAGGAATTAGCTCATGAATTACTTTTTATCATGTAATTTAGATTTGTCTCTCAGAAAACATTAAAAATTTTATTAAGTTAAAACTGAGGGGTAATGAAAATCTTGAGACTATGTAGAAGATAAATGAGAAACTGTAAAACATAAATTCCATAGTTTGAATTACAAGCGTTGTGACTACTCAAACATACTACTTAAAATGAATCTTAAGTAAGCAGCAGGTAATAGACTTGAATATTATTACATGGAGAATCAAAAGATGTTTGCTTTTCATGATTGCTATCATGTTCAGTTATTAAGTTAAAAAAAATTTAAACGCGTTCTTCTGCAGGTTACAATGAAAATTATATGACTACCTTAAAAGACATGAAAATAGTATTTTGTGACAAGATGTTTTTCCAAATGTCATCCAGACAACAGGACATTTCATTGTTCACAGTGAGCAGTGCATGTGTCAATGGGGAGTGAGTAGGGGTGAGAGAATCCATAAGGGAATAAGAAAAAAGAAAACACTTACTTATAATTCAGCTGTATTAATTCCTTACATGCATAAAGCTTAAGAAGAGGTGGCAAGAATACACAGAAAAACTATACAAAAAAGATCTTCATGACCCAGATAATCACGATGGTGTGATCACTCACATAGAGCCTGACATCCTAGAATGCAAAGTCAAGTGGGCCACTGCAAACAAAGCTAATGGGGGTGATAGAATTGCAGTTGAGCTATTTCAAATTCTGGAACAAGATGCTGTGAAAGTGCTACACTCAATATGCGAGCAAATTTGGAAAACTCAGCAGTGGCCACAGCACTGGAAAACATCATTCCATTCCAAAGAAAGGCAATGCCAAAGAATGCTCAACTACAGCATAATCACACTCATCGTGTATGCTAGTAAAATAATGCTCAAAATTCTCCAAGCCAGGCTTCAGCAATACATGAACCGTAAACTTCCAGATGTTCAAGCTGGTTTTAGAAAAGGGTTAAGGAGCCAGAGATGAAATTGCCAATATCCATTGGATCATCGAAAAAGCAAGAGAGTTCCAGAAAAATATCTACTTTGCTTGATTGACTATGCCAAAGCCTTTGACTGTGTGGATCACAACCAACTGTGGAAAATTCTGAAACAGATGGGAATACCAAACCACCTGACCTGCCTCTTGTGAAATCTGTATGCAGGTCAGGAAGCAACAGTTAGAACTGAACATGGAACAACAGACTGTTTTCAAATTGGTAAAGGAGTACGTTAAGGCTGTATATTGTCACCCCGCTTATTTAACTTATATGCAGAGTACATCATGAGAAATGCTGGACTGGAAGAAGCACAAGCTGGAATCAAGATTTCCGGGAGAAGTATCAGTAAGCTCAGATACATAGATAATACCTCCCTTATGGCAGAAAGCAAAGAACTAAAGACCCTCTTGATGAAAGTGAAATAGGAGAGTGAAAAAGTTGGCTTAAAGCTCAACATTCAGAAAACTAAGATCATGGCATCCAGTCCAATCACTTGAAGGCAAATAGATGGGGAAACAATGGAAACAGTGTCAGACTTTATTTTGGGGGGCTCCAAAATCACTGCAGATGGTGACTGTGGCCGTGAAATTAAAAGACACTTGCTTCTTGGAAGAAAAGCTATGACCAACCTAGATAGCATATTAAAAAGCAGAGATTCGCTTACCAACAAAGGTCCATCTAGTCAAAGCTATGGTTTTTCCAGTAGTCATGTATAGATGTGAGAGTTGGAATATAAAGAAAGCTGAGTGCCAAAGAATTGGTGCTTTTTGACTGTGGTAATGGAGAAGACTCTTGAGATTCCCTTGGACTGCAAGGAGTATCAACCAGTCCATCCTAATGGAAATCAGCCCTGAATATTCATTGGAAGGACTGATGTTGAAGCTGAAGCTCCAATATTTTGGCCACCTGATATGAAGAACTGACTCATCGGTAAAGACCCTGATGCTGGGAAAGATTGAAGATGGGAGGAGAAAGGATTGACAGAGGATGAAATGGTTGGATGGCATCACCGACTTGATGGCCATGAGTTTGAGTAAGCTCTTGAAGTTGGTGATGGACAGGGAAGCCTGGCGTTCTTCAGTCCATGGTGTCGCAAAGAGCTGGACATGACTGAACGACTGAACTGAACATTAAACTGCCATTCGTCCATAGAAAGAGATTGAAAGACCTAAGTATATCAATTTGCTAGGAACCAAAGCAAGCAACCTTTAATTCCAATAACAAGTAAATATGTAATACTTTGTGGTTAAAAAAATATTGTCCTCACATTAATACATTTATTAGAATCTCACTCTCCTCATAGTGAAGTATTTTTTTATTGTATTTTTTACACATATGTGAAATGGAACCAGTAGCTAAATAGATTGATTAAAATTACAAAATTAATAGATATTGTGGCTCCTATTGGACAGTAGTTTTTTGGTTTTGAAATATGATGGCCTTCCCACTAAAATCATACTGACTTACCAATATAGTCCACATTTGATAGTTCGCCCTGGGATTTCTTTGGAAGGAATGATGCTAAAGCTGAAACTCTAGTACTTTGGCCACCTGATGCGAAGAGTTGACTCATTGGAAAAGACTCTGATGCTGGGAGGGATTGGGGGCAGGAGGAGAAGGGGATGACGGAGGATGAGATGGCTGGATGACATCACCGCCTCGATGGACATGAGTCTGAGTGAACTCTGGGAGTTGGTGATGGACAGGGAGGCCTGGCATGCTGCAATTCATGGGGTCGCAAAGAGTCGGCCACGACTGAGCGACTGAGCTGAACTGAACTGTTATGGGTCTATTATGACATATTTCATGGAAATAAGTGATAGGGGAATATTCAGTTTTATGGAGGGCAGTTTCAGTGCAGACAATTTTGAAAATCCTCATCTAAGGTACAAACAGTGCATTAAGACATGCCTTAGATCTACATTAAATGGTAGGTATTTGATTTTTTATTATTTGTCTATTTCATTTTAAACTATTTTTTTACTCTAATCTTAAAACCAGAAAAGAAAGTCAAAACACTCTACAATTCTTGTTTGTTCTCCATCAATATCTTCCATAAAAACTAGTGCAGTTTGCAAATTTATATATTTGCAATTTACTGTGACAAATTCATTCCAGATGTGTGACTCACTGTGTTCTATTCACCCTTTACACCCTCTTCTCCAATAAAGTATAGCTAAATATGTTGTTGCTGATGCATGCGATCAGGCTGTTTGCTAGCCAGTATTTGCATGCTCAGAAATGCTGGCTGAGGTTAAAAAATAGTGTATCAGAGTAAGTAAATCTAAGTCAAGAATGTGGTCTTTTGTTTAGTGACTATATTAAGTTTTTAAGAAGTGGCATATTTGCAGGAATATTTTTGTGAAAATTTCAGATGGTTTCACTTAGTGTGATGGAAATGAGGGAGAGCAAAGTCCCTTCTAGTGAAAATGATTTCTTCAATCCTCATGCATCATGAGTCTACAGTTAAGCCTTTGAAGGAAGTACTTGTAGACATCATGTTAGTTGAATGTCCTAGGGTTTAGAAGATTGTATCGTGACAGGGATTTAGTTTCCTAATTCTGCCCTACCTTTCATGTACCATAACATAGCTTTCAGGACAAACACGAACTCCAGATATATTGAAATACTAATAAAAAATAAATATCTATGAATTACATAAACAAAAGGAAATCAGTCCTGAATATTCATTCGAAGGACTGATGCTGAAGCTGAAGCTCCAATACTTTGGCCACCTGATGCGAAGAACTGACTCTGGAAAAGACCCTGATGCTGGGAAAGATTGAAGGCAGAAGGAGAAGGGGACAAGAGAGGATGAGATGGTTGGATGGTATCACCAACTTGATGGACATGAGTTTGAGTAAACTCCAGGAGTTGGTGATGGACAGGGAAGCCTGTCGTGCTGCAGTCCTTGGGATTGTAAAGGGTCAGACATGACTGGGTGAATGAACTGAACTGGCTTTCCTTGAATAGCTCAGTGCAAAAACAGAATACTTCAGAAAGATTAGATAGATTTTGGAGTTGTAGTAGACAGTTGAGTTTTCACTGATTTTTTTTTTTTTTTGCATAAAGTGGGGTTTAGAGTAGAAATGTTGAGTCAGCAATGTGTGTGTGTGTGCTTTATGATATCTGTATGGTAGTTAAAGGGCTCACCAAGTGGCTCAGTGGTAAAGAACCTGCCTGCCAATGCAGGAGACTCAGGAGATGTGGGTTCACTCCCTGGGTCAAGAAGATCCCCTGGAGAAGGGAATGGTAACCCACTCCAGTATTTTTGCCTTGGAAAACCCATGGACAAAAGGAGCTTGGAGGGCTGCAATCCATGGGACTGCAGAGTCAGACACAACTGAGCAGGCACACACATAGTAGTTAAATGTACAGATAAAATGAAAGGGATAAGTTGCAGAACATGAAGAAAAGAGGGGATATGAAAGTAACTAGTGAAAGAACTGCTTAAGAAGAAAAATGAAGAAAAAACATTTTGCTGTGAATTTGAAATGGATAGGCAAAACATATAGGTGAAAAGTCTGAAGAGAATGATGAGACAGAAACTAACAAGTGATTTTCAAATAGAATGGAAAAGTGTTAAATAGAGACAAGTAATCAAATAAAATATACCTGTGATTTTTTTCCCCCTTGGAGATTCTTATGGCACTGGTCACTTTTATAAAACACCTTAGGAAATGCTGCATTAGAAGAAATATAATAAATGCCTACTTGATACTGAAACCAAGATAAATGTGAATTAAATAGACTATATGTTTTCAGTTTCATCTGTTAACCTGGATATATAGAAATAAAGATTTGAATGGAGATAAGCTTTGAAGGAACTGCTTTGCAAAATCTTTTGAGGAATTAATGAAGGTGATAGCAGAAAGATGGTTTGTCAGTCAGTATCATAAAGATGGCTTGTCAGTGTCAGAAAGATATGGTGGCATCTTTGGTGCTTCTGTCTACACAGGGTGTTTGAAAACTGTTGTTATGATTGGAAATGAATGCATTCCTCATATAGATGAAGAACAGGGTCACCGTGTACAAAAAGGAAGTGAAATAATTGAAGTGAACAGAAAGATATTTTTGCTAAGACAATGATTATGCCAAGTTTTCAATTCACAGTGATGTGGAGTTTGGATTTATAATAACAATAAGTACAAAAACACTTATAATTTCTAATACAACTTTGATGTTTATCATATTTATGCCTTGCAACCAAACTACATGGCAAGGAAGGATAAATTTTAATCCTCATCTTAAGACACGAAAACTAAGACCTAGACAGGTTAAATAATATTCCATTTTTAAGGTCATGTTTCTAGCATGTAAGAAAATCACATTTTTTTTTTTCCAGGTGATGTGCTAATCCATAGTTTAACACAGTCAAGGAGGTTTGTAGACACTGAGTTCATGGTGTGGAAGTCATGTCATGCTTACTGTAGAAGGATAAAATTATTTTCTCAGTTATGAGTGAGTGAGTGAGTGAAGTTGCTCAGTCATGTCCGACTCTTTGCGACCCCATGGACTGTAGGCCACCAGGCTCCTCCCTCCATGGGATTCTCCAGGCAAGAATCCTGGAGTGGGTTGCCATTTCCTTCTCCAGGGGATCTTCCCGACCCAGGGATCGAACTCAGGTCTCCAGCATTCCAGGCAGATGCTTTAACCTCTGAGCCACCAGGGAAATTATACTAATATTAAATTGCTTAGCACTAAAATTAGCTAAGCTTCATTTAAATCTCCATTTAAATGAAGGTGGCTAACCATAAGAATTGTTTAGTAGTTGATTTCTGCTATGTAATGCCACTCCTAGTGTAAAACAGTAGGAGCTGCATCATTAGTTGTCATTTCTTCCATTCCTCTTCTGAGCGCTAAAGGGTGGAGGGTACTCAGACAGACACAGAGCATAACTAAACCCACAGTGATTTTTGTACAGGAATTTCCAGTAGTTTATAAACCCATTTTGACTAATCTGACCAGCCAAACAGTTGGGAAATAACTCCAGATATTGTTCCAGAGGTGATAAGAAGTGTTAGTTTTACAGCTTGGTTGAATTTCCACACTAGGTGACAAGTTACAGTTTAAAGATGCGAATTCTGCTTCCGGTGTCTACAAAAGTGGCAATATCAGAAAACAGTAAATAATAATGACACTAATCTGGAGAAAACAGGAGGATAGCACAGTACTCAGGAAGAGAGTAGGGGAGATGTAGATAGAGGTTAAGCCATCCCTTTATATTGGTAAATTAGGTTTCAAGGAAGAAGTCGTGGAAAGATGAATTAATGTCAATTTAAAGACATTTATTAAGTGCATAAAGGATAGAGTTTATGTTATTTTGGTAGGTAAATCTATACAGTGTTTAGTACATAATACACTGTAACTTCAGAACAATGTTAAATGAATAAGGAGATCTGTGAATTACCTGCGAGTAGTGATTGTTGAATTTCTACTAATACATAAATGGCACCATATTTGGCATGAGGTGGCATGATACATCTCAGCTATTGTTATTATCCTGGAGTTCCCAATGTAGTAGGTGAGAAAAGCCTATTTGTTTCATAGAGGACTAATAAAAGGTAACCATTAGCTAACTTACAAAGCAGAATATACTAGAAACAATCATGTTACAGGATTTGGAATTTGGAAAGATAGTTTCTTTAGGAAGATCAGGGAAGACTCCTTGCAGGGGTTGATATTTTAATTGTCTTATATATATATAATTTTTTTGAAAACAAAATTCAGAAAAGTCAACTTAGTAATAATGGATGCAGCAGAAAAGGCAAGAAAAATGTCGTATAGATGTGAAACGGCAAATAACAAGTACTATGTTTTAGTTGGAGAAGATCAAAATAGGAAATTACTGGATCAAAATAGAAATCATACTTAGAAAAATATTAAATAATTACTCTATTCCTTGTGTTTTACATATTATATCACATTTATTCCTAATAAAATTACAATGTATAATTTAATACAAAGTTCAAAAGTGAGAAAAAAGATACTTTATAATTTTAAGCAGTGTGTAGTATATATTAGAGATATGAGTTATACTCAAGAGGATCTTAAAACCCAAGCCTTGCTGTTTCAACAAATACATTATTCCTGGAAATTTATATATAGAGTTTAGAACTAGTTTATAGAAGACTTGACCACTACGGGTGGGTTATTGAATTTCTTGTCTAATCCCTAGGGGAAAATGGAACTTCATTTTAAACAAAGAAAACTATAACAATAGAAAAGATTTAAGCAGGTGGGAGGGTGAAAATACGTATGTCAAGATGAAGGCAACAGTGAAGGAACAGTGCACAGTAAAAAGAAAAACCACAAAGTGGATGGAGATGAAAAGATTCTGAATGCATCATTCGTCTTTTTGAATAAACGAGGATTGACTGAGAGATAGAAAGCAAATGTTGCAGCATCAAACATCTCTACTGCTTTGCCATCTTGGAGAAATGATTTAAAATCTTGAACCTTACCTTTCTTACCTGTAAAATGAAGTTAGTCATAAGACCTATCTCAGAATTGTTATCTCATTTAAAATAAATAACTTATGAGAATACTTTGTACCATTTTGGCACATGGTAATCACAAAAAGACAGTCACTCGTATAATTGTCATTATTGTCTTTGTATTATCATTTCTCATTATTATTATTTTATTTCTATACCTAAAAGTTGGAGAAGGAAATGGCAACCCACTCCAGTATTCTTGCCTGGAGACTCCCATGGACAGAGGAGCCTGGTGGGCTACAGTCCATGGGGTCGCAAGAGTCAGACATGATTTAGCGACTAAACCATACCAAGAAGTATATTTTACTTCTATACCTACATACCTTCTATACATTATTTTACTTCTGTACTCGTTGAAAGAGACCCTGATGCTGGTAAAGATTGAGAGCAGGAGGAGAAGGGGGTGACAGAGGATGAGATGTATGGATGGAGTCATTGACTCAATGGACATGAGTTTGAGCAAACTCTGGGAAATAGTGAAGGACAGGGAAGCCTGGCATGCTGTAGTCCATGGGATTGCAAAGAGTCAGCCACAACTGAGCGACTGAACAACAATACCTACATTCACATAATCTAAGAGTCATCAGCATGGATTCTGATAAATGATCTGGTAAATAGTTAGATTTGCCTTATTATTCCAAAATGGTTTGCATATTTTATTTTTCAGGAGAAATCTGTGGTTAATGTAGGAAAAGAAATAACCTAATAACATCCCTGCTATAAAGTTAAGAGTTCTTGTTTCTATGTTGGTTACCCTAAATATTAGTATGAATTTTGTTCAGAACTAGAAGCATAAACCTGGGCATCTGGGACTGGTGCTGGGAGCTTCTCACTATATAGCAAGCTAAGGGTTTAAAGATTGCTGTTGGCAGGATACCAGGAAGAAAACCCTCAGAGAAAATTACTTTTAAGAGGTGCTGTTTCCTCTCTGCTTTGATGTGCATACTTCTTTGCCAGATGATAGTAGTCTCCTGGGGAATTACTTCAAGCAATAGGCTTCTACTTATAAAATTTCTCTCTTGGAAACCAGTGGATCTTTCTGGTTGAATAATTTCATTGAGAAAAACATGACAGAAACAATCTGGAACTTAAGTGCACTTAAACTTATGTTTTGTCACTGTGTCTGGCATGCGTGTGTGATGTGCACACACAAACATATATGCACCCTTATTTTCTCAAAAAATATTTCTCTTAAGATGAAATTTTAATTTAATTCTATGAATTATTTATTTATATTACTCAGTATGATGTTTATTAATTTTAAGTTCATTCAACAATGCATATTTGATTAAAATATAATGCAACCAGAATCAGAAATCCAAGAATGAGTGACTGATTACTGGAGGAATAGAATGATGTATACTGAAGTCCTGGGGTACAAGAAAAGGGATACATAGTTTGGGAATCAAGCAATAAATCTCAATCATAATAGATGAGTTGTTGACGATTGTTTATTGAATATGAAATCTTTGATTATCAGAGCCAGGTCACAGAGCTAAGGACAAGTAATAAATCACTGGGTTATTTTTTCTAGCACTGACTCTGCTGCTGCTGCTGCTAAGTCGCTTCAGTTGTGGCCGACTCTGTGCGACCCCAGAGACGGCAGCCCACCAGGCTCCCCCCGTCCCTGGGATTTTCCAGGCAAGGACACTGGAGTGGGTTGCCATTTCTTTCTCCAACTCTGCATTCCATCAAAAAGCTTAACTAAAAATATATTCACCTATTTAGAGGCCAAATTCCTTAAATGTTAGCAAAGCTGGAAATTGGATGTTTCTATCCAAATGCCTCCAGAAATGCCTATTTAGTATTCACCATTAGATGTATCTAAGAGTCCCACTCAGAGTCTTCATCAAACCTAGGTTCACTTCTTGTGTGTGTCATGGATCCAAGAGAAGAGTAATGTCACACTGTCTTTTATAATTAAGTTGGGGTGGTGTGACTGGGTTCTCACAAGTATAATGTGGCCAGTACTGCCACCTACCTGAAAAATACTTTTCCTAATTTTTCCCACCATCCTTTCCCCAACTGCCAAAACAATGTCAGGATGTTCTTCAATAGGAAGAAAACTTGAATATCTGAGCCACACTTAATGCAGAGATGCCTGTGAGAAAAGCCTGACCCAAAAGAGATTAAGACACGAGCAGCATGTAAGTTTGAACAATGTCAAGTCTTTGAGGCTTTGGAGTATGTATCAACTTGTGTTAATTATTCAATCTAAAATAGCTCCCATCCCACCCTTATTTTCTATCCATCACTTTCTAAATGTTTACATTACTTTATATTTTCACCTTATTTACTATCCACTGATATCACATTTATTTTTGTTTGCTGATTTTTTCCCCCTGAAAGCAAGTTTCTTGAGGGCATTATGTTTGTCAGGCATGTTTTGCATTCCAGGAGCCCATAGAAAAATGCTTGTCTATAGCTAGAGTTCAGTCAGTGAAGTGTTGTATAATAAATCATTTCTTAAAAAGTGAAATAACTACTGTTTTAATACCTCTTTTGTATAACAAAGAAAGCAAAGACTTAAGTGGTTTAAGCAGTTTCTCCAAAGTTATATAACTTGTAAGTAAAGGATATGGTCTTAGCGATAATAAATTCTTACACATAATCATTTTATTTGATGAAACTAAATGCAATCATAATGAGGGAGTGAAAAGTAATAGAATATATTTGTACCATGGGGAGAGAAAAGTTTTACTTTATCAAAAGATTTTTTATCGTGAAGAAAAAAATCGGTACTATTCTGAATAGTTCCTGAGAGAATACTTTAGTAGTACTCATAAACTATACTCCCAATTATTATCCTAAATCAGAGAATTAAAGAAAAGTAACTTAGATACATATTATGTAGTTCTACAATTCTATTCTACAGATGAATATCAAGATCCAGAGGAATTAAGTAACTTACCAGGGGGATGTAATAAGTTGCTAACTTAGAACTGAAATCAGGTACAATTTCTAATACAATGCTATTTGAACCATATCATTCTGCCTGGTTAATATACTATGCATAGTTTTCTAAAATTTCCTATGAAAATTGATGGAATAGTTTAAAATTCTCTGAATAGCTTAGAAGAATTACCATATTCCCTGATATTTTAGAGATGGAATATTACAGTTCTCTTATAACAAGAATATAAGAATATAACATTATAAGCCAATGTTATCATACAGGAAAGAACCAAGGAATGGCAACTTTGAGTAAAAAGAAAGAAAACTAGAGAGAATAGTAGCTAACTTTTATTGATATTATATATGGCACTAAGTACTTACTAATTTAACATATGTGATTCTCAGGACAATCAAGTCTTAGATCTTCGTATTGTCTCCATTTTAAGAACAAAAAAACTGATGGATTAAGAGATTAAACATTTGTATATAATGATATAACTAAACTATGGCAAAGCAAGGTTGCTGTGGTTGTTCTTCAGTCACTAAGTTGTGTTCGACTCTTTGTAACCTCATGGACTCTAGCACATCAGGTTTCCATTTTCTTCACTATTTCCTGAAGTTTGATAAAACTCATTTTCATTGAGTCAGTGAGGCCATCCAACCATCTCATCCTCTGTTGCCCCCTTCATCTCCTGCCCTCAATCTTTCCCAGCATCAGAGTTTTTCCAATGAGTTGGCTCTTCGCATTAGGTGGCCAAAGTCCTGGAGCTTCAGCTTCAGCATCAGTTCTTCCAATGAATATTCAGGGTTGATTTCCTTTAGTATGGATTTGTTGGATCTCCTTGCAGCCCAAGGGACTCTCAGGAGTCTTCTTCAGCACCACAATGCAGACACATCAGTTCTTCAGCACTCAGCCTTCTTAATGGTCCAACTCTCACATCCTCACATGACAACTGGAAAAACCACAGCTGTGACTATATGGACCTTTGTTGGCAAAGTGATGTCTCTGCTTTTTAATATGCTACCTAGGTTTGTCATTGATTTACTTCCAAGTAGCAAGTGTCTTTTAATTTTGTCATTGCAGCCGCTATCCACAGTGATTTTAGAGCCCAAGAGAATAAACTGTTCTCTTACTGTTTGTATTTTTACCCCATCTGTTTGCCATGAAGTGATGTGACCGGATGACATGATCTTGGTTTTTTGAATGTTGAGTTGTAAGCTAGCTTTTTCACTCTCCTCTTTCTCCTTCATCACAAGGCTCTTTAGTTCCTCTTCACTTTCTGCCATTAGAGGTGTATCCTCTGCCTATCTGAGATTGTTGATATTTCTCCTTACAGTCTTGCTTCCAGCCTGTGATTTATAAAGCCCAGTATTTCATATGATGTACTCTGTATATTAGTTAAATAAGCATGGTGACAACATACAGCCTTGATGTACTCCTTTACCAATTTTGAACAAGTCCATTGTTCCATATCTGATTCTAATTGTTGCTTCCTGACATGCATACCTGGCTCTTAGGAAGCAGGTTCATCTCTTTAACAATTCTCATCTTTTTAAGAATTTTCCAGTTTGTTGTGATCCACATAGTTAAAAGCTTACACTTAGCTGATGAAGCAGAAGTAGATGTTTTTCTGAAATTCCCTTGCTTTTTCTGTAATCCAGCGGATTTTGGCAATTTGATCTCTGGTTCCTCTGCCTTTTCCAAATCCAACTTGCACATCAGGAAGTTCTCACTTTATGTACTGTTGACCCTAGCTTGAAGGATTTTAAGCATTGTTTTGCTAGCATGTGACATGAGTGCAATTGTATAGTAGTTTGAACATTCTTTGGTATTGCCTTTCTTTGGTATTGGAATGAAAGCCGACCTTTTCTGGTGCTGTGGTCATTGCTGAATTTTCCAAATTTGCTGGCATTTGAGTGTAGCACTTTAACAGCATCATCTTTTAGGATCTGAAATAACTCAGCTGCAATTCTGTCACCTCCACTAGCTTTCTTATAATGATGCTTCCTAAGGTCCACTTGACTTTGCACTCCAGGATGTCTGACTCTAGGTGAGTGATCATGCCATCATGGTTATCTGGGTCACTAACACCGTTTTTGTAATGGTCTGTATATTCTTGCCACCTCTTCTTAATCTTTTCTTCTTTTAGGCCCTTGCTGTTTCTGGCCTTCTCTGTGCCCATCTTTGCATGAGATGTTCCCTCTGTATCTCCAGTTTTCTTGAAGAGGTCTCCAGTTTTCCCATTCTATTGTTTTCCTCTATTTCTTTGCACTGTTCAGTTAAGAAGCCTTTCTTATCTCTCCTTACTATTCTGGAACTCTGCATTCAGTTGGATATATCTTTCCATTTTTTCTTTGCTTTCACTTCTCTTCTTTTCTGAGCTATTTGTAAGGGCTCCTCAGACAATCATTTTGATTTCTTGCGTTTCTTTTTCTTTGGGATAGCTTTGGTTACCACAAGCTATAAACCCAGAAAGTCAGCCCCAGGGACCTGTTCTATAAATCATTAGGTTTTACCTCCACTTAAATATCAATAGCATTAATATTGACTTTTTTGATGTCAGTATTACGTTATCCCAGTAAACCTAAATTCTTCTTTCTCTAAAACGTGAATACTATTTCCTATACTTGACAGTTCATCCTAGCTTGTGATCTGAGGAATCTTCTGTATTTTCCAGACCTTAAATCTACTGCTTACTATTTATATGGGGAGTATATGCACAAATATATATGCATGTTGTAGTGCATACATATATCTCTATTAAGCAGCAAGCAAAACATTCAGAACTTTGAAAAACAAAATCTCATTTATATTCTACACAAGATACATTGAGTAAAAATGAGCTCTTTCTCACAATGCTATCCCAGCCCTTAGCTGTTTTCTTTATTTTGTGTCAAAATCCTGAAGAATGATGATTCTTTCAATCTTGGAAGACATAGATATATTGTAGTCTGTATAGAATGGACCTTTGTAGACCTAGCCTTGTAAATGCTTCCAGAGGAAGAAAGGATACTGTTTCATTAAATAAATTTTCAAGCTTTTAAAAATGTAACTCAAGGTAAGAACTATGCTTTACACTGTGACAAATTCATGAACAAACAATCTTACTATGTGCAACTCATTGTGATCATTTTTATTTTAATTAAATCTCTGACTTGTTTAACTTAGTGTACCTTTTAAAAATTGCTAATCTTGACTGATCATTTGGATTTAACAGTGCACTAAATATAATATTATAACCTACTATTCAAATATATTATTTGAAAAATCACTCATCTAGGTGATTGATAGTCATAATATCTGATTCCATTTTCTTTTTTCTTACTTGGGTAATTGAAAGATGGCATCCTCTATTTTCTAACAGAAGTATCACAAAATAGTCAACACATAATTTCTTTGGACTGAAGATGCAGAAATATAAAGGTTTTTTGTTGTTGTTGATTTTTCTGTTTAGAATAATTCATAATTTTCTTTTGTCACAACTTGAATTCATTTTTCTGGGGTAAAACCTTCAGTCTTATTGTTTCTCTCTAATCCACAGAAAAATCAGACAGTGTACTGAGCTGTGATTTTTTTTTAAGAGTTATTTGTGGCAAAGGGACCTTTGATAGACATGTGAGCTAGATTTAAAGAATCAATTAAGGATTTGAGGCTGCCTGGTGTTAGCAGTAGTACTTTTGAGCCTATGTTTTGCCTTTTTAAAGGTGGTATTGAAGACTGGGCGAGGTCTGGGATCAGGCAAGTGGAGTTCCCATGTAGAATCTAGTTTCATGGAGGTAAACAGTGGTTCTGTCAGAGCCACTTCAGAAAAAGAATGATGGGAAAAACATACATCTTAGGTTGATTCTCTTCCCCCTCTTTGATCTCCTGTCAGCACCTCTAACTGGCCAGACTGCATGAGAAGTCACAGGATAACAGGGTCTGATTGCTATGGTCCATGTACAGTCTCCAGAAGTGTATTAGAGTATCAGGATAGATGGGATGTGGACCTAAGGGATGAATGGAGAATAAATGACTGCAATCTCAGTCTTCACAGGTGAAATAAGGGTTATTGTTATGTTGTAAATAACAGAGATTTCCTAAGGGTCTTCTGAAGCTCCCACTGGCAGTGATTTTGCAATGCTCACATGAGATGGTAAAAATAATTTTGATAAGCTTAATTCATTCACACACACACATGTTCTGTCCACTTCCCTTTTTACATTGCATTTCAGAAAGAAAAGTGATTTAGGATTGTGCATGTTTTCCAAACTCAAGTGTGGATCCAAGCAGTCAAGGCTAATCATGCTGATGGGGAAATGCAAGCCCCATGTCAGCCTACAAGCACACTGCTCATTTTGTACAGGAAGCAGCACATTTGTTCTATTACTAGAAACTCAGGGGAGAAAGAAGAAAGTTTAACATGTTGGCAGACTTGTCAGGTGGCTTGTGGAACAAAGAAAGAAGGAAAAACACCCAGAGCAGAACTCTCTCTTTTTTTTTTCTTCCAGTTTAACTATTCCATATTTTATTCTATAATCCTGTAACTTAATGCATGTACTGAAAAACTGGGTAACAATTTATTATTTTGTCATCTACATGAGGAACATAGATGTATAGCACATGTAGGTTAAAAGGAGATTTTTAAATTGCTGTTTGAGAATTTAAAAAAATGATAATCCTGTATCTTATCAACTGTTATTAATACATTGTAGAACATTGGAAAAGTGAAATATAGCTTGAATAATTCTGGCTTTATATCTGTAGTATCTTTCTGAATTGTATTGTGATGAAATTATTTTTATCAGACATAGAAGCTCAGGAGTACTAGATGAGTAGTAATATTCTCTATAATTTCAACTTAATTTGCTTGTGACTATCTTTAGCCTTACTAGCTATTGCTAAGGTGTGTTCATTATTCTTCTATATATAACAATACTCTAATAAAATGGTTGAATATAAGAAAAAATTATGTACTGTATTCTATCATTCAGTTGGGGATTAGGTTTAATATTACACTCAAAAATGGATAAAAAACAAAGATCTTCCACAAGTTGC
This sequence comes from Ovis canadensis, assembly GCF_042477335.2. Lineage (NCBI taxonomy): Eukaryota > Metazoa > Chordata > Mammalia > Artiodactyla > Bovidae > Ovis > Ovis canadensis. The sequence goes on along the minus strand of NC_091246.1, from coordinate 81,105,939 downwards.
ACAGTTGTTTTCAGTTTTAAAACAATGAAGTTTTAACCCAGATAATCATGATGATGTGATCATTAATTTAGAGCCACGCATCTTGGAATGTGAAGTCAACTGGGCCTTAGAAAGCATCACTATGAACAAAGCTAATGGAGGTGATGGAATTCCAGTTTAGCTGTTTCAAATCCTGAAAGATGATGCTGTGAAACTGCTACACTCAATATGCCAGAAAATTTGAAAACTCAGCAGTGGCCACAGGACTGGAAAAGGTCAGTTTTCATTCCAGTCCCAAAGAAAGGAAATGCAAAAGAATGCTCAAACTACTGCACAACTGCACTCATTTCACATGCTAGTAAAGTAATGCTCAAAATTCTCCAAGCCAGGCTTCAGCAATATGTGAACCGTGAACTCCCTGATGTTCAAGCTGGTTTTAGAAAAGGCAGAGAAACCAGGGATCAAATTGCCAACATCTGCTGGATCATGGAAAAAGCAAGAGAGTTCCAGAAAAACATCTATTTCTGCTTTATTGACTATGCCAAAGCCTTCGACTATGGGGATCACAACGACCTGGGGAAAATTCTGAAAGGGATGGGAATACCAGATCACCTGACCTGCCTCTTGAGAAATCTGTATGCAGGTCAGGAAGCAACAGTTAGAACTGGACATGGAACAACAGACTGGTTTCGAATAGGAAAAGGAGTACATCAAGGCTGTATACTGTCACCCTGCTTATTCAACTTATATGCAGAGTACATCATGAGAAACGCTGGACTGGAGAAAACACAAGCTGGAATCAAGATTGCTGGGAGAAATATCAATAACCTCAGATATGCAGATGACACCACCCTTATGGCAGAAAGTGAAGAGGAACTAAAAAGCCTCTTGCTGAAAGTGAAAGAGGAGAGTGAAAAAGTTGGCTTAAAGCTCAACATTCAGAAAACGAAGATCATGGCATCTGGTCCCATCACTTCACGGGAAATAGATGGGGAAACAGTAGAAAGAGTGTCAGACTTTATTTGGGGGGCTCCAAAATCACTGCAGATGGTGACTGCAGCCATGAAATTAAAAAATGCTCACTCCTTGGAAGAAAAGTTATGACCAACCTAGATAGTATATTCAAAAGCAGAGACATTACTTTGCTGACTAATGTCCATCTAGTCAAGGCTATGGTTTTTCCTGTGGTCATGTATGGATGTGAGAATTGGACTGTGAAGAAGGCTGAGCACCGAAGAACTGATACTTTTGAGCTGTGGTGTTGGAGAAGACTCTTGAGAGTCCCTTGGACTGCAAGGAGTTCCAACCAGTCCATTCTGAAGGAGATCAACCCTGGGATTTCTTTGGAAGGAATGATGCTAAAGCTGAAGCTCCTGTACTTTGGCCACCTCATGCGAAGAGTTGACCCATTGGAAAAGACTCTGATGCTGGGAGGGATTGGGGGCAGGCGGAGAAGGGGATGATGGAGGATGAGATGGCTGTATGGCATCACGGACTCGATGCACATGAGTCTGAATGAACTCCAGGAGTTGGTGATGGACAGGGAGGCCTGGCGTGCTGCGATTCATGGGGTTGCAGAGTCGGACACGACTGAGCAACTGAACTGAACTGAACCATTTATTTTAGCAATGTTACCTAGAATACCTTCTGAAAATTTCTACTGATGGAAAAATTAAAATTATTGATACATCAGGAAAGTCTATCGAAATAATTTAAATTTAGTTTTGGGCTGCTGTTGATATTTTTCATTCCCTTTTTAAAGAAGTGATTAAGATCAGTTTTAAGTTGTAGTTCATCATGTGGAAGTGGAGGAAACATGGATGGTATTTATTAGTCTGTGTATTTTAGTATCAAAGTCAGAAATTTCTAAATATTTAGCATTCTTCCTCAGTGGGATGTTGTAGTTTTGTTTTTGTTGTTGTTCTTGAAGAAGATGTCAAGTGAATAAAGCCATATTAAGTGATCTCGTATTTCTAGAGACTGAGATGTTTGGTGTTTTTGGTCAGTGAGGGCTTCTGCAAGTGACTGAAGATATGAAACATTCTCAGAAGCATCTCCTCAAAAGTTATGTGACTCTGTGATCCACAGATCTCTGTAAGGGACCTGCCCCATAGTTTCTAAAGATATCCGTGGATGTCCACATAAAGACAGCTTAGAGGAAAGGAATGAATATTGACAGTAACAATAATAGTGATGGGGATTAGCAAACAATTTGGCCCCTTGAAGTTTTCCAATTCTTATAAACTTTGGATCAATATATGACCCCAGGTACATACATTGGAAGTCTTAAAAGCAGTGGAAATTTTATTTATCATTAGTTACTCTTTGGAAAGTCTAGAAGAATGTAAATTTGTGTAAGAGAAATAAGTGGAAACATGTATATATTTATATTTTATCCTCATGTTCTGTAAAACATACAGTGATTTAGAAGGTCCAGACTTCCCTGTTGGCTCAGACAGTAAAGCGTCTGCCTACAATGTAGGAGACTCGGGTTCAGTCCCTGGGTCAGGAAGATCTCCTGGAGGAAATCACAATCCACTCTTGTATTCTTGCTTGGAAATCCCATGGATGGAGGAGCCTGGTAGGCTACAGTCCATTGGGTCACAAAGAGTTGGACATGATTGATTGACTTTACTTTTTTTCTTTCTTAGAAGGCCCAGCCAAAATGTACTATCATTGATGTGGTCTTTCCTATAGCTCAAGCTGCATGGAAACCTTTTCTTCATCTGAATTTGGACAACATTCATCTGTACTTTAAAAAATATATATATTTATTTTTTATTGAAGAATACTTGCTTTACAGAATTTGGCTCTTTTCTGTCAAACCTCAACATGAATCAGCCATTCAGTTCAGTTCAGTTCAGTCGCTCAGTTGTGTCCGACTCTGCGACCCCATGAATCGCAGCACGCCAGGCCTCCCTGTCCATCACCAATTCCCGGAGTTCACTCAGACTCATGTGCATCGAGTCCGTGATGCCATACAGCCATCTCATCCTTCGTCATCCCCTTCTCCGCCTGCCCCCAATCCCTCCCAGCATCAGAGTCTTTTCCAATGAGTCAACTCTTCGCATGAGGTGGCCAAAGTACAGGAGCTTCAGCTTTAGCATCATTCCTTCCAAAGAAATCCCAGGACTCATCCGCTTTAGAATGGCCTGGTTGGATCTCCTTGCAGTCCAAGGGACTCTCAAGAGTCTTCTCCAACACCACAGTTCAAAAGCGTCAATTCTTCAGCGCTCAGCCTTCTTCACAGTCCAACTCTCACATCCATGCATGACCACAGGAAAAATCATAGCCTTGACTAGACGGACCTTAGTCAGCAAAGTAATGTCTCTGGTTTTGAATATGCTATCTAGGTTGGCCATATCTTTTCTTCCAAGGAGTAAGCGTCTTTTAATTTCATGGCTGCAGTCACCATCTGCAGTGATTTTGGAGCCCCCCAAATAAAGTCTGACACTGTTTCCACTGTTTCCCCATCTATTTCCCATGAAGTGATGGGACCAGATGCAATGATCTTCCTTTTCTGAATGTTGAGCTTTAAGCCAACTTTTTCACTCTCCTCTTTCACTTTCAGCAAGAGGCTTTTTAGTTCCTCTTCACTTTCTGCCATAAGAGTGGTGTCATCTACATATCTGAGGTTGTTGATATTTCTCCCAGCAATCTTGATTCCAGCTTGTGTTTTCTCCAGTCCAGCGTTTCTCATGATGTACTCTGCATATAAGTTAAATAAGCAGGGTGACAGTATACAGCCTTGATGTACTCCTTTTCCTATTTGAAACCAGTTTGTTGTTCCATGTCTAGTTCTAACTGTTGCTTCCTGACCTGCATACAGATTTCTCAAGAGGCAGGTCAGGTGATCTGGTATTCCCATCCCTTTCAGAATTTTCCCCAGTTGGTTGTGATCCACACAGTCAAAGGCTTTGGCATAGTCAATAAAGCAGAAATAGACGTTTTTCTGGAACTCTCTTGCTTTTTCCATGATCCAGCAGATGTTGGCAATTTGATCCCTGGTTTCTCTGCCTTTTCTAAAACCAGCTTGAACATCGGGGAGTTCACGGTTCACGTATTGCTGAAGCCTGGCTTGGAGAATTTTGAGCATTACTTTACTATCATGTGAGATGAGTGCAATTGTGCTCTAGTTTGAGCATTCTTTGTAATTAATTGCCTTTCTTTGGGATTGGAATGAAAACTGACTTTTTCCAGTCCTGTGGCCACTGCGGAGTTTTCCACATTTGCTGCGATTGGTGCCCTAAGCGTGGCAGAGAGGAGCTACCCCACGTCCGAGGTCAGGGGCAGAAGCCGGGAAGACCCCATGCCCAAAGGGCGGCGGCCAAGAGGATTCACCCCACGTCTGAGGCTGCGATGGCGCAGGAATGGCTGAAAGGAGTTACCCCGCTTCTGAGGTCAGGGGCAGCGGCCAGGAGGAGCTACCCCGCATCCGAGGCCAAGGGCAGCGGCTGAGAGGAGCCACCTCGCGTCCGAGGTCGTGGCGGCCGGGAGGAGCCACCACACATCCAAGGAGAGGTGGCTGTGAGGGCGCAGGAGGGCCTAGAGGAGCCATCCCACGTTGAGGTTCAGGAAGGGCGTCGGTGAGGAGATACCCTTTGTCCACGGTAAGAATCAGCGGCTTTGCTTTGCTGGAGCAGCAGTGAAGAGATACTCTACAAATTATTCGATTAATTTTAAAACATGAGACAATTCCAGTGAGTATTGTAGGAAGTAAGTCCGGGATAATTTATTACAATAACTTCAGTTGAAAGTTGAGGGTAAGAGCTGTACTACATAGGAATAAATGTTGAGAGATTGGATGAAAACTTAGGGCTATGGATGTAATTACAGATTTAAAGTATGAGACAATATTAACAGAAAATGAATGAACAGTGACTGTATAAAATCATTAAATAAAATGATTATAAATTCAACAGGCTTTATTCTTAAAAAACTAATATCATACATATTCAAGTGTTGAAATAAAAGTCATTGCAGAAAAATAAGAATGGAGACAATAGAAAGAATAAAGTAAGCTATAATAAGGGTGAAATTGTACACTTAAACATTTTTTTTCATCAAAGAATTCCTATTTTTATCTGTTGCTTTGAAGCTTTGGGTCTGTCTTCCATCACAGGTCTCCTGTTTTCTATTCGAAGTCTTTTCTTTTGGCTTATTATTATTATTTTTTTTTATATGCAAAAGCTGCACTAATCTGTCCAATTTGAGATTGGAAATACATATATATCTGTGGAACATCACCATAGTTTTTGCCCAAAGTCTGTCTCCTGCCTCCAAAAGATTCTTCCTGCTCTCTTATTTGTTACTATTATTATTTTATTGTAAAAGCACCTAAGATTTACTCTCTTTGCAAAATGTTAAGTATACAATACATTATTGTTAACTAGATACACTCTGCTGTGGAGTAAATCTCTAGAACTTAATCATCTTGTATAACTGCAACTTAAATCTTTGACTAATATCTCTCCATTTTCCCTTCTCCTCAGCCCCTAACAACTACTTTATTATTTGTATTCAATGCTCTGATTCCAAGAGTTTCACTGTTTTAGATCCATAAATGGTATTTTGCATGTTTTATTTTATATATCGTAAGTCATATTTTGAGGTAAACCTATTGTGTCTAGCTTACTTCACTTAGCATATTGTCCTCGAGTTTCACACATATTGTTGAAAATAGAATTATCTTCCTTTTTTAGCTTAAATAATGTTCCACTGTATGTATGTATGTATTATACTTTCTCTAATATTCATCAATCGATGGACCTTTAGGATGCCACCATATCTTGGCTACTATGGATATTGCAGTTAACGTGGGATTGCAGTTTTCTCTTCAGGACCCTGATTGTAATTCCCTTAGGTACATTCCTTGAAGTGGGATTACTACATCATATGGTGGTTCTGTTATTCGTTTTTTGTGAAACCTATATATTGTTTTCCACAGGGGCTGCACTAATTTACATTCCCAGCAACAGTATACTAGTATTCTCTTTTCTCAACATCCTTACCAGTAATTTTTCCTCTTTTCATAATACCTGTCCTAATAGGTGTGAAAGTACTAACTCATTGTGGTTTTGATTTGCATCATACTGATAATCAGTGATCTTAAGCACCTTTTCATATATGCATTAGCCAATTGTTAAGTCTTGACAAAATATATATCCAGCTCATAAATATGGTTTGCAAATATTTCTCCCATTCTATAGTTTGCTTTTTCACTCTGTAGACTATTTCCTTTGCTATGAAGGAATTTTTTAGTTTAAGTTAGTTCCATTTACCTCCTTTTGCTTTTGGTATTCAAAAAATCATTGACCAGGCCAGTAGCCAAAAGTTCTTTCCCTCTAGAAGTTTTATGCTTTAAGTCTTATTTTAAGTCCTTACCTCATTCGAGTTGATTTTTTGTGTGGTGTGAGATGAGTCCAATTTCTTTCTTGGGCATGTGTGTAGATAGTTTTCCCAACACCATTTATTGAAGAAGCATTTACTTACTGAATAAAACTTTCCCTATTTTGTATTCTGGTGCCCTTGTCAGAGATCGGCTGATTGAGTATGTGTAGGTTTATTTTTGGCCTCTCTACACGTGCTGTTCTGTTGTCCATATAGCTCTTGTAAGCTGGTACCGTATTGTGTGTGCATGCTCATTTTCTCAGTCATGTCCGACTCTGTGCAGCCTCATGGACTGTAGCTACCAGGCTCCTCTGTCCTTGGGATTTTTTGGGGGCAAGAATACTGAAGTGGTTTCCTATTTCCTCCTCCAGGGCATCTTCCTAACCCAGGGACTGAACCTGTGTCTCATGCATCTCCTGCATTTCAGGCGGATTCCTTACCACTGAGCCATCTTGGAAGCCTACATTACTATAGTTTTCTAATATATGTTGGAATGAGGGAGTGTGATGCTTCTAGGTATATTTTCTTGCACAAAAGTACTTTGGCTGTTCAGTCTTTTGTGAGGTATAAGAATTTGAGGATCTTTTTTTTGGTTGTTATTCCTATAAAAAATGCCATTAGGCTTTTTATACAGATTTCATTTTATCTGTAGGTCACTTTGGGTAGTATGGATATGTTGACAATATTAATAACTCTGATCCATTAACACATAGTACCTTTGCATATATTTGTGTCTGCTATATAATTTCTTTCATCAGTGTTTTATTGTTTTCGGTGCATAAGTGTTTTCCTTTTTAGGTAAATTTATTCCTAAGTAATTTATTTACTACAATTGTAAATGGTAATGTTTCCTTAATTTCCTTTTGAACATAATTCAATTCTTCATAAATTCTTCCAAAATATAGAAGAAGAGGGAAAACTTCCAAAGTTTTTCTGTGAGTCAAGCATCACCATGACACAGAAACCAGACAAAAGCACCAAAGAAAATTACAGGCAGTCTCCCAGATGAGCATAGACCCAAAAATCCTAAAGAAATATTGAAAACCTGAGATCACCAGATTATTAGAAGGGTCATAAACCATGACCAAATAGAATTGTCCCTGGAATACAAGAATGGTTCAACATAACAAATAAATGAAGGTGATGCACCACATTAACAGAATGTAAAATAAAAATGATAATATCATATTGGTAGATACAAGAAACAGAGAAGGCAATGACACCTCAGTCCAGTACTCTTGCCTGGAAAATCCCATGGACAAAGGACCCTGGTAGGTTGCAGTCCATGGGGTTGCTGAGGGTTGGACATGACTGAGCAACTTCACTTTCACTTTTCACTTTCATGCATTGGAGAAGGAAATGACAACCCAATCCAGTGTCCTTGCCTGGAGAATCCCAGGGACGGCCGAGCCTGGTGGGCTGCCATCTATGGGGTTGCAAAGAGTTGGACACCACTGAAGTGACTTAGCGTAGATACAAGAAAAAGCATTTTGGCAAGACTCAGTACCCTTTTATGATTAAAAAAAGTTCTAGAAATTAATTATAGAAGGAACTCACCTTAACATAATGCAGGCTATATATGCAAAGCCCACACGTTAATAAAACATCACAGTAAATACTTTAAAAAAAAGTGAAGTTTTCTCTATGTCTGGAACAAGGCAAGGATGCCCACTCTTGACATTTTTATTCAACTTGTCACTGGAAATCCCAGTCAAAACAATGGGATAAGAAAAAGAAGTAAAATACACCCAAATTGGACAGAAAAATATAAAATGATTGCTTTTTGAAGATGATAGGACCTTATAATTAGAAGACCCTGAAGACTCCACAAAATAGTTAAAAGTAATAAATATATTTAGCATATTTGCATGATGCAAAATGAATGTTCCAAAGTCAGCTGCGTTTCTACACATTAACATCACTGAGTTTTTTGAAAATGATTATTCTCTGTAGATAGATTCCTAGATGGCTCAGCAGGTAAAGAATCTGTCTGCCAGTGCAGGAGATGCTGGAGACACGGGTTCAATCCCTGGGTCAGGACTATCCCCTGGAGAAGAAAATGGCAACCTGGTGTTGCAGTCCACAGGGTAGCAAAGAGTCAGACATCACTTAGTGACTGAACAGCAACGAATTCTATGCAGTGAAAACAATTGTCTTTCAGAAAAACTGTTGTGAGTCTCTTCTCAGTCTTCCCAAATGCTTTCTCCATTACTCTCATGTATCATCTGTTACTCCAGCAAAATATGTATCACCAGTGCTTCTCAAAATACCACAGAACTAATTGATCACAACTGCTTATGATGATTACATCCATATGTAGATTTTTTTTTTCTTTTCCTGGTGAGCTTCTTGATTGGTGAGGGCCTTACAGAGTTGCTTTGTGGGTAAAATTTGTTTTAATACAAATTAATATTTATTAAGAATTTATCAACAAAATATACATTTTCACCTGTATTAACTCTGATGTAGCTTAAAATCAACCTATAATATAGTTAGGAAACGGTTCTGAAAATTTGCAATTATCTAAAATTACAAAATTAGTAAATAATAAGATTTCTAGCTGGAGAAGGCAATGCAACCCACTCCAGTACTCTTGCCTGGAAAATCCCATGGACGGAGAAACCTGGTAGGCTGCAGTCCATGGGGTCGCTAAGAGTCGGGCACGACTGAGCAACTTCACTTTCACTTTTCACTTTCATGCATTGGAGAAGGAAATGGCAACCCACTCCAGTATTCTTGCCTGGGGAATCCAAGGGACAGAGGAGACTAATGGGCTGCCATCTATGGGGTCGCACAGAGTCGGACATGACTGAGGTGACAAGCAGCAAGCTTTCTAGCTAAGGTATTACAAGGCCTATGTTATAAGGAGCTCTGCAAATTTTAACATTTCAGCAATTTGATACATCATTTTCAACATCTTATTATGACTGGTGTTGTTACTCTTAATTATGGAATTCTAGTGAATATAGTCATTATCTTATTGAGCACACCTAAAATGAAGCACTTTTTAAATATGCTATGAGAGGAGAAAATACATTTTGTTTCAATTCTAGCAATTTCTGTAAAATTATGATAAATAAGCTTTTTGTACAATGTATTCTCTTTTCTATTATAAGGCAACTTCAAAGAATAACTACATTTTGTATTTACTGAATGTAATTGCATTAAAAGAAAGCTAGTTCCTATTTTCAAGTAGTGACATATAGAACATTCACTCATTGATCCTACAAATTCAGCATCTGTACAATTTAATATATACATCAATTAAAACTATGCATGTTCCCAGAAATAAAGTCTATTTAAGCCATCAGAACATGGAATCCTACAAATCTCAGGGTGTGCTTTCAAATGCCTAGTCATGAAGACATTTTCAAGTTAATTCCAGAGTAATGGAAACCATTGCCCATACAGATCACAGAACAGATAAGATGAGAGAGAAAAAAATATTTGCCAAAGAAGAGTTTAGCATCCATAGATGTAGTCAGTAAGTTACTGTGTTGATTTTAAGTAGAAGAAAGGCAGAGAATCTTTTCAGCAAAGTGTTGTCATTTGTGTTACAGTCTATAAAAATAAACGTGCAAACATTGTAAAGGCTTATCACACTTATTTAACTTAAGCAAGATGCATTAATTTAAGCCAAACCTATTGCATAAATGGTCTGCTTAGCAGATTGGAATTCCCTAGTGGCTCAGATGGTAAAGAATCCATCTGCAATGCAGGAGACCAGGGTTTGATCCCTGGATTGGGAAGATCCTATGGAGAAGGGAATGACTGTCCACTCCAGTATTCTGGCCTGGAGTACTCCATAGACAGAGGAGCCTGGCAGACTACAATCCTTGGGGTCACAAAGAGTTGGACACCACTAGAGCAATTTTCACTTTCACTTTCTTTCTTTAACAGGTTAATGTAATCACACTGTAAATTACTAGTGAGAAGGTTCTTAAATAGTGATAATGAAAAAAAAAGTTTGAGAGTTTCTCAGGATATTAGGTGGAGGGAGGCTAATGGAGGAAATTCAGAATCAAAAGCCCTGAGGCCAAGAAAAAGCCCAGCTTTATGATTAGCCCCAAGAAAAATAATCATTAGATAAAAAACTAGAATGCTTTTTGGCCTTCTAAGGTCAGGCATCAAGTTTGAAGAAGGTAACATCTTCTGTCTGATGACTGAAAGTATTGGTTTTCATAGAGATGCTTGTTTTGGGAAGTAGTTTAGACTTCTGATGATGACTCTTCTTTTAGAGTCAATTCCACTGTCATAGAGGAGGGAATTAGCATAGATAAAACAAATGCTCAGAACCTTTCTAGGCAAGGGAGATGAGGGCATTAATGAGGATTTCATGTGGTACTTTCTACATTGTTTGATTAACATGCAATATCATAACTCCTGAAATGCCCACTGGAAGGGACAGTGACCTAGAGTAAGCTGCCTGCATTGATTAAGATTGGCTCAGGGAATTTGGTGGGATATGCTTATATATTAAAGGCATTAAGGAATATATCAATGTATAAACAAGGCTTGGAATACAGAGGAGCCTGCATGAATATTTACTGAACCCTCTTCCTTGTTGTGGTAGTATATTGTTGGCACACACATTTGGAGGCAATCAAATCTAAACTTTAACACATATTGCTCTGCTCCTCTATTAACTGAATTGTACAACTTGGTGCATAGTAAGCACACCAGGAATAGTGAATGATTTCCCATTTTGTCTTCTCTGTAATGTTCTTAGGACAAAGTCTGTATCATAATTTTCTTCTAGCCTCAGCACTCAACACAATGCTTAACACTTACTTACATGTAGTGAATATTTATTCAGTGAAGGTTCCATGATGCACATTATCAATTTTATGACCAAGAACAACTACCAAAGGCAATAAGGCTAGAGAGTCAACGTATTGAAAAGTAAGTTGCCAAGTCTTTCACCCAAATCTGTCATGCTAGAGAATAATGAAGGGAGATGTTCAGAAAATGAACGTAGCTCAGTGTTTTCTCATATGAAGGAAGATAATCATATTTTTTGTGTGTGCTAGTCTCAAACTCATGTCACAGAGAAAGGTCATTGGGATCAGAGATGTGACATAACCTGGTTTAAATCACATAACTGGTTCTTGTGACACTTAGGACTCAGTTCAGTTCAGTTCAGTCACTCAGTCGTGTCTGACTCTTTGCGACCCCATGAATCGCAATATGCCAGGCCTCCCTGTCCATTACTAACTCCCTGAGTTCACCCAAACTCACGTCCATTGAGTTGGTGATGCCATGCAGCCATCTCATCCTCTGTCACATAGCAAGTCTCTTAAAATTCATATCTATTGGCACTAGAAAAATACTGCATGTGATTTTTGTCAGAAGTCAAAACTATGTTGTTTAGTCACAATTAGGGGTTTTCTCCCTCTGACCTGTTGCTAGGAACAAAGTCAGCATCCCCAAAGAATATGTTGCTATCGTGATTAAGTGTTTAGAGTTAAATTCTATTTGTATCTTTGGATCCAGAAATCCCTCTTTATAAACCACCAGTTGACCTCCCAACCATACTACTCAAACAACTCAGCATTCCAGATCTACTATCTCACAAAATGTCAAGTGAGATTCAGTTTGATCTCTGCCTAGAATCCACTATGAGTGATATATTTCTGAGGTTTCTAGAACTTTTGGAAAAGATTTCCCAATGAAACTCAGATATCTCTAAGCTGAAACACAGCATTTTTCTTTCACAGTATTCAAAGACACAGAAGGGGAAATGAATGTCTAACTCCAACCAGAAATGTTAGAAGGAATGCACTTACGACATAATTACCAAGATTAGGCAAACTACCTCTTCGGTAGTTGCTGTATGTCCCTAGACGGTACTTAGTGTAATTTCACTCACTGTTTTGTCAGAAGGAAGAAGTATGTTGTGATGACACTGGGTAATTGGCAGTGCCATTTATGTGTCATCAGTGCTTACAAATTTACTCCATTGGATCTCATTATAGAAGAAATGAATTATCCTGAAACAACTCTGTGGGGCACTATTCACACCAAGTAATGTTTAGTGAAAATCATGTTTTGGCTCTTGATGTTGCTTATTTACATTTCTCAGCTTTTCGAGGAGGCAGCCTGTGTTTGCTCAGAATATTTCTTTCTATATTTAATTCTTTTAATTTAGAAATATTTAAAACATGGAAATCGGTCAGGTGTTTCAAGTACCATATAAAATTGTATTAATTGGACCAAATTATTTTAAAAGGAAATTATTTTTAAATGTATTTAAAATATATGCTTAAATATTTCTAAACTGAAATATTTCTTACAAAGATAGCTTTCTCCAGAGATAAATGAAATAAGAGTTTTTAGTAATTCTCCTGAAAATATTAAATAGAGTAACACCGAGAGAGAACAGTGCACTTTGAAGCCAGCATATCTGAATTTCAACCCCAATAAAAATTTCACAGTTGAAATATTGTAACATGGTACTTCTTATCAGTAGTGCAAAAAAATGTGTTATTTTAATGCTATGTGTGTCATCTTTCAGTAATAAGCTGCTGATAAATATACAAAAATATTAAAAACTGTTTTAACTTATTCTTGGTTGTTTTAACAATTTGGAGTTTGGAAACATTCGGATATTCCTTTAGATATTTCATATCCTTCAAACTAAAAAGAAACACACAAAAAACTTAGAAAATTGTATATGTTGTTTACTCATTGATTGTAGTTAGTAATGTTCTGAGTGAAATCTTTTGCTACCCTTCTTTCACTATGAGGCAACTAATGATTAAAAACACTTTAAAGAACCTTTTTTTTTTTTTAAATAATGCTTCAGAACTAGAATTGAGTAAAGGCAAAACAATCACTAGACTTGATTCCAAAACAAATGCATGTAAATATCAAACCTGAGATTAAATATCTTCAGAAAATAATCGCCACTTTCTTATCTCAGGGAAAGAAATATAAGCAGTATTTTGATTTCTTCAATTTAAGTAGTGTAATGATTTGGACTTGGCATTGGAAGACTTTGAACTGATGCTTTAATTATCTTGAGCTATTTATACCAACTCTATATTCTCAGTTTTGTTACCTCTAAACTGAGAAAAAAATACTAAGTACATAAGTGACTGGAGGTGGGAAGATTTTAGAAAGGTGAGAGGGAGGAAGAAAAAATGAGAAAGTAAACTGGGAAGGTGGATGGTAGTCAGATTTTGCAGAACTTTGTAGATCAGGCTTGAGTTTGACCTTTATCCTTCTTAACCCTTCAGTTCAGTTCAGTTCAGTCCCTCAGTCGTGTCTGACTCTTTGCGACCCCATGCATTGCAGCACGCCAGGTCTCCCTGTTCATCACCAATTACTGGAGTTCACCCAAACCCACATCCATAGAGTTGGTGATGCCATCCAGCCATCTCATCCTCTGTTGTCTCCTTCTCCTCCTGCCCCCAATCCCTCCTGGCATCAGAGTCTTTTCCCATGAGTCAACTCTTAGCATGAGATGGCCAAAGTACTGGAGTTTCAGCTTTAGCATCAATCCTTCCAAAGAACACCCAGGACTGATCTCCTTCAGAATGGACTGGTTGGATCTCCTTGCAGTCCAAGGGACTCTCAAGAGTCTTCTCCAACACCACAGTTCAAAAGCATCAATTCCATGGTGCTCAGCGTTCTTCACAGTCCAACTTTCACATCCATACGTGACTACTGTTCATGGGGTTCTCAAGGCAAGAATACTGAAGTGGTCTGCCATTCCCTTCTCCAGTGGACCACATTCTGTCAGACCTCTCCATCATGACCCGCCCATCTTGGGTGGCCCCACATGGCATGGCTTTGTTTCATTGAGTTAGACAAGGCTGTGGTCTGTGTGATTAGATTGACTAGTTTTCTGTGATTATGACTTCGGTGTGTCTGCCCTCTGATGCGGTCTTGCAATACCTACCGTCTTACTTGGGTTTCTCTTACCTTGGACATGGGGTATCTCTTCATGACTGCTCCTCTTAATCCTTGGAACACATCAAATATTATATAATTCCATAACTGTAGTTTAGAAATCTAACTCCGACAGTACATATGGTAAAGAATCTGTACATACTAGTACAGATAATAAAGAATTAATTTCTGGGTCAGGAAGATTGCCTGGAGAAGGGGTTGGTAACCCACTCCAGTATTCTTGCCTGGAGAATTCCTTGGACAGAGGAGTTTAGTGGGCAACAGTCCATGGGGTCGCCAAGAGTCCATGGGGTCACAAAGAGTCAGACACGAATGATCAGCTAACACTTTCACTTTTTCAGAGGTGAGAGAGGAGAGGAAGAGCAGTTAGGCTGAGATGGTATTTCAGGGGAGAGGTAATGAGATCTGAAATAGAACTGTGACTGTAGAGTGGAATTGATTCTATATATGTGAGATGTGAGAGAGGTAAAGAAGAAACTTGGTAGCGTTTAGTAACCATAAGCAGATAAGAAAGAGGGGAGATGGATGAGTAAAGGACAATTTATGTGACAATATAGGGGATAAGCAGAAGGGAAATAAAAGGAGGAATAAAGATGAGTTCAGTTTTGAACATGGTCAGTTTCTGGTGGTGGTGGACATATGTGTGTTATTGTCCCAGTCTGTTTGATAATTTGGTCCTTGTGCTCAGGACAGAGGGCAAGAATGGGAATACAAAGCTCAGAACTAGTGACATAAAAATGATACTGGGAAATATGATGTAGGTGGACTTTCTCAGAGATTCAGGTAACAGGGCATAGTGTAATAGCTTGAAATAATCTTTACAAAGTAAAGATACAGTAATGTAAGAGGGGTTCAGCAAGGAAACTGGGTAGAATTTATCGTAGAGATAAATGGAGAATCTAGATTTTTTATAACAAAAGCCAGCAAACCACAGCTATGCAGCAATTGCAAATGTTCCAGAAGAACAGGGGAGAAGGAATTGAAGAGGTCAGCAGCAAGTTTTAGAAATGGTTTCATTGTGAGATATATGTGGAAGATTTATTATAATGGAATGGAAAACAAGTGTCAGCTATATTTTCTTTTTAATTATTTTATTTATGAATGTTTACAGAAACAAAGATAGAGTGAACAAACCACCAATACTTCACCACACTTTAATCTCTTCTTTAAAGAAGAAGAAATGAAGGATTGAAAAATACAAAATTGAGTAACAATTCAAAGTATTTTAAAAACTTGCCAACAAAAATAATCATAAAATTATATATTAATAAGAATTTTTCTTTCCCACTTATTGCTTCTTCATTTTCACAGTGGAAGCAGTTGGAGATACTGGTTTCCCCTCCTTGTGTTTTTTAGCACTACTGACATCAGCAAATCAGCAAAAATTCAACTTTTAATTCTTGGCTGAACCTCTTATTATTCTGACCACTAAGGCCAAAGGATTGGGAAGCATCTCTTTTGAGAAAATATGCAGTAAATATTCATAGTTACCTGTCTGTAACAGTTTTGAAACAGATAATAGAAAAAATATATCCAGCCTTTCGATTTATTTTTTTTATTTTTTATTTTTTTTTAGTTTTAGTTTTTTATTTTTTACATTTTAAAATCTTTAATTCTTACATGCATTCCCAAACATGAACCCCCCTCCCACCTCCCTCCCCATAACATCTTTCTGGGTCATCCCCATGCACCAGCCCCAAGCATGCTGCATCCTGCGTCTGACATAGACTGGCGATTCAATTCACATGATAGTATACATGTTAGAATGTCATTCTCCCAAATCATCCCACCCTCTCCCTCTCCCTCTGAGTCCAAAAGTCCGTTATACACATCTGTGTCTCTTTCCCTGTCTTGCATACAGGGTCGTCATTGCCATCTTCCTAAATTCCATATATATGTGTTAGTATACTGTATTGGTGTTTTTCTTTCTGGCTTACTTCACTCTGTATAATCGGCTCCAGTTTCATCCATCTCATCAGAATTGATTCAAATGAATTCTTTTTAACCGCTGAGTAATACTCCATTGTGTATATGTACCACGGCTTTCTTATCCATTCATCTGCTGATGGACATCTAGGTTGTTTCCATGTCCTGGCTATTATAAACAGTGCTGCGATGAACATTAAAAACCATATGATTATCTCAATAGATGCAGAGAAGGCCTTTGACAAAATTCAACATCCATTTATGATAAAAACTCTCCAGAAAGCAGGAATAGAAGGAACATACCTCAACATAATAAAAGCTATCTATGACAAACCCACAGCAAACATTATCCTCAATGGTGAAAAATTGAAAGCATTTCCCCTAAAGTCAGGAACAAGACAAGGGTGTCCACTTTCACCGCTACTATTCAACATAGTTCTGGAAGTTTTGGCCACAGCAATCAGAGCAGAAAAAGAAATAAAAGGAATCCAAATTGGAAAAGAAGAAGTAAAACTCTCACTGTTTGCAGATGACATGATCCTCTACATGGAAAACCCTAAAGACTCCACCAGAAAATTACTAGAACTCATCAATGAATATAGTAAAGTTGCAGGATATAAAATCAACACACAGAAATCCCTTGCATTCCTATACACGAATAATGAGAAAGTAGAAAAAGAAATTAAGGAAACAATTCCATTCACCATTGCAACAAAAAGAATAAAATACTTAGGAATATATCTACCTAAAGAAACTAAAGACCTATATATAGAAAACTATAAAACACTGATGAAAGAAATCAAAGAGGACACTAATAGATGGAGAAATATACCATGTTCATGGATTGGAAGAATCAATATAGTGAAAATGAGTATACTACCCAAAGCAATTTACAAATTCAATGCAATCCCTATCAAGCTACCAGCCACATTTTTCACAGAACTAGAACAAATAATTTCAAGATTTGTATGGAAATACAAAAAACCTCGAATAGCCAAAGCAATCTTGAGAAAGAAGAATGGAACTGGAGGAATCAGCCTTTCGATTTACACATATAATAGATCTCCATTCACATCCTTTAAGATTTGGCAAGAAACTACATGCGTTATAATCAGATTAGAAAAACTATCAAGAAGCTACATATTTTACTTCTATCAAATACTATGCTGACCTTCATGGTTCAGCTATTCTGTTTAACAGTTTTTACTCTGTACACTCTTAAAGGCATAAAATATCACATCCTTTTTTCTTTTTTCACACCTAAGCAGCTTATCAAGCATAGCTAACTCCTCTGTCCCAATTCAAAAGATAATGAGAATCACCTAAAGCTAGTGAAACACTCACCCAGCAATGTGCAGTATGCTGATGTCTGCATTCTTTAACTTCACTCATACATATAATCAGAATCTGTATCTGCATGGCAACCAGACATATTAGGTGGATATGAAATTTTTTTTTTTAATGAAGAGTTAGATCTCACCAACCAAGCTTTAAAAGATTGCAGATTTTCCTAGAAAGCAGAAGACTTAAAACTGGCATCTCTTGGTATTATACGTAAAAATCATTGAATGATGTATCAGCGGAAAGGAATGGAGGCTACGTGAAAGTGTTGTGCTGTGTGCCATCCAGCTCTGGACCAAAGAATGTGCCATAAGATATAGAGTTGTTTCTAAGAGTAGACTTAGGAAAGATTACCCATAAGAGGATGGGAACAGATACTCTCAAAAAGCACCTATGTATCTCCCAATGTCAAGTGACAACAATCAGTTCTCATACATTGAGCATTTGTTGAAAATTCCTTGAAAATTCTATTTTGTAAAAGTAAAATTAGCACATAATCAGCAATGCTTTTCCTGGGATGACATTTGATACGTTGAGATATACTAGAATCTTGATTGTGCAAATCCATATATAATCAACAGCTTGGCTTTTCACTTGAGAGCTTATCACAGTTTTTAAATAATTTCTTCCAAATGTGCAGGAAGCCACCATTCAAATATTTCTCCCCTTCCTTATATAATCTTTAATAGACTACAGTAATGCCTCCAAAACCAGTATAATCTCTATTTCAAGCTATTCTCATATTGCATGAAGTGAAATGAAGTGAAAGTCAGTTTTGTCTGACTTTTTGCAACCCCATGGACTATACAGTCTATGGAATTCTCAAGTCCAGAATACTGGAGTGGGTAGCCTTTCCTTTCTCCCGGGGATCCTCCAAAACTCAGGTATCAAACCCAGGTTCCCCCACTGCTGGTGAATTCTTTACCAGCTGAGCTACCAGGTAACTTCAGTTGCTTTTCTTCTTTTGGCTAGTAGATTGTTTCCATTGAATCTTGCAAAGGCCAAATTCAATAGGGCCTTATAGAACATTATAAAAACTATTAGTTATATTTTATGGCCCACCAAGGCAAAATTGCATGTGGAAAATCTACTTCAGATAGATTTCATTAATAAGATTTACTATCTCTCTATCTTATACAAAATGTAATACTGCATTGTTTGGACTGTTTCAAAACACTTTGAAATCATCTTTGGTTTACTTGCCAAATCTCTCTCTCTGCCATGTAGGAAAGAATCTAGTATAGCGTGCATGTTTATGTGCTCAGTCACTTCAGTCGTGTCTGGCTCTTTGTGACCCTGTTGACTGTAGCCCACCAGGCTCCTCTGTCCATGGGATTCCCCAGGCAAGAATACTGGAGTGGGCTGCCATGCCATCCTTCAGGGTATCTTCCATCTGGTATACAGTAACTACTTAATACACATTTTTTAATTGCGTATTGAATTTGTCACATATATAGGACTGGAACATGTTTCTTTTTAAATGTATTTTTAATTGGAGGATATTTGCTTTACAATGTTGTATTAGTTTTTGCCATATAAGAGCATGAATCAGCCATAAGTATGCATATATCCCCTCCGTCTTGAACTTCCCTCCCACCTCTCACCCCATCCTACTCCTCTAGGTTGTCAAAGAGCAACAAGTTGAGTTCCCTGTGTTACACAGCAACTTTCCATTAGCTATATGTTTTCTGTATGGTAACATATGTGTTTCAGTGCTGTTCTCTCAATTCGTCTCTCCCTCTCCTTCCCCCACTGTGTCTGTTCTCTATTTCTGGGGTCTCTATTCCTGCCCTGAAAATAGGTTTATCAATACCATTTTTCTAGATTTCATATATATGCATTAATATATAATATTTGCTTTTCCCTTTCAGACTTCACTCTGTAGAGTGAAGGTTCATGCACCTAACTAGAACTAACTCATATTTGTTCCTATTTATGGCTGAGTAATAGCCCATTGTGTGTTGGAATACATGTATGTACATGTGTATTTTTCAACAATAAGTTATCACCTCATACCAGTCAGTAAGACCATCATCAAAAAAATCTACAAATGATGCTGGGGAAGGTGTGGAGAAAAGGGAACTCTCTTGCACTACTGGTGAGAATGTAAATTGATACAACCATTATGGAGAACAATATGGACATTCCTTAAAAAGCTAGGAATGAAACCACCATATTGATTCAGCAATCCCACTACTAGGCATATACTCTGAGAAAGCCATAATTCAAAAAGACGCATGTACTCCAATGGAAAACTCCTGTTAGTGTTGTTTGTAGTTGTACAGAAACTCAGAAACAGCAAATCATGTTTTTAAGTAGCATGGCAGAACTGTAGCTTTTTGATAAACTAGTGCTATGATGACTAAGCTGACAAAAATCTTGTTCATGATTCAATGTATTTGAATAATAAAGGCTTATAGTAGTTACAGATGAACATGTTTATATTTCTGTATTGTAGATTTCATAAATGCACCTTTTAATTATTTTTGAACTATAGAGAATATGTTTTTTCACTTGATGAAATTGTTAATATGAATATAATAAAAACTCAAAAGAAGTTTAATTTCATCTTATAGATATCTGGACTTGATAACATTTCTACATATCAAAAGGAATATTTTAAATGTATACAAATATAAAGTTCACCTAAAGCAAAAAATATATATAAAATAATTATATCTAAAAAATAGTAATGATAAATGCATAGATTTTTTCCTCTTTTTAAAATAATTGAGCATTTATTATTTTACCTATAGTAATTATATATGATATCATTAAAGAAAGTCAATATATATGCACTATATATTGACCATAT
The DNA here is from genome assembly GCF_042477335.2 of Ovis canadensis. Taxonomy (NCBI): domain Eukaryota; kingdom Metazoa; phylum Chordata; class Mammalia; order Artiodactyla; family Bovidae; genus Ovis; species Ovis canadensis. The sequence goes on along the minus strand of NC_091246.1, from coordinate 81,085,574 downwards.
ATAATTTAATATTAAATTATGCATACATTTGATATAATAATTATATAATTATAATATATTTCCTTATAGGACAATAGTAACATACTCAGAAATTATTCAAGATACTTCATATCCTTTATATAATTCCTGTGAAAATCATATGGAACATATTTTATTTCTATGTATTTAATATACAAGGAAAATAAGGTCTCATGATAAGTATAAATGCAGAGCAGCAAGAAGTCTACTCAAATTTTGATTTTGTTCTTGAACCTATGTTTAATCATTTAAATTGTCATTATACTTACCTATCTGTTGGAGTGTATATTCTAGGGAGACATGGAAAATTTATTTCTTTAAAGAGTCATACTTAGATAGTCAAGAATATTGTGAAATGTTTATAAAAAGCTGAATTTAGGTATTTAACAATCCATAGGTTCATAAAAGAATATTAAAATCTTTTAATATAACTATTTGATATCATGCTGAATATATTGATAGTATGAACAATTTTTAAAATACGCCTGGTGAGATCAAGTTTCACAGAAACTCTATGAATCAGTTGGGCTAACAGAGGGATTCTTAAAGATAAACTGAAATTGAACTTGATATGAAGTTTTACTAGAATACTGTTGTTCTGGTGATGGTTAAAGAATGATCATGTACTAGCTCTCTTTGATTTTGGAAACATATAAAAGGAAGAATGTAAATTTATTTTCAATTATAAGATAACATGATAGGGACAACTATACTTATTTAAACAATACAGAGTCTAATTATAAGTGAGAAAAGCTGTATTTGTGTGATTGTGTCTTATATCCAGAAAACAGATGCACATTCATACCTTAAATATTTGGACTTCTGAACTAGTATTCTTTAATAATAAGTAATAGAATTCATAGTTTTGGATGATTTAGAATTACTAAATTTTAGAGCTTTGGTGTTGGTTCAGCACTTTGTTTTGCAAATAGGGGAACTGACCCAGAGTAGATGAGCCATGAATAGAATGGGCTTCTTGTGATTTCTAATGAAGTAAACTTGACAACACTATATTAAGTAACAGACCAGTTTCATGCTAAGACAGAGCCTGGTTGTCTCTGGGGGAATGGAACCTGAGAATTAATTCAGTTGTATACTGCAGAGTTAATAAGACCTTAGCTATAATGCATCTTGAATCAGTGACTTACACAACTTAGATTGATTTAGCTGAAGAGACGATATAACAGAAAGCAAATTTTGAGTTCAAATGAAGAACACTTATTTTGAAAAGTAATTTATGCTTTTAACATTTTACTTTCCTTAAAGTTCCATAATTTTACAATTATATAAAAATAACAGATTTGGAGTCCAATTTTTAATTGCTGATTAAGTTACACAGTTTTATTTTCATTCCTTTTTGTGTAGTCATTTTGACTGTAAAGATCCTTGACAGTTTTTATTTTTAGAAGAGAGGCTTGACATAGCCTTTGTACATTGAGTGTGTTTGTTCCCTATTAATTTTGTTTCACTGACATAATAACTTGTTATGTATGTTTTCAATAGCTTTGTTATTATGCACCTGTAGAACAATTTTCCAATTAGTTGTGTTCTAGACTTCCATAGTTTTTTCATCTCTGTTTTGATTAAGATAATTCATGATACAACTCCTTGTAATGATATATCTTGGAGTATTTATAATCCCACTTCAAATATTTTTCCTCACTTCCAAATGTAAAAGTTACTGTGCTTGGAAGAAGTATGGTTTATTGAGTAAGCAAGCTCACAATTAATTATAAAGAAATAGGTTATGTAATACAATGAAGACTTTCTATTTGTCCAGTAATCTGTGTGATTATCTGCATGTAGGTAAAATGGTTTTTTCTATTCTTATGAGTAAAAATGGTATTTCTACTCCTAGCGGTAGACTTTACTATCTTGCAAATATCTTTACACTTTTGGAATTTTCCTTGTAGAGTCAATTTTTAAAAAGTTATATCCTACATTAGCATTTTTAAAAGTTACAAAGCTGCTAAATGTAACATATAAAAATCTGTTTTTTTTTACTTAAATTTATGTGCCTCTATAAATAGTAAAGGCTGTTTATTTCCTATACCATGCTAACAGTTTGAATATAGCTTATACCTGAATATTATTACATGTTGAACTGACTAGTGTTAGTGACATTGAGTACTGTATTGTAATGAGAGCATTCTTTAGTGACAAATTATTCCTTTTGATGCCCTTTGAAAATGACAAAGTCCTACTTGCAGAGAAGATTATATAGTTTTATCTGAAACACCTTTCTAGATTTTTTTAATAAATAGCAAAGCCTTATGAAAATAGTTTTAGGTGATATAAAACCACTTAAAAAGAACTATTTCAAAGGATATTGGCTCTAGGAGGAGAATATATCCACATTTGTAAAATACATGATCAGGACTATCTTGATTATTATATTTCTTACATGTATCATTTATATCACAGATGATTTTTCCTAGTAATTTTGTTCATAGTTAATAGCTAAAATATGTATATGGTATGGAATAATTAGACATGATAGCAACAAGAATGCCTATCATCTGTCATAAATGAAGTGCAAGGTAATTCAATGTGTTTTGCATTGGCTAGAGTAGCTGATGAAATAAATAGAAGATGTGACATGATGTCTCTTTCATCTACAAAAGTATCAGCTCAGAGGTTATACTTCATTAGCTTCAAATGTAGCATGCATAATAAAGGAGGAAAGCAGAGCAGTTCTTTGATTCACTGTGAAAAAGCCTATCAGACCCCTTTCAAGTGACAGTTTATTAAATAAGTTGAATAGTGGAAAATATTGCAACTGGAGCAAAATCATAACCCTATGTTTGGCACTCGATTGAAAGTACAGATGACAATGTTGTGTTTCAATTTGGTGTTTACAAATTGAATGACAAAAGATAGGCAGTACTCTGAATTTAATGGCTTTTAATTTTTCTCTTTTACTTCTTTTCTTTCATCTTTTTTTTTGTATTCGTTGATTGAATCTGAAAAAGAAATGGAAAATGACTTGATTACAAAGTGCAAAATGGTTTTAATTTCTTCAATATGGAGATAGTCAAGTTAAATGTGTGACACATATGTGGAGAAACAGTGTGTCTGTCTCTGTACTCATCTTTGATGTACTTGGGGGATGCTCTGCAAAGACATCATCTTCAGGCTCTCTCTCTCCCCTTGGTCAATGATTAATTTATTAATTCATTAATGATTCATTTATTCATTGCTTCTTCTGTAGAGTCAATCCACCAAATATTTTGTCATGCTATATTTTATGATGTAATCTCTAAGCTGCGGAATCTAAAATGTAAGCATAGCCATTGCCCTTAAGGGGATTATAATATATATTATTGTTTAATATTTTTTTGCAGAGTCAGGAATTACCTAGTATTAAAAAAATGCCAAACTCCCTTCTTCACTCACATACCTTCACTTTCAAAATAGGTGAAATATTTATTACTTCTTTTGATTAGGTTAGTTGATTCTGAATTGTACTACAGCAACACATCGTGTATCTCCAGTTGCATATTTATCAGAGTTTGTAATAATTTCTCATTGTTTAACTTTTTTTTATCTGCTAGGCTCTAAGGTCAGATCCTGGGATAATACCCATCCCCTCTGTACCACCAAAACCTAGTAGCAAGGTTTTGTAGTTTAGTAGTTAAGATAATCATTTTTCCCTAGTATTCATACTTTTAAAAATAAAAGTTTTTCACCTTTGCTACTGGGAAACACGGAGTCCCTTTCAGGAATGAGTATGCTTCAACTGGTGCAGATATTCACAGTACTGCATCAAGTTCACAATGTGCTTACTTTGAAATACATCTGAAATAACTGTCACTGGTCTAAGCAGACTTTGGGAAGTGCTGTGATTAAACTGCTAAGGAGAATCTTCCAGGTATTTGCTGTAGTTTAATGTGCTATACCTGCATTTAATCTCTGATAAAAACATTTAGATGCTCATTACAAAAATATATAGTGCTAATGCTTCATAAATATCATCCTCATTTACAGTTGAGCTAGAGAAGTAATTTGACATTCAGTTCCTTCCATTGTGTGATGTTACTGGTTTTCAAGTACAGCTTTAACTTCTTTGATTCATGACACTGACACTCAAAAGCTTCTGTCAACCAATTGTAAGGTCAAGATTGAGGCAGTGGATCCATTGCGGTTTTGATAGAACAAAGGGTCTGTGCTCTGTGACCTATTTGGTAAATTAAGTTTCCTAAAATCAACTGAGTGACAGAGATGAGGTATGAAGAAAGCTGCCTTTCATTTTTTAGCTTTTTCTAACTGAAGGAGATTTCATGGTAAGTATGAAAGTTCCATTCTGGACATAATAAAATTACCTGTGCTCACAAAATAAACTAGACTAAAGCTTCCTGCAGTATTCTCGTTGAATGGACAGAAGGTTTTGGGGGGCACCAAGAGACATGTGTCCTTTTGTACATTCTGATATCCATTTAATCATCTGGACACAATGACATTCTTTTCTACTCATTAGGAAATGTCAGATACGAAAGTTGTCCAATTGCTTTCATATACTTAGTGAAGCCTTCATGTTACAGAGATGGATAGTTTAAATTGTTAACCTGTGATTTCTGTGAAGTTACATTATATTATCCTTTCTATTTATAAATGTCAATATACTTTAATATATGAGGAAATAATATCACATTTCAGTGAAATGAGTTCTATGATTAATAGCTAATATACTTCAACTGAAAAATGTATGATAATTATAATGCCTACATGGAAACTTAAGATTCTCAGAGAACATATTTTAAAATTGATCCATTTCAAGTTTTAATTCTTACTAAAATAACAGGTTGGGCTTCCTGAGTGGCTCAGATGGTAAAGCTTCTGCCTGCAATGTGGGAGACCTGGGTTCAATCCCTGAGTCAGGAAGATCCCTTGGAGAAGGAAATGGCAACCCACCCCAGTACTCTTGCCTGGAAAATTCCATGGACAGAGGAGCCTTGTAGGCTACAGTCCATGGGGTTGGGAAGAGTCCGACACAACTGAGCAACTTCACTTCACTTAACATAACAGTTTAGAAGCACAAAAATTCATTTACTTCAACCAAGTAAAAATGTCTTGTTTTTATATTTCCAGTTTGTAATTTGGAACAGTCAATAAGAAATGAATATTTGGTCTTCTGTGAGACTACATTTATATATCACCAATTTCACACAATAAATGAATGCTTATTCTTTGAATTAATTTTATTTTTCAATCTTGGTACCAATTCACAGACGATTATTTCATGGGTTTTCTATTTTAGGAAATTTAAATTTGACTGCTTTAACACTTCCATTGACACTTGCTAAGGAAGTGGAAATAGTGTACTTTTTTAAAAATAAAAAATCTTTAAAAATATTCCTTTTGGGGAAAGAAGACAATTATTGTATTGTCGCCTTTTTTTTACTAATTCTATTCATCACTTCATGGGAAGTAGATGGGGAAACAGTGGAAACAGTGTCAGACTTTATTTCTTTGGGCTCCAAAATCACTGCAGATGGTGATTGCAGCCATGAAATTAAAAGATGCTTACTCCTTGGAAGGAAAGTTTTGACCAACATAGATAGCATATTGAAAAGCAGAGACATTACTTTGCCAACAAAGGTCCGTCTAGTCAAGGCTATGGATTTTCCAGTGGTCATGTATGGATGTGAAAGTTGTACTGTGAAGAAAGCTGAGTGCCGAAGAATTGATGCTTTTGAACTGTGGTGTTGGAGAAGACTCTTGAAAGTCCCTTGGACTGCAAGCAGATCCAGCCAGTCCATTCTAAAGGAGATCGGTCCTGGGTGTTCTTTGGAAGGACTGATGGTAAAGCTGAAACTCCAATACTTTATCCGCCTCATGCAAAGAGTTGATTCACTGGAAAAGACTCTGATGCTTGGAGGGATTGGGGGCAGGAGGAGAAGGAGACAACAGAGGATGAGATGGCTGGATGGCATCACTGACTCAATGGACATGAGTTTGAGTGAACTCCAGGAGTTGGTGATGTACAGGGAGGCCTGGCATGCTGCAGTTCATGGGGTTGCAAAGAGTTGGACATGACTGAGAGACTGAACTGAACTGACAGAACTATTTGATTAAAAAAATAAAAAATAGTGTTATCAAAGATCAAAGAATAATTAGAAATCAATACAATAATATACAATAATTTAAGTTAGTGTGATAGCTTTTTTTTTTCTTTAACTGACCTTGTAGGCTGACTTCTGTATAGCTTATTTTTGATAACTTGCATGATGTTGGTCAATTTATTTAACAAACACACCTACATTCTTAATCTATAAAATGAGACTCATGATCTGTTTTGCTTCAATGTCTTAAAATTTAGTGAGAGAATATTCATAAAAATACTTTATACATGATAATCCTAATTGTATAGTCATTAAGTCATATCTGACTCTCCACAACCCCATGTAATACAGCATGCAGGGCTCATCTCCCTTCCACTATCTCTCAGAGTTTGCTCAGATTCAAGTCCATTGAGTCAGTGATGTTGTCTAACTATCTTGTCCTCTGTTAGCCCTTTCTTATTTTGCCTTCAATCTTTCCCAATATCAGCATCTTTTTCAATGAGTCAGCTCTTTGTATCAGATGGCCAAAGTATTGGAGTTTCAGCTTCAGCATCAGTCCTTAAAATATAGGATTAATTTCCTTTAGGATTGACTGGTTTGATCTCATTGCTGTCCAAGGGACTCTCAAGTGCCTTCTCCAGCACCATAGTTCAAAATCATCAGTTCTTAGGCACTCAGCCTTCTTTATAGTCCAATTCTCACATCCATACATGACTACTGGAAAAACCACAGCTTTGACTCTATGGATCTTTGCTGGCAAAGTGATGTCTCTGCTTTTTAATAGGCTGCCTAGATTTCTCATAGGTTTCCTAACAAAAGAGCAAGTATCTTTGGATTTCATGACTGTAGCCACTGTCCAAAGTGATTTTGGAGCCCAAGAAATTAAAATCTGTCACTGTTTCCACTTTTACTCCATGTATTTGCCATGAAGTAGTGGGAACACAATCCATAATCTTAATTTTTTGAATGTTGAGTTCTAAGCCAGCTTTTTCACTCTTCTCTTTCACCCTCATCAAGAGGCTCTTTGGTTCCTCTTCACTTTCTGCCTTTAGAGTGGTATTGTCTGCATATCTGAGGTTGTTGATATTTCTCTTGGCAGTCTTAATTCTGGCTTGGCATTTTGCATGTTGTACTCTGCATATAAATTAAATAAACAGGGTGACAATATATAGCCTCATTGTACTCCTTTCCCGATTTTGAACCAGCCCATTGTTCCATGTCAGATTCTAACACTTGCTTCTTGACCCGCATCCAGGTTTCTTAAGAGACAGATGAGGTGACCTGGTATTCCCACCTCTTTAAGAATTTTCCACAGTTTGTAAAGTACTTAATAATTATTACTAGCTTTCTAAAAAATATATGTAGGTAATATGTTCTTAATTTATCTTATGCTTGTTGATTCTTGTTTATTTTAGGAGGAATTAAACTTGCAAAGTATTAGTTCTGAAAGGTGACAGTGAATAAGACAATCTGCTCATTTTGAGAATTTTTTAAAAATTACATGGCATCTTTAGAAAAATTGGAGATGAATTTCAGTTTATTGTGGCTTGATTCATGGGAGACAATTTTAATTGACATGTCCTTTTGCCTTCTAGGAATATATTGTACACAAATGAAGGTTAAATTTGCTATATGACAAATTATTGTGTGTTCTTTTTCCAACTGCTTGTACTCTTAATATCTCATTAATCCATATGTATTCACAGATTATTTGACAATTCAGTGAAAAGTTAAAATGATCAGTATTACTGTTTTCGATAATCTCTGAAACTACTTTTAATAACTAATCATGAGACACTTCTGGCCATTGCCAAAAGTTACTGCTATGTAAGATAATTCTTTATAATAATCTTACCATCTCTTACCTCCAAAAGCCTCATATCTTTTCCTTATCAATTGGTTCTTGACATTTCCAGAATAGCCATTATTCTGGATGTAATTGTAGGTGTTACTGATACAGTTTTTGTTTTTTTCCTCTTTCTGACTGAAGTCTGATCGATTTACAATATTATATTAGCTTTTGGTGTATAGCTTAATGATTCAATATTTTATAGGTTATACTCCATTTAAAATTATTGCACCAGTCAGAATGTCTGCGATCCAAAAATCTGCAAGCAATAAATGCTGGAAAGGGTGTGGAGAAAAGGGAACCCTCCTACACTGTTGGTGGGAATGCAAACTAGTACAGCCACTATGGAGAACAGTGTGGAGATTCCTTAAAAAATTGCAAATAGAACTGCCTTATGACCCAGCAATCCCACTACTGGGCATACATACCGAGGAAACCAGAATTGAAAGAGACACATGTACCCCAATGTTCATCATAGCACTGTTTATAATAGCCAGGACATGGAAACAACCTAGATGTCCATCAGCAGATGAATGGATAAGAAAGCTGTGGTACATATACACAATGGAGTATTACTCAGCCATTAAAAAGAATTCATTTGAATCAGTTCTGATGAGATGGATGAAACTGGAGCCGATTATACAGAGTGAAGTAAGCCAGAAAGAAAAACACCAATACAATATACTAACACATATATATGGAATTTAGAAAGATGGCAATGATGACCCTTTATGCAAGACAGCAAAAAAGACACAGATGTGTATAGTGGAGTTTGGGACTCAGAGGGAGAGGGAGAGGGTGGGATGATTTGGGAGAATGACATTGAAACATGTATACTATCATGTAAGAATCGAATCGCCAGTCTATGTCCAATGCAGGATATAGCATGCTTGGGGCTGGTGCACGGGGATGACCCAGAGAGATATTATGGGGAGGGATGAGGGAGGGGGGGTTCATGTTTGGGAACGCATGTACATCCGTGGTGGATTCATGTCAATGTATGGCAAAACCAATGCAGTATTGTAAAGTAAAATAAAATAAAAATAAAAATATAATAAAAGAAAAAAATTATTGCAACTTGAATTTGCCACACACTGATAACTAATATTTACATTGTACTTACATTCTATTAGGTATTATATGTAATCTAGAGATGATTTTTTGGGCTTCCCTGGTGGCTCAGATGGTAAAGAATTTGCCTGAAATGTGGGAAACCTGGGTTTGATCCCTGGGTTGGAAAGATCCCTGGAGAAGGAAATGGCAACCCACTCCAGTATTCTTGCCTAAAGTATTCCATGAACAGAAGAGCCTGGCTACAGTCCATAGGGTCGCAAAGAGGCAGACATGACTGAGCTACTTAAATTTTCACTTTCTTTGCAGAGATGATTTAAAGTGTATAGAAGAGTGTATGCATATATGCAAATGTTCACCTTATTCCACAAGAGACTTGAATATTCATGGATTTTGGGGTCCTTAGGTCTGTCTTGGAACCAGTTTCCTTTGGATATGGAGGGATGGGGCTTCTCAGGTGGCAATATAAGTAAAGAGTCTGCCTGCCAATGCAGGAGACATGAGAGACACAGGTTCAATCCCTGGGTCAGGAAGATCCCCTAGAGGAGGGCTGGCAACCTACTCTAGTATTCTTGCCTGGAGAATCCCATGGACAGAAGAGCCTGGCAGTCTAAGTCCATAGGGTCACAAAGAGTCAGACATTACTGAAGTGACTTAGCACACACAAACACACATGGAAGGATGATGTATAGGACTGAGAATTCAACCAAACTTTTAAATAATAATGTTATCTTTAATTTTAAATATTCCCAGAGCAGATAAATACTTTATCACATGAGATTACCATACCTCTGACATGCAATCTAGTAAAATATTGAATATGACAGAATGCTATAAACCAAACTGATATATAACCATAAAAATATTCTAAATGAGGGACTTCCCTGGTGGTCCAGTGGCTAGGACTCCGTGCTCCTGATGCTGAGGGCCAGGGTTCAATTCCTGGTCAGGGAACTAGATGTCCCACATGCTACAAGTAAGACCTGGCTCAGCCAAATAAGTAAATATAAAAAAAAATTCTAAATGAAATATAAGTAATTCAATACAGCATCATACTAAAAGAGTTCTTTGGTATGATTTTTAACTTTTTGATCTAGGATTGCAAGGATAACTGATGACAGGAAAAACCACTTAACATGCTTTACTGCATTAATAGATTAATGTAATCACTGCAGATATAAAAAGGCATTTGATAATTTCAACACTCATTTCTGATTAAGTTTAAAACTCTTCTGCATTTAAAATTAGAGAAAAAATTCTTATCATGAGAAAAAGATATATTTTAAAAATCAACAGTAAACATGGTACCTAATGTGGAAACTCTTAAGCATATTTCTATTAAAATTAGGGAAAAAATATGGAAACCCACAATCACTGGTGTGTGTGAAGTCGCTCAGTCCTGTCTGACTCTTAGCGACCCCATGGACTGGGGCCTACCAGGCTCCTCCCTCCATGGGATTCTCCAGGCAAGAGTACTGGAGTGGGTTGCCATATAATTTTAATATGTCCTAATAGTAGTCAATATGACAAGGCAAAAATAAAGTAAAATTGATGTTTCAAAAAGAGATAAAATGCAGTATTTTCAGACAATGTGTTTTCTTTACCCTCAAATTCAACAGTATATGTATTGCTGCAGACTTTCAGAAGGCAATTTATTCATGCTTATTCAAATAAAGAATACACAGTCAGTTTCTGTAGGCCTATTTGATAGATACTAATGGAGTTATTAAAGAGTATATTGAAAAATATATTCAGTTAAGCCAATAAAAAATCAGAGAAAATACTGAGTAAATAAATGAATGTATCTATTTCATAGACTAATTTGTGTAAGTTGATCAGTCAAATCCAACTTTTTGTGACACCATGGACTGTAGCCTGCCAGGCTCCTCTGTCCATAGAATTCTCTAGCCAAGAATACTGGAGTAGGTAGCCATTTCCTTCTCCAGGGTAATCTTACTGACCCAGGTATCAAACCTGGGTCTTCCACATTGCACGAAGATTCTTTACTGCCGGAATCATTGACAACTTTTATACTTTATTTAAAAAATGAGTTGCTCCATCTCTGTACTGATGTGATAGATCATTGTAAAGTGTTAAAATGTTAAATGTATATATATATACATATAAAACTTATAAGCTATGTAAAGCTGGTGTACACTATATATATTATAGATTACATATATATTTGAAGATATATATAGCATAGCATATATAAAGAAGATACATGTTATATACAGATTGATGATTACATATATATTATATATATGGTTGAAGATTAAATTATATATAAATATATATTCTAGAATAATGCAATTTTATGTTTGATTCAACTCAACTTGTTACACATTTACTGAAATCTTCATAAGACTAAGATATATTAGGATTCACACAACTTGAAAAAGATTCCTTTACTCAAAAATTAGTTCTGAAAAATAGAAAGGTTATCAATGTTAGATAAATTTTCAGATGTTGCAGTGAGTGTTCAGTTCAGTTGCTCAGTCATGTACAACTTCTTGAGACCTCATGAACCACAGCACGCCAGGCCACTCTGTCCATCAACAACTCCCGAAGTTTACCCAAACACACGTCCATTGAGTTGGAGATGTCATCTAACCATCTCATCCTCTGTCATCCCCTTCTCCTCCTGCCTTTGATCTTTCCCAGCATTAGGGTCTTTTCAAATCAGTCAACTCTTCACATCAGGTGGCCAAAATATTGGAGTGTCAGCTTCAACATCAGTCCTTCCAATGAACACCCAGGACTGATTTCTCTTAGAATGGACTGGTTGGATCTCCTTGCTATCCAAGGGACTCTCAAGAGTCTTCTCCAACACCACAGTTCAAAAGCATCAATTTTTCTGTGCACAGCTTTCTTTATAGTCCAACTCAACATCCATACACGACTACTGTAAAAACCATAACCTTGCCTAGACGGACTTTTGTTGGTAAAGTAATGTCTCTGCTTTTGAATATGCTGTCTGGGTTGGTCATAACTTTCCTTACAACGAGTAAGCATCTTTTAATTTCATGGCTGAAATCACCATCAGCAGTGATTTTGGAGCCCAGAAAATAAAGTCAGCCACTGTTTCCACTGTTCCCCCATCTATTTGCCATGAAGTGATGGGACTGGATGCCATGATCTTCCTTTTCTGAATGTTGAGCTTTAAGCCAACTTTTTCACTTTCATCAAGATGCTCTTTAGTTCCTCTTCACTTTCTGCCATAAGAGTGGTGTCATCTGATTACCTGAGGTTATTGATATTTCTCCCAGCAATCTTGATTCCAGCTTGTGCTTCTTCCAGCCCAGCATTTCTCATGATGTACTCTGCATATAAGTTCAATAAGCAGGGTGACAATATACAGCCTTGACATACTCCTTTTCCTATTTGGAACCAGTCTGTTGTTCCATGACAAGTTCTAACTGCTGCTTCCTGACCTGCATACAGATTTCTTAAGAGGCAGGTCAGGTGGTCTGGTATTCCCATCTCTCTCAGAATCTTCCACAGTTTATTGTGATCCACATGGTCAAAGGCTTTGGCATAGTCAATAAAGCAGCAATGCGTGTTTTTCTGGAACTCTCTTGCTTTTTCGATGATCCAGTGTATGTTGGCAATTCGATCTCTGGTTCCTCTGCCTTTTCTGAAACCAGCTTGAACATCTGGAAGTTCACGGTTCACGTATTGCTGAAGCCTGGCTTGGAGAATTTTGAGCATTACTTTACTAGCATGTGAGATGAGTACAATTGTGCAGTAGTTTGAGCATTCTTTGGCATTTCCTTTCTTTGGGATTGGAATGAAAACTGACCTTTTCCATTCCTATGGCCACTACTGAGTTTTCCAAATTTGCTGGCATATTGAGTGTAGCACTTTCACAGCGTCATCTTTCAGGATTTGAAACAGCTCAACTGGAATTCCATCACCTCCACTAGCTTTGTTTGTAGTGATGCTTCCTAGGGCCCACTTGAATTCACATTCCAGGTGTCTGGCTCTAGGTGAGTGATCACACCATCATGATTATCTCGGTCGTGAAGATCTTTTTTATATAGTTCTTCTGTGTATTCTTGCCATCTCTTCTTAATATCTTCTGCTTCTGTTAGTTCCCTACAATTTCTGTCCTTTATTGAGCCTATCTTTGCATGAAATGTTCCCTTGGTATCTTCAATTTTCTTTAAAAGATCTCTAGTCTTTCCTATTCTATTGTTTTCTTCTATTTCTTTGCACTGATCACTGAGGAAGGCTTTCTTATCTCTCCTTGCTATTCTTTGGAACTCTGCATTCAAATGGGTATATCTTTCTTTTTCTTCTTTGCTTTTTGCTTCTCTTCTTTTCACAGCTATATGTAAGGCCTCCTCAGACAGCCATTTTGCTTTTTTGCACTTCTTTTCTTGGGGATGGTCTTGATCCCTGTCTCCTGTACAATGTTATGAACTTCCGTCCATATTTCATCAGGTACTCTGTCTGTGAGATCTAGTCCCTTAAATCTATTTCTCATTTCCACTATATTATCATTATGGATTTGATTTAGGTCATATTCGAATAGTCTAGTGGTTTTCCCTTCTTTATTCAATTTAAGTCTGGTTTTGGCAACAAGGAGTTCATGATCTGAGCCACAGTCAACTCCCAGCCTTGTTTTTGCTGACTGTATAGAGCTTCTCCATCTTTGGTTGCAAAGAATATAATCAGTCTGATTTTGGCGTTGACCATCTGGTGATGTCCATGTGTAGAGTCTTCTCTTGTGTTGTTGGAAGAGGGTGTTTGCTGTGATCAGTGCATTCTCTTGGCAAAATCTATTAGCTTCTGCCCTGCTTCATTCTGTACTCCAAGGCCAAATTTGCCTGTTACTCCAGGTGTTTCCAGAGAGGACAATGGCAAGCCACTCCAATACTCTTGCCTGGAAAATCCCATGGATGGAGGAGCCTGGTAGGCTGCAGTCCATAGGGTCGTTAGGAGTTGGACACGACTGAGTGACTTCATTTTTGATTTTCACTTTCATGCACTGGAGAAGGAAATGGCAATCCACTCCAGTATTCTTGCCTGGAAAATCCCAGGGATGGGAGAGCCTGGAGGGCTGCTGTCAACGGGGTCACTTGGAGTCAGACACGACTGAAGAGACTTTGCAGCAGCAGCAGCCAGGTGTTTCTTGACTTCCTGCTTTTGCATTCCAGTCCCCTATAATGAAAAGGACATCTTTTTTGAGTGTTAGTTCTAAAAGGTATTGTAGATCTTCATAGAACCGTTCAACTTCAGCTTCTTCAGCATTACTGGTTGGGGCATAGATTTGGATTACCATAATGTTGAATGGTTTGTCTTGGAAATGAACAGAGATCATTCTGTCGTTTTTGAGATTGAATCCAAATACTGCATTTCAGACTCTTTTTGTTGACTATAATGTGGTGAGTGTAGTCCTGTTAAAATTAGAAATATGTAAATGTTATAGTTTGGATATGTTTTAATGATGGATTGAAGTAACAACAGAAAATAATTCTTAAAATTGTAATCAATATTTTTAAGTGATTTTATGGAAACTATCACGCTGAGCTATGGACAAGTGACATTTAGATGATATGTTATTTATTAAGTGTCTTATGACTAATCTTTTAACCAAAGTCTTATAACTAATCTTTTAACTGTTTGTTTGTTTTAAAACAAACAGTTTTAGATTATTTGACATTCCCACAGTAAATAGTTTACGTTGGCTTTCTCTATTTTTCTTGCAATATTCAGAAAATATAGTTGTCAAGATAGAATAATTTGCATAATACAGAGGGTTGTGTTAATCATCTTTATTTTATGAAGCAACATATATATTGACACATTTTATAAAAAGGGGATTACATCTTCATAGCAAAGCATCTCCTTAATCAATGTTAACACTTTAAATTATAAAATGTAGTTCTCATTTTCCGTTCCGTTCAGTTCATTTCCGTCGCTCAGTCATGTCCAACTCTTTGTGACCCCATGAACTGCAGCACACCAGGCCTCCCTGTCCATCACAAACTTCCTGAGTTCACGCAAACCCATGTCCATTGAGTCCGTGGTGCCATCCAGCCATCTCATCCTCTGTCATCCCTTTCTCTTGACCCAAATCTTTCCTAGCATCAGAGTCTTTTCAAATGAGTCAGCTCTTCGCATCAGATGGCCAAATTATTGGAGCTTCAGCTTCAACATCAGTCCTTCCAATGAACACTTAGGACTGATCTCCTTTAGGATGGACTGGTTGGATCTCCTCGCAGTCCAAGGGACTCTCAAGAGTCTTCTCCAACACCACAGTTCAAAAGCATCAATTCTTCAGTGCTCAGCTTTCTTTATAGTTTAACTCTCACATCCATACATGACCACCAGAAAAACCATAGCCTTAACTAGATGGCCCTTTGTTGGCAAAGTAATGTGTCTGCTTTTTAATATGCTGTCTAGGTTGGTCATAACTTTCCTTCCAAGTAGTAAGCGTCTTTTAATTTCATGACTGCAATCACCATCTGCAGTGATTTTGGAGCCCATAAAAATAAAGTCAGCCACTGTTTCCCCATCTATTTGCCATGAAGTGATAGGACCGGATGCCATGATTATAGTTTTCTGCATATTGAAAGAGGAGAGTGAAAAAGTTCTCATTTTAAACAATCACTAAACATTACAGTATATTTATAAAGGCTTAAATCATTTTTGTTTCCCATTCTAGCAAATTTTTCAGAGGAATCATTGAAAACATCTTTGTATCTAAGATATCAAACTGTAAAAGAGTAGATGAAAACCTCCTAATATACTTCAGGAAATAGGAAGCTCAAAGGTTTATAGTCTTAAAAAACAATTTGGATAGTTGGTTTAAAAAGAGGGAAGGGAAGAGGGAGAGAAAGAGAGAGAGAGATAAAGAATGAGACTGGATCACATCCATCTTCATCTGCAGTTAAGTTTTTGGTTGTCAGTCTGAGAGAATCAAATGATAAAGTGAATCATACTTTTCAGTGCTGCTTTCTAACTTCATGGATTCATCTGCATTGCACAAACACATCAGGTTCAAAGAACTATAAATTTAATGATACTCTCATTGTTGAAAATAGAATTAAGGAAGATAGGAAGCACATTTTTATTATTTATCTAACTAAACAGCAGGTTCATGTTGATATTTTTAAGAATGTCTTTTCCTCTGACTTCAGTAAGGCAAACCATTTATTTGATTCATTGCTGACAAGAGCATTTCTCTAGAGATAATACTCTTCCTCTGGATATAGAGCAATATGTTTTCAATCCATTGTGCAGTTTCTCTAACAACCCAGAATTTATTTTTCACCTATTACTCCTAGGATGCAAGTGGCTATTTTCTGTAGCTATATAAGGTTATGGGGTGCATAGAGGGCCAGTAGTTAATGTCAATAAAACTTTCATGGTGTCCATATGTCTAAGGTATTATATGGATATGAACACTTGGAAAAATTATTTTAAAAGAAGAAGGGAAATGATATCAATTGTAAAAGGTTTAGCAAATCCTGAATACGGCATATGTCTTTAGGTTGAGGATGAGTTCAGGCTATGTTCAGTTTATGAAATATAAACTGATAGAACTCACTTCACATGTGATGGTGTCTTTGTCAGTTCAGGCTGCTAACAGATGACGACAAACTGGAGGGGTTAAACAACAAAAATTCATTTTCACAGTTCTGGAGGCTTGGATATTCAGGATCAAGGTGCCAGCAGATCTAGTGTTTGTGGAAAACTTCTTATTTTGAAGATCGTCTTTTCCTCATCATCTCCTTAACATGACAGAGCAGAGAGAGGAAGCAAACTCTTTGGCTCTTGAGAGCATTAATCCCATTGTAGGGTTTCACTTTCATGACCTCTTCTAAACCTCATTAGCTCCCAAAGGCCTCACCTCCTAACACCACCACATGCAGTTCAGTTGCCCAGTCATGTCCAACTCTTTGACCCCATGGACTGCAACACACAAGGCCTCCCTATCCACCACCAACTCCCAGGGTTTACTCAAATTCATGTCCATTGAGTTGGTGATGCCATCCAACCATCTCATTCTCTGTTGTCCCCTTCTTCTCCCACCTTCAATCTTTCACAGCATCAGGGTCTTTTCCAAAGAGTGAGTTCTTCGCATCAGGTGGCCAAAGTGTGGGAATTTCAGCTTCAGCATCAGTCCTTCCAATGAATATTCAGGACTGATTTCTTTAGGATGGATTGGTTACCCCTTGCTGTCCAAGGGACCCTCAAGAGTCTTCTCCAACACCATAGTTCAAAAGCATCAGTTCTTTGGCACTCAGCTTCCTTTATAGTCTCACATCCATACATGACTACTGGATAAATCATAGCCTTGACTAGATGGACCTTTATTGGCAAAGTAATGTGTCTGCTTTTTAATATGCTGTCTAGGTTGGTCATAACTTTTCTACCAAGGATCAAGCGTCTTTTAATTTCATAGCTGAGGTCACCATCTGCAGTGATTTTGGAGCCCCAAATAATAAAGTCAGCCACTGTTTCCACTGTTTCCCCATCTATTTCCCATGAGGTGATGGGACCAGATGCCATGATCTTAGCTTTCTGAATGTTGAGTTTTAAGCCAACTTTTTCACTCTCCTCTTTCACTTTCATCAAGAGGCTCTTTAGTTCTTCTTCACTTTCTGCCATAAAGGTGGTGTCATCTGCATATCTGAAATCATTGATATTTCTCCTGGCAATCTTGATTCCAGCTTATGCTTCTTCCAGCCCGGCATTTCTCATGATGTATTCTGCATATAAGTTCAATAAGCAGGGTGACAATATATAGCCTTAACATACTCCTTTCCTAATTTGGAACCAGTCTGTTATTCCATGTCCAGTTCTGACTGTTGCTTCTTGACCTGCAAACAGATTTCTCAGGAGCCAGGTCAGGTGGTCTGGTATTCCCATCTCTTGAAGAATTTCTCACAGTTTGTTGTGATCCACATAGTCAAAGGCTTTGGCATAGTCAATAAAGCAGAAATAGATGTTTTTCTGGAACTCTCTTGCTTTTTTGATGTTTCAACGGCTATTGGCAATTTCATCTCAGATTCCTCTGCCTTTTCTAAAACCAGCTTGAACATCTGGAAGTTCATGGTTCATGTACAGCTGAAGCGTGGCTTGGAGAATTTTGAGTGTTACTTTGCTAGCATGTGAGATGAGTCCAGTTGTGTGGTAGTCTGAGAATTCTTTGTTGTCGCCTCTCTTTGGGATTGGAATGAAAACCGACCTTTTCCATTCCTGTGGCCACTGCTGAGTTTTCCAAGTTTGCTGACATACTGAGTGCCCCACTTTCACAGCATCATCTTTTAGGATTTAACATAGCTCAACTGAAATTTCATTATCTCCACTACCTTTGTTCATAGTGATGCCTCCTAAGGCCTACTTGAGTTTACATTCCAGGATGTCTGGCTATAGGTGAATGATCACACCACTGTGATTATCTGGGTTGTGAAGATATTTTTTGTATAGTTCTTCAGTGTATTCTTGCCACCTCTTTATATCTTCTGCTTCTGTTAGGTCCATACCATTTCTGTCCTTTATTGAACCCATCTTTGCATGAAATATTCCCTTGGTATCTCTAATTTTCTTGAAGCTATCTCTAGTCTTTCCCATTCTATTGTTTTGCATTGATCACTGAGGAAGGCTTTCTTATCTCTCCTTGCTATTCTTTGGAACTCTGCATTAAGATGCTTTTATCTTTCCTTTTCTCTTTGCTTTTTGCTTCTCTTTTTTTCATAGCTATTTGTAAGGCTTTATCATAGCTTTGTGTAAGCATTAAGCTAACACAATTTATTTGCAGTTACCTTTTGGTCCCTGTTACCCGACTATTGGTTTGCTCATGCCAGTATACACAGAAGCTTGCAGAGAGATACAAATATTTAGTATAGTTGTCAAATATATTCATATCCCATTTGTGTCTTTAAGGTTACTATTGAGTGTAAACTATATCAAGTTTGTGTGTAACATAGTCACATATACAGAACCACAGAACTCTTTATTTGTGATCTTTTACTAAAAATCAAAGGAAACTTCAACTAGCTAGATACCCTAAATGTATGAGGAAGAAACTGTGAAATAACTGGACAGTAGGAGTCTTTGACAATTTAAGTTTTATCTCTAGCTTTATACTGTTTTGTAACAATAAGACTATTTTATATAAAGATTTGTATCAAGTAAGAACATGACCCAGTACAAATTTCTCCTAGAATTAAACATTTCAAGTGCATCTTCTGCAGTGTCAGGAAAGTAAAAGCTGCCAACAAATCAGGTCCTATCTACCTAGAAGATACAAAACATAGGTACAGATTTATGATGCCCTGTGTTTAGATTGTATGATTACAAAGCATCATTGCATTAAACTATTTTTATTCAGTAAATGAAGAAAAATAAATATAGGCTAACTTGACATATGTATGACCCATATTATTTATTGCTCAAAATAGATTAATAATTGTTGTTAATCACATATGTTGGCAATATGCTGTGGGAAGTATTAGAACTATGGCATATAATAAAAGTAGATGTATTAAATGAAGAAACATTTTTGAATGTATATAAATCCTAATGAAGTAGAATGAGCTCAGAAAGGAGGCCTGCATTTGAGTGTAGAGTCATAAACTTGTTTTCTGCCTCAATATGTACCATCATCTAATCTTTCAATACCTTATTTTCCTTTTTTTATTAATATTGGAGTTTGGTCTGATTATTTCTAGAGCACTTTATGTGTTAATACTTCTTATGATTATAACTACACAAATGAAAAATCCCATCCTAGGATACTATTACTTAGGCAAATCCTGAGAATATTTTTATATGTTTTATTGAATGTTTATAACTTAAATTTTGAAAATTAAAAAGTCTATTTTACCAGCAACCAGATTAAGATAGAGAATATTTCCAGAGTCCTCAGAGTTCCACTATTGCTCCATTTAGTCACTATATCCCCAAACTAAATAATATGATAAGCTTTATCATCATAAATTTGTGTTTTTTAAAAGTAATACATCTGTGTGTTGATTTTATATCCTGCAACTTTACTATACACGAATAATGAGAAAGTAGAAAAAGAAATTAAGGAAACAATTCCATTCACCAGTGCAACAAAAAGAATAAAATACTTAGGAATATATCTACCTAAAGAAACTAAATACCTATATATAGAAAACTATAAAACACTGATGAAAGAAATCAAAGAGGACACTAATAGATGGAGAAATATACCATGTTCATGGATCGGAAGAATCAATATAGTGAAAATGAGTATACTACCCAAAGCAATTTACAAATTCAATGCAATCCCTATCAAGCTACCAGCCACATTTTTCACAGAACTAGAACAAATAATTTCAAGATTTGTATGTAAATACAAAAAACCTCAAATAGCCAAAGCAATCTTGAGAAAGAAGAATGGAACTAGAGGAATCAACTTGCCTGACTTCAGGCTCTACTACAAAGCCACAGTCATCAAGACAGTATGGTACTGGCACAAAGACAGACATATAGATCAATGGAACTAAATAGAAAGCCCAGAGATAAATCCACACACATATGGACACCTTATCTTTGACAAAGGAGGCAAGAATATACAATGGAGTAAAGACAATCTCTTTAACAAGTGGTGCTGGGAAAACTGGTCAACCACTAGTAAAAGAATGAAACTAGATCACTTTCTAACACCGCACACAAAAATAAACTCAAAATGGATTAAAGACCTAAATGAAAGATCAGAAACTATAAAATTTCTAGAGGAGAAGATAGGCAAAACACTCTCAGACATAAATCACAGCAAGATCCTCTATGATCCACCTCCCAGAATTCTGGAAATAAAAGCAAAAATAAACAAATGGGATCTAATTAAAATTAAAAGCTTCTGCACAACAAAGGAAAATATAAGCAAGGTGAAAAGACAGCCTTCTGAATGGGAGAAAATAATAGCAAATGAAGCAACTGACAAACAACTAATCTCAAAAATATACAAGCAACTTATGCAGCTCAATTCCAGAAAAATAAACGACCCAATCAAAAAATGGGCCAAAGAACTAAATAGACATTTCTCCAAAGAAGACATACGGATGGCTAACAAACACATGAAAAGATGCTCAACATCACTCATTATTAGAGAAATGAAAATCAAAACCACAATGAGGTACCACTTCACACCAGTCAGAATGGCTGCGATCCAAAAATCTGCAAGCAATAAATGCTGGAGAGGGTGTGGAGAAAAGGGAACCCTCCTACACTGTTGGTGGGAATGCAAACTAGTACAGCCACTCTGGAGAACAGTGTGGAGATTCCTTAAAAAATTGCAAATAGAACTACCTTATGACCCAGCAATCCCCCTGCTGGGCATACACACCGAGGAAACCAGAATTGAAAGAGACACATGTACCCCAATGTTCATCGCAGCACTGTTTATAATAGCCAGGACATGGAAACAACCTAGATGTCCATCAGCAGATGAATGGATAAGCAAGCTATGGTACATATACACAATGGAGTATTACTCAGCAGTTAAAAAGAATTCATTTGAATCAGTTCTGATGAGATGGATGAAACTGGAGCCGATTATACAGAGTGAAGTAAGCCAGAAAGAAAAACACCAATACAGTATACTAACACATATATATGGAATTTAGGAAGATGGCAATGACGACCCTGTATGCAAGACAGGGAAAGAGACACAGATGTGTATAATGGACTTTTGGACTCAGAGGGAGAGGGAGAGGGTGGGATGATTTGGGAGAATGGCATTCTAACATGTATACTATCATGTAAGAATTGAATCGCCAGTCTATGTCTGACGCAGGATGCAGCATGCTTGGGGCTGGTGCATGGGGATGACCCAGAGAGATGTTATGGGGAGGGAGGTGGGAGGGGGGTTCATGTTTGGGAATGCATGTAAGAATTAAAGATTTTAAAATTTAAAAAATAGAAAACTAAAAAAAAAAAGTAATACATCTGACTTTTTGCACTTAACATGATGATAATTGCTATTCATCTTTTTTTTGCATATCATGTTTTTCATTCTTGTTACTATATGTTATTGATTACATTTTAAAATCTGTATATTTGTACATACATATATTTATACTAGGTCATGTTCTCAGTTTATGCAAACCTTTATATAAAATAGTTAGAATAATATATAGTGACAAATCTATATTAATATATGTTTGTGTTCTTTACTAGTGGGTTAGTGGTAAAAAAAAACCCTCCTGCCAATGCAGGAGATGCAGGTTTGATCCCTGGGTCAGGAAGATACCCTGGAGAAAGAAATGACAAGCCACTCCAGCCTGGTAGGCTATAGTAAATGGGGTCACAATAGAGTCTGACGTGACTTAACAACTAAACAACAACAGATAAACAATAATATATACATATAAACAACAACAGAATATACACATATATACTTATATATATATTCATTCATATAACATATACCTATATATATAATATATCTATGTATTATGTGTGTGTGTGTAAGTGTATTGATCCATTCTAGTGTTCATGGAGATGTGAATCTTGTCTAGCTCTCTAGTTTGGGCTGTTATTGAGAGTGTTACTGAGAATATTCTCGTGTCTCTTCTGCTAGGAATGCTTTTTGGATCATAGAATAATCAAAGCTTTTCATATAATGCTAAATAGTTTCCACAAAAAATTTTATCAGTGCATATTCTCATCAGAATTATAGTATAAAGCTGCTTTGCATTATTGTCAAGATAAAATAATATTGACTTTAACAGTTTTTGGCATCCTGGTATGTGTGGCAGTATTTCTTTGTGATTTTGATTTGCATTTTCCTGCTCAGTAACAGAGATGAAGAAATGTTCATAGGTTTATTGGACATTTTACTTTTCTCTTTTGTGAAATCTGTATTTAATTCCTTAAGTATTTTAAAAGTATTGATATTTAGAAATTCCTTACTAACACCAGTCAATTGTTAGATCTATGTATTGTACATAAGTATGTAGTGCCATATATTTATATTCTCTTGATTGATATTTGAATGAACGTAATTTAAAAAATAATGATTTTTTCCGCCAAATCTGGTCCACCGGTCATCGTAGTGAACTGTGTATTTCCATTTTATATCTATTAAGGAGAGAAAATAGCAAATATACTTCTTCTAATAGTTTTTTTAATAAGATTATTTTGTTGTTTTTATAGATATACCTATGTATTATCATTGTATACTTTAAACTGCTAGAAGAAAAACATTTATTTCATAAAAAAACAAACTTCATTTGATATGAGGAATAATGAATAAATTGTTAATTGCAAAATTACTTTCTCTCAAGAGGTAGTATGAAATTTGAGGAGCAAGCTATCATCAATAAATTGCTTTAAGTAATTTGAACTAGACAGAGTTTCTCAAACTCTTAGTGATAAGTTGGTATTGTAGACTACAAAAAAGCAACTTATTTCAAAAACTTTAGGTAATTATAGATCTCAGGCTATGTTAGATGCAGAAATAATTTTTCTGCACAGTACATAAGTAGCATAAACCTATCATATGGAAAAATTTGATATTGTATAGTAACCTTTTAAAAATATTTTTGTTTTCTTAATGAAGTTAACCACAGAAAAAAATGTGAAAATTTATGTAATACTGAATTTCATGCATGGTGCTTTGGGCTACAGAGAAAAGTCCCTTTAGCTACCTATTTTTTAGGTAAGAGAGGTAATTAGTTCTTAAAAGCTAAATCTGCCAGGAAATCCTTCTAAAATTGATTCTGAATAATGATCTACACACTCTCATCCTTAGTTTCTGGACATGACTGGCAGCATCTCTGAACTTTGCATTTACTGCAAGACAGCCTAACTCATTCTCCAAACTTTTACCTTTCCTCTCCTCTATTAAGGACTAGGTCAACACTTTCGTTAACAAGCCTACAAACCACATCCTCAAAAAGAGTCCTTAATATAAAATTATATTTACTCATTGGTAGGTAATTCAACTAGAAATTCAAAACTAAAAAGCAAGTTAATGAGGCATAATATTTTAAGAGTGTCAGATTGAGAACACAAAAATTACATTTTATGTAGTATGTGTGTTAGCTGATTACATATATTTAGATAATAAACTTGAGAGTTTGGTGATGACATAAATTAATGTAAATCATATCTTCATGTATATATCACATTGAAATATCACATTTTTTATTATCTACTTGTTATTTAAGCTATAATAATGACTACTCTCCTTTTGTTCTCAACTTTTCTTTCTCTTTTCTTCATTTATCTTCTCTTCTCCTCCTGAACAATTTCAACATTTGCTGTTGTGTTAGTCACTCAGTCATATCTCACTGTAGCCTGCCAGGCTCCTCTGTTCGTGGAATTCTCTAGGCAAGGGTACTGGAGTAGTTTGCCATTCCCATCTCCAGGGGGTCTTTCTGACCCAGGGATCGAAGTCAGGTCTCCCATATTGCAGGCAGATTCTTTATCATCTGAGCCACCAAGGAAAGCCCAGTTTCAACATAAATCCATTCAACGGTGCAGATAGACACAAGCATGTATGTCAGAAGTTAGGGATGAGGCATCTGATGGCTTGAAACTGGGAGTTAGAATCTAAACAAGATGAAGGTGAAATCCATGCTGGGGACTACTTAGCATAGGAAGTCAAAGCTCATATGAGGATGATTCAGAACAGAAGTCACAATCTAAGCAGATTGGAGAGAAACCTGCATAGTGGGGTGGTTGTAGCCTAAGCAGGGTGATGGAAGCACTTTGGGGGGATAAAATTGATATTGGAGAAGGGAGATTCACAGAGAGATTGATCAAAAGAGAGAGCAAATGTATTATGAATGTGGGCTCTAGGTATATCACTTTCAGGGTGATATAGTTACATATATGAAAAGAGAAAACAGTTTAAAATCTGTACTTTTGTGCTATAATTGGAAGTATAGATCTAAGCTCATGGTTTGAAATATACAGAGAAATAAATACAGGTATAAATTGCTGTGTGTATGCATAGTTCTTTGCAGTGATAGAATATAGGAGCAGCAACACTATCACAGTGATGTGCATCCCTAACATCTAGGTGTTTTGAATTCTAAAGAACATAAACGGGGCGAAGATTCCTCTTTTGAAAATGACTGACTGAGTGGCTGGGATGGGTAGACATAAGATGAACCCAAAGCATCTTTTTGTACCAATCAATAAAGTGCTCAACAAACAATGGGGCTGTGTCAAGAAGACATAGAAACAGGCTTGAATGTCTTTATATTGGCCAAATCTTGGGCAACTTGAGCATCAGAGTAAAATTTCAATAAAGGCTTTAGCCGGTTTAATATCTACCCATGAATCAACACAGATACAAATAAATCAATGAATAATTAAAATTTGAAAGAGAAGCAGGATATATCAAATGACACTGATAATGGGTAAAAATGAGGGAGATCTTAAAAGAGGAAAGAAGGTATATGTGTTTTCAAAAATGGAAGAGTGACTACAAATTCTAAAATTAATATTAAAACTATTACAGAAACTTTTCCCAATGCTATATTAATAGTGAAGTGAAACTTGCTCAGTCGTGTCCAACTCTTTGTGACCCATGAACTGTATGGTTGTGGTGGTTTAGTCGCTAGGTCATATCAGACTCTTGTGACCCCATGGACTATAGTCTGCCAGTCTCCTCTGTCCATGGGATTCTCCAGGCAAGAATACTGGGCTGGGTTGCCATTTCCTTCTCCAGGGGATCTTCCCAACCCACGGATGGAACCCAGGTCTCCCTTATTGCAGGAGGATTCTTTACCAGCTAAGCCACAAGGGAAGCCCAAGAATACTGGAGTGGGTAGCCTACCCCTTCTCCAACGTATCTTCCATCCCTGGAATTGAACTGGGGTATCCTCCATTGCAGGCAGATTCTTTTCCAACTGAGCTATCAGAGAAGCCGACACATTAACAGTATTATTAATCAAATATTTTGTGTCAGGAACTGTGGTTAAATTTATATATAACTTTATCCTGTGAAACAACAGAAGAGATTACAGTTACCACCATCTTGCTCATCTGTAAAGATGAAGAAAGTGAGGGCAGAAATGGAAGTACTTATATAATAAGTACATTATATAATGCATATTATATACATTATACTTTACATGGTTTACTGTGCTCTATTGTATTGTTTTGTATCTCAAAAACATCATTTGTAGCTTCTAGCTACTACTTTGTGCTCTATTGTAAGCAGATACCAGCTGAGAGGTTCTCTATTTGTAAAGTGCCTTTTTTAAACCTTTCTTAGAATATTGAGGAATGCAAATAAGTCTGGATAAAGAAAACCATCTATGTCTAATGTCCTTTTAATAGCAAAACCTATGTTTGAGGCTTTTCTTTTATAGAGTTCCTGGTTTGACTTAATATATGACTGGACTGGGAAATTGCAAAGTGATTTAAAACATATTTTATTGCATTTGATTCTCCATGAATAACTCAGCACAAGTGTTACTTTTGCTGATAAGAACCCTTTATATTTTTCTATTCCCTAGTCTGGGAAAACATTGTTGAATGTATTGAAAAAAAAAACTTTAAAATCTCAAAATACATTTCCCTATGCAAAGTATGAAAAAACTCTAAATCTTTATGTACTGTGGTTAAAAGTAATAACCACCTAAGGTAGACATGTGGCTGTTACTATTCTAATATTTCTGGTATATATTATAACCTCTTCCAACATTTACTTTCTATTAAATCAAACTTTATCAGCAATGTAATTTGCATGTTATTTATTTTAATATTATTTGTATATTGGCATGTGAACTCGATTTCTGTTGTGTTTACTTGAGATTTGTATGGAAAAACTAAATGCCTGGTAAAATAGTATTTATTCAAAATAGGAAGAAAAATGTAATAGCAGGTGATGGAAAAACTTCATCTAAATAATAAAGATCAGAAGAGTTTCCTCATGATGAGGTGATAAGTTTTAGTCATATTGAGACTAAATGTCTTTCATGCTGTTCATGTCTAACAAGCTATAAGTGTGAACTTCTTGGATAGGTGAAACAGGATTGAGTTGAAGGTGATGACAGTTCTGTGTTTATAAGATATTCATGATCAAGAAACTGAGATGAATGTATTCTTAATCTTAAGATAATTCACTGTATTGTAGGTGTGCTTTAAGTCCTTTCATACAAAGAATACTGATTGGATCTTTTCAAGTAAATGTGTTAGTAAACCATTTGAACCTGCAGTTACAAATCAAGTTTAATTTGAGAATAAATGGATATTTTTGTGTTTAGAAAAATTAGTAGCCACCTAAGGACCTTCCAGATTTCAAAGTCAAGAAGCTATGATACTCAGAGTTTCCTCTAGAAAATGAGATTTGATATGTTTTCTTTTAGACATTTTGGCATACATGTCATTTGCCAACAGTATGGGATAGATAGATGGGTATATAAATCAGCTTGCTGGAGCTACTAATATTGTAGGTGTGCTTTAATATTCATTTCATATAAAGAATACTGATTCAATATCTATCTAATCTATCTATAATGAATTTTGTTGTTTCTACTCTCTGGTTGATATTGATATCATCTACAACTTCTTTGCATTTTAGCCATTTTAGTAAGTGAATATCAGTGCTATATTGTAGTGTTAATTTGCATTTCACTGATATCAAAGTTGAGCTTTTATTTATTGACTTCTTTCATATCATCATTTGTGAACTTTCTCCCTGAGTCATTTATCTATCTTTCTGTTGGACTGTCTACTTTTGAAAATAGATTTATAATAGCTTTTGTTGTGGGCCTGAATATTTAGATCAACATTTCAATTAAATTTGAATAAATTTAATTCCAATTAATTTCATTGTATCCTATTTATCAAAGCTCCCTGTATGATTATCTAACTGCCATATTTTTAAACATTAATAAGCATATAGTATTCCACATTAAATTGAATATACATAATGATAAACAATCACTAAAATTGTTTCAAATGGCTTTTCCTTCAATTTTATCTGTGTAAATTATGACATGGACTAGATTATATCATAGAACAGAGCCACTGCTAAATTGGCTATTTTCTCTTACAATTAAGCCAGATAATGTGTTGTAGATTGTAGAGGAGGATGATTGATTGTGAAATCAAGATTTCAGAGTTCCTGGACTAAGTAATCACAGCAAGAATTCATGGTACTCAGATTTTCCTCTAGATAAATGAATCTCTCTCTTTTTCTCTCTCTTTCACACACACACACATATATACATATAATATATATGCTAAATATTTTTTCAAATATATATACATATATTTAGGAGAGACTATATAAGTTATATCTGTAAAATATGTTAATTATAATAATGTAATTATATGATTATTACACATATATATTTATATATGTGAATGTGTGTGTGTATATATATGTGTGTGTGTATATATATATATACACACACACATATATATATGTGTGTATATATATATATATATATATATATATATATATATATATATATATATATGTAATTTCTCCCCTGAACCAAAACTTCAGGTATCCATCCTCCAGATACCCAGGATGCAACTTAATCTCTCCATGCCTAAAACAGAAATGTTGATTTTTTTTTTCCTACTCTCCCATATCCTTCCTTTTTTTCTACATTAGCAATTCACACTTCCTCCCATTCCATTGCTTAAGACAGAACCCTGTCACTTATTCTGATTCTTCATTTTGACTGTATTTCTAAAATGAAGTTCTAAATTTCCCCAATTTTCACCTTTTGCATGACCATTATTGTAGACTAAACAATATTCATCTCCACCAAGATTTTAGAGCTTTCTAACTGGTTTCTCTGACCTATAACATCTGCTCAATGTTCACCAGGCGACTGCAGTGGTCTTTCACAAAGTAAATCGTAGCACATCACTTCTTTGCTTAAACTGTCCAGTAATGCCTTATTCCACTATAAATATGATCCAAACGCCTTCTGTCAACTGATCTGATGCACACTGCTGGACTTGGGCCTCATCTCACTTAATCTGGACTAGTGGAATTGATTTACCTACCTCCTGAATTCTTGACACCAGATAATTTGTCACCAGCGTAGCTTAAGTGACTCTTTTTTCCAGTTAGCCCCTCTGTTTCTATCTCCTCTATCAGAAAACCTAACTCCTTATTATTATTCCCTGATTTTGAGACCTTTATCTTTCCCTTCTTATTTTCTAGGCATCAGAAACAAGGCCGTTTACATTTTCTTTCAATTCCTGTTTCCATTTTTGTTAAGGGCATTTATTTTTTGTTTGGTTCCCATTTTTGTCTTCTTTGTTGATTCTCTAGAGAAGGGAAATTTCCTCTTCATACCTAAATTGAACTTCCTCAGTGTTGCTTGTTTATTTCTATTTTTCTCATCTCAAAAATTTTGTGAATAAATATTTCTAGCCAATGATTCTATAAAATATCAACATTCTTGGTTTTAATTATATTAGGTAGATTTTAATTATAAAAACTTTTATGTATTACATAAACAGTTCATTTGGATTTTTCTATAACATCTTGGAAAACCTAAGTGAAATTTTTGGTCAACTAAATGTTTTGGTCTTAAGTTTTTAAGCAAAGCAAAATGCCTCTCTTCTTACGGTGAACCTTTTTTCATTGAAGATATTTTTCAAGCAGTTCAATTGCAGGAATCCAGTTTAAAGAAGTATACTTTCAAAATTCTCATATTGAATATGATTTTTAATTTTGATTATGATTCTGACCATAAACATCCAACTAAAACCTTACTGTGTAAAACTCAGACCTAATACAGCAAAAGGGCAATAAACCTAAGTAAAAGTCAACTTTCAAAGGATGTATTAATAATAGTTGTTAAGAAAAAGAGAAAATCAGATTTGCAATCAATTGGATTGGGCAAATATTTTCTCTGCATTGTAATCTAAAGATAACATTGTTTAATGATTTAGTTTTATACTTATGAAATAAACAGAAAAAAAATTGTAAACTATCTCCCAGTGTTTTTCGGATCAAAGGGATACTGTATGTCGTATTTTGTGCTTATGAAGGAGACATCTTGGAATAAGAAGGCAGGACATGAATCCCTAGTCTGGTCCTTATTATAGGCATGACTTTATTAAGCCCTCCATGCCTCATTTTCTTGTTGCAAAAATATGAATAACTGTAATTTGATATCAGAGATTATAGTTTTATAAAATAATATCTTACATGGCAGGGATTCAATAAATTATAGTTATAAAATATTACTTTAAGAACTTATAAACAACTGTAGAATATAGCACTGATAATTGCTATCATTATTTCATTCAAATGCTAATATGGAAGTTATTCTAAAAGAGTATTGTCAATAAATAAGCAAAAGTGTTAATTATGGTTCAGCCTAATTTTTCTTCTTTTCATCTCATTCTTCTGTCTTGGGAAAAGATGTACATTTGTCTTATAACATATATTTCATTTTTTTCATAACAATGACATTAAAATTGCTAATGATACTTATGATGCAGAAAAGTCCCTGCTCTGTTTCAAATGTTGTGTGGTTCTGATAAATCTTGTCATAAGCAGAAGTAACAAACTTAAACACAGTACATACTAATGTTTAAAATGTATTGTTATAGTTCATGATACAGTTCATGCCCTAATTTAGTTGTCTTGTTCTGCTTCTTATCAAAAAAGAATTACAACTGGAGTCAATAATAATTTTGCCCCAGTAAATCTTACATTATTGGGTTGTATTAGAAATTTAAATCTGATTATTCCAGGAATACTTTAAGATAAAAGTAATTAAGAGACTACTAGGTATCAATATTTGTACAGAAACCTATAAGGGTTAAAACTATTTAGTATTTATTATTGGTGCAACAATGGAAAAAAATAGATAAATACAACATAAAAGGACATTTGGAAATAACACATACACGGTCTCTTTTTATATCTAAGTTGATTTACAATATAATCACTATGTTGTACAGGTGAGACTATAGTATATTTTAAATCAACTATTCTGCAATTAAAAAGACCATCCTTATTCCAATGTACTGTGATGTCAATATTTGTATTTGTGTTCTTTTTGATAATAGTCTTTCTGATAGATGTGAAGTGATATCTCATTGTAGTTTTGATTTACATTTCTCTGATAATTAAAAATACTGAGCATCTTCTCCCATCCCTGTTGGGCATTTTATATATTCTTTGAAAAATGTTCATATCCTCTGGCCATTTTTTATCTTGTTTGTTTTTGACACTGAGTTTTATGAGCTGTTTACATAATCTTAATATTAACCTCTTATCAGGTATATCATTTGAAAATATTTTCTTGCACTCCATAGGAGGTTGTCTTCTCATTTTGACTGTGGTTTCCTTTGCCATGCAAAAGCATTTAATTAAGTCATATTTGGTTATTTGTGCATTTGTTTCTTTTCCCTTTGGAGATGGATCTAAAACAAATATCGCTGACATAAATGTCAAATTGTGTTCAACTAATGTTTTCTTCTAGGCATTGTATGATTTCATGTTTCACATTTAGGTTTAACCCATTTTGGATTTCTTTTTGTGTACGGTGTTAGAGAATGTTCTAATTTCATTCTTTTATATGTAGCTGTCTTGTTCTCTCAGCATTACTTACTTATTGATGATGCTGTGTATTCCATATTGCATAGTTTTTCATTCTATGCTGTAGATTGACTACAAGTGCTTTAGTTTATCTGGTCTGTCAGTTCTATTCCATTGATCTATGTGTCTGTTTTTGTATCATGCTGTTTTGAATACTGTAGCTTTGTAGTATAAATCTGAAGTTTTAGGAGTGTGATACTGCTAACTTTGTTATTTTTCCTCAAGATGACTTTGGCAATACAAATCTTGTGATTCCATATACATTCAAAGATTATTTGTTCTAGTTCTGTGGAAGATGTCATGGCTATTTTTGTAGAAATTACATTAAATCTGTAGATTTCAACCATGTCAACACTTATTAGAAGAACCTGGGATATCTTTCACTTGCTAGTATCATTTTCAAATTCTTTCATTAGTGTTTTGTTTTTTAGAGTATAGGATTTTACCTCCTTAATTAAGTTTATTCCTAGTTATTTTATTTTAATGTGATTTTAAATGGGGCTGTTTTCTTGCTTTCTCCTTCTGATAGTTAATGATTAGCATATAGAACGTAATACATTTCTGTATATTAATCTTTTAGCCTTAAATGTTATTGAATTTATTAGTTCTCACTGTTTTTGGTGGGGTGACACTTCAAAATTATACACACATAGTATCATTTTATCTATATAAAATAACAGTTTCACTTTTTCACTTCAAATTCAGATGCAGTTTATATCTTTTTTTGTTGTTGTTGTTCATTTGATTGCTCTGTCTGGAACTTCTGATAAAATGTTAGAAGTGGGAGAGTGAGCTTCCTGGTTTTGTAAGCTTTATAGGAAAAGCTTTAAAGCTTTTAACCATGGACCATGATTTTACTTTGGGTTTGCCATAAATGGCCTTTATTGTGTTAATAATGTTCACTCTATACTCACTAATTTGATGACAATATTTATAATGGATGTATGTTGAATTTTGTGAGATATACTTTATGTGTTTATTGCGATGTGATTTTATCCTTATTTTGTTTAATGTAGTATATTATGTCAATTAATTTGTGGGTATTGAAGTATCCTTGATTCTCTGAAATAAATTCTACTTGATCATGATATTTGATCCATTTTATGTATTATTGCATTTGATTTGCTGATGTCTTGATGAATGCATCTATATTATATTGGCTTGTATTTTTGTTGTTGTCATTACTGTCTTTGATAGTTTTAATATCAGTTTTGGCCTCAGAATGAATTTGGGAATGTTCATTTTCTTCTGTTTTTTAGAAAACTTTGAAAAGGATATGTAGTAACTCTTCTTTATGTTTGGTAGGATTGCTTATGTCCTGGGCTTTTGATTGATCAGGGTTATTAACTTATAAATTCAATTCCACTATTAGTGATAATTTGTTCAAATTCTCTCTTCCTTCCTTATTCATTCTTGGATGGTTGTATGCTTCTAGAAATTAGTTCATTTCTTCTGGATAGTCCAATTTTTTGCTCTGTAACTGTTCTTAGTATCCTCTTATGAATTTTTTTTTGTATCTCTATGATATTGATTGTTATTTCTTCTCTCTCATTTATTATTGTGGGTTTTTTCGGGTCCTTTCTCTTTTTTCCTTGATGAGCACATCTAAGGAAATACCAGTTTTGCTTATCTTAAAAACAGCTCTTGGTTTCATTGATATTTTCTCTCTTTTTATTTATTTATTTTTCTAAATTGTCTCTCTAATCTTTTATTATTTTCTTAATTCAGCTTCCTCTGGGCTTTAATTGTTTTTCTTTTTCTAGTTTCTTTATATGGCAGGTTAGAGTGATTTAGATTTTTGTTGTTTCATGAGTTGGGCCTGTATTGTTATAAACTTCCATCTTAGACTTGCTTTTGCTTAGTACCATAGATTTTGGGCTTAGTACCATAGATTTTGGAAAGTTGTGTTTCCTTTTTCATTTGTCTCTAGACATACAACATCACACACTGAAGAGTGAAAGCCATATTATCATTTCAATCCGTTCAGTTCCGTCTCTCAGTCGTGTCTGACTCTTTGTGACCCTGTGGGCTGCAGCATGCCAGGCTTCCCTGTCCATCACCAACTCCTGGAGCTTACTCAAACTCATGTCCATCATGTCGGTGAGGCCATCCCACCATCTCATCCTCTGTTGTCTCCTTCTACTCCCGCCTTCAATCTTTCCCAGCATCAGGGTATTTTCCAATGAGTTTGTTCTTTGCATCAGGTGGCCAAAGTATTGGAATTTCAGCTTCAGCATCAGTCTTTCCAATGAATATTCAGGACTGGCTTCCTTTAGGGTTGACTGGTTGGATTTCCTTGCAGTCCAAGGGACTCTCTCTCAGCCCCAAGGATCCTGTAACCTCAGGTTCGATGCAGGATACAGGGTGCTTGGGGCTGGTGCACTGGGATGACCCAGAGGGATGGTATGGGGAGGGAGGTGGGCAGGGGGTTCAGGATTGAGAACACGTGTACACCTGTGGTGGATTCATGTTGATGTATGGCAAAACCAATACAATATTGTAAAGTAATTAGCCTCTAATTAAAATAAATGAATTTAAATTAAAAAAAATAGATGTATCTCAATAGATGTAGAAAAAGTTCTTTAAAAAAATCAACACTATTTGATTTAAAACCCTCTAGAAAGTGACCATAGAGGGAATGAATCTCAACATAATACAGGCCATAAATGATCAACCAAAGCTAACATCATACTCAACCCTGAAAAGCTAAAAATAGTTCCTCTAAGATCAGGAACAAATGAAAGACGTCTAGTCTCACCACTTTTATTTACCATGTGTTTGTCTTTACTAGTGGGTTTTCCCCTTTCTTTTACTTGTTCTTGTAGCTTTTTCTTTTCCACTTAGAGAAGACCCTTTAATATTTGTTTTAGGGTAGGTTTATTATTGATAAACTATTATAGTTTTTCTTGTCTGAGAAGTTCTTTATCTTTCCATTATTTCTAAATGATAATATTTATGGATAGAGTATCCTAGGTTGCAAACTTTCCCTTTCAATACTTTATATTTCTTCTAGTATTTTTTTTTTCATTTCAGTTGTCATATTATTCAGCTCTGACTGGCTCACTCCTCTCTTTATGTTTTGCAGTTCTTTATTAAAATTTCTCACTGTATTCATTCCTTTGTTCTTCTCGACAGAAATTCCTCATTCTTCTTTTTTTCCTTTAGTTTGCCTGTTTGTATGAAATTAAGAGAACAGTTACCTAACTTGGTGCTTTTGAACTATGGTGTTGGAGAAGACTCTTGAGAGTCCCTTTGACTGCAAGGAGATCCAACCAGACCATTCTGAAGGAGATCAGCCCTGCAATTTCTTTGGAAGGAATGATGCTAAAGCTGAAACTTCAGTACTTTGGCCACCTCATGCAAAGAGTTGACTCATTGGAAAAGACTCTGATGCTGGGAGGGATTGAGGGTAGGAGGAGAAGGGGATGGCAGAGGATGAGATGGCTGGATGGCATCACTGACTCGATGGACATGAATCTGAGTGAACTCTGAGAGTTGGTAATGGACAGGGAGGCCCTGGCATGCTGTGATTCATGGGGTCGCAAAGAGTCGGACACGACTGAGCAACTGAACTGAACTAACTTGGTCTTAAAGTGGAATCCTTGTATGGGAGCTCTCTTATATAGTCTATGTGTGCCCAGTTGCTTTGGTAGGAGAGATGGATCTAATATGAGCATGAGTCATGTATACTTCAAAGGTGTACTAGCAACTGTCACCTTGGGAAGATGCAGGGATAGAGATGGAGAGGCAGGAGCCAGAGCCAGGGGTGATCTGAGACTTCTCCGCTCACTGGCCAAGTTCACTGTTCCACCCTACTGTGGAAAATTCTTAAAGAGATGGGAATACCAGACCGCCTTACCTACCTCCTGAGAAATCTATGTGTAGGTCAAGAAGCAACAGTTAGAAACGGACATGGAACAGCCTGATTCCAAATCAGGAAAGGAATACATCAAGGCTATATATTGTCATCCTGCTTACTTAACTCATATACAGAGTACATCAAGCTGAAATCAAGATTGCCAGGAGAAATATCAATAACCTCAGATATGCAGATGACAGCACCCTTATGGCAGAAAGCAAAGAACTAAAGAGCTTCTTCATGAATGTGAAAGAGGAGAGTGAAAATATTGGCTTAAAACTCAACATTCAGAAAACAAAGATCGTGGCATCTAGTCCCATCACTTCACGGCAGATAGATGGGAAAACAATGGAAACAGAGAGACTTTATTTTTGGAGGTGGGGCTCCCAAATCATTGCATATGATGACTGCAGGCTTGAAATTAAAAGACACTTGCTCCTTGGAAGAAAAGCTATGACCAACCCAGGCAGCATATTGAAAAGCAAAACATTAATTTGCCAACAAAGATCTGTCTAGTCAAAGCTATGGTTTTTCCTGTTGTCATGTATGGATGTGAGAGTTGGACTATAAAGAAAGCTGAGCACTGAAGAACTGGTGCTTTTGAACTGTGGTGTTGGAGAAGGCTCTTGAGAGTTTCTTGGATCAAGGCGATCCAACCAGTCAATCCTAAAGGAAATCAATCCTGAATATTCATTGGAAAGATTGATGCTGAAGCTGAAACTCCAATCCTTTGGCCACCTGATGTGAAGAACTGATCCATTGGAAAAGACCCTGATGCTGGGAAAGATTGAAGGTGGAAGGACAACTGGATGACAGAGGATGAGATGGTTGGATGGCATCGCCAACTTGATGGACATGAGTTGGAGTAAGCTCTGGGAGTTGGTGATGGACAAGGAAGCCTGGCATGCTGCAGTCCATGGGGTCACAAAGAATCAGACATGACCGATCAACTGAGTGACTCCCACCCTACCTGTGGTGGTTTCAGGTTCAGAGTTGCTAGAGTAGAAGCCCTGAGGATCAGGTCTGTGTTGGCTCCATTCCCTCTAAGTGTGCTCTTCCCTCTCCCAACGCTGGGACCCTCTACCCAGAGGGGGCCTGTGCTGGAGCAAGAGGGACTGGAGCAGGTGCTCAGCATTGTTTAGTGTGCTGCCTTCTTAAGAATCAAAAATGGGTGCCTGTCACTTCAGATGCATTTTCAGGTTCAAGCCAGCTTTGTCCTTCACAACTGAGCACTCTCCTCAGCCAAGGCAGCCCTGCTCCTTGTCTGGAGCTGCACTGTGGAGCTTGTGGGGCCAGAGTAGGCACTCAGCTCAGTCAGGCACAAATACTGGACTGGTCATGCGAACCTAGCCAGAACTCCATGCTTTTCATTCTGTTCTCTCCACCCTGTTTTAGGAGTAAGCAAGTGTGTGCAAAGTCTTGATCGGCAGAGTCTATGTGTCTTACAGATCTCCTGTTAGTCCTTCTCATTTTTAAATTAGCTAAGTGGACTTATCTTCCAAATATTGGACCCCACGACTTGGGCACCCAATATGTGTCTAGAACCACTTACTTCCCGGGAAAGGTATCTGCTTTTTAAACCCTGTTTTTTGTCCCCTCCGAGGGCATAGGTCTGAACCTAATCACTTTTCTTTCCTTCCTACCAGATTCTGTGGGGGATCTTTCTTTCATTCTTGGTTGTATGGGATTCTTTCTACCAGTATCCAGTTAGTTTTCAGTCATAAGTGCTCCACATGTAAACATACTTTTGATGTGTTCATAAGATGAGGTGAAGTCCTTGTGTTCCTGTGTATGTGTGCTAAGTCGCTTCAGTCATGTCCAACTCTTTGTGAGCCTATGGACTGTAGCCT
This sequence comes from Ovis canadensis, assembly GCF_042477335.2. NCBI lineage: Eukaryota > Metazoa > Chordata > Mammalia > Artiodactyla > Bovidae > Ovis > Ovis canadensis. Next base: position 81,048,334 of record NC_091246.1, on the reverse strand, counting down.
GCCAGACTCCTCTGTCCTTGGGATTCTCCAAGCAAGAATACTGGAGTGAGCTGCCATGCTTTACTCCAGGGTATCTTCCTGACCCAGGGATTGAATCCATGTCTACAAATTGGCAGGGAGGTTCTTTACCACTGGTGCCACCTGGGAAGCCTGTCCCTATCTTCCTACTCTGCCATTTTGATCTTTTCTCAATGATGGTATTTTAAATAAAATGTTCTGGATTCATTGGATATCTTTCTGAAAAACATAAATCTTATATCTTATGTAATACCATAAACAAACATTAATTCCAGGTAAGTCATAGCCTAAATATGAAAGGTATAAAAAAGAAAGGTTCTATAAAAAACACAGACTATAACCAATACAGTAAAGATTCATTAAATAGCACAAAAAATAAAGGGAAAATAGATATGTTAGATTATATTAAATTTATGAAATTCTATTTATTAAACAAAATCATAGAATGAGTAAAAAGTCATACTTAAAACTTTTCTATCCATTGTAAATATACATGTATTGATATACATAGATACATGTCCAAAGACTCAAGTCCACAGTGTGAATCAGACCTAACAAATGATGTTGGAGAGCTGGTTTGGTGGTGCTGAATTCTCTCAGCTTTTGCTTGTCTGTAAAGCTTTTGATTTCTCCTTCGTATTTGAATGAGATCCTTGCTGGGTACAGTAATCTGGGCTGTAGGTTATTGTCTTTCATCACTTTAAGTATGTCTTGCCATTCCCTCCTGGCCTGAAGAGTTTCTATTGACAGATCAGCTGTTATCCTTATGGGAATCCCCTTGTGTGTTATTTGTTGTTTTTCCCTTGCTGCTTTTAATATTTGTTCTTTGTGTTTGATCTTTGTTAATTTGATTAATATGTGTCTTGGGGTGTTTCGCCTTGGGTTTATCCTATTTGGGACTCTCTGTGTTTCTTGGACTTGGGTGATTATTTCCTTCCCCATTTTAGGGAAGTTTTCAACTATTATCTCCTCAAGGATATTCTCATGGTCTTTCTTTCTGTCTTCTTCTTCTGGGACTCCTATAATTCGAATGTTGGAGCGTTTCATATTGTCCTGGAGGTCTCTGGGATTGTCCTCGTTTCTTTTAATTCGTTTTTCTTGTTTCCTCTCTGATTCATTTATTTCTACCATTCTATCTTCTATTTCACTAATCCTATCTTCTGCCTCCGTTATTCTACTATTTGTTGCCTCCAGAGAGTTTCTGATCTCATTTATTGTGTTATTCATTATATTTTGACCCTTTTTTATTTCTTCTAGGTCCTTGTTAAACCTTTCTTGCATCTTCTCAATCCTTGTCTCTAGGCTATTTATCTGTGTTTCCATTTTGATTTCAAGATTTTGGATCATTTTCACTATCAATATTCGGAATTCCTTCTCCGGTAGATTCCCTACTTCTTCCTCTTTTGTTTGGTTTGGTGAGCAACTCTCCTGTTCCTTTACCTGCTGAGTATTCCTCTGTCTCTTCATCTTGGTTATATTGCTGCGTTTGGGGTGGCCTTTTTATATTCTGATAATTTGTGGAGTTCTCTTTATTATGGAGCTTCCTCACTTTGGGTGGGGTTCTATCAGTGGCTTGTCAAGGTTTCCTGGTTAGGGAGGCTTGTGTTGGAGTTTTGGTGGGTGGAGCTGGGTTTCTTCTCTCTGGAGTGCAGTGGAGTGACCCGTAATGGGTTATGAGACATCAAAGGTTTTGGGATAATTTTGAGCTGCCTGTATATTGAGGCTCAGGGGAGTGTTCCTGTGTTGCTGGAGAATTTGGGTGGTATGTCTTGTTTTGGAACTTGTTGGCCCTTGGGTGGAGCTTGGTTTCGGTGTAGGTATGAAGGCATTTGATGAGCTCCTATTGCTTAATGTTCCCTGAATTCAAGAGTTCTCTAATGTTTTCAGGCTTTGGGTTTAAGCTTCCTGCTTCTGGTTTTCAGTTTTATTTTTACAGTAGCCTCCAGACTTCTCCATCTATACAGCACCGATGATAAAACATCTAGGTTAAAGATGAAAAGTTTCTCCACATTGAGGGACACTCAGAGAGGTTCACTGAGTTACAAGGAGAAGAGAAGATGGAGGGGGTAGTTAGAGGTAACTGGAATGAGATGCGGTGAGATCAAGAGAGGAGAGAGCAAGCTAGCCAGTAGTCACTTCCTTATGTGCGCTCTATAGTCTGGACCGCTCAGAGGTATTTACAGAGTTATACGGGGAAGAGGAGAGGGAGGAAGTAGACAGAGGTGACCAGGAGGATAAGAGAGAGGAATGAGTAGGAGAGAGACAAATCCTGCCAGTAACCAGTTCCTTAGGTGTTCTCCACCGTCTGGAACACACAGAGATTCACAGAGTTGGATAGAGAAGAGATGGGGGAGAAAAGAGACAGAGGCCACCTGGTGGAGAAAAAGGAGAGTCCAGAGGAGGAGAGAGTGGTCAAGCCAGTAATCTCGCTCTCAGGTAAACTTGGGTAGTGAAGTTTGGGTTTTTAAATGTACAAAATTGACAAAAAAAACCTAAGAGCAAAGATTAAAAATCTGGAGTAGAGGTTGGATTTTCAAAGATACAATATTAAAGAAAAGCAGAAGGAAAAAGGAAGAAAGAAAAAAAAAGAATTATTAAAAAACAAACAAACAAAAAAAAACAAAACAAAACACCAACAACCATCCAAAGAGTATATATGGTGTTTGCCTTAAAAAAAAAAAAAAAAAACTCTTTTTTTTAAAAAATAGTAATACTAGGTTATAGAAATAAAAATTAGAGGAGAAATAGAAGACTTACCAATTTAAAAAAAGCTCGGAAAAAAAAGGAAAAAAAAAGCAAAAAGCAAAAAAAAGGAATGATTTTAAAAATATTAAAAAATTAAAAATATATCTGGCTCTTCTCTGATGTTATGAGCCGTGTGGGCTCACTTCCAAGGTGGTTCCCTCTGTTTAACTTCTTCTGTTTGCTGGTTTTTAGGCTCACTAGTTCAGTCGCGCTGTGGGGAGGGGGGATGCTGCAAACAAATAGCACTGTCATGTGTACACAGTATCTCTGCCCCGCTTGACCTGTCCTTTCTCGCGGCGCACAAACCACTCCGGCTCTACGATGCTCAGCCGGGAACCATCTGGGGCCGGCCCTAGGCTGCGTGCACTTCCCCAGTCCAAGCCGCTCAGGTTCGGCCCTCAGGCAGCCCTCAGAGGCACAAATGCGGCTGGGACTGCGCTTTGTGCCCTTCCCAGGTCCGAGTAGCTCAGGAGTTTGGCGAGCGCGATCGCCGTGGCTTGTCACCTTTTCCGCTGCTGCCGCTCAGCTCTCTGGGTGGACCGCTGGCGCACCCTGTGAGGCAGACTGTGACTGTCCAGCACCCCCAGAAGTCTTAGCAAAGGAGCCTGCTTGCAGTTAGGTAAGTAAAGTCTCTCCGGGTCTGCAATTGCCCCTTTCCAGTCCTTAAGGCTCTGGCTGCCTGTCCCCAGCGGGGAATGGTCTGCAGCCGGCTTTTTCCGCTCCGTCCTTTGTTCTGTGCTCAGTCCTGGCGGTGTCTTATGTTCGAGCTTTTCGCGTGGTAGCTATCCCACAGTCTGGTTTGCTAGCCCAAGTTAGATCGTTCTGGTTGCGCGTGGGGCGTTCCTGCCCGATTCTTGCAAAGCTCTGCAGCCCGCGCCTCCTGCGCGTCCCTGCCCTGCCCCCACTTCCCAATGGCGGATGCAGTCATCTCTGCTGCTTTTCCGCTGGGGGAGTTACTGGTGGGCTTGTAATCTGTTGGTTTTAATTATTTATCTATTTTTCCTTCCTGTTATGTTGCCCTCTGTGTTTCCAAGGCTCTCCACAGACTCGGCAGGGAGAGTGTTTCCTGGTGTTTGGAAACCTCTCTTCTTAAAATTCCCTTCCGGGACGGGCTTCCCTTCTCGGGACGGAGCTCCCTCCCCACCACCTTTGTCTCCTTTTTCGTCTTTTATGCTTTTTCCTACCTGTTTTTGAAGACAATGGTCTGCTTTTCTGGTTGCCTGATGTCCTCTGCCAGCCTACAGAAGTTGTTTTGTGGAGTTTGCTCGGCGTTGAAATGTTCTTTTGAGGAATTTGTGAGGGAGAATGTAATCTTCCATGAGGTACCACTTCACACCAGTCAGAATGGCTGCGATCAAAAAATCTGCAAGCAATAAATGCTGGAGAGGGTGTGGAGAAAAGGGAACCCTCCTACACTGTTGGTGGGAATGCAAACTAGTACAGCCACTATGGAGAACAGTGTGGAGATTCCTTAAAAAATTGCAAATAGAACTACCTTATGACCCAGCAATCCCACTTCTGGGCATACACACCGAGGAAACCAGAATTGAAAGAGACACATGTACCCCAATGTTCATCGCAGCACTGTTTATAATAGCCAGGACATGGAAACAACCTAGATGTCCATCAGCAGATGAATGGATAAGCAAGCTGTGGTACATATACACAATGGAGTAATACTCAGCCGTTAAAAAGAATTCATTTGAATCAGTTCTGATGAGATGGATGAAACTGGAGCCGATTATACAGAGTGAAGTAAGCCAGAAAGAAAAACACCAATACAGTATACTAACACATATATATGGAATTTAGGAAGATGGCAATGACGACCCTGTATGCAAGACAGGGAAAGAGACACAGATGTGTATAACGGACTTTTGGATTCAGAGGGAGAGGGAGAGGGTGGGATGATTTGGGAGAATCACATTCTAACATGTATACTATCATGTGAATTGAATCGCCAGTCTATGTCTGACGCAGGATGCAGCATCCTTGGGGCTGGTGCATGGGGATGACCCAGAAAGATGTTATGGGGAGGGAGGTGGGAGGGAGGTTCATGTTTGGGAATGCATGTAAGAATTAAAGATTTTAAAATTTAAAAAATAAAAAACTAAAATTTAAAAAAAAAAAGCAAATGATGAATAAGGAATTTCAACAAGCATTTCGTATAATAGAAAAAAAAAATAAGGCTTAAAATGGGATTCAGTTCAGTTCAATTCAGTTGCTCAGTTGTGTCCGACTGTCTCTGACCCCATGAATCGGAGCACGACAGACCTCCCTGTCCATCACCAACACCCGGAGTTCACTCAGACTCACGTCCATCAAGTCAGTCATGCCATCCAGGCATCACATCCTCTGCCACCCTCTAATCCTCCTGCCCCCAATCCCTCTCGGCATCAGAGTCTTTCCAATGAGTCGACTCTTCGCATGAGGTGCCCAAAGTACTGGAGTATCAGCTTTAGCATCATTCCCTCCAAAGAAATTCCAGGACTGATCTCCTACAGGATGGGCTAGTTGGATCTCCTTGCAGTCCAAGAGACTCTCAAGAGTCTTCTCCAACACCACAGTTCAAAAGCATCAATTTTTTGGTGCTCAGCCTTCTTCATAGTCCAACTCTCACATCCATACATGACCACAGGAAAAACCATAGCCTTGACTAGACGGACGTTAGTCGGCAAAGTAATGTCTCTGCTTTTGAATACACTATCTAGGATGGTCATAACTTTTCTTCCAAGGAGTAAGCGTCTTTTAATATCATGGCTGCAGTCACCATCTGCAGTGATTTTGGAACCCCAAAAAATAAAGTCTGACACTGTTTCCACTGTTTCCCCATCTATTTCCCATGAAGTGATGGGACCGGATGCCATGATCTTCCTTTTCTGAATGTTGAGCTTTAAGCCAACTTTTTCACTCTCCTCTTTCACTTTCATCAAGAGGCTTTTTAGTTCCTCTTCACTTTCTGCCATAAGGCTGGTGTCATCTGCATATCTGAGATTATTGATATGTCTCCTGGCAATCTTAATTCCAGCTTGTGTTTCCTCCAGTCCAGCGTTTCTCATGATGTACTCTGCATATAAGTTGAATAAGCAGGGTGACAATATACAGCCTTGGCGTACTCCTCTTCCTGTTTGAAACCAGTCTGTTGTTCCATGTCCAGTTCTGACTGTTGCTTCCTGACCTTCATACAGATTTCTCAAGAGACAGGTTAGGTGGTCTGGTATCCCCATCTCTTTCAGAATTTTCCACAGTTTATTGTGATCCACACAGTCAAAGGCTTTGGCATAGTCAATCAAGCAGAAATAGATGTTTTTCTGGAACTCTCTTGCTTTTTCGATGATCCAGCGGATGTTGGCAATTTGATCTCTGGTTCCTCTGCCTTTTCTAAAACCAGCTTGAACATCTGGAAGTTCACAGTTCACGCATTGCTGAAGCCTGGCTTGGAGAATTTTGAGCATTACTTTACTAGTGGGTGAGATGAGTGCAATTGTGCGCTAGTTTGAGCATTCTTTGGCAATGCCTTTCTTTGGGATTGGAATGAAAACTGACCTTTTCCAGTCCTGCGGCCACTGCTGAGTTTTCCAAATTTGCTGGCATATTGAGTGCAGCACTTTCACAGCATCATCTTTCAGGATTTGAAATAGCTCAACTGGAATTCCATCACCTCCACTAGCTTTGTTTGTAGTGATGCTTTCTAAGGCCCAGGGGACTTCACATTCCAGGATGTCTGGCTCTAGATGAGTGATCACACCATCATGTTTATCTGGGTCTTTTTTGTACAGTTCTTCTGTGTATTTTTGCCACCTCTTCTTAATATCTTCTGCTTCTGTTAGTTTCTTACCATTTCTGTCCTTTATTGAGCCCATCTTTGCATGAAATGTTCCCTTGGTATCTCTAATTTTCTTGAAGATATCTCTAGTCTTTGCCATTCTGTTCTTTTCCTCTATTTCTTTGCTTTGATGGTTGAAGAAGACGTTCTTATCTCTTCTGGTTATTCTTTGGAACTCTGTGTTCAGATGCATATATCTTTCCTTTTCTCCTTTGTTTTTCACCTCTCTTCTTTTCATAGCTATTTGTAAGGCCTCCCCAGACAGCCATTTTGCTTTTTTTGCATTTCTTTTCCATGGGGATGGTCTTGATCCCTGTCTCCTGTACAATGTCACGAATCTTATTCCATAGTTCATCAGGCACTCTTATCTATCAGATCTAGGCCCTTAAATCTATTTCTCACTTCCACTGTATAATCATAAGGGATTTGATTTAGGTCATACCTGAATGGTCTAGCGGTTTTCCCTACTTTCTTCAATTTCAGTCTGAATTTGGTAATGAGTTCATGATCTGAGCCACAGTCAGCTCGTGGTCTTAAATGGGATTAAACTTTTAAAAATAATTTTCAGAAAAATATACATTAAAACTACAATGTAAATTATTATTCATCTAAAAGAATGACTAAATTTTTAAAAGACAGGCAATATCAAGTATTGACAAGATATCAATTCAAGTGAGAAAAACTGAATTATCCTAACTGCCAGAGCAAAGTGAGTTTATACTAATAACTTAAATAAAATCTTGGTGTTATCTATAAAGCTAAACCCATATCAATCCAATGACTCAGCAATTCCATTCCTAGGTGAACATCCAATGGAATTGGGTATGTATGTTCTCCAAAATGAAAGTACTTGAAGTATGTATCCATCAGTTTTATAGTGCATAATTGTGATTTATTCAAACCATAAAAAATCTAGGTATATCTCATAGATAAAATACTGGGGGAAAGTTGGCAAACACAAATAATGCCTACTGTAGGACTCCACAACTCTTAGTTTCACATTTTCTATACGAATGTTATGCTTCAAAAAAAATTCTATAGATGAGAGAATATTTCTGATTCTGAGATCTCATGTTTACCATGTTATTTAAGAGGATACTGAATTAATGATATATAAAGAAATTATTTATTTACTGATATTTGACACAAATTGAATCATAGTTTAAATGAATTGATGGCAAGGAGTGTTGTTGAAAATGGTAAACAAAAGCATGAAGTAGTTTTCTAAGCTTGTTTTATCTTTTGTCTGTATCCATTTCTGAATGACTATAATTGGTTGTTTATGTCACATACATTGTTTCAGTGTTTTTCAAGCACTGCTTAATCATAGAAGGTGGGTATTATATTCATTTTATTGTTGAGTGATGGACGTGAAGATTCTGTCCATACTGAGGATCAGGATTAACTCTTTGGATTTTTTTTTTTTTTTTTAGTACTCTTTTAAATATACTGACATATCAAATCACCTAACTCCTGACCTTGGCTTAGTTCAGAAATAATTATCTTAGGATAACTCTTTGACATTTATAGGAAAGAAAGATTTTGGAAATACTGTATATAAACTGGATGTGATGTATTATTAAATATGTTAATAATATTAATTGTGTTTCCTTGGTATCTCAGTGGTAGAGAATCTGCCTGTAACATAGGACATGTGGGTTTGACCCCTGGGTCAAAAAAATCCCCTGGAGAAGGAAATGGCAACCCACTCTAGTACTCTTACCTGGGAAATTGCAGGGAGTTCCTACAGTCTGTGGGCTGTAAAAGAGTTGGACATGACTTAGCAACTAAACAACAATTTCATTCTCACAGACATCAATGAACTCTCTTAATTTTATACCAGGAGAAAGAAAGTAATTTCAGATCAAGCCTAGTTTTTTTCACTCTAAAACTAGAGTTTGTTGCTATTGAAAAAGATATATTCAAATGCATGTGCTAAATCACTTCAGTATCAAGACTGTTTGTGATCCTATGGACTATAGCCTGCCAGACTCCTCTGTTCATGGAAGTCCCCAGTCAACACTGGAGTGGGTAGCTATTCTGTTCTCCAGGGGATCTTTGAAGGGTTAATGCAGCCACAATAGGGTAGCGGAGATGTGCCTGCAAATGGGTCTCTCTGCTCAGGCTGAACATGCTTGCAAATGAGGCGTTCTGCCAAGGAGTCTGGACACAGCCTTGAGTTAATGGTCCCTTGCAAATGAGGGAACATTCCCTTCTTGTGATAAGAAAAAAGAAAGGGCTCTGGACAGACTCTGCAGTAGACAGAGATTTCACTCCCCTTGCTTTACGATAACATGTATGCACCTGCGCTATACTGAAAAGGCTTATTCATGCAGTCTGGAATTCTGCCTAGGGGGCTTTATAAAAATAAGCCACAATTAGTTTTGCGCAGTTTTTTTTCATCTGGCCAGAGTGTTGTATTGTCTGTCTCTTGTGTGTCTTGTCTTTGTGTCATTTCGCTGGCAACATCTGGCGCCCAACGTGGGGCATGAGTGAAACCGAAAGGGTGAGTAACCCCGGGGGGATTTTACATCTATAGCAGGGGAACTTTCGGGAAAATCATGTGGAATTCCTCATCATTATGGACACAATACATGGATTTAGTCAAAGGACTTCTCCACTCCATAGGCATTAAGGCCTCGACTCGTCGATTGAGTGAGCTCTTTTGCTTGGTGGAGCAATATTGTCATTGGTTTCAATATAAAACTAAGTTACAGTTAAACTTAAAGGAATGAAACATGTACACCCATGGTGGATTCATGTCAATGTATGGCAAAACCAATACAGTATTATAAAGTAAAATAAAGTAAAAATAAAAAATAAAATAAAATAAAATTAATATACAGAAAAAAAAGAAAGAAAAATGATTCAAAAGAAATTGAAAAAACAACATCAAAAGGGTAATGTGATCCCTTTGAAGTTATGGACTTTGTGTAGTGCTAGGAATGTAGTCAAAGCATTTGACCTTGCTTTCTACTAATAGTGAAACTAAATCTAATGCTTCAAGGAAGGGAGAAATAATTTATGAGGATGTGTCAGACGTTGGTGGGGCTTCTGCATCGCCTGAAGGCAAGGATACAGGTGAGCCTCCTCCTGTAAATGGTAAAACATCTGATAGTTCAAAATCAGATTCGGAGGCTTCTTCAGTTTTGTCAGAGGAGGGCAAAGAGATTAAAAAGATGACCCATCTATTCCAGGAGTGGTGGATATCCCATAAGGAGGAGGAAAAATCTACACTTTCTGCTCCTCCTTATGCTTCTCTTTTCCCCACTGCGGTTAATCGGCCCGATGTGGGTAAAAACATTGTCGGTTCTCCTTTCCTTTGTCTCTGCTTCATGATGATGACTTACCTGCTCCCCCTGGTGGTTTTATAAATCCTCCACAATTATTTCCCATCCAGAGACAGCAAAATGATAATGTGATAAATGTTCAATACACTCCTTTAAAATATAAATTTTTTAAAGATCTTAAAGCTGCAGTAGCGCAGTACAGTCCTCAATCTCCCTTTGTTTTGGCTATGCTAGAATCATTGGGAAAAGGCAAATTAATCATTCTGTTAGATTGGAAATCTATTGCCCAAGCTGTCTTGGAGGGTTCTCAATGGTTGCAACTTCGTAGCTGGTGGGAAAAAAAAAAAAAAAAAAAAACTAAAAAATAGGCTCAGATTAATGAGAGACAAAATCCCCCTGGTCTTCTCGAAGACAAGCTAATGGGAGAGGGCCATTATTGGGCTTTGAAAAAACAGGCTCAGTACTCTGATCAAGACTTACAACAAGTCTGCCAGGTCTTTTTACAAGCATGGCGCCGTGTGGTGCCTACTGGTCACGCCCAGCCCTCCTTTGTTAAAACAATGCAAGGCCCCAATGAGCCATATACTAATTTTCTAGCAAGATTGAGGGTAGCTGTGAAACGAACTATAGAGAGGGATAAGATTTCAGAGATATTATTACAAACTTTAGCATTTAAAAATGCAAATCCTAAATGCAAGTGTATACTGGGACCATTAAAGGGACAGGGTGCATCTATAGCTAAATATATCAGAGCCTTCTTGAGAGTAAAAAAAACTAAACATCAGGCTAATGTCTTTGCTACAGCCTTGGCCAAAGCTATGAAACCACAAAAGGGAGATAACTGCTTCCATTGTAAAAAACCTGGTCATATAAAAAGAGTGTCAAAAATTAAAAGCTGATCAAGGTACAATTCCTAAAGACAGATCTCTTGCTGGAAAAAATAAGACTCCTCCTGGACCTTGCCATCGGTGTGGGAAGGGGCTTCATTAGACTAATAAATACAGATCTAAAACAGACAAAATGGGCAGCCTGATACCAGAAAACTGTCCTGCGGGCCTAAGTCCTTGGGGCCCAAAAACAATACCGGAGACTTCTCTTCCCTGCCCTCCTGCCATCCCACCTGCCCCAACCCTGTTCCCTCCCAGCAACAGTTACGAGTCGATGCCACATTAAAAAGACCTCAGATGATGATTTCAGACTTACGGTCTGCTACTTCAGAGAGTGCTGCTGCTGATTTGCCACTAGCTGATAATGTTCTTTTGTCACCAGGGGAAGGCATTTACAAATTAAAAACAAATGTATTTAGACCACTGCCTAAAGGCACTTTTGGCTTGATATTAGGCCGTAGCAGCGCGGCTTTGAGAGGTCTAACCATAATTCCTGGGGTAATAGACTCTGACTGTGTTGGAAAAATTTTAATTATGGTCTTTACTTCTACCACGCTTTCATTGTTAGCTGGGGAGCATATTGCTCAAATACTTCTCCTACCTTATCACCCTTTTTTGGCTCTTCCTAATAAACAAACAGGAGGATTTAAAACTACTAGGTGACATATATTAAAAAAAAATGCTTATCAAAGATTCTAGCCCTGTTCTCTCCTTGATTATACAAGGAAACAACTTTGAGAGACTAGTAAACACAGGGGTGGATGTTTCAGTCATTTTTTCTCAACAATGGCCCCAAGATTAAAAAAAAAAAAAAAGCCCTCTAATGCTGATGGGACTGGGCTCCATTACAGATGTCTGAAAGAGTACCCATCCCTTGCAATGCCAATTCCATAATGGAAAATCAGTGTTTGTTACCTTTTATATTGTGAACATACCTATTAATATATTAAAAAGAGATCTTCTCTCTCCTTTGGGGGCTTCTACAACCATTCCATCAAAAAACTAATAGCCACTGCTCAAATTCCTCAAACACTCCCATTAAAATTGTTAACTAATACTCCAAAATGGGTTGAGCAGTGGCCATTACCACAAATAAAGCTCGAGGCGTTAAAACAATTAATACAAAAACAACTCCAACTTGGTCATATAGAGCCCTCTGCCTCCCCCTAAAATTCTCCTGTTTTTGTTATAGGAAAAAAAATCTAAAAAATGAAAAACGTTAACTGATTTACAAAAAGTTAATAAATATATTAAACTTATGGGAGCATTACAATTGAGACTCCCCTCTCCAGCTCTTATTCCTCAAAATTGGTCCTTAATGGTACTAGATCTTAAAGACTTTTTTTTTTTTTACCATTCCCCTACAATTACAAGATAGAGATAAATTTGCTTTTACAGTTCCTGTTCTTAATCATGCTCAGCCTGTTAAGCGTTATCAGTAGACAGTCTTACCACAAAAAATGATAAATAGTCCTACATTATGCCAAAAATTCATAGCTCACTCTTTACAATCCCTCTGTCAAAAATACCCCAATTATATTCTATATCATTATAGAGATGATCTCTTATTAGCAGCTCCTAATATTGCTAAACGTGATAAATTCTTTTTAAAAATACAAGAGGCTTTAAGACTATACAATTTGCAAATAGCCCCCCAAAAAAATTCAAAAAGACTTTCCTATTTCATATTTAGAGACAATATTAAAACAACATAAAATAAAGAAAGCCCCAAAAGTTGCAAATTAAAAGAGACCATCTCAAAACCTTAAATGATTTTCAAAAGTTATTGAGAGATATTAATTGGCTATGCCCGATACTTGAGATTCCTACTTATCAATTATGACATTTGTTTTATACTTTAAAAGGAGATACAACTCTAGATAGCCCCCAGACCTTAACCCCATTGGCTTTACAAAAACTTCAATTTGTTGAACAATGACTAAATGATGGCTTTTTTACTTCCTTACATGCGTCTCAACCTATTTCGTTTATAATATTTCATACCCCTTATTCTCCATCTGGTGTAATTGCTCAAAAAAAAAAAGATTAATAAAATGGGTTTTCTTACCTAACAGTTTTTCAAAAAAATTGACTACATATATGGATAAATTAGCCTTCCTTATACAAAAAGGTCGCCATCATATTTTACAATTGTCGAGATGTAAACCACACCAGATTGTTACTCAGTTAACAACTGCTCAAATATCTCGATGTTTACAATTTAATAAAAACTGGTAAATTTCTCTTGCCTCATATCCTGGTTTGTTTTCTAATCATTATCCATCATCTAAATTAATTGATTTTCTCCAGACTAACGCTATGATATCTCATTCCCCAATTTCAGATGTTCCAGTTAAGGGGTCCACTATTTTTACAGATGCAAATAAAAATACTACTAGATAATAGACCCCAAAAAGTTCCAAGGTTCTCCCCCACTCATTTTCTTCTGTACAGCCTGCTAAATTGTGGACTATCTATTTAGTTTTGCCAGATTTTCCCCAACTTCCTATTAACATTGTTTAAAATTCTCAATATGCTGTTCTCTTTTGCCTACAGCTTCCCCATGTCTCCCTTCCACTGACCCTTAAAACAGCTATTGATGAATTGTTTTACCAGATACAACAATTGCTCTTACAGCATTCAGAGTTAATTTTCTTTACTCACATCCATACACATTCTGCCCTTCCTAGACCCTTATCATTCAAAAATGCTACAATTGATGCCTTACTTTATCCTATAAAAACAACAAAACAAAAACATCTCTTACAACATACCAACTCCAATGGGTTACAAAAATCTCATGCTATTACTCAAAAACAAGCTCAAAATATTGTTCGTTCTTGTTCCGTATGTACACCCTTTGCTTTGCCATTTACCCCACCAGGTGTCAACATGAAAAGACAACAAGCAAATCAAATATGGCAAATGGATGTAATTTACATTTCTTCTTTCAGACAACAAAAATGTTTGCATCATACTATATATACTTGCACACATTTTCAATAGGCCACTACATTACATTCTAAAAAGGCTGATGCTGTTATTACTCATTTATTATCTTGTTTTGCAGTTATGAGATTACTAATTAAATTAAAAACTGATAATGCACCTGCCTACCAATCCACAAAATTAACTCACTTTTTATCTCAATACCATATAACTCATACTTTTGGTATTCCTTATAATAGTCAAAGGCAAGCTATCATTAAAAAAGCTAATCGTACCTTGCATAAATATCTTAAAAAAATAAAAAAGGAAAAACAAGAGAGATTTATGAAACCTAAAGATATTTTGAATAAAACCTTACTTACCCTAAATTTTTTGAATGTTTGGAGCAAGGGAAATCTATCAGCAGCAGAGTTGCATTTTCAAGGGAAAGAAGAGGATAAGAAGATCTTAAATATGCCTATTTGGTATAAAGATAAAGAGAAAGGTTGGATCCCAGCATCATTAATATATTTGGGACGAGAGTATGCTTTCATTTCTGTTTTGGACCCCAGCAAGATTGATGAAAATCAACAATGGCTGATCCCTTTGTTCAAAAATTCGAAGAGCTTACTATGCAGAGAAGCTTTACTTTCCATACAAGGGAAGCAACACCTCCTACGTGGGGTCAAATGAAGAGGTTGACCCAGGAAGCAGAGAAGACATTAATGAAGGCGGGGCAACCTCTAAATCCTACCAATCCTTTGCTTGCCATGATGGTGGTGGTGATATGTCAGGTGATCGGTGTATCAGCAAGTAATCATACATATTGGCCATATATACCTAATCCCCCATTAGTAAGAGCAGTTTCCTGGGGGGGAGCCAGAAGTGCAGGTATGTACTAATGAGACTGCCTTCTTTCCCCCACCACCTTGTGGGGGAATAAAACAACTATCTCATCATAAACAACAATATAATATTAGTAATTTGACCATTGCAGTGGAAGGTATTCCTTTGTGTATAGGAGGACACCCCTTTTGTCTGTCCACCAAAAAACATTCTCATCATTCCTATAATACATGGGGGGTAAAGTATAATAATTACCATTTTGCTACTTTTACTGTGCTTGTTTCCACCAGGGGATTTAACACCTCAACAAAACCAATAGACATTCATAATGGAAAACACATGTTGCTATGTCCTGTTAACTTTTTTGTTCCTTCTCTAGAATCTCTGGAGTGGGAACGTTGCTGAGGTCATCGACCCTTTAAAGTCATGAATTATTCTGGGGCCATCATTGTAGATTGGAGTCCAGATCATGGGCAATTCTTGGAAAAATGGTCAAATAAACCTCTTAGGTGGCATCGTGCAAATAGCACTTTGATGGGCAATGGTAATGAAATAGTTAAATGGCAACAATTTGCACTTGTCCCTCCTCAATCACAACTGCAAGAATATCTGCACATTCAAGGAGATATTTGGAAACTATGGGCAGTTTCTGGTAATCTCACTATCTGATCAGAAAACTATACTTTGGATTATGGTGACTCTTCAGGTCCATTCCATGTTAATTTACATGTTAATAAATCTTATTCCGCAATGGCATGTGTAAAATATCCTTTTGCATTGTTATATGGGAATTAGACCTGAAATGATACTGTGGGGTCTGTGTCATGTGATTATTGTAATCTAACTCAATGTGTAAGTCAGTCTTGGTGAAAAAAAATTAAAAGACGAGCCTATAACTCCAATTTCTAGTTAGTAATTGTTAAGGCTCAGACAAAAATATGATTACCTATAAATCTGACTCGGCCGTGGTCAGATTCTTCTGCTGTTTCTCATCTAGTTACCACTGTACAGACTTCGCTACACTGATTTCGACGTATGCTTGGTGTGGTCATTGCTTCGATTCTAGCAGTCGCGTCAGTAACTGCAACAGCGGCGGTGGCAGGACTTGTGTTACACCAAAAAATTCAAACAGCTAATTTTATTTGAGACTGGCATAAAGACTCTTATTTGTTATGGCAACAACAGTGAGATTTGGATGCACAACTTGCTACTGACGTGCTCAATCTTCAATACACCATTTCCTGGCTTGGAGATCAATTAGCTGTTTTATCTACATGAAGTGTGTTAAAATGTGATTAAAATTCTTCTCAGTTTTGTATAACTCCTGTACCATTTAACATAAGTGAAGGATGGGATAAAGTAAAACGATCCTTGACTGGGCATTAAAATCTCACTACGAAGATTATAGACCTAAAATGACAAATTTTGTCTATTTTTAGCAAGACTTTACCTGACATTACAGGGTCTGATTTGCTAAAAAGTCTTCAAGAGGAAATAAATAACTTAAATCCATTAGGGCATGTATCCTCACTAATTGAGACTACCTTTGGAAACACTGTGTTTATATTACTTTTAGGTTGTGTTGCTTTTCTAGTCTTCCAGCGATGACAAAAAAAAAAAAAAAAACACAGAAAAAACCTAAAGCGCAAAGCAAAAAAGATCCAGACCATGCTACAATTTATAAAAACAAATAAAAAGGGGGGAGATGAAGGGTTAATGCAGCCACAATAGGGTAGCGGAGATGTGCCTGCAAATGGGTCTCTCTGCTCAGGCTGAACGTGCTTGTAAACGAGGTGTTCTGCTAAGGAGTCTGGAAACAGCCTTGAGTTTAATGGTCCCTTGCAAATGAGGGAACATTCCCTTCTTGTGATAAAAAAAAAAAAGAAAGGGCTCTGGACAGACTCTGCAGTAGACAGAGATTTCACTCCCCTTGCTGTACGATAACATGTATGCACCTGCGCTGTACTGAAAAGGCTTATTCATGCAATCTGGAATTCTGCCTAGGGGGCTTTATAAAAATAAACCACAATTAGTTTTGCACAGTTTTTTTTCCTCTGGCCGGAGTGGTGTATTGTCTGTCTCTTGTGTGTGTTGTGTGTTTTGTCTTTGTGTCATTTCACTCGCAACAGATCTTCCTGGCCCAGGGATGGAATCTGAGTCTCCCATATTACAGGAAGATTCTGAGCTACCAGGGAAGCCATTTATTTTTACTATATTTTTTTAAAATGAAAAATATATATAATAAAAACTGATTTTTATAATTTTTATTTTTGGCTATGGTGGGTCCTTGTTGCTTTGTGAAGGCTTTATCTAGTGGCAAGTGGGGTTTGCTCTTCATTGAAGTGACTTCTCTTGTTGCAGAGCACAGGCTCTAGGGACACCAGCTCCAGTTGTTGTGGCATGGGAGCTCTAGGGTATGCGGCCTTCAGTAGTTGCAGCAACTGAGCTCAGAAGTGGCAACCTGCAGACTCTAGAGCATAGGCTCAGCAGTTGTGGTGTACCAGCTTAGTTGCTCCATGGTGTGGAATCTTCCAGGGACTGAACATATGTCCTTGCATTGGCAGGCAGATTCTTATCCCTTGTGCCACCAGGGAAGTCCTAGTACCATATTAAAAAGTACTTTGGTGAAAGAGTTATTATCCCCCACTGAAAGTCAATTAATTATTCTCTTAATTTTTTTTCTTTTTAAAAAGTATAAAATTCACATTGTTCAATGTATCACATTTTTATAATATTGGAGATACTAACATCTCGTAATGCTAGATTTAGTTACCTATGATTGCCTGAGTTCAGATAATTAGTCAAGTGTCTGATATAATATGCAGCATAATTAATATAACTTAATGGAAAGCAGTTTTTAAACCCTCATGTATTTCTCAGAATTACAGTAATGAAATTAATATCCAAAGGTTACAATAATATCATTTTTTGGAAAGCATTCCTTCAGGAATGAATTAAAAATGAGACATTGAGTCTTATTTTCTTATGTGATTGATTAGAAAGAATAAAATCAGTATTTTTAAAGCTTATTTATAAGTTATTGTTCAAATTGTTGTTGGCATTTCATTTTGGTAAGTAAATTGATCTTACAATCTCTAAAGTTGAGAAAAAATTCTTACAAGGCTAAATAATTGGAGTGTATTTATGTAAAATGACCAAACCAGTAGAAATGTAGAGTTTGAATGAAGTTTTCCAATTTACTTCTATCATAAGTTAAATTGGAATGAATTAATAGTCCATATTTCATGTTTAAAGAACAACTAGCTAATGTCTTTGGAGAAGGCAATGGCACCCCACTCCAGTACTCTTGCCTGGAAAATCCCATGGCTGGAGGAGCCTGGTAGGCTGCAGTCCATGGCGTCGCTGAGAGTTGGACACGACTCAGTGACTTCACTCTCACTTTTCACTTTCATGCATTGGAGAAGGAAATGGCACCCCATTCCAGTGTTCTTGCCTGGAGAATCCCAGGGACGGCGGAGCCTGGTGGGCTGCCGTCTATGTGGTCACACAGAGTTGGACACGACTGAAGCAACCTAGCAGCAGAAGCAGCAGCTAATGTCTTAATAATAGTAGTAGACTGAAAAATCACTGTGTTTTCTGAATCATAAATATAATGAATTTTAGTGTATTCAGATTTTGGGCTTCCCTGATATTTAGTAAAAAATCCTCCTGCAATGCAGGAGACCCCAGTTCAATTCCTGGGTTGGGAGGATCCACTAGAGAAGGGGTAGGCTACCCACTCCAGTATTCTTGGTCTTCCCTGTGGCTCAGCTGGTAAAGAATCCACCTGAAATGTGGGAGACCTGGCTTCAATCCCTGGGCTAGGAAGATCCCCTGGAGAAGGGAAAGGCTACCCACTCCAGTATTCTGGCCTGGAGAATTCCATGGACTGTATAGTCCATGGGGTTGCAAAGAGTCAGACACAACCAAGCAACTTTCACTTCATTTCATTTAGGTTTCTAAATCATATCTATGAAAATTATTAGTCTGATTATTGTCACCAAATGTTAGCAAATAATCTTTAAGTATTATTTCATATTTTAAGCTTTAGAATATAATTCTATAACAAAGCATTTTTCTTCTTCCAATATGTATTTTTATTTATTTATTTTAATTGGAGTTTAATTACTTTACAATATTAGGGCAATTTTTGCCATACATTGACATGAATCAGCTACAGTGTACATGTGTCCCCCATTGAACGCCCCCTCCCACCCTCTTCCCATCCCATCCCTCTGGGTTGTCCAAGAGCACCAGCTCTGAGTGCCCTGCTTCATGTGTTGCACCTGCACTGATCATCTATTTTACATATGGTTATATACATGTTTCAAACATATTCTCTCAAATTATCCCACCCTTGCCTTCTCCTACATAGTCCAAAAGTCTGTTTGTTACATCTACGTCTGTTTTGCTGTCTTGCATATAAAGTCATCTTTACCATCTTTCTAAATTCCATATATATGTGTTAATATTCTGTATTGGTGTTTCTTTTTCTGACTTACTTCACTCTGTGTAATAGGCTCCAGTTTCATTCACTTCATTAGAACTGACCCAAATGCGCTCCTTTTATAGCTGAGTAATATTCCATTGTGTATATGTACCATTATCCATTCATCTGCTGATGGACATATAGGTTGCTTCCATGTCCTAGCTATTGTAAACAGTGGTGCAATGAACATTGGGGTACATATGTCCTCGGTGTATATGCACAGCAGTGGGGTTGCTGAGTCATATGGCAATTCTATTTCAACGTTTTTAAGGAATCTCCACACTGTTCTCCATAGTGGCTGTACTAGTTTGCATTCCCACCAACAGTGTAAGAGGGTTCCCTTTTCTCCACACCCTCTCCAGCATTTATTGTTTGTAGACTTTTGATGGCAGCCGTTCTGACCAGTGGAAGATGGTAACCTCATTGTGGGTTTTGATTTGCATTTTTTCTGATAAAGAGTAATGTTGAGCATCTTTTCATGTGTTTGTTAGCCATCTGTATGTCTTCTTTGGAGAAATGTCTGGTTAGTTCGTTTACACACTTTTTGATTGGGTCATTCATTTTTCTGGTATTGAGCTGCATGAGCTGCTTGTATATTTTGGAAATTAATTCTTTGTCTGTTGTTTGGTTTGCTATTATTTTCTCCCATTCTGAAGGCTGTCTTTCCACCTTGCTTATAGTTTCCTTCGTTGTGCAAAAGCTTTTAAGTTTAATTAGGTCCCTTTGTTTATTTTTGTTTATATTTCCTTTACTCTGGTAGTTGGGTCATAGAAGATCTTGCTGTGATTTATGTTGGAGAGTTTTCTTCCTGTTTTTCTCTAAAACTCTTATAGTTTCTGGTCTTACATGTAAATCTTTAATCCATTTTGAATATCCTTTTGTGTATAGTGTTAGAAGGTGTTCCAGTTTCATTCTTTTACAAGTGGTTGACCAGTTTTCCCAGCACCACTTGTTAAAGAGATTCTCTTTACTCCTTTGTATATTTTTACCTCCTTTGTCAAAGATAAGGTGTCCATAGATGCATGAATTTATCTCTGAGGTTTCTATTTTGTTCCATTGATCTATATTTCTGTCTTTGTGTCAGTATCATACACCAAATAGTAGCAAGTAATTATTAAGTATTATTTAATATTTTAAGTTTTAGAATATAATTCTATAACAAATTTTTTTTCTCACATGAAGTATTTGTTTATTGTTTATTTACTGATATATAATTGATTTACAGTGTTGTTTTACAGGCATATAGTAAAGTGATTTGTATATATAAATATATATATATTCATATATGTATATAAAATATGCATATATACTTTTTCATATTCTTATCCATTGTAGGTTGTTACAATGTATTAAATATATATAGTTCCCTGTGCTATATAGTAGGTCTTTGTTGTTTATTTTTATATACACTATAAAAATATATACTATATTTTTGTTGTTGATTTTATATATAGTAGTGTGTATCTGTTAATCCCAGACTTCTTATTTATCCCTCACCCTCTGTCCCCCTTTGATAACCATAAGTTTGTTTTCTATGTCTTTGAGTCTTTTAAATAAGCTCATTTGTACCTTTTATTTTTTTTTAAGATTCCAAATATAAACGATATCGTATGATATGTGCCTTTCTCTATCTAGTTTAGTTAACTTAATACGATAATCTCTAGATCCATACATTTTGGTACAAATGACACTTTTATCCATTTTATGACTTAGTAATATTCCGCTGTGTGTGTGTGTGTATACCACAACTTCTTTATCCATTCATTGTGCATGAACATTTAGATTTCCTCCATGTCTTGGCTACTACAAACAGTGAAAGAGACACGTGTGCCCCAATGTTCATCGCAGCACTGTTTATAATAGCCAGGACATGGAAGCAACCTAGATGTCCATCAGCAGATGAATGGATAAGAAAGCTGTGGTACATATACACAATGGAGTATTACTCAGCCATCAAAAAGAATACATTTGAATCAGTTCTAATGAGGTGGATGAAACTGGAGCTGATTATACAGAGTGAAGTAAGCCAGATGGAAAAACACCAATACAGTATACTAACACATATATATGGAATTTAGAAAGATGGTAATGATAACCTTGTATGCGAGACAGCAAAAGAGACGAAGATGTACAGAACAGACTTTTTGACTCTGTGGGAGAGGGAGAGGGTGGGATGATTTGGGAGAATGGCATTAAAACATGTATAATATCACATAAGAAACGAATCACCAGTCTAGGTTCAATGCAGGATACAGGATGCTTGGGGCTGGTGCGCTGGGATAACCCAGAGGGATGGTATGTGGAGGGAGGTGGGAGGGGGGTTCAGGAGTGGGAACTTATGTACACCTGTGGTGGATTCATGTTGATGTATGGCAAAACCAATACAGTATTGTAAAGTAAAAAAAAAAAGTATATATATATATTCGTTTGTTTTTTTAATTAGAGTTTTCATCTTTTCTGAATACATGTCCAGGAATTGGTATCAAGGTGGTAGATCACATGGTTACTGTAATTTCAGTTTTTAAAAAATAGAACCTGCTCTTCTCCATAGTGGCTACACCAAATTACATTCCTACAAGTGGTATAAAATGGTTTCCTTTTCACCAAACCCTCTCTAGTACTTATTATTTGAAAACATTTTGATGATTACTATTCTGACCTGGGTGGAGTGACACATCATTGTAGTTTTGAGTTTCAGTTCTCTAATAATTAGCAGTGTTGAGCATCATTTCATATGCCTTTTGACCATCTGTATGTCATCTTTGGAAAAATGTCTCTTTGGGTCTTCTACACATATTCTTTCTTTTTTTTTTCCATTGAGCTATATGAGCTTTTGGTGTATTTTGGAAATTAATCCATTGTTCGTTGACCATTTTCTCCCATTCTGTGGAGTTTTTGTTTTGTTTATGGTTTCCTTTGCTATGAAAAAGCTTTTGAGTTTAATTAGATCCCATTTGTTCTTGTTTTTATTTGCATTACTCCAGGTAATGAATCCAAAAATATATTGCTGTGAATTTATGTCAAGGAGTTTCCGCCTATTTTTCTTCAAAAAGCCTTATAGAATCTGTCTTGACTTTAGGTCTTTCATCCATTTTGTTTTCATTTTTGTATATAGTGTTAAAGAGTGTTCTAATTTCGTGCTCCTACATGTAGCTGTCCAGTTTACCTAGAAGCACTTATTGAAGAGACTGCCTTTTCTCTACTGCATATTCCTGCCTTCTGTGTCACAGATGAGTTGACCACAGGTATGTGGATTTACTTCTGGACTTTGTTTCTTGTTCCATTGATATCTGTGTCTGTTTTTGTGCCAGAACCATACTGTTCTAATTACTGTAGCTGTGTTGTCTGAATAGGAAGCCTAATTGCTCCAGCTCCATTTTTCTCTCGAGACTGTTTTGGCTATTCAAGGGCTTTTGTGTTTTCATACAGAGTTTAGGGTTATTTTTCCTGTTCTGTGAAAATACACCATTTGGAATTTGATAGGGATTTTATTGAACCTATAGATTGCTCTGGGTAGTATGATAAAATTCAGCATCCATTTATGATTAAAACTCTCCAGAAAGTGGGCATAGAGTTTACATACCTCAACATAATAAAGGCCATAGATGACAACCCCACAGCTAATGACATATTCAATGGTGAAAAGCAGAAATCATTTTCTCTAAGATCAGGAACAAGACAAGGATGCCCACTCTTACTGCTTTTATTTCGTTTTGGACTTCTTGAAAACTTTAGAACCATATATGCTGATATGTTCCCTTTCTTTTTCTTTGTTACCAGTTTTGTAAATTTATGAAATAAACATTTTCTAAGAAGTTTAATAATATAAATGACAGCTGAATTAATAACACAATAAATGTTATGACAACTAAAATAGACAAAAAATGGCACCATTATGATTGTTATGGAATTAAATTTTTCCTGGGAAAGCCTAAAATGAGAGTAAAATATTAACTGATATTTCTAGGAGAAGTCTCAACCTTTATTATTAATATCCCTCTAGTTCCCTATCTAGTTATGCAGTTTCCTAAGAAAGATGTGCCATCCTTCCTAGAGTACAGTGGCTTTTGATCATTTATGTTCTTAAATATTTTAGTACTACTACTACTATGTGTAAAGAGTTTACTGCTTACAAATTATTTACTTTCACACTCCTACTAAGCTATAACAATTAAATCTTTATCTCACCCAAATGTTTGTAAATCAGAGCTCTAATGACAAAATATAATTTATTAGATGAAAGATGGAAGTGGGTTCTGAGTTGAAATAACAGGAAAATCTAAAAGATTTTATTTAAATGATTCAAATATAATAGTTTTTTAGAAATACATGGATTTTTTTCTTGAAGTTTCAGTGACTTTATATCATTTGTCAATATGAAAATTACATTGTATTAAAATATAGATTTTCCTTTCTCTGTGTAATATTAAATTTTTGTGATATTTCTGTAATGAAACCAAAGTTTATGTCTAGCAATTCTGACATTACGCAACTTATTTTTAAAAATGAGGCAAATTGCTTTATTTAAAAAACCTAAGAAATATGTGAAAATATATTTCAGTTTTAAGGATTCCTGTAAAGAAATGAGAGTTAAAAAATGCTGGTACTTATCTACTTCCAGCCATACCTTATCATTTCCTTTTATTATTTCTCAGCTATCTTTTGAGATTAATGTTTTAGAATCATCCTTTTTAGAAAATTCTATTGTTTTTCACTATGAAATATATCTAATGAAATATCTTCTCCTCTTTGTGAAAAGTTCCCAAACAATTGACCCTACAAAGATTCTCCAATTTGTCTCCTGGTCTCCCTTAACTCCTTTCTCCATTAAAAACTACACTGTTGGTGGGAATGCAAACTAGTACAGCCACTATGGAGAACAGTGTGGAGATTCCTTAAAAAATTGCAAATAGAACTCCCTTATGACCCAGCAATCCCACTTCTGGGCATACACACCGAGGAAACCAGAATTGAAAGAGACACATGTACCCCAATGTTCATCGCAGCACTGTTTATAATAGCCAGGACATGGAAACAACCTAGATGTCCATCAGCAGATGAATGGATAAGCAAGCTGTGGTACATATACACAATGGAGTATTACTCAGCCGTTAAAAAGAATTCATTTGAATCAGTTCTGATGAGATGGATGAAACTGGAGCCGATTATACAGAGTGAAGTAAGCCAGAAAGAAAAACACCAGTACAGTATACTAACACATATATATGGAATTTAGGAAGATGGCAATGACGACCCTGTATGCAAGACAGGGAAAGAGACACAGATGTGTATAACGGACTTTTGGACTCAGAGGGAGAGGGAGAGGGTGGGATGATTAGGGAGAATGACATTCTAACATGTATACTATCATGTAAGAATTGAATCGCCAGTCTATGTCTGACGCAGGATGCAGCATGCTTGGGGCTGGTGCATGGGGATGACCCAGAAAGATGTTATGGGGAGGGAGGTGGGAGGGGGGTTCATGTTTGGGAATGCATGTAAGAATTAAAGAATTTAAAATGTAAAAAATAAAAAACTAAAAAAAAAAAACTGAATAAAACACAACAATAAAAAATGCTTTTCATAATTTGACCATTTGTTTCCATTTTGGTAATTTTAGCGAATTGTGTTCAGTCCTCATTTAACTAGACCAGACTACAGGATTTGATATGGTTAATCATCCTCTCTTCCATAACTCTTGATTTCTAAGACTTCATTTTTTGCAGAGAGGATTTTCTTTGTTATAAGGTATCATTAATCAGTTCTCATTCTCTGCTTTTATCACCATTTACTCCCTTAGTGAGTGAGTGTTGAGTAGTATCCCGGCTTTAAATTGAATCCACATATCAAACCCCCTGAAATTTGTATCTTTAGTCCAGACCTTTCTCTGAATCACCAGATTTGTGGTTTAATTGTTTATTCAATATTTAAAATTTTGTGCCCAGTAAATATTCCATATCAGTCCTATTCAAAATCACTGTTATGATATTTTATAAATCAGCTCTACTCCCAACCCTCTCAGTATTGATTGTCAGTACTGGTTTCCTTCTTGGTTCTCTCTTTTTCCCATATCCCAGGTCGATGAGATACATTCAGCATCAGACATCATTTCATTATTTTACTGATAGCCTTCAGGACAAGTTACTGACCCTCCTCTTCATATGTATAATTACTAAAGTCTTTTGATTGATCTCCTCACCAGCAACTCTGCTTCTGAAGTCTCATCATGTAGCATAAATAGTGAGCTTTTTCAAATTCTTTGTTATTTTTAAAATAAGAATTTTATGTAAGATTTTCAATGTAATTTGATACACATAGTGAAACAGTTTCTACACTCAAACTAATCAACCTATCCATAGGCTCACATAGTTAACTTGTTTTTTTTTTTCTTTTTTCTGGTGAGAGGACCTGAAATCTACTGTGAGTGAATTTCCAGTATTCAGTACTGTATCATTCACTATAGTCATCATCCTCTACATTTTCTTTCTAGGCTTAACCATCCTATGTAATTGCAGCTTTGTACACTTTAACCAACACATCTCCATGTACCCTATGTCAGTTCAGCTCAGTCTCTCAGTCATGTCTGACTCTTTGCAACCCCATGGACTGCAGCATGCCAGGCTTCCCTGTTCATCACTGACTCCTGGAGCTTGCTCAGACTGTTTTTTTTTTTTTTTTTCCATCGAGTCAGTGATGCCATCTATCTGTCTCATCCTCTGTTGTCCCCTTCTCTTCCTGCCTTCAATCTTTCTCAGCATCAGGGTCTTTTCAAATGAGCCAGTTCTTTGCATCAGGTGGCCAAAGTATTGGAATTTCAGCTTCAGCAGCAGTTTTTTCCAATGAATATTCAGGACTGATTTCCTTTTGGATTGACTGGTTGGATCTCCTTGCAGTCCAAGGGACTTTCTCAAGAGTGTTCTCCAACACGACAGTTCAAAAGCATCAATTCTTCAGCGATCAGCTTTCTTTATAATCCAACTTTCCCATCCAAACATGTCTACTGGAAAAGCCATCCTATGTCACTGCCCCAGTGATCAGTGTTCCACTCTCTGCTTCTATGTGCTTGACTTTTTTAGATTCCACATATAAGTGAGATCATGCCATTTATTTATTTATTTGTTTGTTTGTTTCCTTGTGTCTGGTTGTATCATAATGTCATTTACCGTAATGCCATCTACATTCATCCATGTTTTTGTAAATGGCAAGATCTTTTTTTGTGGTTGAATTATATATATAGTTTTCTATTGTAACTTATTACAATGAACACGGGATTGCAAATATCATTTTTGATGTACTCATTTCATTTTCTTTGGATATATACTCACAGGAGGGATCAAACTTTAAAAATGTAAATCAGATCATATCGTTTTTCTGGTTCCCTTATTTTATTCAGAGTAAAATCTAACACAATGAGATCTCTACATAATCCTGTGTAATTTGGCCTTTCTTGTTCCTTCTTTGACTTCATATTTTTTTAAATTTCACTGATTTCTGGCTGTCCTGGCTGTCCTAGGATATGGCAAGCACAGGTCCACATTTTCGCTGTTGTCTGGAAATGTCTTCCAACAGACATGTAATTATAGTCAGTTACTCAGCTTTAAATCTTCTTAATGTTAACTACTATAAACTTTCAATTTAAAATTACAAATTACCAATCTACCCTTAAGTGTTCATACTCTGCTTTTTTTCTTTTAATTATTTTTATTCCCCTCTAAAATATTATATAGTTGACTCATTTACTGTATTTATTCCTTATTTATGTCTCCCTTTGTCTACTTTGTGCATTGAAAATGAAGCAAAGACCTGATGAACTCTCCAGTGAAATCTATTACATGACTGCATATCACAAGCTAAATGAAAGGATTAGCTGCAGTTAGATATGCCATGGGAAACTGTTAAACATATCATGCTTAAGATAAAATACATCAAAAGAGTTTTATAAAGATATGTAAATTAGTAAATATACTAGACCTCGCCTATGAAATCCAGCTACACATGTACCCCTCTTGCTAGCAGAATTAGATACAGTCACTAGGATAGCCAGGAAGGCACATGTGGAAGACTGCAAAACTTCCATCAGCCTGAATTCTTAATTTGCAGTGGAAGGTGACTTTTCAGAGCCTCTTCAGACAGGAAGTGATTAAGAAAGAATTGTAACTGAATCACTTTGCTATACACCGGAAACTAGCAACATGTTGTAAATTAACGATACTTATGGCTCAGACAGTAAAGCATCTTGCTTGCAATGAGGGAGACTTGGGTTTGATCTCTGGGTTGGGAAGATCCTCTGGAGAAGGAAATGGCAACCCACTCCAGTACTCTTGCCTGGAAAATCCCATGGACAGAGGAGCATGGTAGGCTAGAGTCCACAGGGTTGCAAAGAGTCGGACACGACTGAGCGACTTCACTTCACTTCACTTCACTTCTTCAGTAAACAAAGGGGTCTAGGGATGTAATATCAGCAAGATGACAAAATAAAATTTCTCAACACATACAATATGAGGTAATGGATGTGTTAACTAACATATTATGGTTATAACTTTGCAATCTACGTGTGTATGAAATCATCACATTGCATTTCTTAAACTTTCTGTCCTGTGAAAATCACTCAGTTGTGTGCAGCTCTTTGCAACCCATGGACTGTAGCCTGCCAGGCTCCTCTGTTCATGGAATTCTTCATGTCAGAATACTGGAATGGGTAGCTGTTCCCTTCTCCAAGGGATCTTCCCAACCCAGGGATTGAACCCAGGTCTCCTGCATTGCAAGCAGATTCTTTACTGTTTGAGCCATCAGGGAAGACCAAGAATACTGGAGTGGGTAGCCTATCCCTTTTCCAGGGGATCTTCTGGACTCAGGAATCGAACCAGGGTCTCCTGCATTGCAGGCAGATTCAATACCAACTGCTCTACCTGGAAAGCTGTTAATGTCAATTATATCTCAATAAATCTGAAATAAAGTTAGCAAGCAAATATTAGTAGACATGATTATCTTAGAAATGATGTTTTCTCTTACATATAAGAGTTAATTTTAAGACTAAGGGTTATAAAAGTTTGTCACCTTTCAGTGTTTAGCATATAAAAAATAATTGTCATTAAATTAATATTTAATTTAATTGAAGAATTGATGGTTTTGAACTGTGGTGTTGGAGAAGACTCTTGAGAGTCCCTTGGACTGCAAGGAGATCCAACCAGGCCATTCTGAAGGAGATCAACCCTGGGATTTCTTTGGAAGGAATGATGCTAAAGCTGAAGCTCCAGTACTTTGGACACCTCATGCAAAGAGTTGACTCATTGGAAAAGACTGTGATGCTGGGAGGGATTGGGGGCAGAAGGAGAAGGGGACGACAGAGGATGAGATGGCTGGATGGCATCACTGACTCGATGGACATGAGTCTGAGTGAACTCCGGGAGTTGGTGATGGACAGGGAGGCCTGGCGTGCTGCAATTCATGGGGTCGCAAAGAGTCGGACACGATTGAGCGACTGAACTGAACTGAAATTAATATTACTCCTTACTCATTGCCTTTCAAAGAATGCTTCTATTCTCTTGTCCCTCCAACCTATCTTCTATAGTGACAGTGCTGTCGTTTTAAAATCTAAATGCAATATACACTCTTTTGCTGAAAAATCTTCAACAGATTATCATTTTAAAGATTATATGCTTCAATCCAGTAGGTAGGCACCATTACAATTTGACTTTTCCTTCTTTATGACCCCCATCTCTTCTCAAATATTATCAGTGTATGCTATTCAAATAAATTGTCTAGGACACAATGAATAGCTTCTATTAGGCTAATGCTCCCATTGAAAAAAAAAAGTAGAAAAGACATCTCAAGTCTCAAAGAAATGCTGAGTCCAAAACCCTCTGAGAGTCAAGATTACTGAAAGAAAGGAATAATGGAGTGTGAGTTGAAAGTCTATAAGCAGACTTTTTGGTCCATTATTTATTCTTGGAGCAGGGAATATACTGAGATTATCAGTTAGTTGCCGCCATGTAGGTGACAAACCAGAAGTTTTGGCAGTCTCATAAAGCTGGAGAAGCATGGAAGGGAATTTGTCACTAACAATATAGACAAGACTTGAAGGGGTCAGTGTTGCAGGGAGAAGGGAGAGTCAGGGAAAGAGTGCCCTACCCTCAGCAACTTCTCCAACATGGCTTTTACAGAACTGGTAATTCTACAGATCTAAGCAGAATACTGCTGAAATAGATGGCAATTTACATCAGTCAAACAGTGAGAATGAGACGCATATTGGAATTCACAACGTTTCAAGAGAAACCCCAGAAAATTCTCAGACACTCAGGAAGAATTCCTATGGTAGTATACAGTTGATTGGCAGACCTTAGCAAAAACTTCAGCCCAGCATCTAGTCAACTCAGCTTCTGATTAGTTTTTCTAGTCCTACCCTATTTATCAGAGAATGGGACTCAATCTTTCTTTAAAGAGGTTAATAAATGTGTTTCATTCTATCAATAATTACTCTGCAGGACCAAGAGACTTTGCCATGTACAGGCAACCCAAATAATTGGACTTATAAGTCACAAGTTGGATGCACTTGTGTTAAATATATATTAGATTGGTGCAAAAGTAATTACAGTTCCAGACTCTGAATTTTAAATCATTATAACAAGGCTCAAATACATCTTTATTAATCAGAATAGGAACTGTTACAGTCAACACATTTTTGCCAACAAGAAATATGTTTGCTTATTCTGTATTATAAAAATCCATGCTTCTGGATTCAATAAACTCTTGGCAAACATTTTCTGTATCCTGCTGGTGGTGGCAGCATTTTTCTGCAAAAAATTGTGGCGATGCTTTAAGAAGTGGTAGTGGATTGGTGAGAGGTCAGGTGGATATGGCAGATAAGGCAAAATTTTGTAGCCAAAGTTGTTCAGCTTTAGAAGCATTGGTTGTGTAACATGTGGTCAGATATTATGGTGGAGAACTAGGCCCTTTCTGTTGACCGGTGCTGGCTGTAGGCATTGCAGTTTTCAGTGCATCTCTTCAGTTTGCTGAGCATACTTCTCAGATGTAATGATTTTTCTGGGATTCAGAGAGCTGTAGTGGATCAAACAAGCAGCAGACTACTGAAGAGTGACCAACCGTTACCCTTATTTTGGTGCAAGTTTGATTTTGGGAAGTGCTTTGGAGCTTCTCAGTCCAGTCACTGAGCTAGTTGTCATTGGTTGTCATATAAAATCTACTTTTCATCACACATCACAATCCAGTCAAGAAATGGTTCGTTGTTGTTGCATAGAATGAGAATATGACACTACAAAACAACATTCTTTTTTTTTAAATTATTTGTGGTAAGTTCATAAGGCACCCACTTATTGAAATTTTCCAGTTTGCTTCAAATGTTCAATGACCATAGAATGGTCGATGTAGAGTTTTTGGGCAACTGCTCATATAGTTCTAAGAGGATCAGCTATGATGATCCGCTCAATTTGTCATTGTCAGCTTCTAATGGGTGGCCACTATGCTCCTCATCTTCAAAGCTCTAGTCCCCTTTGCAAAGGAGACTTGCAAAGACCACTTCTTGAAACACCACTGCATTGCATGTCCATTGACAGTTCCTGGGCCAAATGTGTTGTTGATGTTGTGAGTTGTCTTTGCTGCTTTAAGACCCGTTTTGAACTCAAATAAGAAACTTGCTTAAATTTGCTTTTTATCTAACATCATTTCCATAGTTTAAAATACATATAAAAAAAGCAGCAAGTAATTATTCATTAGCAAAAAACATAAAGCAAGACGTGCATTAAAATGGTGTATAACATAACCACATTTATTTAAGAATGCATTCCAATATCAAATGGCAAAGTTCAGCAATGCAGAACTGAAATTACTTTTGCACCAACCTAATCAAAAATGACATGAGATGGAAAACTTCACCAGAGAACTGGATTAGATTATACAAAGGTAATAAAAATTCTAAAACTGCTGAGTATTAATACAACAATTAAAAATTCAGTATATAATAGTATATGGAACCATGAGAAAAGAGGATGAGTGAAACAAAAAAGAGGTTTAAATCATGAAGAGCTAAACAGGTGGGCGAACAAAAGAGAATCTGAAACACTGGGACACAATGAAAAGTTCTAGTATAACAAGAGCTGGAATCCCGAGAGAGAGAGAAAACAGGATCAAAGTATTACTTGGAGAGAGAAAGAGTAATAATTTTTATGCACATACCTGTTCCACTTTTTACCCTTTTCATATCATAATTTTTTTCCTTTACACCTGTCCTTCATAATGCTTTGTTCTTATTTATAATAACTGTTCTTACCAGTAAATGTTATAGTTACATATATATTCACAATACTCAGCACAAGAAGTTCTTAAAACCTCCTTTCTAATTGACTAAGTGCCTAAAGGTATACATACAGATTTCTCTTTCATTTTGTTTCTTTTCTACTGATGTTAACATTTCTATCCAGTAATATCTCTAAGATACCTGAATGAAGGAAAATACACATGAAGACTCTGTGTTAAGCATCAACTGATTAATCTAGGAAGTTAATTAAGTACTTGTCGAAGAGAATTAAAGAATTATAATGGAAATGAAATCACTTAGTATAAGACAAATATCTTATGTTTTGAACTTAGCTCTTTGCAGCAGGGGGCAGTGTGATTCTCTTGTCTTTTCCCCATAATTGATTGAACTTTGAGGTTAACATTCCTACAGACTTTCATGAAAGTTATGAGTTTTTTGTAACTAAAGCAGAGAGAAACAATTAAATTAAAATTACTAGTTTTCTCTTTCATTTTATTTAGTGATTCACAAATATTGTCAATAACACCATGGGTTTGAATAGCAATGCCAGTGGTAAACTTTCACAGGGAAATGATGACAATATGCCATTTGCCTTCATGAGATCTTTAAAGCCTACACACACACACACACAAATACACACAGCTAAGCATGATCAGATTTAAATCCACTCTCAAGGCAATTGATCCAGGGAATAGGAAAAAAATAGCCTTTGTCATCTCTGTCTTGCAGAAAAGTACCCTTATACTTACCAGACCTGCCGGGTCAAATGAGAAGGTGAGCCGCTGGCACATCTTCAGTTTGTAGACAGTCCTAGCAGTTGCAATCGATAATGTTGTTATGAATTTGTACTCAGAATGAAAGGGCATGTAGCACTTCTTACATAATTGATTTTAAAACTGATTTAAAAGTGTATGATTCTTACTTTTGAGTTGTAAAAACCCAAAGCCATAAACAAAAGATTTCTGTTAACACTAAAGATTCTAATTTGTGGTATACTTCTCTGACACATAAAGCAGACAGTTGTCCTTGTGATGACAGAAATTAGAAGAAGCAGGAGCAAAATTGCTTACTAATTGCCATGAAAGTAGTAAAATAAAATTAATAATGTCATTTCCTCTAGACTGGGGTCAGTGGTTTCTCAAACAGCACAGTAAAATTCCTTGAACTATGATCAGTTTTACCTGATTAAAGGATACTGCTGACAATTAATGACCATGTAACTTAAATCATTGAGGTCTGCTGAAGGAAATTATGAAATTCACCCCATTTTAGCAATTTGGGTAATTTGCCTAGAGATTATTATGAAAAGGAACTTGGGCAATTTTAAGATAATGATGAAATAATGAATGAACAAGAAACAGGAATTGGGAATCATAAACCTTATATGAATTATTTCAACTAGAAATAAATGGATTTTGCTGTCTTATTAGAAATTTATAACATACATAATATTATGCTTGCAAATATTTTAAAAATGGTATTAATGAGTCTATCATAATATTTATAATTGATAGCATTTTATTTTCACTTCTATCATAACATGATAGAATTTTCTTTTACTAGATTTACTATAGTGCCTTGTCACAATTGCATCATTTTCACAGCAAGACATTTTCTCTGCACAACAGTGTTATAAAACTACTAAACCCTAAGTTAAATATAGAATTTAATTTCAAATGCTTTAACCATGAAACCAAAAATAAATATTTCATTTATTCTTACTTTAACACAGTATATAGACATTTACCTTTTAAGATTTTTCCCATTAGTTATGTAAAAACATTATTAATTTTTGTTATGTGCCTGCATTTCAGATTGAAAGCCATGATTTTAGGCTGAGTTCTAAAACATTCAATTAAAATGTCATAAAGAGTGTACATATCATTAAGCTTACAAGTTGAAACTAATTTACATAAAATGGAAATTTATTTCAGGCTGGATGTCAAAATTATGGGTCCGTCTTGATTTACTACTTTCCGTGTAAAATCAACCATCTGATCACTTATGAAACTGATTATCTTACCCTCCTGCCCTGTGAATGAAAGCAATCGCCCTGTGAAGCCTTTTCCAAACATATGTTTGGGATTCAGACATCAAGCTTTTACTTGAAGCAGTCAAATAAGTAATAAAATGTCCATTTGGAAGAGTGACACCGAGAACCAGGTTTGATTATTGTGTGTTCAGGGAAAAACATGTTAACAAAGAAATCATAGAGGAGAACAAGATGGCGGAGGAGTAAGAGGATGTGGAGTATATCTCTCTACATGGATACGTCAGGAATACACCTTCAGACACAGAAGTGCATGCAGAACACCAGCTGAGAGCAGATAGGAGTACCTGACCAGTGGAAAGGAATATATAGAACCACAGAAATCTTGGTGGGATGAAGGAACTAGGGAAAAATAGGAGTGTTGCTAGGACTGAACCTGCCCTTGGTGGATAAGGGAACCGAAGCAGGGGTCCAATCCCCACACTGGGGCAATTGTCTGAGTCAGAGGAGAAACAGGGCTGAGAGGGAACCAGCTAATCTGTGGCAGCCTAAGTGGAATGAGAATCAGACAGTCCCTGCCATGGCCATATGTACTCTGGACAGGGATGCAGGTCCCTAGAAGGCGCAGTAGCTGGGAGCCTGAGCTTAGGGTTTGTGGAGCAATCCCAAGGCAAGAGCTGGTGTTGACTGTGGAGAGATGGACCAAGAGGAGGTGAGGGAGGAGACTGTGGTGGGAAATGCCTGTGGAGGAAAGCCAGGCAGCCATGGAAGCAAGATGATATTGCTGAGTCACACATAGTAGGTGGAGCCATCACCATAGCTTCTCTGTCCCCACATGCCAGTATCAGCAGCTGAACAACAGAGAGGCTGGCCCATCAAGCTCCTGATACACCGAACTACAGAGTAGGACCCCACCCAGGGTACCCTTTAAGTGCCTGATGCACTGATATGCAGAGTAGGACCCCAGCCATGGGGGCCCCTCTATGTGCCTGACATGCCAAACAACAGAGAAAGACCCCAGGCAAGGGAGCCCTCTAAATGCCTTAATGGGCAGAGCTATAGAGAGAGACAAGCCAAAGAGGCCTGATCGCCAGCTACCAGAGGTTTGAAAAAGGACTCTGTTAGGGTCATAACTCCAGCGGCTGAGGCAGTCCATGCACATCCACACACTTGATGCTGCCAGGGTCCCCATGACCCAAGCAGCTGTGCCACCTTCACGTTCAACCCTCACTGAGGCAGAGCTGCCACAGATTAAAAAAAAAAAAAATCTTATGTTTATGCACACGGGAGTTTTTTCAGTTACATCCAATTCTTTGTGAACCTGTGGACTGCCCTTCTAGAGCATTGTATTTCCTACTGTTCTAGCTGCCAACTCCTCTCAGTACCTGGTGCAGCCAGAACCCCTGTGACCCATGCATGCAGCTGCACCACGTCCACACCTAGCTCTCACTGGGGAAAACCCAAGTCCTTCAGGGCCGCCTTAGGAGCAAACCCCAGTGGACAACCCACATGCAGAGGTGGAAATAAAACATAATTGAACCCAGGGGCAGTGTGCCTAAGTAGGAAGACCCAAAACTTTCCCACCAGCTGTACACGCTGCAGATTAAATCCACATGATCAACTAGGCAGACTCTGCATCTACAGAGTATATAAAAGTATAGAGAGCACCCACAAAAGAAAATGTGGTAGTTCTGATAGCTGTGGACATTAGAGGCAAGAACACACAGGTGTAGGACCAGATTAGAATCTGAGCTGCCCCCACAGCAGGTCCAGAGACCAGCAGTTTGGGAGTGCATCCTAGGGAGGTAAGATGGACTGACTCCCAGCACTGGAAGGGACTCTGACAGCAGTAACTCAAGAAAAACATTTATTATTCTTATGTTTTGACTTCTGTAGTTTCTTTTGGATTTTCTCTCTTTTTTTTTTTTTTCTTTTTTCCCTTTCTTCCACCCCCCTCTGTTGCTGTTCTTGGTTTTATTGGCACTATGAAATGTAATTAAGATTTGACTTTTTTCTTTTTATTTCAATTACACATTTTATTGTGGTTAGAAACCTCTGCCTCTGTGTTGGACTTCTGAGATTTTGTGGAGTTTCCTTTTTATTTTTATTTTTCTCTTTCCTCTTCCTTTTTTTCTTCTATTTTTAATTAAAAAATTTTAAACCTATTATTATTTTTCTACATTTACTCCTTTGTTTGCTTTTTCTACTGTTTTTCCCCCTTGCAGTTAATCTTTAATGTATATATATATATATATCTTCTTTATCTACCTCTGTTTAGCTTTGCATATCTATTCTCTCTTTCTTTCCTTTTTGGTCAACATATTGGTTAGTATTCTTTTCATTGCTTTATTCCCCAGTTGGCACCTTGCTTTAGTTTTGTTTTCCAGTTTCTGTTTTAGTTAGGTTTGTTCTTAACTGGTAGATATAATTTTTGGTTTCCTTTGTTCACCAGATCAATTTATTGTTCTTTAGTTTTGTTGGACTATTTTGACTTTGCTTATGGATGTAAATGTGTATGTGCATTTCCATTATTTTAATTTTTATTTGCCTGATTTTGTAACTGCCATTAGTCTGTTCCTCTTCGTTTCTCCTTCGTTTCTCATTTTTAGGTATGCGTTTTAATCTCATTTAATGCCATAACAAACCACTTGTGGAATCTTTGTTCCTGACCAGAGATCAAGCCCTGAGCCTTTCGAGTGGGAGCACTGACTTCAAGACTCTAGATTACCAGAGAACTCATCCTAGGGAGTGTCAAATAGTGAGAACTCCCACAAAGGAAACCACTTGAATACAAGACCCAGCATCACCCAACCAACAGTCACACACTCTGCAGGAGGCCTCATCCAAACAACAAACAAAACAAAAATGCAAACTCAATCATCAACAAACAGGATTACCACCTCACTCAGCCTTGCCCATCAGAGGAAAAACAAACAAACAAACAAAAAATCTTGGCAAAATCTCATGCATAGGAAGCTTACACAAACCACTGAACCAACCTTAGAGGGTGCAGGAACCAAAAGGAAGAAAGAATTCAACCTTGAAGCCTGGGAAAAAGAGACCTCAAACACAATAAGTTTAAAAAAATAATGACAAGGCAGAGAAATGTTGCACAAATGAAGAAACAAACTAGAAACACAAAAGTCCAAATAAATGAAGAGGAAATAGGCAAACTACTTGAAAAAGAATTCAGAATAATGATAGTAAAGATGATCAAAAACCTTGAAAACAGAATGGAGAAAATGCAAGAATAAACTAACCAAGACCTAGAAGAATTAAAGAATAAACATATAGAGACAAACAACACAATTATTGAAATTGAAAATACTCTAGAAGGAATCAATAGCAGAATACCTGAAGCAGAAGAACGAATCAATGAGCTGGAAGATAAAATGGTGGAAATAACTTCTGAAGAGCAGAATAAAATACAATGAATGAAAATAACTGAAGGCAGTCTCAAAGAACTCTGGGACAATATCAAATGCATCAACATTCTAATTATAGGAGTCCCAGAAGAAGAAAAAAGAAAGGTTATGAGAAATTTTTTGAAGAGATTATAGTTGAAAATTTTCTCAACATGGAAAAGAAAATAGTCAAGTCCAAGAGGTGCAAAGAGTCCCATACAGGATAAACCCAAGGAGAAACATGCCAAGACACATACTAATCAAACTAACAAAGACTAAATACAAAGGAAGAATATTAAGAGCAGCAAGAGAAAAGCAACAAGTAACTTACAAGGGAAAGCCCATACATTTAACAGCTGATCTTTCACCAGAAACTCTGCAGGCCAGAAGGGAATGGCAGGATATACATGAAGTACTGAAAGGGAAAGATCTGAAGCCTAGATTACTCTACCTGGCAAGGATCTCATTCAAAATTGATAGAGAAATTAAAATATTTTTAGACAAGCAAAACTTAAGAGAATTCAGTACCACCAAACCAGCTTTACAACAAATGTTAAAGGAACTTATATAGTCAAGAAATACAGAAGAAAAAAGATCCACAAAATCAAACTCTAAACAATTAAGAAAATGGCAATAGGAACATATATATCAATAATTACTTTAAATGTAAATGGATTAAATGCTGCAACCAAAAGACACAGACTGGCTGAATGAATAAAAAAAACAAGACCCATATATATGATGTCTACAAGAAATCTACTTCAGACATAAAGACACATATAGACTGAAACTGAGAGGATGGAAAAATATATTCCATGCAAATGGGAAGCAAAAGAAAGATGGAGTAGCAATTCCATATAAGAAAAAATAGACCTTAAAATAAAGAATATTAAAAGAGACAAGGAAGGACACTACATAATGATCAAAGGATCAGGCCAAGAGGAAGACATGAAACTTGTAAATATCTATGCACCCAACACAGAAACACCCCAATACATAACACAAACACTAACAGACATAAAAGGAGAAATTGACAGTAGCACAATAACAGCAGGAGACTAACATCCCACTCACACCAAAGGACAAATCATCAAAACAGAAAATTAATAAGGAAACACAAGTCTTAAATGATACATTAGATGAGATGGATCTCATTGATATCTTCAGGACATTCCATCCGAAAG
Source organism: Ovis canadensis (assembly GCF_042477335.2). Taxonomy (NCBI): domain Eukaryota; kingdom Metazoa; phylum Chordata; class Mammalia; order Artiodactyla; family Bovidae; genus Ovis; species Ovis canadensis. Next base: position 81,010,453 of record NC_091246.1, on the reverse strand, counting down.
AAGAATACACCTTCTTCTCAAGTGGACATGGAACATTCTCCAGGATAGACCACATATTGGGTCACAAATCAAACCTCAGTAAATTTAATAAAATTGAAATTGTGTCAAGCATCTTCTCCAACCACAACACTATGAGACTAGATGTCAGTTACAAGAAAAAAAACACTGTAAAAAACACAAATGTATGGAGATAAAACACCATATTTCTAAAAAACAAAGAGGTTACTGAAGAAATCAACAGGAAAATCTAAAAACTTCTAGAAGCAAATGGCAATGAAAACACGATAACTCAAAACCTATGGGATGCAGCAAAAGTGGTCCTAAGAGGGACATTTATAACAATGCAATCCTACTTCAAGAAACAAGGAAAATCTCGAATAAACAACTTACCATTACACATAAAACAGCTGGAGAAAGAAGAAGAAGAAGAACAACAACAAAAACAAAGCAGAAGGAAAGAAATAAAGATCAGAGCAGAAATAAATGAAAATGAAATGAAAGAAACAATAGTAAAGATTAATAAAACTAAAAGCTGGTTCTTTGACAAGATAAACAAAAATGACAAACCTTTAGCCAGACACCCCAAGGAAACAGAGAGAAGAATCAAATCAACAAAATTAGAAATAAAAAAGAAGTTATAGCAGACAATGCAGAAATACAAAGGAGTAAAAGAGAATGTTATGAACAACTATACAGAAATAAAAAAAGATTGAGAAAAGTTCAATCTTCCAAGACTGAACCAAAAAGAAATATAAAGTATGAACAACCCAATTAGAAGTATTGAAATTGAAGTTGTGATTAAAAAAAAATCTCCCAAAAAACAAAAGCCTGGGACCAGATGGCTTCCCAGGAGAATTCTATCAAACGTTTAGAGAAAAGCTAATCTTATCCTCCTAAAACTCTTTCAAAAAATTTCAGAGGAAAGAATACTTTCAAACTCATTCTGCAAGGCCACCATCACCCTGATACCAAAACCAGACAAAGATAACACAAAAAAGAAAACTATAGGCCAATATCGCTGATGAACATAGATGCAAAAATCCTCAACAAAATTTTAGCAAACAGAATTCAGCAACACATTAAAAGACTCATAAACCATGATCAAATTGGGTTTATTCCAGTGATGCAAGGTTGCTTCAATATATGCAAATCAATCAATGTGATACAGCATGATAACAAATTGAAAGATAAGAACTATATGTTAACCTCAATAGCTACAGAAAAAGCCTTTGACAGAATTCAGCATCCCTTTGTGATTAAAACTAAAAAAAATGGGCATAGAAGGAACCTACCTCAACATAGTAAAGGTCATAAATGATAAGCTTACAGCAAGCATTATTCTTAATGGTGAAAAATTGAAAGCGTTCCCGGTACAATCAGGAACAAGATAAGGGTATTCACTTTCACCACTATTATTCAACATAGTTTGGGAAGCCCAAGCTACAGCAATCAGACAAGAAAAAGAAATAAAAGGAATCCAGATCAGAAAAGAAGTAAAGCTCTCACCGTTTGTAGATGACATGATATTGTACATAGAAAATCCTAAATATAGTATCAGAAAATTACTAAAGCTAATCAGTGTATTTAGAAAGACGCAGGATACAAAATCAATACACAGAAATCACTTGCATTCTATATACTAACAATGCAAAATCAGAAAGAGAAATTAAGGAATCGATCCCATTCACCATTGCAACAAAAAGAATAAAATATCTAGGAAGAAACCTACCTAAGAAGACAAAAGAACTACATATAGAAAATGATAAGACACTGATGAGAGTCCCTTGGATTGCAAGGAGATCCAACCAGTCCATTCTGAAGGAGATCAACCCTGGGATTTCTTTGGAAGGAATGATGCTAAAGCTGAAACTCCAGTACTTTGGTCACCTCATACAAAGAGTTGACTCATTGGAAAAGACTTTGATGCTGGGAGGGATTGGGGGCAGGAAGAGAAGGGGACGACAAGAGGATGAGATGGCTGGATGGCATCACTGCCTCGATGGATGTGAGTGTGAGTGAACTCCAGGAGTTGGTGATGGACAGGGAGGCCTGGCATGCTGCGATTCATGGAGTCGCAAAGAGTCGGACATGACTGAGCGACTGAACTGAACTGAACTGATGAAAGAAGTCAAAGATGACATAAACAGATGGAGAGATATTCCATGTTCCTGGATAGGAAAAATCAATCCTGTGAAAATGACTATACTACCAAATGCAATCTACAGATTCAGTGTGATCCCTATCAAATTACCAGTGGCATTTTTCACAGAACTAGAAAAAAAATTCACAATTCATATAGAAACACAAAAGACCCTGTAATAGCCAAAGCAGTCTTGAGAAAGTAGAATGGAGCTGGAGGAATCAAGCTTCCTTTTTTCAGATTATACTACAAAGCAACAGTCATCAAGACAGTATGGTACTGGCACAAAAACAGAAATATAGACCAATATAACAGGCTAGAAAGCCCAGATATAAAACCGTGCACCTTATTTTTGGCAAAGGAGGCAAGAATATACAATGAGGTAAAGACAGCCTCTTGAATAAATGGTACAGGGAAAACTGGACAGCTACATGTAAAAGAATGAAATTAATGCACTTCCTAACACCATACCCAAAGATAAACTCAAAATGGATGAAAGGCCTAAATGTAAGACCAGAAACTATAAAACTCATAGAGGAAAACATAGGCAGAATACAATGACATGAATCAAAGCAAGATCCTCCATGACCCACCTCCTAGAGTAATGGAAATAAAAACAAAAGTAAACAATTGGAACTTGATTAAATATAAAAGCTTTTGCATAGTAAAGGAAACTATAAGCAAGCTGAAAAGACCACCCTCAGAATGGGAGAAAGTATTAGCAAGTGAAACAACTGACAAAGGATTAATTTCCAAAATATACAAGCATCTCATACAACTCAATACTGGAAAAACAACCCAGTTAAAAAGTGGGAAAAAGACCTAAACAGATATTTCTCCAAAGAAGACATACAGATGGCTAAAAAACACATGAAAAGATGCTCAACATCACTCATTATCAGAGAAATGTGAATCAAATCTACAATAAGATATCACATCACACCAGTCAGAATGGCCATCATAAAAGTCTATAAACAGTAAATTTTGGAGAGGTTGTGGAGAAAAGGGAATGCTCTTGCACTGTTGGTGGGAATGTAAACTGATACAGCCACTATGGAAGATGGTATGGAAATTCCTTAAAAAACTAGGAATAAAACTACCATATGACCCAGCAATCCCACTCCTAGGCACATACCCTGTGGTAACCAAAATTGAGAGACACACGTATCCCATTGTTCATTGTAGTGCTATTTACAATAGCTAGAACATGGAAGCAACCTAGATGTCCATCAACAGATGAATGGATAAAGAAGTAGTGGTAGATATACACAATGGAATATTACTCAGCCTTAAAAGGAATGGATTTAAATTCTAATAAGGTAGATGAGCCTAGAGCCTATTATACAGAGTGAAGTAAGTCAGAAAGAGATAAATATCATATACTAATGGAGATATACAGAATCTAGAATAATGGTACTGAAGAATTTATTTGCAGGGCTGGGAGAAATATCAATAACCTCAGCTTTGGAGATGACCCCACCCTTATGGCAGAAAGTGAAGAGGAACTAAAAAGCCTCTTGATGAACGTGAAAGAGGAGAGTGAGTTGGCTTAAAGCTCAACGTTCAGAAAACTAAGATCATGGCATCTGATCCCATCACTTCGTGGGAAATAGATGGGGAAACAGTGGAAACAATGTCAGACTTTATTTTGGGGGGCTCCAAAATCACTGCAGATGGTGACTGCAGCCATGAAATTAAAAGACGCTTACTCCTTTGAAAGAAAGTTATGACCAACCTAGATAGCATATTCAAAAGCAGGGACATTACTTTGCCAACCAAGGTCCATCTAGTCAAGGCTATGGTTTTTCCAGTGGTCATGTATGGATGTGAAAGTTGGACTGTGAAGAAAGCTGAGCACCAAAGAATTGATGCTTTTGAGCTGTGGTGTTGGAGAAGACTCTTGAGAGTCCCTTGGACTGCAAGGATATCCAACCAATCCATTCTAAAGGAGAGCAGTCCTGTGTGTTCTTGGAAGGAATGATGGTAAAGCTGAACCTCCAGTAATTTGGCCACCTCATGCGAAGAATTGCCTCATTGGAAGACTCTGATGCTGGGAGGGATTGGGGGCATGAGGAGAAGGGGATGAGAGAGGATGAAATGGCTGGATGGCATCACCAACTCGATGGACATGAGTCTGAGTGAACTCCGGGAGTTGGTGATGGACAGGGAGGCCTGGCGTGCTCTGATTCATGGGGTCACAGAGTCGGACACGACCGAGCGACTGAACTGAACTGAACTGAACTGAACTGAACTGAATGGAGAAACAGACATAATGAAGATTTATGGACATGGGGAGAGGGTAAGAGAGGGTGAAATGTATGGAGAGAGTAACATGGAAATTATGATATGTAATTTACATTATGATATATAAAATAGATAGACAGTGGGAGTTTGCTGTATATCTCAGGAAACCCAAACAGGGGCTCTGTATCAATCTAGATGGGTGGAATGGGGCAGGAGATGGGAGAGAGGTTCAAAAGTGAGGGCATATATGTATACCTATGGCTGATTCATGTTGAGGTTTGACAGAAAACAATAAAATTCTATAAAGAAATTATCCTTCAATTAAAAAACAAATAAAAAATGAAATCAGAGAGCATATGAGTCCTGTAGTTTATAAAACTGCAGCATTAATAGATTTGGGAAAATGATGTTCCATAGAATATTAGGAAAATTTAAATTTGTTCCAACTAACTATATTCCTGCCCATAAAACTAACATATGATGCAGAAATGCCAGTCTTAGGATAAAGCTTTTTCTTGTCTAGAATGGGAAATTGTTTTTTACTTGAACCTGAAGTAGGAAGGAATAAATCACCTGGGTCTTTCTAAGACTAAAGAATGCATAACTGTTTCAAGGTCTGTAAGCTTCTAAGTGGCAGACCAAGAGTTAAAACTGAGATTGATCAAACTCTACTTTTATTATAATTGCTGTATCAGTGGCTCTCAAATTATTTTTAACAGTTGATTTTTTTTTTTTACTGAATTAAACAGGGCCAAGTTAAATTATAATAAAAACTGAGCTACGCTGGTTGAAGTTAGGATGAGGAGTAGTCCATTTAAAGTTATTTTTTTCACAGCAACCTCATCTTGCTCTGTCCCCAACAGTGATCTCCAAAGCACTTTACAGAACAAACCCTGGCCTTCTCTGGATGTGTTTTAAAAATCACTACATTAAAGATGCTAGATGCCACATTAATATATCAATTTTCCCTGTGGACATATTATCACTCATGTACATTCTTATGATTATATTAGAATGACTTATTACATGGCTAATTTAAAATAGAAGAAAATTAGGTATTTATTATTCTTTAGGCACAATCAGACTGTTCTGAAATATACGTAAAAGGTTTGGCTATGTTGTAAGGACTAAAAGATATAGTTACCACCCTTAGGAAACTTTGTAGACCTAAAAGCTCCTTGCAAGGGTAAGCAAAGCAAAGGTGCATGATGCAACATTATTAGCAATAAGGAGTTATAAAGCAGTTGTTCTAAACTCTCTCACTTATGTTTTTCTTTTAAGTCAAAATATTACAATTTATGGTCAAGTGTGATAAGTGCTATAAATAAGAAAGGGCAAAATATTAAAATTTAGAAGTAGATAAAAGTACTTTCCCAGGTGAGCTCATTAGGAAGGTATTTGTGGATGTTCAGTTCAGTTCAGCTGCTCAGTCGTGTCTGACTCTTTGAGACCCCATGAATCGCAGCACGCCAGGCCTCCCTGTTCATCACCATCTCCCGGAGTTCACTCAGACTCATGTCCATCGAGTCTGTGATGCCATCCAGCCATCTCATCCTCGGTCGTCCCTTTCTCCTGCTGCCCCCAATCCCTCCCAGCATCAGAGTCTTCCAATGAGGCAACTCTTCGCATGAGGTGGCCAAAGTACTGGAGGTTCAGCTTTACCATCATTCCTTCCAAGAACACACAGGACTGCTCTCCTCTAGAATGGATTGGTTGGATATCCTTGCAGTCCAAGGGACTCTCAAGAGTCTTCTCCAACACCACAGTTCGAAAGCATCAATTCTTTGGCACTCAGCCTTCTTCACAGTCCAACTCTCACATCCATACATGACCACAGGAAAAACCATAGCCTTAACTAGACAGACCTTAGTCGGCAAAGTAATGTCTCTGCTTTTGAATATGCCATCTAGGTTGGTCATAACTTTTCTTCCAAGGAATAAGCATCTTTTAATTTTATGGCTGCAGTCACCATCTACAGTGATTTTGGAGCCCCAAAAAATAAAGTCTGACACTGTTTCCACTGTTTCCCCATCTATTTCCCATGAAGTGATGGGACCAGATGCCATGATCTTCGTTTTCTGAATGTTGAGCTTAAAGCCAACTTTTTCACTCTCCTCTTTCACTTTCATCAAGAGGCTTTTTAGCTCCTCTTCACTTTCTGCCATAAGGATGGTGTCATCTGCATATCTGAGGTTATTGATATTTCTCCCGGCAATCTTGATTCCAGCTTGTGTTTCTTCCAGTCCAGTGTTTCTCATGATGTATTCTGCATAGAAGTTAAATAAGCAGGGTGACAATATAAAGCCTTGACGTACACCTTTTCCCATTTGGAACCAGTCTGTTGTTCCATGTCCAGTTCTAACTGTTGCTTCCTGACCTGCATACAGATTTCTCAAGAGGTAGGTCAGGTGGTCTGGTGTTCCCATCTCTCTCAGAATCTTTCATAGTTTATTGTGATCCACACAGTCAAAGGCTTTGGCATAGTCAATCAAGCAGAAATAGATGTTTTTCTGGAACTCTCTTGCTTTTTTGATGATCCAGCGGATGTTGGCAATTTGATCTCTGGTTCCTCTGCCTTTTCTAAAACCAGCTTGAACATCAGGAAGTTCATAGTTCACGTGTGGATGTAGTGATATATAATATGGGTTAAATAAAACAGAGAAGGAATTGGAGGAAGTGGGAAACAGAATAGATATACCAAGGCATCATTGAGTATTCTTATTCTAATTCTAAAAACTTATTGTAAGATGATGCTATTCACTTTAAGAGTATTTCTTATTATCTGTATCACTTCTGATACCACACCAAAGAAGTAAAATTCTTTTAATTTCCTCTGATGTTTTCTTCCCTCAAAAATTCCTTGAAACTGAAAGTTGCTCAGTTGAGTCTGACTCTTTGTGGCTCCCTGGACTGTAGCCTTAAAGTTAATCAATAATTCCTTAAAGTTGACTAATTCAAATATTTTTGGCATTCTTTTATCTTAAAGCAAAAAAAAAAAAAAAAGGAAAAAGGAAAAAAAAATGTGGTGCAATGGTGAAACCAGTCATATGGCAAAACCTCTCAAAATCTACCCTCACTCTTTGGTCTTGAGATTAGGAAACCATTCCAGTCAGAAGTGCCCAGGATTGTGGATGCCCAAGAAATGGCATAGACCAGAAACTGCTGATAAATTGAACTTCCTCAGTCACTTGTCACAGGAGAGTCACCACTGCAGCTAACAAACCCTCCCGACTAGGTGAACTGGCCTTTTGTCTTAGATATTTAGCCCCTGACGATCATAGGTGGGATATTGTCCTGTGACTTAGTCATCCCAGTCATCTGCAGAGAGAGGAGATTGGTCCTTAATGAGTCATTTTGCCTGCAATCCATTATTGGAAAAATTCCTGGCCCTTCTCATGTATCTCTAATCTGACCTTTGTGATTTTGTTGTCATTATTTTTCTCACATGTATTTACTCAACCCAGGAGATTGTAAGGTATGAATGATTATACAATAGTTTTACCAATATTGTCCCATACATGACATTTCTATGATTAATTCCAAAACACTAGCACAAAAAATGAATAGTACAAGTAGCCATGTCCACCTGGGGCATGAGGGCTTTTTGAAAATCATTTATTCCAATATGCTGTACCACTCTGTGAGCTCTTTTTATTCTTCTCTCTATTGGCTGTATTACTTAGCTCAGTTTCAGTCAAGCAATTAACACATTTTTGTAGTGAATGAATGTTTTTTGCATAAATATTGAAAGAATCAGCTCATTTACTAGTTCATATGTTCCTGGTGTATTAACTTTTATGTTAAAGTTGTGCTATGAATTAATGAATAGGTTTAATCTTATTTAAAAATAAAGGTGTAGTTTAATGATAATAAAATATTTCAGAAACATATTTTATTCATTTCTAAAATGCCTGGATCACAACGTGATATATGCCACAGTTTGCCTCTGAGGCCAAATGGTTTGTATTTCCTTTACCATTTCAACTTCTGCTATAATCTACACTAAAGCTGTAAACTTTCTTCAGATAGTTTTGTTAGCCTTGTATTGTTTTGGCTCTCACTTCTCTGTCTTTGGTCAAACACAGTCATTCCACTGTTTCAAGTCTCATAAAAAGCATGTTAAACTAAAATATATTATCTGTATGACTTTTTTTCTGAACTCCATACTGCAGTTTCCTGATATTATATATACATGTCATATATACCACCCTATAATAAATGTATATAATATAATAATAATATAAAGCATCATGATTTATGAATGAAATCTAGTACTTTTCCTGCTGTGCTTAAAAAGTATTTGAGCATAACCAAATAAATGCTGAGGAAAAATCAACTTTCTAAAGGAATCACAGCTAATAAATGGTAGGTAGTTCAGTAATATCTGCTAACCATTGTGGATGTTGATGTGAAATATTGTAGTAGGAGGATCAGGCTAATCACTTGAATTTCTCATTAGTACTAAGATTAGTAAACAGCAGGAAAGCAAACATCATGTATTTTCTAATATGATATGAATTATATGATATATTCTTTCCAACCACTGAACATGGGTCATGCTTTTAACTCCATCAGTTTAGAAAAAAGATTGGGAGGAAAAAAAATGCTAAATAACACTATAAAGATGCTATCAGCTGAACACAGAGTATGGAAATTTATTTATGACAAGTGACATGTTTCCTTAAGGTAATGACACTGGAGAAAAATGAAGCAGAGATATAAACCTAACATAATTTACTGTTGATCAGCCACTCAGTGGTGTCTTACTCTTTGTGACCCCATGGACTGCAGCACACCAGACTTTCCTATTTACTGTCCCCCATAGTCTGCTCAAACTCATTTCCATTGAGTCAATATTGCCGTCCAGCCTTCTCATCCTCTTGCCCTCAACAACAGCATCAGGGTCTTTTCCAATGAGTTGGCTCTTTGCATCAAATGGCCAAAGTATTGGAGTTTTAGCATCAGTCCTTCTAATGTATATTCAGGATTTAGTTCCTTTAGGATTGACTGATTTGATCTCCTCACAGTCAAAAGGACTCTTTGGAGCCTTCTCCAACACCATAATTCAAAAGCATCGATTCTTTGGTGCTAAGCTTTCTTTATGGTCCAGCTCTCACATCTTTACATGACTACTGGAAAAACCATAGCTTTGACTTAGATGGACCTCTGTTGGCAAAATGACATCTCTGCTTTTGAATACACTATCTAGGTTGGTCATAGCTTTTCTTCCAAGGAGAAAGCATCTTTTGATTTCATGGCTGCAGTCACCATCTGCAGTGATTTTGGAGCCCAAGAAAATAAAATCTTCCACTGTTGCCACTTTTTTCCCTCCTTTTGGCCAAGAAGTGATGGAGCCAGAGGCCATGATCTTCGTATTTTGAATGTTGAGATTTAAGCCAGCTTGTTCACTCTCCTCTTTCACCTTCATCAAGAGGCTCTAGTTACTCTATGCTTTCTGTCATAAGGGTGGTGTCATCTGCATATATGAGGTTATTAATATTTCTCCTGGCAATCTTGATTCCAGCTTGTGCCTCATCCAGCCCGGCATTTCACATGATGTACTCTTCATATAAATAAACAGGGTGGCAATATACAGTACTGATGCACCCCTTTCCAACTTTGGAACCAGTCTTTTGTTCCATGTCCAGTTCTAATGGTTGCTCTTTTACCTACAAAAACGTTTCTTAGGAGGCAGGTAAGATTGTCTGGTATTCCCATCTCTTCTAAGAATTTTTCATAGTTTGTTGTGATCCACAAAGTCAAAGGTTTTATTGTAGTCAATGAAGCAGAAGTGATGTGTTTTTTGAATTCCCTTGCTTTCCTATGATCCAATGGATTTTGGTAATTTTCAGTCAAATTATCTACCACTGAGCTATACCCCCTTGTTTGCAATTTGATTTCTTGTTCCTCTGTCTTTTCTAAATCCAGCTTGTATATCTGGAAGTTCTCACTTAATGTACTATTGAAGCTTAGTTTGAAGGATTTTGAGCATTACTTTGCTAGCATGTGAAATGAGTATGATTGTGCAGCAGTTTCAACATTCTTTGGCATTGCCCTTCTTTGGGATTGGAATAGAAACTGACTTTTTCCAGTCTTATGGCCACTGCTGAGTTTTCCAAATTTTCTGGCATTTTGAGCACAACACTTTAACAGCCTCATCTTTTGGGATTTGAAATAGCTCAGCTGTAATTCTATCACCTCCACTACCTTTGTTCATACCAACGTTTCCTAAGGCCCACATGACTTTACACTCCAGGATGTCTGGCCTTAGGTGAGTCATCACACCATCGTGGTTATCCATGTCATTAAGACCTAATAATATGTAGGTTTATATGGATATAAATTCTATAAAACAAATAAAGTTAACTAAAAATAATATTAACTACAGTAAAAATTTAGTAGAGATTGTTTTAAATTAGTAATGAATTACTTTTAACTTTGCTTGTAGAAATCATCTTGATATTATATATCTTTAAATTCTTATGTATTATATACTGTTCAGAATTTAATTAAATTTTATCTAGAATATCCTTTAAAGGATGTCACAAATAAAAGATGGGTTCAATTAAGTAAGAAATACATAATGTTTTATTGAAAGTGGATGAGGTCATGATGATTCATTACATTATTCTTGTTTCTATTTATTTGAAAATTCTATAAAATCAGGAAAAGATTTGAACAAATTCTAGTTATTTTTCTTCTCTTCTTCTATCTTCTCTTTGCACACAAATTGAAATAATCTCCCTGTAAAAAGGTAGAGTTTGTACATTATTAGCTAAAGAGTTATCTTGGATTTTAGAATTTTGAGAAGTAAAATAAATAAATAAATAAATAAATAAATCAAAATAACACATCGAGAGGTAGTAAATGGAATAGTGGTCTTCCCTGGTGGCTCAGCAGTAAAGAATCTGCCTGCCAATGCAGGAGACTCAGGTTTGATCCCTGGGTCAGGAAGCTCTCCCAGAGAAGGAAATGGCAACTCACTTCAGTATTCTTGCCTGAGAAATCCCAAGGACAATGTAGCCTTGCACGATAAAGTTCATGGGGTCATGGAAGAGTTGGACACAACTTAATGACTAAACAACAAATGCAGTAGTGGCATGTTTTTTTAAAAGCTTTTTAAATACCTTTTTTGAGGTATAATTGATATACAAATAATAACATATTTAATGTATAGACGATGCATTTACTATATGCAAATATTTTGGTAGATGTTGGGTATGTTTAGTTTATCTTTGTGGTGATGGTATCACAGAGACATATTTTATGGAAGAAAAATTGTTAAGACTAGTGGCATTTAGAAACTTTGGTTTGATCTGATATAGACTCCTTCCACAGATTTTCTTCTCCATTATTCCTGTTCTGATTTAATAAATGGGTTGATATTTCAAGAGGTCAAAGTGTCTATTTTTGAACTTTTAAGTACTATCATATTAAGCTATTCATGACAGATGAAGCATTAAAAAAGGCTTAAGAATGAGAGTTCAAAGCTTTCCTTAGGTATGTTCTAATATTTAATATTAGATTATGTAGTGTCATGACTTAGAAGATTCAGGTTCTTAGAATAGGTCTTATAACACAAGTCATGTGACCTTGGACAGATTTGCATCTCATTTTTCTCCATAATAAATGTAATATGAATATTAATTTATAATAACATGTGAAAGCTTATGGCTTCCCAGGTGATGCAATGGTAAAGAATCCACCTGTTAATGTAAGAGATGAAAGAGACGCAAGTTTGATCCCTGAGTTGGGAAGATCCCCTAGAGAAGGAAATGGCAACCCACTCCAGTGTTCTTGCCTGGAAAATTCCATGGACAGAGGAGTCCATGGAGTTGCAAGGAGTTAGACATGTCGAAGCAACTGAAGGTGTGCACACACACAGAGACACACATGAAAGCTATCTGCCTATCATGTATCCCAAAGGCATAAAATTACTGGAAATTTTGTGTGGCATGTAATAATCTTATTCAATACACTAAAATTTTTCTTTAAGCCCTATTTTACTTGAGTGTAGTAATTTTATCTCTGTCATTTTCCCCCCTCCTTTTAGGAGGTTGTGTCTAATTTGTGGGGGCTTGTATAAGGATAATACTTTAGTTGATGGGAAGGAAGCTCATAACTTCTTCACTGGCCATATAATAAACTCTAATAACCACTGAGGTATTAATGTTTTCTCTGGTGTTCTATTGTTTGTTCATATAGGTTATGGCAGAATCATCCCTCAAACCTATTCATAATCCCCTTCAAGTCCAAGACTTTGCTCTTTCTCTGTTTCACTAAGACTAGGCTATGCCCCCATTTCCTAAAGCTTCCTATCCCAACCTATCCCTTTGGGATAATTCTAATGTTCTTATACTTTGGTAGCATCTAGAATTCTGGGTCTGATTTCTTGCCTATATTCTGCTGTTTCTATTGCCTATACCTGGAGTTACTATTTTAGGGATTATTTAAAGCATGGACTCTAAAGTCAGATTAAGGGTGAATCCTACACATCTACTGACTACCTTCTCAATCTTGTTATTTAACCAGCATGCACTTTGCTTTCTTCATTTGATATGTAAGAAAGGTAATAGTATTTTCCTCAGAAAATGTGAAATGTATGAATAACCAGAAATTTGTCTGGACAACAATAAGACCTTTACAAGTATTATCCACTATTATTCCCCTAATATTATCTGAATACCTTTGTAAGTCAGAAAAAAAAATCTGCTTTTCCCTTATCTGTGTTTTCACATCTTTTCTTTAAGGTGTCAGAACAAAAGGTGTCAGATCGCTATCAGAAAAGTAATGAGAAGAAGGCTAAGTGGGGAATGGGAAGGAGTAGAAAAAGAAAACGCAGTTAAATTTCATTGCTGAGGTGTCAATTAAGTTGCTGAGGTGGTAGTTTACACAGTTCATTTCTTTCATTCTAATTGCTGTGTGGACTAATCAGGGGTATGACTTGGGCATGGCTGTTCTTTAAACTGTTGGAAATAATTCTGTTGCTCAGGCAGGCTAGAAATTACTGACCTGCATTCCTAGGAGGCCCAGATGGTTTAAATATTTATTGGGTATTTAGCAGAAATATGTAAAAGGGATTTGTCTTTTCTATGTCTGTAGCATTTCAAATTTCAAGACAAGTGCATGAAAATTTCCAAGTACAGGAAGTCAAACATCTAACATCTATGTTTTACGCATACTAAGTACCATGATTAACGGTGAAAAAGAAATGGAAAGTGGAATCTCCAAAATATTTCAATAGTAACTATAAAAACTCTAACTAATAAAAATATATAGAATAAAATTGGTATTGGCATGGTAACAATATATATCATTTTACTTTATATATCATGTGTATCATTTTTCTTTTTTATTAGTTTTATGCTCATCTGAAAACTATATTAACTCACAAATAATCACCATTTACATCTTACAGTTTCAATATTCAGTTGACGATGTACATTGGTATGTGATTCACACAAACAGTAGTAAGATTTTTTTAAACTTGTCTTTGGTCTAGTCTTGAAAAATAATATTGAAAAAATATTTTTCAATAAAAATGAGCCTGAAAATGTTTCATTGGGCTGAAATTCCAAGTATATTAGTAATGTTATATACCAGAGAAAAGTGAATCATACTTTCTAAACTCTGTCTTGCTGAAACAAGCCTAAAGGATAAGTGATAATAGCTGTGCAATATTATGTGATGAAATGAAAATAGTGAAATGTTATTCAAAAATATCATAGAATGTAGAGTCATGTTTCTTGAAATTCAGTTTCAAAATTAAGGTGAAAGTTACTTGGATTAAAAATTACAATGTAATTCTTTAACATATCCTATAACATAAACTATAGATGTAATTGTACATAAATTTTGTGGAAAAAATGGTTAAAAGCAAATGAGATAAAGAATGGATACGAATTAAAAAATTGTTAGATACAGATATCTGTCTCTCAGATCACTGTGATTTTATGATTGCTATTAAATAATGTTAATTATATGAAAGTATATTAAATATGAGGCATATCTTTAAGTACTTAAAATTTATTTCATCCTTAATAGATACAGTGAAATATTATTATGATTAAATGATGCTCTTAACATTATTATCAAATGCTTGATTTTGAATCAACATTTCTAATACATATCCACTTATCTTCAGGATTTACTATGCTATGCTTTTATGTAGTTTTTAAAATACAAACTTTCTTTTATATGGATGTATATACATAGAAAGATTGCATTTGTGCTAGTGAGCTGTACGTGGCTTACTGATGAGTTTTTTAAATGTACTGGAGGGTTTAGGAACTAAAGTGAACTAAATGTATTCAAAGTGGTTTTTCTCTCCCCTACTCTCTCTCAATATCTCCCTCCTTATACATAATTACGGATTCACATGCTTTTATTAATTATTACTATAAATATTCATCTTGATACTCAGTTTGCACAAAATGTGATCAATATAATCTCTTTCAAGAAGCATTCATTTTTTGTTACATGATTTCACTAGTCTTTGGTTGGATGGCATCACTGGCTTGATGGACATGAGTTTGAGAAAGCTCTGGGAGTTGATGGATAGGGACGCCTGGTGTGCTGTAGTCCATGGGGTCACAAAGAGTTGGACACGAATGAGTGACTGAACTAAACTAGTCTTTGAGTGCCTCTTTTATAATAACATTTATCAGTTTTACTTTCCTTTTTGCTTGCCATATAACTATATTCAGAAGTGTCTTCAAAGAGTCCTAGTTTTTTATAGTGGCAAAGGGTAGTTGCAAACCAGACCTGGGTGCTAGGTGTGTTAATTACTAGTTACTATGTGCTAATTACTCTTGGAGTATCATAGCTTTTCTGTGGAGAGATGTAGCATATAGTTTTAAATGAGTTTTATATTTTAGAACACTTTTAGATTTATAGAAATATTGCAAAGACAGTATAGTTTTTTTTAAATAAATTCTATTGTTTTCCTTTATAATTAACATCTAACTTTAATGTGATACATTTGTTATAGTTAATTAACCAATATTGAAACATTATTATGAAATCCACATCTTGTTCAGATTTTATCAACTTTCATTTTGTTCCAGGGTCTCATCCAACATACCATATTGCCTTTAGTCATTGTGTCTCCTTAGGATTCTCTTGGCAGTAAGAGTTCCTCAGATATTTCGTGTTTTCAATGACCTTAAAACTGTGAAGAGTACTGTTCAGGTATTATATAGAAAGTTTCTCTGTTAGAATTTCCTCAATTAGAGTTAGAAAGTCTGATGTATTTCTTATGATTAGACTGATGTTATGGGCTTTTGGAAAGAAGACCAGAGGTGAAGTGCCATTTTTAGTGCATCACATCAAGGGTATGTAGGATACTGACATTGTTGTTGTTAATCTTGATCTTCTGGTTGGGGCAATGGTTTGTCAAGTTTCTCCACTGTCCAGTTATTCTTTTTCCCCATTTCTATATCATACACTTTGGAGAGAAGTCACAATATGAAAACAAGACTTGAAAAATGTGGAATTAATTTCTGCCTCCGGTAAGACAAACTTACTACACAAATTATTTGCATTTCATTCTGCATTGGAAATGTCATCCCTCATTTGCCTCTTTCTTTGTTCGACAACCTATTATATTAGTAAATACTCATGAATATTTACATTCTGCTCTGAGTCAGAATGCAGTACTTATTTATTTTGTTGCTCAAATTGTTTGGGGGATCTTTCAGTTGGTTCTAGTTGTTTAAATTCCACATCATTGTTTTGCTTTGTTTTGTTTTAGAACTTGTTCTGGCACCACAAGATATTTTTCCAGGCTCATTTGGTATATTTCCTGCCTTAGTCTTGGAATAACCATATAATCAAAGTTCTAGTTCTTTGTTTTGGAGGTTGGAATTAAAAACCAAATCGTGGGCAACAGATGATAAGATGGTTAATTTTATATGTTAACTTGACTGGCTTAAGGTATAACGTGATAGCTGGTAAAACATATTTCTAAGTGTGTCTGTAAGAGAGTCTCCAGATGAGATTAACATTGAATGGGTAATAAAGATAACTTGAATGAGTAAAGGTAAGTTCCATGGCAGGTAGATATCATCCAATTCATTGAGGGCCTAAGTAGAACAATAAAGCAGAGGAAGGGTAAATTTGCTCTCTGCTTGAGCTGGAACATACACCTTCTGTTCTCAGACATTGGTTCTCCTGATTCTTGGACATTTGGAGTTGGTCTCACTTATAATTGACTCGCCTGGTCCTGGAGCCTTTGAGTTTAAACTCGAATTACACCACCAGCTTTCCTGGGTCTCTAGCTTGCAGATGGCAGATGATGATACTTTTCTATCTCTATAATTGTGTGAGCCAGTCCCTCATCATAAACACTTTCTATGTGTGTGTGTGTGTGTGTGTGTGTGTGTGTGTGTGTGTATAATTAGTTCTGATTCTTTGAAGAACCTTAATATAGATTTAATTAGTAAACCTAGTTAGTAATACAGGTTTAGATTAGTAAACATGATATAGATTTACTCCTTTCTATACTCCTTGCTATACTCCTGAGGTATCTTTGCCTTTATCAGTATCAGGGCAGGAAAAGTATATGTGTATATACTAACCTGTGTGAATATACATACCTATATTTATAGATACCTTATGTCACTATATGTGCTGTTCTATGCTTAGTCACTCAGTCATGTCTGACTCTTTGTGACCTCACTGGGATTTCCCAGGAGAAAATACCAGGGTGGGTTGTCATGCCTTCCTCCAGGGGATCTTCCCATCCCAGTGGTCGAACCCAGGTCTCCTGCATTTTAGGTGGATTCTTTACCATCTGAGCTACCAGGGAAGCCCAAGAATACTGGAGTGGGTAGCCTATTCTTTCTCCAGGGAATATTCCTTACTCAGGAATCAAACCAGGGTCTCCTGCATTTCAAGCAGATTCTTTATTAGCTGAGCTACCGGGGAAGCCCATGTCACCATATATATCTATATTAATCTAAACATAAGTTCATACTGATGTCTCCCATTCTCATTTATTACCACGTATTCTTTGCTCCTTCTTCAAGCTATCACTACAAAAGTGAGGAAATTGATTTTTCATCATCCACCTTCCATTTACTTTAATTCTAGGAGACATATATATTCAGAATTATTAACTCATATCTGATGGAATATACCTTTTTCAACTCAAGTTCAGTGACTATATATATTTTCCCCCATTTAGTTTTATAGTCTCCACTAACTTTCAGTTATTTACCTTAGAACATTTACCCCACCCTATCCAGTCAAGTTGCCTTATGTATTTGTAATAAAATTCAGTTGTTTTGTCACATTCTGCATTCCATCCTGGGAGTCCCTAATCATTACTTTTATTTTCCCTAAATCATTACTTTAAAAATTTTAAAATATTAAAGTTCATACTTTGTCCTCTGTTGATAAATAGATTTTGGAAAATGAATATTGTCATTTATCAAAAAATCTAATATTATACATAATAGATTCACATTCCTAAAACCTCCCCTGGGTTTCACATATTAAACCTTACCTCCCCTTTCCCCAAAACCCTGGCAAACACTGTATTTGATTGTCTCAGTAGCTTTGGCTTTTCCACGGTGTCATTTAGTTGAAATCAAAGTATATAGTCTGTTAAGCCTTTTACTAATAAATATGCATTTAAGATTCACACATTTTTGTGGCTTGATTGTTCATGTTTTTATCAGTGAGTAAATATTATATATTTTGAATCTATCACAGCAGAGTCTCCACTGATCTACTGAAGGGCATCTTGTTAACTTTTATTTTTGGTGATCGTGATACTTGTATGGAATTTTTTATATGAACCTAAAATTTCCAGTCAGTTGGTAAATACCAAGGAATGCAATTAATACTTCACATGTGAAGTGTATGTTTAGCTTTGTGGTTCACTTCAGTCACTCAGTCATGTCCAACTCTTTGTGACCCCATGGACTGCACATGCCAGGCTACCCTGTCCATCACCAACTCCTGGCGCTTTCTCAAACTCATGTCCATCAAGTTGGTGATGCCATCCAACTGTCTCATCCTCTGTCATCGTCTTCTCCTCCTGCCTTCAATCTTGCCCACCGTAGGAGTCTTTTCCTATGAGTCAGTTCTTCGTGTGGCCAAAGAATTGGAGTTGCAGACTTAGCATCAGTTCTTCCAAAGAATATTCAAGGACTGATTTCCTTTAGGATTGACTGGTCGGATCTCCTTGCAGTCCAAGGGACTCTCAAGAGCCTTCTCCAACCCCACAGTTCAAAAGCATCAATTCTTTAGTGCTCAGCTTTCTTTATAGTCCAACTCTCATATCCATACATGGCTATAGGAAAAACCATAGCCTTGACTAGATGGAACTTTGTCAGCAAAGCAATGTCTTCACTGTTTAATATGCTGTCTAGGTTTGTCATAGCTTTTCTTTCAAGGAGCAAGTGTCTTTTAATTTTGTGGCTGCAGTCACCATGTGCAGTAATTTTGGAGCAACCCCCCCAAAGAAAATCTCTCACTGTTTCCATTGTTTCCCCATTTCTTTGTTTCCCCATTGTTTCCCCATTTTTTAGCTTTGTAAGAAATGTCCAAGTGCTCCCAAAGTGGTTGTACTATTTTGCATTCCCACAAGTAATGTATATAACTGTTCTTTTACCTCTTCACCATAAATGAAGTTATAAGGTTGTTTTTTTTTTATTTTAGCTAATCTAATAGGTGTATAATACTGTCTTGTTTTAATTTTCAATTCCCTAATGGTGTTTTATGGATAAAATCTTTTCATGTGCTCACTTGCCATCTGTATGTCTTCTTTGGTGAGATATCTCTTCAGATTCTAGTTCTCATATGAGTTGATCCTTTTTCTTATTCTTGAGTGTTGAGTTCTTTCATAGTTCTTTTTCGTCTGTTTGTTTTCTTTTTTATTTATTATTATTATTATTATTTTCTTTTACTTTACAATATTGTATTGGTTTTGCTACACATCAACATGAATCCGCCACGGGTGTACATGTGTTCCCTATCCCAAACCCCCCTCCTAGCCACCTCCCTGCACCATCCCTCTGGGTCATCCCAGTGTACCAGCCCCAAGCATCCTGCACCCTGCATCAAACCTAGACTGGCTATTTGTTTCTTATATGATATTATACATGTTTCAATGCCATTCTCCCAAATCATCCCACCCTCTTCCTCTCCCACAGAGTCCAAAAGACGGTTCTGTACATCTGTGTCTCTTTTGCGGTCTTTCATACAGGGTTATGATTACCAACTTTCTAAATTCCTTATATATGTGTTAGTATACTGTATTAGTTCTTTATAAGTGTGTTTTGATAGTCTTTTTTCTGGCATGTAGCTTTCCATTTCATTCCCTTACATGCTTTTCACAGAGGAAAGTTTTCATTTTAATAAATCCATCTATCTATTTTCCCCATGAATTGTATTGGATGTTTTATCTCAAAACTCATACCTAATTCCAAAGTCACCTAGATTTTCTACCATGCTTTCTCCTAGAAGTTTTGTAGTTTTGCATTTTCTTTTAGGTCTTTTATCTACCTCTATTTGTGTGTGTGTGTGTGTGTGTGTATGTGTGTGTGTGTGTGTGTGTGAAAATTGTAAATTCTGTGATTAGATTTATTTGTTACTGTTCCAAGTATTTTTTTAATAATTATCACATATGTATATTTAATGTTCTAGCACCA
This sequence comes from Ovis canadensis, assembly GCF_042477335.2. Lineage (NCBI taxonomy): Eukaryota > Metazoa > Chordata > Mammalia > Artiodactyla > Bovidae > Ovis > Ovis canadensis. The sequence continues at coordinate 80,990,410 of NC_091246.1, read as the reverse complement.
TTTGTAGAACTTTCTTCACTGAATTATCTTTCTGTGAGTCTGTCTCTAGGCTGCCTATTTTGTTTTACTGGATATGTGTGTATTCTTTTGCTGATACTATGTTGCCTGGATTACTGTTAGAAGAAGTCATGGAGAGGACATGACCACTGATGGAACAAAAGCTGAACCCAGGCAATTGTTGACTCCTTACCCTGTGTCCTGTAGTTGGAACATACATTCTGCCCACCATTCCCATAGCTGAATCTGTATCAAAAATTGGACTTGAGAGAGTAAAGTGCTTCAAGACCATGTGGACTGAATATGTGAATGAACCCAGTTAAAGTCTCTATATAACTTTTAAGTCATCTATGACCCACCAATCCCACTGCTGGGCATACGTACTGAGGAAACCAGAACTGAAAGAGACATGTGTACTCCAATGTTCATCGCAGCACTGTTTATAATAGCCAGGACGTGGAAGCAACCTAGATGTCCATCGGCAGATGAATGGATAAGAAAGCTGTGGTACATATACACAATGGAATATTACTCAGCCATTAAAAAGAACGCATTTGAATCAGTTCTAATGAGGTGGATGAAACTGGAGCCTATTATACAGAGTGAAGTAAGCCAGAAGGAAAAACACCAATACAGTATACTAATGCATATATTTGGAATTGAAAAGATGGTAACGATAAACCTATATGCGAGACAGAAAAAGAGACACAGCCGTGTAGAAAAGTCTTTTGGACTCTGTGGGAGAAGGTGAGGGTGGGATGATTTTGGGGAATGGCATTGAAACATGTACATTATCATATGCGAAACAAATCGCCAGTCTAGGTTCAATGCCTGAGACAGGGTGCTCAGGGCTGGTGCACTGGGATGAGCCAGAGGGATGGGATGGGGAGGGAGGTGGAAGGGAGGATGACGAATACGTGTACACCCGTGGCAGATTCATATCAATGTATGGCAAATCCACTACAATATTATAAAGTAATTAGCCTCCAATTAAAATAAATAAACTTATATTTTAAAAAATCAGTTCCGTTCAGTTAGTCAGTCAGTTGTATCTGACACTTTACGACCCCATGAATCGCAGCACTCCAGGCCTCCCTGTCGAGCACCAACTCCCAGAGTTCACTCAGACTCACGTCCATCGAGTCAGTGATGCCATCCAGCCATCTCATCCTCTGTTCTCCCCTTCTCCTCCTGCCCCCAATCCCTCCCAGCATCAGAGTCTTTTCCAATGAGTCAACTCTTTGCATGAGGTGGCCAAAGTACTGGAGCTTCGGTGTTAGCATCATTCCTTCCAAAGAAATCCCAGGGCTTCTCCTTCAGAATGGACTGGTTGGATCTCCTTGCAGTCCAAGGGACTCTCAAGAGTCTACTCCAACACCACAGTTCAAAAGCATCAGTTCTTCAGCGCTCAGCCTTCTTCACAGTCTAACTCTCACATCCATGCATGACCACAGGAAAAACCATAACCTTGACTAGATGGACCTTAGTCGTCAAAGTAATGTCTCTGCTTTTTAATATGCTATCTAGGTTGGTCATAACTTTTCTTCCAAGGAGTAAGCACCTTTTAATTTCATGGCTGCAGTCACCATCTACAGTGATTTTATAGCCGCCCAAAATAAAGTCTGACACTGTTTCCACTGTTTCCCCATCCATTTCCCATGAAGTGATGGGACTGGATGCTGTGATCTTCGTTTTCTGACTGTTGAGATTTAAGCCAAGTTTTTCACTCTCCACTTTCACTTTCATCAGGAGACTTTTTAGTTCCTCTTCACTTTCTGCCATAAGAGTGATGTCATCTGCATATCTGAGGTTATTGATATTTCTCCCGGCAATCTTGATTCCAGCTTGTGTTTCTTCCAGTCCAGCGTTTCTCATAATGTACTCTGCATAGAAGTTAAATAAGCAGGGTGACAATATACAGCCTTGACGTACTCCTTTTCCTATTTGGAACCAGTCTTTTGTTCCACATCCAGTTCTAACCGTTGCTTCCTGACCTGCACACAGATTTCTCAAGAGGCAGGTTAGGTGGTCTGTTATTCCCATCTCTTTCAGAATTTTTCACAGTTCATTGTGACCCACATGGTCAAAGGCTTTGGCATAGTCAGTAAAGCAGAAATAGATGTTTTTCTGGAACTCTCTTGGTTTTTTGATGATCCAGCGGATGTTGGCAATTTGATCTCTGGTTCCTCTGCCTTTTCTAAAACCAGCTTGAACATCAGGAAGTTCGCGGTTCACGTATTGCTGAAGCCTGGCTTGGAGAATTTTGAGCATTACTTTAGTAGCATGTGAGATGAGTACAGTTGTGCAGTAGTTTGAACATTCTTTGGCATTGCCTTTCTTTGGGATTGGAATGAAAACTGACCTTTTCCAGTCCTGTGGCCACTGCTGAGCTTTCCAAATTTGCTGACATATTGAGTGCAGCACTCTATCACAGCATCATCTTTCAGGATTTGAAACAACTCAACTGGAATTCCATCACCTCCACTAGCTTTGTTTGTAGTGATGCTTTCTAAGGCCCACTTGACTTCATATTCCAAGATGTCTGGCTCTAGATTAGTGATCACATCATCATGATTATCTTGGTCATGAAAATCTTTTTTGTACAGTTCTTCTGTGTATTCTTGCCACCTCTTCTTAATATCTTCTGCTTCTGTTAGGTCCGGACTACTTCTGTCCTTTATCGAGACCATCTTTGCATGAAATGTTCCCTTGGTATCTCTAATTTTCTTGAAGAGATCTCTAGTCTTTCCCTTTCTGTTGTTTTCCTCTATTTCTTTGCATTGATCACTGAGGAAGGCTTTCTTATCTCTTCTTGCTATTCTTTGGAACTCTGTATTCAGATGCTTATATCTTTCCTTTTCTCCTTTGCTTTTCGCCTCTCTTCTTTTCACAGCTATTTGTAAGACATCCCCAGACAGCCATTTTGCTGTTTTGCATTTCTTTTTCATGGGGATGGTCTAGATCCTTGTCTCCTGTACAATGTCATGAACCTCATTCTATAGTTCATCAGGCACTCTATCTATTAGATCTAGGCCCTTAAATCTATTTCTCATTTCCACTGTATAATCATAAGGGATTTGATTGAGGTCATACCTGAATGGTGTAGCGGTTTACCCTACTTTCTTCAATTTGAGTCTGAATTTGGTAATAAGGAGTTCATGATCTGAGCCACAGTCAGCTCCTGGTCTTGTTTTTGTTGACTGTATACAGCTTCTCCATCTTTGGCTGCAAAGAATATAATCAATCTGCTTTTGGTGTTGACCATCTGGTGAAGTCCATGTGTAGAGCCTTCTCTTGTGTTGTTGGAAGAGGGTGTTTGCTATGACCAGTGCATTTTCTTGGCAAAACTCTATTAGTTTCTGCCCTGCTTCATTCTGCATCCCAAGGCCAAATTTGCCTGTTACTCCAGGTATTTCTTGACTTCCTACTTTTGCATTCCAGTCCCCTATAATGAAAAGGACATCTTTTTTGTGTGTTAGTTCTAAAAGGTCTTGTAGGTCTTCATAAAACCGTTCAACTTCAGTTTCTTCAATGTTACTGGTTGGGGCATAGACTTGGATAACTGTGATATTGAATGGTTTGCCTTGGAAATGAACAGAAATCATTCTGTCATTTTTGAGATTGCATCCAAATACTGCATTTTGGACTCTTTTGTTGACTATGATGGCTACTCCATTTCTTCTGAGGGATTCCTGCCCGCAGTAGTAGATATAATGGTCATCTGAGTTAAATTCATCCATTCCAGTCCATTTTAGTTCACTGATTCCTAGAATGTCGATGTTCACCCTTGCCATCTCTTATCTGACCACTTCCAATTTGCCTTGATTCATGGACCTGACATTCCAGGTTCCTATGCAATATTGCTCTTTACAGCATCAGACCTTGCTTCTCTCACCAGTCACATCCACAACTGGGTATTATTTTTGCTTTGGCTCCATCCCTTCCTTCTTTCTGGAGTTATTTCTCCACTGATCTCCAGTAGTATATTGGGCACCTAATGACCTGGGGAGTTCCTCTTTTGGTATCCTATAATTTCGCATTTTCATACTGTTCATGGGGTCAAGGCAAGAATTCTGAAGTGGCTTGCCATTCCCTTCTCCAGTGGACCACATTCTGTCATACCTCTCCACCATAACCCGGCTGTTTTGGGTTGCCCCACAGGCATGTCTTGGTTTCATTGATTTAGACAAGGCTGTGGTCCAAATGTGATTAGATTGACTAGTTTTCAGTGAGTATGGTTTGTGTGTCTGCCCTCTGATGCCCTCCTGCAACACCTACCATCTTACTTGGGTTTCTCTTACCTTGGGCGTGGGGTATCTCTTCACAGCATTAAAAGATTGCTTCAGTTATGATTGAGAATGAATATCCCTATATTAAGTGTACCCATCAATAATAATGGTACATTTTTACAAGTATTCTGATTCTAGGTCCTATAGTAAAGTTTGTCATACTGGTAAAAAAAAAAAGAAAATAAAATAAATAAAGAATAAATAAACCTGTCACCTACCAGTTTTGAATGGCCTGCCTCTTTCTTAAGCCTCTCATTCCCCTCCGTTTGCGGGGACTACTTTCAGATTTCACCTGGAGATCTCACACATTTTCAAAACATAAATAGTGTAGTTTTATATTAAATATTGGAATTGACTAGCACAAAATTTCCAAGTATATTTTTCTTCTTTTTCAATACTGTGTTCATCATCTTAGATCCTTTGCAGTTTCTTTTGACTTACATTTCTCAATATCAACAGAACAGCTTTCTGAGATACCAGTTGGGATTGTATTGAATCTGTAAGTCAAGTTGGTAAACACTGACATTTTACAAATAATACTGAGTCCTCCTATTCATGAAATATCTATTTATTTAGATTTTATGTTTCTTTCTTTAGAGTTGTATAGTTTTTGTGTTTTGTTTTTTTTTTTTTTTACATAGAGGACCTTTACATAATTTGTCAGATTTATACCTGATTACTTTTTTTTTGGTTTTACCATAAATGGTATTGTATTTTTAATTTCAAAATCTAGCTGTTCTTTGTTAGTATATAAAGAGTAATTGACTTTTGTGTAGTAACTTTGTGTCCTCTGACCTTGCTGTACTGGATTATTAGTTTCAATAACTCCTTTTTTGATTCTTTGAGTATTTCTACAAGGAATCATACTGTCTCAGAACAAAGACAGTTTTATTGCTGCCTTACTAATCTGTGTATATGTTATTTCCTTTTCTTAACTTACTGAACGGAGAAGGAAATGGCAGCCCACTCCAATATTCTTGCCTAGAGAATCCCGTGGACAGAGAGAGAATCCTAGGGAGAGAAGAGCCTGGTGAGCTGCCGTCTATGCGATCACACAGATTCTGACACGACTGAAGTGACTTAGCAGCAGCAGCAACTAGGTAAAATTCTAGTGCAAAGTTGAAAGGAAGTGTTGAAAGAAGAAACCCTTGCCTTGTTCTCATCCTTGGGGGAAAACCATTGAAGTTTCACCATAAAATGTAGCATTTAAAGGATGTTTTTATAGATGTTTTTTATCAAATTGAGAAAATTCTTTTCTATTCCTAATATGCTGAGTTCTTATCATTAATGGATAGTGAATTCTGTCAAGTATCTTTCTGTTTCAGTTATCAATGTGGTAGATACTTTGATTTTTGAATGTTGAAACAACCCTGAATAATTAGAAAATACCCACTTTGGTGTGGTTTATAAGTGTTTTAAAATATTACTGAATTTTCTCTGCTAAAATTTTGTTGAGAATTTATTGCATTTATTTTCATGAGAGGTGTTAGTCCATACTTTCCTTTTCATATCATAAGTCTCTTATTTGTCTTTATGTTATTGATTGATTAATTCATAGAATGAGTTAGGAAGCATTCCTTATAATTATATACTTTGGAATATATTGTGGATAATTAATATCATTTTTCATTAAATATTTAGAAGAATTAATCCTTGAAGCCACTTTAGGTGTGGTGTGGTGCTTTGCTCTTTAGAAGATTATTGGCTATTAATCAATTTCTTTAAGAGATACTGGCCTATTCAGATTACTTTTCATTGTGTGGGTTTGGTGGGTTTGAATCTATCAAAGATATGGTTCACTTCTTCTGAGTTACCAAATTTATGGGCATAGAAGGCTGTTGAAAATTTTAATAATAATAGTGAGTTTGTCTGTTTTTACTTGTATATGTGTGTTGCCTCATGTCTTTTGTCTCTCCATTGCTAGGTGCACAGACATTAAAGATTTTAATCTCCTCTTGGAGAACTGACCTCTTTATTGATATTCAATGTCTACCTTTATCCCTATTAGCTTTCCTTGCTCCAAAGTCTAATTTATTTTAGATTACTATGACTACTCCAGCTTTCTATTTTTAGCATTGAAGTATTATACCTTTCTCTAATACTTTTCTTTTAACCTATATGAAACTTCATATTTAAATTGAATTTTCTATAAGCAAAATATAATTGTCTTTTTAAAATTCATTCTAACAATCTGTTTTATAATTGTGGTATTTAGACCATTCAGATTTTTTTTTATTATTTTTAGTTTTTTATTTTTTAAATTTTAAAATCTTTAATTCTTACATGCATTCCCAAACATGAACCCCCCTCCCACCTCCCTCCCCATAACATCTTTCTGGGTCATCCCCATGCACCAGCCCCAAGCATGCTGCATCCTGCGTCAGACATAGACTGGCGATTCAATTCACATGATAGTATACATGTTAGAATGTCATTCTCCCAAATCATCCCACCCTCTCCCTCTCCCTCTGAGTCCAAAAGTCCGTTATACACATCTGTGTCTCTTTCCCTGTCTTGCATACAGGGTCGTCATTGCCATCTTCCTAAATTCCATATATATGTGTTAGTATACTGTATTGGTGTTTTTCTTTCTGGCTTACTTCACTCTGTAAAATGATTAATGTTTTACTCTAATACCACTATGCTTGTAACTGTTTTCTGTGCCTTGCATTAGTTCCTTCTTTTCCTTCTGTTTTCTGTCTAATCTGGTTTAATATTTTATGTGATATAATTTAAACTCTTCTCTTAGAATATTGGTTGTATCCCTTTTTTTGTGGTCCCCCTGTAATTTACAATATACATTTTAACTTATCTAATCCACCTTCACATAGCATATATTGCTTCTCTTGTAATGAGTGTTCTTAATAACGAAATATTCCCAATTCCTTCCTGCCTCGTTCCTTTTGGCACTGTTATCATTCCTTTCACTTATCCATACCCTATAATTATACACTATCTTGTTACTAGTTTTACATCAAAGGAACAGTTATCTTTTAGATTATCTTAATTAAGAATAAGGAAAATAATATTTTATTTATATTTAATTCTTCCATGACTATCTTTGTGTGGATCTGAGTTTCTGAAATACAACATTTCATTCTCCATAAAAAACTTGTAACTTTTATTTACAGAACTGCTCACAATGAATTTCCCATTTTGTTTAAAAGGAAGCCTTCATTTATCCTTATGAAGTATTAGCTTGTTAAGAAAGATCTATGTTGTTGAATATATTTTTTTGGAAATACCTGTGTCTATATCGGTATCTGTCTATCTACCTGTTACTCTGCTTTTTCCTTTCTTGTACAGTTTCTGATGAACAGTCAACTGTATATATATTAAAAAAAAAAAAAAACCTTGTCCCTCTATAATTAAGATAATGTTTTTTCAAGAACATTAAATTCTTTACCAAGCCATGTTTAGTATGTTAAAGGACTCACTGATAGCATTCTTTAGTTCTGTCACAGTGTTTTAATTTCTAGCTTATTCTTTTGATTCTTTTTTTAGAATATCCATCTCAGTCCTTATATTCCTCACCTGTTCTTGCATTTTATTTACTTTTTCATTAGTCATTATTATATAAATTATAACTTTTTTAAAATTCCTCTCTGATTCTAACATTTGTTTCATATCTGTTTGTTTCTAACGCTTGCTTTGTGTTTTCAGATTTTGTTTCTTCTGAACTTTTTAGCATGTCTTTTAATTTTTTTATTTTTCTTGAGTGCCAGATGTGATGAAAATAGATTGAGGTAAATAACCTTAGAGTGAGCATGTATGTAACTCTGATTAGGAGTTGAGGTGTTTGGAATATTTACTATATCTTAGGCACAGTTGAATTCCTAGACCATGCCTGCTTTGGTCTTCCCATTGTCTGTGATGATCAGGTGTGGTGAAAGGAAAGCATTCTACAATATTATAACTGCACCTCATTGTTATAGTAGACCCATGTCCCTGAACTGTGGTTTTTAATAGCATTTCTTAGCTTACTCCCCCTACCCACCATGAGACAGGAAGGCCAGAGAGGGCTAGATTTGGGGAAATAACCTCTCCAGTAAGGCTCTGACAATTTCTTTTTCCTCTGGAGAATAGGCCTCTGTTATGGAGGAAGCTCTAACCTGGTACACAGGGGTTAATTTCCCCTTCCTCTGACAAATGGAGGATGGGAGTGGCAGCTCTTCATCAGTAGATTCTGGTTGGTTCCCTGCAGATACATCTACAGAAGTTTGTGTCTTCCTAATACAATAAGCCTGAAGAGTTTCTCACTTTCACCTTCATGATGGTCTGTATTCATACTCTAGCAATTGTTCAAAATGTCCTTTAACTTTTCCTACCAGTTAATGGCTCCAACTGTTTCTTCTCCAGGTGAAGATCTGTGACTCCTTTGCTTTGACTGTCTTTCTGACTTTCAGTCTAGCAGTTAGCCTTTGCATCCTCAGTCCCCTGGTGAGTCTAAGATAGATCATTGATTCTCAGTTTGTTCTGCTGTTGCAGTAAGAAGGAGACTAAAACTTCCCAGCTCTTCATATTTATGTGTTTTAAAACCTGAGTTTGTATTAATATTTCCAATTTAAATATAGTGTGTAACCTTTTTGTACCTTTACTGACATTATCTTTCTTTTCTCTAATATGGAACATATCTTTCATTATTAACATATGTAAGTATATAAATCAGAGAAGGCAATGGCACCCCACTCCAGTACTCTTGCCTGGAAAATCCCATGGGCAGAGGAGCCTGGTAGGCTGCAGTCTATGGAGTAGCGAAGTGTCAGACACGACTGAGCGATTTCACTTTCACTTTTCACTTTCATGCATTGGAGAAGGAAATGGCAACCGACTCCAGTGTTCTTGCCTGGAGAATCCCAGGGATGGGGGAGTCTCGTAGGCTACCGTCTATGGGGTCGCACAGAGTCGGACACGACTGAAGTGATTTAGCAGCAAGTATGTAAATATATATGTATGAATGTATGTTATTCTGTGATATACTTAAAGTAATTTTAAAGTTATAATGTTAACTTTGTAGTTTAAGATATCTTAGTAATTACTTTTATCTTTAGAGTATACCCCATTAAGAGTTTTTAGTTAATGTACGGTATTCAAATTTATTACAAAGCACTTACTGTTTTTGCATGATTTTGTTAACAACATGATAACATAGTTCCATTAATTATTTCTCTTTATTTTTGATTAAATTTTTTACCCTTACTTTAATTATTTTTTTAAATTTTTCATGTCTAAAACTGCCATGGTTCAAATACAAAAACTTTCTAAAAATGGTATATTCAAGAAAATATTACTCCATTTGCATCTCTTCAGCTCTATCCTCCCCATGTCCTCTTTTGCAAGAATACATATTTGTGTACTGCCCCTTGTATTTTGTAAATTTTTAGCAAACTATACAATGTACCTGTAACCTGGATTTTAAAATTAGTGATATATACTGGAAATAATTCCACAATGAACATCTTACTTCTTTTGATAACTAATAAGTTCTTTTAATTATATACTAGTATGCATATATCATAATGTACCCAGCTAGTTACCTATTATGATGTTGAAGTTACAGATTTTTTTCCAATTTTGCTATAATATGTTATAAAATATACTTATATATATTGTTTTACATTTGTAGAAGTGAATCAAAGTCTATTTAGTAAAGGTTCTAACATTTTAAGATATGCCCATAACACAAAATTCCTTCTACATCTTGCTAACAGGTTGTTCTTTCTGATATTGCCAATTTGCCAAAAGAGAAATGGTATCACCCTGTAGTTTTATGTGTTGGTGTTATTATTATGTTAAAAATAATTTCATGTTCCTAAGGGCCAATTTATTTTCCTTTTTTCCCCAGTTAACTTCCTTTTGTCCTTTTATTCTATCAACTTGCTCTTTTTTTTCCAAAACATTTTATATAATGGTGATTTTAAGTCTTTGACTAATATATCAATGGAAAATATTTTTAGTTCTTCCTTTGACTATTGATTTTTCTCCAGTTCCATTTTTTTTTAAGATTGCAGACATATATAACTTTGCTATACCCAAGCAACTAATGCAACATTGTAAATCAACTATACTTCAACAAATAAATAAACACAAATACTATAATGTCTCATGAGCACATAAAATTTTATTTTATTTTCTAGTATCTGAGTGCAAAATTGACTGTATCAGTAAGAGCCTCTTTATTGATTGCTTTTCAGATGTTTTTCATTTTTGCTCAATATTGTATCAATTTTGTCTGAGACAAAATAGTGTACTGGAAGTATATTAAAAAGTGCTCTTGGGATCAATGCTTACAGATAGAAACGGAAAAAGCCAGAGTAGGCCAAGGAAGTAGTTGGGCTGTCGTGTATTCTCTACAAAGACTTCAGCCAGCAAAACTGAGCAGAGCACTGAAGCTGGGTTGGCCCTTCAGAGTTGCCCCATGTTGCATCCATTCGCTTGATATTTACATCATGGGTCTTTGGATCTACTCTGTCACCAGAAACAAGTTTTCTTAGAAGAGCTAGCTCTCTGCAGCCAAGACAATTTCTGAGAGGGCTAACAACTGGGAGTTGGTAGCTCACACTATTCCAAATAGTTGAGGGAAAGGTCTTTCAGTCCTGAAGAGAAGTTTCTGGACAATTTCTATATTTTCCTCCTTGTATGTCTTTTAGTCTCTGCTTTTTGGGGACTGCAGATTTTCAGTGCACAGCTGCCAACAACTGTTACATCTTCACAGTGAATTGTAGTTATTACACTATAAATATACTAATATTAAATATGTATTTTTTAAGTTAGCACAAGTACTTTCTTAACATGTTTTAACATTTTAATGTATTTCAATTTCCTCCATGTTGTACATTTCATAAGTATTTTTATTACTGTTGTATACTTTTTTATATACTTAATAAATAATTTTATAATATTAAATGTACAACTATATGAAAACTTTCTATTAGTGATACATAGTCTTTATCCTCAATTTTCATTCAGGTTAATTTCCTTCTTGTGAAGGATAGTATTTTCCATTATATTTACAGCAGAGATGAATTTTCTTTATTTTGTCAGAAAATGTCTTTATTTAGGCTTCATTTTACATTTAAAATTATTTTCTTAAAGAAAAAGGAATATAATTCTATAGTGTTCTGGTGTCCATTTTTTTCTTTTAAGAAGCCAACTGCCGTTTTATTGATACTCCTTTAAAGTTCCTTCCTGAGCCCATTACTATACTCCTTCCTTTCAGATTGTTGTCTTGGCTTTTATTTTTAGCAGTTGTCAAAATGTCAGACTTACTCTGTAATAGGAATTTTATTTTAGTATTATTTTTGAAAACCTTTTGGCCATTATCCTCTTTGAATATGGATTCTGCCTCATTCTTACTCTCATCTCCATCTGAAATGCTAAGAACGTGTCAATTAAAGCTTTTCATATTATTTAACAGGTTTTCTATGCTGTTTTCTGTATTTTCCTTCTTTTGTTTATGTGTTTGTTTCCTTCGTTTGTTCTCTGTGTGTATTGTAGATATTTCCGTCAAAACCATAGTCAGGTTTTACAATTTTTTTTTACTTAGTGGAATCAAATCTGACATTAATTCTACCTACTAGGTTTAGAACTTCAGTACACTTTAAGCTCTATAAATTCCTCTACTTATTTTTAAAGTAGTTAAATTTTTTCTCTGTCAAAATTCTTGATACTATCTTTTTTTATTTTTGAACATAATAAGCATAGCTATTTTGGTCTGTGTCTGCTTTCTTCATATTTATTCAGTGACTTATTAAGTAGTTTTTTACCTTTTGTTTTATATATATAACAGTTTTAGGTTTACAACAAAACTAAGAGGGGGAGATATAGAGACTGTCATATATCCCTCACCCCGACATGCATAGCTTTCTTATTGCAACCATCCTCTACCAGAATCATACATTTGATACAACTGATGAACATACACTGACACATAATCAGGCACAATCCACAGTTTATCACAGAGTTTACTCCAGGTGAGTACAATAAGTAAGTTTGAACAAAAGTATGCTATAATAAGACTTCCCTTGTGGCTCAGCCAGTAAGGAGTCTGCTTGCAATGCAGGGGACCTGGGTTTGATCCCTGGGTTGGGAAGATCCCCTGGAGAAGGAAATATCAACCCACTCCAGTATTCTTGCCAGGAAAATCCCATGGACAGAGGAGCCTGACAGGATATACAGTTCATAGGATCACAGAGTCAGACACAACTGAGCGACTTCACTTCACTTCACTTTATACTATAATAAAACCATCATTATAGTATTATGAAATGAAAATATCTCCTGCCATACTGATAAGCAGGAAATGTCACAGCCATCATTGGATTTCTGGCATCCAAATGTGAATGAGGGCTGCCAAAACTGTGATCCAGGGGATGCTGTTACCCACTATGGTTTGCTGAGGAGCGGGGGTAATGCAAGAAGCAAGGTGAACAGGATTGACCCCAGATGGCTGAGGTGCATATGAAAGGAATGAATTTAGTGAGTCCAGAGGCTTGCATCTTCCCATACTTGATACCTCATTGAAGAAGAAAGAGAGTTCCAGAAAAGCATCTACTTCTGCTTTAGCATTATTGACTATGCCAAAGCCTTTGATTGTGTGGATCACAACAAACTGTGGAAAATTCTTAAAGAGATGGGAATATCAGAGCACCTGACCTGCCTCCTGAGAAATCTGTGTGCAGGTCAGGAAGCAACAGTTAGAACTGGACATGGAACAACAGACTGGTTCCAAATAGGAAAAGGAGTACGTCAAGGCTGTATATTGTCACCCTGCTTATTTAACTTATATGCAGAGTACATCATGAGAAGTGCTGGGCTGGAAGAAGCACAAGCTGGAATCAAGATTGCCGGGAGAAATATCAGTAACCTGAGATATGCAGATGACACCACTCTTATGGCAGAAAGTGAAGAGGAACTAAAAAGCCTCTTGATGAAAGTGAAAGAGGAGAGTGAAAAGTTGTCTTAAAGCTCAACATTCAGAAAACGAAGATCATGGCATCTGGTCCCATCACTTGAAGGCAAATAAATGGGGAAACAATGGAAACAGTGAGAGACTTTATTTTGGGGGGCTCCAGAGTCACTGCAGATGGTGATTGCAGCCATGAAATTAAAAGACACTTGCTCCTAGGAAGAAGCTATGACCACTCTAGACAGCATATTCAAAAGCAGAGACATTACTTTGCCGACAAATTTCCATCTAGTCAAGGCTATGGTTTTTCCAGTGGTCATGTATGGATGTGAGAGTTGGACTATAAAGAAAGTTGAGCAGTGAAGAATTGATGTTTTTGAACTGTGGTGTTGGAGAAGACTCTTGAGAGTCCCTCAGACTGCAAAGGTATCAAACCAGTCCATCCTAAAGGAAATCAGTCCTGAATTCCTGAATTCATTTTAAGGACTTATGCTATAGCTGAAATCCCAATTCTTTGGCCACCTGATGTGAAGAACTGACTCATTAGAAAAGACCCTGATGCTGGGAAAGGCAGGAGGAGAAGGAGATGACAGAGCACGAAATGGTTGGATGGCATCACCGACTTGATGTACTTGTGTTTGAGTAAGCTCTGGGAGTTAGTGATGGACAGGGAGGCCTGGAGTGCTGCAGTCCGTGGGGTCACAAAGAGTTGGACACAACTGAGCTGCTGAACAAAGTGAAACTGAGGTACGCATGAAAGGAACGAATTTAGTGAGCCCATAGGCTTGCATCTTCCCATACTGCTGCTGCTAAGTCGCTTCAGTCATGTCTGACTCTGTGCGACCCCATAGACGGCAGCCCGCTAGGCTCCCCTGTCCCTGGGATTCTCCCGGCAAGAATACTGGAGTGGGTTGCCATTTCCTTCTCCAATGCGTGAAAGTGAAAGTGAAGTTGCTCAGTAGTGCCGAACTCTTAGCGAACCCATGGACTGCAGCCTACCAGGCTCCTCCCTCCATGGGATTTTCCAGGCAAGAGTACTGGAGTGGGTTGCCATTGCCTTCTCCAATCTTCCCATACATAGCATGCTAAATTCCTAAACCTGGTACCTGATCTTAATGTTCAGACTGCTCTTCCCTTTGTTGCAAACTTGTATATAGCCTGTCTTTCCTTCTGCCTCCTTGGAGTAGTTTTCTCAGAGCTATTGAGATGTTGTTTCCTGGGCTTGGAGTCCTAAACTTTCCCACCAAATAAGATAACTGTCTACTTTCAGATTGTGACTATATTTTTTAGTTGATAGTATCAAGCAGAGTATTTTCATTCTTCTGAAAACTATTTGTGTTCCATGTATTCATCCCTTCCACCTCACTAACCCCTCTTAGTTTTTCTAACTAGCCAATCATGTCATTTGCAAGTAAAGACAGTTTTATGCCTTCCTTCTAAATCTTTATACATTCTGCTTTCTTTCCTTGCCTTATTATATTAGCAAGGTTTTCCAGTACAATGTTGAAAAGGAATAGTGAGAGTGGATATCTTTGCCTTACCTGATCTTAGCGGGAAATCTTTGAGTTTCTCACCATTAAGTATGGTCTTAGCTGTAAGATTTTGGTGAATAAACTTTCAAGTTGAAAAAGTTCCCCTCCTTTCTTAGTTTATTAAGAATTTGCAATATGAATGTGTATTGGATTTTGTCAGATGCTTTTTCTGAATTAACTGATATGGGTGTATACTTTTTCTCCTTTAGTTTTTTGATGTTATGGATTACATTAATTGATTTTAAATATTGAGCCAGCCTTGAGTATCTGGAATAAATCCCAATTAGACATAATTCTTTTAATGCTGGGTTGGATTTTATTTTCTAAGATTTTTTTTGAGGATTTTTGCATCTGTGTTCATGAGCAGCATTTGTTTTTATTTAGCTTTTCTGTAATGTCTGATTTTAGTATTGTATTAGGGTAATGCTGGTCTCATTAAATGAGATAGTGTTAGAGAAATTAAATAGTCTGTTTAGGCTTCAGAGACAAACTGAAGTTGGCCTCTGACCTTAATTCCTAGGTTCCTAGATACTTCCCTGACTGAGTGACTGCCTCCTGTGAATGCAAGTCTTCAGGCACCATAGATATGATGTTGTTCAGTTATTCAGTCCTGTCCAACTTTGTGCAACCCCAGGGAATGCAGCACACCAGGCCTCCCAGTCCTTCACCATCTCCCAGAGCCTGCTCAAACTCATGTTCATTAAGTCAGTGTTACCATCCAACCATTTCATCCTCTTTCATCCTCTTCTTCTCCTGTCTTCAATCTTTCCCAGCATCAGGGTCTTTTCCAATGAGTTAGTTCTTCTCATCAGGTGGCCAAAGTATTGGAGCCTTAGCTTCAGCATCAGTCCTTCTAATGAATATTCAGGATTAATTTCCTTTAGGATTGACTGGTTTGATCTTGCAGTTCAAGGGACCTTCAAGAATCTTTTCCAACACCACAGTTCAAAAGCATAAATTCTTAGAAACTCAGCCTTCTTTATGATCCAATGGATATTGGCAGTTGGATCTCTGGTTCTTCTGCCTGTTCTAAATCCAGCTTGTATATCTGGAAGTTTTTGGTTCACATATTGTTGAAGCCTAGCTTGGAGAATTTTGAACATTATTTTGCTAGCCTGTGAAATGAGTGCAACTGTGCAGTAGTTTGAATATTCTTTGGCACTGCTTTTCTTTGGGATTGGAATGAAACTGACCTTTTCCAGTCCTGTTGCCATTGCTGAATTTTCCAAATTTGCTGCCATATTGAATGCAGCACTTTAATGGTATCATCTTTTAGTATTCGAAATAACTCAGCTGGAATTCTATCACCCCCACTAGCTTTGTTCATAGTGATGCTTCTTAAGGTCTGCTTGACATCCCACTCCAGACTGTTTGGCTCTAGGTGAGTAATTACATCACACCACCATGGTTATCTGTATCATTAAGATATTTTTTGTGTAGTTCTTCTGTGCATTCTTGCCACCATTTAATATCTTCTGCTTCTGTTAGGTCCATACTGTTTCAGTCCTTTATTGTGCCCATCTTTGCAAGAAATGTTCCCTTGGTATCTCTAATTTTCATGAAGAGATCTCTAGTATTTCCCATTCTACTGTTTTCCTCTATTTCTTTGCATTGTTCACTTAAGAAGACTTTCTTATCTCTTCATGCTATTCTTTGGAACTCTGCATTCAGATGCGTATATGTTTCGTTCTCTCCTTTGGCTTTTGCTTCTTTTTTTTTTCTCAGCTGTCTTTAAGGCCTCCTCAGACAACCATTTTGCCTTTTTTACATTTTTTTTTGGGAGGGGGGATGGTTTTGATCACCACCTCTTCTACAGTGTTATGAACTTCTATCCATAGTTCATCAACCACTCTATCATATCTAATCCCTTGAATCTAATTGTCACTTCCACTGTATAATCATAAGGGATTTGTTTTCAGTCATGCTTGAATGGTCTAGTGGTTTTCACTACTTTCTTCAATTTAAGTCTGAATTTTGCAACATGGAGTTCATGATCTGAGCAATAGTCAGCTCCCAGTCATTTTTGCTGATTGTATAAAGCTTCTCCATCTTTGGATGCAAAGAATATAATCAATCTGATTTCGGTATTGACCATGTGGTGATGTCCATATGTAAAATCATCTCTTGAGTTGTTGGAAGGAGGGACAAGTGTGTTCTCTTGGCAAAACCTTGTTAGCCCTTTTCCTGCTTCATTTTGTACTCCAAAGCCAAAATTGCATGATACTCAAGATATCTCTTGACTTCCTACTTTTGCATTCCAGTCCCCTATAATGAAAAGGACATCTTTTTTGGTGTTAGTATTGGAAGGTCTTGTTTGGCTTCATAGAACCATTCAACTTCAGCTTCTTCAAACTTAGCTGTTGGGGCAAAGACTTGGATTGCTGTGATATTGAATGGTTTGCCGTGGGAATAAACAGAAATCATTCTGTCATTTTTGAGAATGCAGTACTTGGATGCAATCTCAAAAACGACAGAATGATCTCTGTTCATTTCCAAGCAAACCATTCAATATCACAGTAATCCAAGTCTATGCCCCAACCAGTAATGCTGAAGAAGCTGAAGTTGAATGGTTCTATGAAGACATACAAGATCTTTTAGAACTAACACCCCAAAACATTGTCCTTTTCATTATAGGGGACTGGAATGGAAAAGTAGGAAGTCAAGAAACACCTGGAGTAACAGGCAAATTTGGCTTTGGAATGCAGAATGAAGCAGGGCAAAGACTAATAGAAGTTTGCCAAGAAAATGCACTGGTCATAGCAAACACCCTCTTCCAACAACACAAGAGAAGACTCTACACATGGACGTCACCAGATGGTCAACACCAAAAGCAGATTGATTATATTCTTTGCAGCCAAAGATGGAGAAGCTCTATACAGTCAACAAAAACAAGACCAGGAGCTGACTGTGGCTCAGATCATGAACTCCTTATTACCAAATTCAGACTCAAATTGAAGAAAGTATGGAAAACCGCTACACCATCCAGATATGACCTAAATCAAATCCCTTATGATTATACAGTGGAAGTGAGAAATAGATTTAAGGGCCTAGATCTGATAGATAGAGTGCCTGATGAACTATGGAATGAGGTTTGTGACACTGTACAGGAGACAGGGATCAAGACCATCCCCATGAAAAAGAAATGCAAAAAAGCAAAATGGATGTCTGGGGAGGCCTTACAAATAGCTGTGAAAAGAAGAGAGGTGAAAAGCAAAGGAGAAAAGGAAAGATATAAGCATCTGAATGCAGAGTTCCAAAGAATAGCAAGAAGAGATAAGAAAGCCTTCTTCAGCCATCAATACAAAGAAATAGAGGAAAAGAACAGAATGGGAAAGACTAGAGGTCTCTTCAAGAAAATTAGAGATACCAAGGGAACATTTCATTCAAAGATGAGCTCGATAAAGGAGAGAAATAGTATGGACATAACAGAAGCAGAAAAAAAATAAGAAGAGGTGGCAAGAATACACAGAAGAACTGCACAAAAGGGATCTTCATGACCGAGATAATCACGATGGTGTGATCACTCATCTAGAGCCAGACATCTTGAAATGTAAAGTCAAGTGGGCCTTAGAAAGCATCACTACAAACAAACCTAGTGGAGGTGATGGGATTCCTATTGAGCTATTTCAAATCCTGAAAGATGATGCTGTGAAAGTGCTGCACTCAATATGCCAGCACATTTGGAAAACTCAGCAGTGGTCACAGGACTGGAAAAGGTCAGTTTTCATCCCAATCCCAAAGAAAGGCAATGCCAAAGAATGCTCAAACTACCGCACAATTGCTCTCATCTCACATGCTAGTAAAGTAATGCTCAAAATTCTCCAAGCCAGGCTTCAGCAATACGTGAACCATGAACTTCCTGATGTTCAAGCTGGTTTTAGGAAAGGCAGAGGACCAGATATCAAATTGCCATCTTCTGGATCATGGAAAAAGCAAGAAAGTTCCAGAAAAACATCTACTTGTGCTTTATTGACTATGCCAAAGCCTTTGACTGTGTGGATCACAATAAACTGGAAAATTCTGAAAGAGATGGGAATCCCAGACCACCTGACCTGCCTCTTGAGAAACCTGTATGCAGATGAGGAAGAAACAGTTAGAACTGGACATGGAACAACAGACTGGTTCCAAATCGGAAAAGGAGTATGTCTAAGCTGTATATTGTCTCCTTGCTTATTTAACTTATATGCAGAGTACATCATGAGAATTGCTGGACTGGAAGAAACACAAGCTGGAATCAAGATTGCCGGGAGAAATAAAAATAACCTTAGATATGTAGATGACACCACCGTTATGGCAGAAAATGAAGAGGAACTAAGAAGCCTCTTGATGAAAGTGAAAGTGGAGAGTGAAAAAGTTGGCTTAAATCTCAACATTCAGAAAAAGAAGATCATGGTATCCGGCCCCATCACTTCATGGTAAATAGATGGGGAAACAGTGGAAACAGTGTCAGACTTTATTTTGGGGGGCTCCAAAATCACTGTAGATGGTGACTGCAGCCATGAAATTAAAAGACGCTCACTCCTTGGAAGAAAAGTTATGACCAACCTAGATAGCATATTCAAAAGCAGAGACATTACTTTGCTGAATAAGCTCTGTCTAGTCAAGGCTATGGTTTTTCCTGTGGTCATGTATGGATGTGAGAGTTGGACTTTGAAGAAGGCTGAGCACTGAAGAATTGATGCTTTTGAACTGTGGTGTTGGAGAAGACTCTTGAGATTCCCTTGGACTGCAAGGAGATCCAACCAATCTATTGTGATGGAGATCAACCCTGGGATTTCTTTGGAAGGAATGATGCTAAAGCTGAAACTCCAGTACTTTGGCCACCTCATGCGAAGAGTTGACTCATTGGAAAAGACTGATGCTGGGAGGGATTGGGGGCAGGAGGAAAAGGGGACGACAGAGGATGAGATGGCTGGATGGCATCACTGACTCAATGGACGTGAGTCTGAGTGAACTCCGGGAGTTGGTGATGGACAGGGAGGGCTGGCATGCTGTGATTCATGGTGTTGCAAAGAGTCTGGCACGACTGAGCGACTGAACTGAACTGAACTGATGTTACTGCATAAAAGCATACCTGATTTAGTTTGTTCATTTTTGTATCCTACCGTGTACTGATTTCATTAATTCTAGTATTTTAATTTTTTACTGGTCTGCAATATTTTTTATATATAAGACCATATCATCTGCAAACAGTGACAGTTGGGGTTATAGTGCAATAACATTTGGTTCCTTTGGCTAACTTTGGGAGAGAATGGCAATTGAACACGGGAGAAACATAGAGATGACCCTTGTAAGGAAGAAGAGTTAGTTACACAGTGGTAGCTGGAGATAGAAATGAAGTCACATTTTAAAATAAATCATGGATTAAAGAAATCTCAAGAGAAATCAAAAGCATTTTGATATAAGTAAAAAATGAAGTGATCAAAGATTGTAAAATTCAGTGAAAACAGTGAATATATATATAATATAAGAAGAAAAATTCAAAAATAGAAATTTAAACACAAAGCAAGCATAAGGAAAATAAAAACAGAATATAAATCAATAAAACTGAAAACAGAGAAAAAAATCGAAAACTAATTTTTATAAAAAGACAATAAGCTAACTAAAGAATAAGAGAAAACACAAATTACCAATATCAGAAATAACATTGAGTCATCATTACTGACTTTTGGACCCTTAAGGAGAACAATGAATTATAGGAACACATCTGTTTCCATAAATTGAATGACTTATATAAAATGGATCAATTTCTTGA
This sequence comes from Ovis canadensis, assembly GCF_042477335.2. Taxonomy (NCBI): domain Eukaryota; kingdom Metazoa; phylum Chordata; class Mammalia; order Artiodactyla; family Bovidae; genus Ovis; species Ovis canadensis. The sequence goes on along the minus strand of NC_091246.1, from coordinate 80,969,929 downwards.
AAGGTACAAACTGTCAAAATTTTTTTTTACTTTTTTATTTTTTTAATTTTAAAATCTTTAATTCTTACATGTGTTCCCAAACATGAGTCCCCCTCCCACCTCCCTCCCCATAACATCTCTGTGGGTCATCCCCATGCACCAGCCCCAAGCATGCTGTATCCTGTGTCAGACATAGACTGGCGATTCAATTCTTACATGATAGTATACATGTTAGAATGCCATTCTCCCAAATCATCCCACCCTCTCCCTCTCCCTCTGAGTCGAAAAGTCCATTATACACAGCTGTGTCTTTTTTCCTATCTTGCATACAGGGTCGTCATTGCCATCTTTCTAAATTCCATATATATGTGTTAGTATACTGTATTGTTTTTCTTTATGGCTTACTTCACTCTGTATAATCGGCTTCAGTTTCATCCATCTCATCAGAACTGATTCAAATGAATTCTTTTTAATGGCTGAGTAATACTCCATTGTGTATATGTACCACAGCTTTCTTATCCATTCATCTGCTGATGGACATCTAGGTTGTTTCCATGTCCTGGCTATTATAAACAGTGCTGCGATGAACATTGGGGTACATGTGTCTCTTTCAATTCTGGTTTCCTCAGTGTGTATGCCCAGAAGTGGGATTGCTGGGTCATAAGGTAAGTTCTAGTTGCAATTTTTTAAGGAATCTCCACACTGTTCTCCATAGTGGCTGTACTAGCTTGCATTCCCACCAACAGTGTAGGAGGGTTCCCTTTTCTCCACACCCTCTCCAGCATTTATTGCTTGCAGATTTTTGGATCGCAGCCATTCTGACTGGTGTGAAGTGATACCTCATTGTGGTTTTGATTTGCATTTCTCTGATAATGAGTGATGTTGAGCATCTTTTCATGTGTTTGTTAGCCATCCGTATGTCTTCTTTGGAGAAATGTCAATATAGTGAAAATGAGTATACTACCCAAAGCAATTTACAAATTCAATGCAATCCCTATCAAGCTACCAGCCATATTTTTCACAGAACTAGAACAAATAATTTCAAGATTTGTATGGAAATAGAAAAAACCTCGAATTGCCAAAGCAATCTTGAGAAATAAGAATGGAACTGGAGGAATCAACTTGCCTGACTTCAGGCTCTACTACAAAGCCACAGTCATCAAAACAGTATGGTACTGGCACAAAGACAGACATATAGATCAATGGAACTAAATAGAAAGCCCAGAGATAAATCCACACACATATGGACACCTTATCTTTGACAAAGGTGACAAGAATATACAATGGAGAAAAGAAAGTCTCTTTAACAAGTGGTGCTGGGAAAACTGGTCAACCACTTGTAAAAGAATGAAACTAGATCACTTTCTAATACCATACACAAAAATAAACACAAAATGGATTAAAGATCTAAATGTAAGACCAGAAACTATAAAACTCCTAGAGGAGAACATAGGCAAAACACTCTCCGACATAAATCACAGCAGGATCCTCTATGATCCACCTCCCAGAATTCTGGAAATAAAAGAAAAAATAAACAAATGGGATCTAATTAAAATTAAAAGCTTCTGCACAACAAAGGAAAATATAAGCAAGGTGAAAAGACAGTCTTCTGAATGGGAGAAAATAATAGCAAATGAAGCAACTGACAAACAAGTAATCTCAAAAATATACAAGCAACTTATGCAGCTCAATTCCAGAAAAATAAACGACCCAATCAAAAAATGGGCCAAAGAACAAACTGTCAAAATTTAAGAAATAAGAAATAGATAATTTGAATGGGTTTATATCTATTTATAAATGCAATCATTAATCAATAAGATTTCACAAAAGAAAGCACAAAGCCTAAATAATTTACTGGAAGATTACAAAAAAGTTGTCCTATATTTCAGAGATTTGTTTATTCTTTAATTAATGAAGTAACTAGTAGATGATACCACCAGTTCAAGAGAAAAAACCAATACAGTATTGTAAAGTAAAAAAAAAAAATAAAGAACAAAAAAATAAATAAAAACGTATATTAACCTCTTTCAGGAAGGCTAAAATGAATTTATGAAACACTGGTCAATATCCTCAGGGTAATTTTTATGAGTTTCTCCACCAGAGAGAATTTTTTTTTTATGGAAAAGAAACATTGAATTTCTATTAGTATTCTACTACTTTCAGAGTTTTAAAATGGCTCTGAGTCAGTGAAAGTCATAGATTACGTGGAAAGGTACTCTCAATGGGACAGTCATCATTTTTGTCCATTTCAGTGTCTTCACATTTTTTCTGATATCTGCTACCAATAAATGGTATAGGAGCTCTTTTAAAAAGCTAAAATTAGTTATAGAATATAAGGATATATTTTCTTCAAGTATTTTAGAAGTATTATATATATATATATATATATATATATATATATATATTGCAATCTTAATTAAGTCCCTTTCTAAGGCTACTACTAACATCTACATTTAACATATATCTGAACAGTCCCACATTAACACACTGCAGAACTGAATGTGATTCATTTCACCCAGATTTCCCATATCCTAAAGAATTAATATGCAGAGGCCAGTGCTCTCAGGATCCTAACTGTTGAAATAAGAATATTCTATCCAACTTAAGTTCCAATCTCATTTGTATGAGGAGAGACAAAGCCACAGCTCCTTGGGTTCACAACTTAGAGAACTGCCTTTTTGTTTTAATTATGTTGTCTTCTCCCTAGGACTCAAATTTAAGACCTGGAGGATTCAGTTCAATAGTCATATGAGAGACAGGAAATGAGAAAGAGATACAAACTGTTTTGAGAATCTTGGAACTCTCCTATTTGGGCTATTGTTTTATCTATTTATCTACATATTCATCCAGCCTTCCAATACTAGGATAAGTTTAGTATTACAGCTGACATGGGGGAGAAGCTTTTCATAAATTATAATAGCAGAAGGTTCCAAAATCCTATCATCTAATACCATTCCCTGGTGTTCTGTCTTCTGATCCAGAGAATCATTATGGTATCTTGTAGACATAGCAGGGTACTGGGGTGAAAGAAGCTCAGCCTGTTAGTTTTCATTCTCTTCAGACACATTATCATTTGCAAAAATAAGGAGATTGATTATCACAGCTTTGTGAGATTATTGGGATAATTAGGGATATATTTGACAAATAATATTTAATTGCTGAATGCAAGTTCCTTTACTGCCCCATGTCATCAGTCTAGGTCTTAGATTCAGTTCAGATGCTAGTAATACATAACTCTCTCTCTCATACTTACACCTTTATTTCCAGTCAGTTATTCACAAAAAATTTATGTCCCAGTTCATTTTGATTGGTATACTAGAATAATATCCTTTATCTTATTATAATTAATTTGTTATGGTAGCTATAGTTATAATAATGTTATGATCACAGTTAGTCTTTTTATAGCTCATATAATTAACTTTTCTATTTTTCTGTATACTTATCATTAATAAGTTCATCTATACCTATAATATTATTTTTGAGATATATATACACCAATCATTTAATAAATAAGCTATTTCTATACAATCACTTCCAGATATTAGATGCAGAAGAAACACTTTGTACTGCAATCTTCAAAGGCATCACTGTCCTAAATAAAATCAGATGTAACACTACAAGAAAGAAAAATTGCAACCGGTATATCTAATGAACATAGTTTCAAATGTTCCTAACAAATTGTTAACAAATTAAACCCAAAAGTACACATTTAAAAATACATATTAATTCACTCACACTCCAAATTACTGCTTCTATCAAAATCATTCTTATTTTTCCCTCAAGGGTAAACACATTTGCCTAAAAAATTGTTTTAGTGTGAGTAAAACAAAAATAAAAAATAAATGTTTCCTCACTTGGGTAGGTTTAAAATATCTAATTTTTCCAAGACTATTTAAAGCAATTAAGTAAACCTATTTGTCACTAGAATAAAGGTCAAATAATTAGTACTATTCTGTTTGGTTCCATGATAATTCGTTTAAAATAATCCATGAACATAAATTATTAAAATATGACTTAGGGACCAAAACATCTAAAAAATTATATTAGACTTTTGAATTAAATAATGTGTTTAGAAATTAATAAAAATACTTTTAGTTATACTGAATAAAGGAAATTTGAATCACCATTATCTTCACAGAAGGTTAGCAAGGGCCTTTGGCTCTAGGGAAACAGATGTTTATTAATTAGCTATATAGGCCTCAGGAGATAGATTTATAATCACCATAATTTAATCTTCCCATCAAGCCAATTGGATAATGTTGTCTCAACTGCAACAGAAGAGGAAAGAATTCAGTGTGGATTGAGTGTATGTTATCAAGTCATACATATAACTAAGCATAGTAAGGCAATAATAACTTGGAACTTGGAAGTAAGTGATAGCATCAAATTATAATTTGGCTCCATTTAATAATGGAGATTTGGAAAAAGCATTCAATATTAGGGAATTTTGACATATAGTTTCTTCTGAATTAAAGTTTCTTTGATTTTAAATGTATTCAAACACAAGAACAGAATATTTGGCTTGCAGTTTTTTAAGCAGATAGTGTCTTCCCTCTTCTCTCTCTTATTGCCTCATACACACACACACAAAGTCATACAAAAATAACACGGGGGCAGTCCAGGACAACTGAAGTTGTTCAACAATAGTTTGTGGACATAGGTTCCTATTTTTGCATTCTACCATCTCTATGTAGAATCATCTTTCCTCTACAATATATTTGACATTATGTTCAAGGAAGAGAGTAGGTGCAAGGGCAATGAAGCCAAGATTGGGCCTGCTGAGTCTATTTTTGTTTTGTTTTGTTTTAGTAAAGAAAGCAAAATCTGACATGCTTCACTGCTACTTTTTCTCTTTTTCTTTTTTCCTTCCACTTTTATTGAAGTATAATGGTCAAAAAGTATTGTATAAGTTTAAGGGGTACAAAATAATGATTTGACTTAACAAACATCATGAAGTGATTATGATTATGGTATTTGTGGGTTTTTTGATAATAGCCATTCTGACAGGTGTGAAGTGATATCTCATTGTTTTAATTTTTCATTTTTGTGATGATTAGCAATGTTAAGTATACTTTCAAAAGCCTATTTTGACCATCTATATGTCTTTAAAAATATGTCCATTCAGATACCCTGTTCATTTTTAGTCAGATTCTTTTATTTAGTTGAGTTGTGTGAGTTCTTTGTATATATTGGATATTAACCCTTTGTAGGATATCATGTGCAAATATATTTTATCATTCAGTAGGTGGCATTTTTATTTTGTTTATAATTACCTTTTGTATGCAAGTATTTTTAGTTTGATTTAGTCTTATTTGTCATATACAAAAACATATTACTATGACTCATGTCAAAGACTTTACTGCCTAAGGTTTCTTCTAGAAGATTTATGATTTCATGTCTTACATTTAAGTCTTTAATATACTTTGAATTTATTTTCATGCATGGTTTGAGAGAGTAGTCCACTTTAATTGTTTAGCATGGAACTGTCCAGTTTTTCCAACACCATTTATTAAAGAGGCTATATTACCTTCATTGTATATTTTGGTTCTTTTGTCACAGATTAATTGTCCATATAAGTGTGAGTTTTTTACTGGGCTATTTGGTTCCTTTATATGTGTGTGTGTGTGTTTGTGCTTGTCTCATAATGTTTTGATTATTGTAACTTTGTACTGTAGTTTGAAATCAGAAAGTGAGAAATCCACTTTGTTCTTCTTTCTCAAGATTGTTTTGGCTTTAGAATTTTTGTTTATTTCCATAATTTTAGAATTTTTTTTCTATTTCTATAAAAAATGCTATTGGTATGTTGATAAGAATTGCATTGAATATGTAGATTGCTTTGGGCTATATGGTTATTTGAACAATATTAATTCTTCTAATCTATGAACACAATAAACTTTCCATCTAGTTGTGTCATCTTCAATTTCTTTCATCCATGTCTTATAGTTTTCTTAGTACAAGTTTTGTACATCCTTAGTTTGATTTCTCCCTGAGTACTTTATTATTTTAGTTGAGGTTTTAAATAGAATTGTTCTCTTATTTTTCCTTTCTGATAGTTAATTGTTAATGTTTAGGAATACAACTGATTTCTGTATATTAATTTTCTATCCTGCAACTTTAGAAAATTCAGTAATGAGTTGTAGTCATTTTCTGGCTGCATATTTAGAATTTTCTATGTTTAGTATCATGTCATCTATGAATGGTGGCAATTAAATTTCTTTATTTCTAATTTGGATTTATACATTTCTTCTGATTGCTATGGTTAGGACTTCCAGTACTATGTTTTAAAAAAAAAAAAATGATGAGAGGGGACATCCTTGCCATGTTCCTTATCATATAGGAAATAGTTCAGCTATTCACCAGTGACTATGATTTTATCTGTGGGATTGCCATATACAGCCTTTTTATGTTAAGATGTATTTCCCTAATAGCCATTTTGTTGAGACTTTTTATCATGACTAGATGTTAAATTTTGTCAAAAGATTTTTCTGAATTTATTGAGATTTTTATTCTTTAGTTTGTTCATATTATATATAGAATTTATCATTTTGCATATGTTGAACCTTCCCTGAGTCCATGGGACAAAGCCCTCTTGATCATGGTGTATGATCCTTTTAAATATTATTGCATTTAATTTACTAATTTGTTGAGGATTTTTGCATCTGTGTCATCAGTGATATTGGTCTGTAATTTTCTTTATTCTTCATGATAGTTTTGTCTGATTTTCATATCAGAATGATGCTATTTTTGTAGAATAAGTTCAGAATTATTCCTTCCTCTACAATTTTTGGGAATGATTTGAGAAATATAGGTGTTAACTATTCTCCAAATGTTTGGTATAATTCACCTGTGAAGCCATCTAGTCCTGGCTTGTTTGTTGGGAGTTTTTAAACTACTGAAGAAATTTCACTACTGGTAATTGGTCTGGTCTATTTCTCTTTCTTCCTAGTTCAGTTTTACATCTGGAAATGTGTCCGTTTCTACTAGGTTGTCAGTTTTATTGAAGGTATAACTGTTCATTGTAATCTCTTAAGATCTTTCATGTTTCTGTGATGTTGATTGTAATCTCTCCTTTTTCATTTCTGAAATCTGTTCAACTAATCTTCTCCCAAGTTCTTGAGGCATCTGTACAATCATTACCTTGAAATCTTTATTAAACATATAGCTTATCTTCCCTTCTGTTAGTTCTTTTTCTGGGCTTTTATCTTGGTCCTTCATTTGGAACATATTCCTTGTCACTTCATTTTACCTTATATGCTGATTTTGTTTCTAGGTATTCAGAGGTTTATGATTCCTAACCTTGAAGAAGTACATTTTTCTAGAGGATATCATATATATCTCAGCAGCACACTTCTATTTAGTCACCAGAGCTATATGCTTTAGCTGTGCATCCTATGTGGCTGCATGGATCCTCCTCTTGTGGCGGTCTGTGTACTATAAGTGGTCTGGTATGTGTTCCAGGCCCCCAGTTGGTTTGGTTACCAGGTCCTTGTGCTGAGGCTGCCAGCTGCTGGTGCACAAGGCCAGGTTGTGAGATAACCTGTTGCAGAGGCCCAAGCGTCCCAGGTCTATTATTGGTCCACTGGTAGGCAGAGTTGAGTCCTGGGATAGATAGTTGCAAAGGTGGATTTCCTGGATTCCCTGTTGGCCTGTTTTTGTGTGAGGCCAGTACCTTAAATGGTATGTAGGGGATCTTTGAGTATCCAGAGCTCATGTGGATCTACTGTTGGATGGGGCTGGATCCTGGGGCACCTGACCTTGGGGCCCAAGGTGTCTTGAAGCTGCTATTTTGTTCCTGGTGGGTGAGGTTGGGGCCCAGGGCCAGTGTTTGCATGCTAGTGTTTGCCTGCTGATGGAGGGAGCCAGAGCTCAAGGGGTCTCTGCACTAGTGCTGACCAGCCGGAATGTGGGATGGGTGCTGACGTGGAAGGCCACAGCACAGTGTTGGTCCTGGAAATGGTGTCTACCTGCTTGTGATGGTGGTCTTACATAGTTGATCCTGGAGCTGTGCCTACCTATTGCTGATGAGACTGGTCCTGGTGCTAGTGCTGGCTGACTGGTGGGTGTAGACAGGTCCTGTTGTCTCTGGCTGCAGGAGGCCCAGGGATACCCAGAGTTGGTGGTGGCCCTCTGGTGGATGGACCAGAACCCTCAGAGCCCTAGGCCTTATGCTTGCCAACTGGTGAATAGTGCTTAGTGCCAGGGTTTCTGGTGCAAGGCCCTGGGGGTTCTGGGGCTAGTGCCCATGCACTGGCATATAGGGTCAGGTCCTTGGCCCTGGACAAGCTAGTTCTGGTTATGGACAGAGCTAGTTCTTGATGCCACTGTGGATTCAGGTGGTCCTAAGGCATCTGGCTCACTGATGGGTAGGATAGGACTGTTTCCCCATCCAGCAGTTTGCTTGTCTTGAGGTATTCCAGAAATGTTTCTGACAGGTCAGTGGATAAGGCTGCATTCCATCCAGGGGAAAAAATTCCAAAATATCCCTTGTCAGCACCAGTGTTCTCTTGAGGGAACTAGCTCCAAAAATGGCTGCCTCCAGTGCTTGTGTCCCCAAGGTGAGCTCTAGTTGCCTCTTGCCTCTCTAGGTGGCTCCCCAAAATCAGCCCATGGTCAGACCCACGCTCCTTTCAGATTATTGCTTTTGCCCTTGGTCCCAGAGCATGTGAGATTCTGTATGTGTCTTTAAGAGTAGAGTTTCTTTTCCCTTCGTCCCTCTGTCTCCCAAAGGTAATCCCTGCTAGCCCTTATAGCCAAATAGTCCAGGAGTATTGTCTTCTTGCTACAGGACCACCAACCTGGGAAGTCAAATGTGGGGCTCATACCCTTTGTCCTTGAAAAGAACTTTTGAAATTTTAATTATCTTCCTATTTGCAGATTTCCCACCCATGTTTTTGAGATTTCACTACATTGCATCTCAGCCCCTCCTATCTACTTTATTGTGATTCCTCTATAATTTTGGATACAGAAGGTCTTTTCTGGTCCTCTAGTCTTTCTCATCAGTATTTTCTCTGTAAATATTTGTAATTTTGTTGTGCCCATGGAAGGAAGTGGGCTCAGGGTCTTCCTACTCCACTATATTGTCTATTCCCATCTGCTACTTGTCAGTACATGAATATTTGGAGACAATTTTCCATGAGTCTCTTAGGATTTTGCATGTATACAAAGGTACCAAGTGTTTTGTTATATACGATCTTTCAAAGTATTATGTGGGTAACAGCCTTGGGAAGTAGAATGTCCTGTCAGAGCAGAGGGCAAGTTTGTGTGTTATCCAATAAAATCAAAATAATATCTACTTCTGGGATAAAGGACAGACATATTTACTGTAGCTTTTATTAAAGGTTGAAGTTTCCTAAGCTAAGAGTCCTTTTTCTATTGTAACACACTGTATGTTCTGGGTTCTCTTGGCTCTTACTGTATTGCCTGTGGGAACTGAGGCTTGCAAAATCTGTGAGAATGATTCCATTATGCCACCCTAGCAACCTTGCGCATTTCTACGTAGACCACAAAGGCAAGACCTGACTACAAATTTTCTAAGTCTTTGCAGAATGCCCTGTGATCCTCCAGCAACATGAGATCATTTGATGTTTGTGGATAGCTATTATAAGGTTATTTTTTTACTTGTTTCCCATTTCCCTGGGATGCTGTCATGACGCAATCTTTCCCTAGTCTTCTAGTTTCTCATGAGCTGTGAGACTATCTGCCTTGTCTCTTTAGGGTAATACTGCAGGCTCAGGCTCTTAGCTTAGCTACAGCATGACATAGGCTCCCCTGCAAAAATGTCTCCTAACACTCTCCCTAAGGGACAGATAGAATAGAAGCAGGCACCCTTACTACTCTTGTTTTTGCTATTTGTGTAAGTAACAAACACTGATAATCTTAAAAAAATGACTTTCTTTTCTTTACTGGATCAGTTTTTCAGCCTTGAATTGGTAAGGCATCAGTACAGGAAAATTATATTCTGGCTAGTGCTATTTCTGTGAATAATAATTGTTCTTTTTCTTTGATCCAGAAGATTTGTGTCATCTACCAGCATCCTATTGGATGTGACGGGCACATTCATTTAGCTTGCAAAAAGTGTAAAATACCAGATCTTTCAGAGTTCTTGACAACCACAGTGGCAGAATTGTGTCACATATATAAGCCCAGCTGGATGATGGCTGGGAAGAAATGATTGTATATATAGTGTGAGTTCCCACCCAACAGCATCTACCATATAAAGCTAAATTCCTAAAAACAACAGAAAAGATCCGTATAGAGGCCTAATTTTAACTAGTTGTATGTTTAAGGCGTAGAGTAAATTCGTAATTCTTGCTGTAGTCTCCTTAGCAAATCTACTAGTATAGTTTACTTTTCTCCTTGCTTGCTATTTTTTCCTTCTTAATACAGAAATCCTACTTAAACTGCATAAATAGTTGATTGTTTGCAATGAACAGAATCTAGAGGGGATCGGGAAATATGTTTCAGAGCAGTTAAAAACACATTGGGTTCTTTCCTCTATACATAGGAAGTCATTTTCTGTTGAAGTCAGGAGCACTTAAACTGTTTTGAGATTTGAAAATACAGATGTTAGAAAAAGTTATTAGTTTAAAAAACGATCCTTTTAGGAGTTGAATGTTCTTCAGTACTAATTATAACTTTTAATGATTGTAAAGTGCCCTGGGAGACTTTAATGAAGATTGTAAGACTACATTTCTACTGTAAATTTCCCTTTCCTAAGCACAGAATAAGGATAAAGAAAATGTGTTTGAACACCCAAAGGACAGAGTTAGTTGTATAAAGTTCACTAAATGTTAACACTTGCCTAGTGACCCAGGAGTCATATAAGGGAATTACAGACACATGTTCTGAGAAATCTTTGGTAGAATTAGTTTTTTGGAGTTTAAAAAAAAAATGGACTGAGAATAATTTAAACAATGATATCACTTGCTTAGCCTATAATAGATGTTACTTAAGTCAAAGTACTGAAGAAAGACACTATAATTTGTGATTCTATTAGGGCAACTTCCTGCTTGTTTCTAATTGACTTGCTGAAAATTCTGTGGCTTGCCAGCAATATACATCTATATGAAAATTGTTCACAAAATCTCAAAAGCCAGGGTCATTGGCACTATAAGTTATGAGTTATATAATTAGTAGTCAAAGTCCTGTTCCCCAAAAACATTATTTCTGGACTTGAAATACTTTATCTGAATTGATTCACACATGGTTCATTTGTACTCAATCATTTAACATTTCCCTCTCCAATTCTTTGCTTTCTTGTGGTTGCTGCAGTTCAAGAGGCTAAGTGGTGCCATTTCTCTTAATTCTCATCAGATGTGTGCATCATGTTATAGCTAGAAGACTAAAGTATTCTTCTCTTTGGAACTAGAGCAAGGCCTTTTACAGGGTAAGTTATCTCTTCTACAGAATTAAATGGCTTATAAAATTAGGTAATTTATCTCCACAACTGATCACTTCAAGTAAGTAATGTTTATTTCCTGCTTTATTTCACCAGATACTTAAGATTGCAGATGGTATTTTGACTTTTTAAAATATCCTTAGGATATCCCAAATAATTTTCTGAGTTCTTTCCTATTTTTAACTTTAAATCTATAAGATTATATTGGTTTATTTTTGGAAAAGGAAAACACAACTTAGGGATGTGTCAAATGGTTTTCATGATATATATATATATATATATATATATATATATATATATATATAATATTCAATTATTAATCTATCTTTGAATCCTCATAGCAATTAAAGTCCAAACTGAATGTGATCACTAAATCTCTTTAAGTGACTTTATCTTTAACAAGAGGCTTGGCCTTATTCTTGTAAGCATTTTTAGGCATTTTGTCAATTTTCCAAATCAAACCAACAGTTTGAACACCTAAAATGACAATATAATAATGGTCACAATTTAATGAAGACCTAATTGTCAGGAACTTTTTTAAAGCCCATTCCTTATTCCTGGGCGTATACCCAGAGTAAACTATAATTTGAAAAGATTCACATACCCCATTGTTCAAAGCAGTATTTACAATAGCCAAGACGTGGGGAGCAACCCAAATGTCCATTAACAGATGACTGGATAAAGAACATGTAGTGTATATATATAAACACACACAATGGAATAGTACTCAGGCATAAAAAAATGAAATAGTGTCATTTGCAGCAATATGGATGGGTCAAGAGATTGTCATACTCAGTGAAGTAAGTCAGAGAAAGACAAATACCATATGATATCACTTATATGTGGAATCTAAAATAGGGTGCATGTCTGTGTGCTTAGTCACTTCAGTCATGTCTGACTCTGTGCAGTTCTATGGACTGTAGCCTGCCAGGTTCCTATGTCCATGGGGTTCTCCAGGCAAGAATACTGGAGTGGGTTGCCATGCCCTCCTCCAGGGTATCTTCCTGACATAGGGATCAAACCCACATCTCTTACATCTCCTGCATTGGCAGGCGGGATCTTTTACTACTAGCACCACCTGGGAATATGACACAAATATACTTAATTACAAAGCAGAAATAGACTCACAGGCATAGAAAACAAATTTGTGGTTATCAAAGGGGAAAAGAGGTAGGGTAAATTAGGAATTTGAGATTAGCAGATAGAATTATATATATATATATATATATATATATATATATATATATATATAATTAATACACCACAAGGACCTACTGTATAGCACAAGGGACTATATTCAATATCCTATAAAAACATAATGGAAAGGAGTATGAAAAAAAAATATAATATATGTATACACATAACTGAATTGCTTTGCTGTATTATACCAGAAACTAGCACAACATTATCAATCAACTGCAATATATTGAGAAAAGACATTAATGATAAAGTATGAAAATTTAGATTTTTATATACTTCAATAATTAATTGATACAATTAATTTCAAAAACATCTGAAATAATATCTGGGTAGCTATCCGTGGACTCTCGAGGATAATTTTATCACTAAGTATGTGGTCTATGATAGACAAGTTTTTCATAAAATGTTCATCATGTTCATATAATGAAAACCAGGAAGATAGTATAATGAGAGTTGTATGTGATTGAATTGCTCTATTTCTTTTTCATTTTTTTCTTTTTGAGAATAAGTTTGGAGAATTGTGGCTATTTATTAGGGGTAAATGTTGGTATTGTATTATAGGCTAATGTGTAGACAGACTACGTAGAAATGGTAGGCTTACATGAGAAACTGAACAAAGATAAAAAACTATTAATCCAGTTAAATATAATTGATTTAGATTATTTTTTAATGATAGGTTTGTAAACAATATTTACACAGATTAAGGCAACAATTTAATTATTTTATTCCTCTTGAAATTCTGACATGATTTTTTATCTTGCTCTAGATAAACCTAAATTTTGTTTTCAAAGTTTTTTCAAGTTAAACACTCTGGCACATCATCAGTTTTCAGAAAATTTTATGGATAATCATAGAATGCAAGACTAAGAAGTCTATGAAATATAATTTTTTATGATGAAAACTTTTGTTTCCTGAAAGCTTCTATTCAGTACCTACTGTACCATATTCCATGATAATGAATACCTAGAATTTCTAGACAATGATCTAAAGGAATATTTCATTTTTCATTATATAAAGGGCATTTCTATAATTTTCCTTCTTTCCCATAGTTTTATTCCTTTACCTTCTTCCAAACTCCAAAGGTTTTTTTTTTTTTTTTAATTCTCTTGTTTAATTGCTGGGTTTGTTGGTCTATGTTTTTGTGTTATTGTTTTTACCATCCCTCTCATGAACTTTATTTCACCTACATGTGCTACAAAGTCAAAACTAGATTCCATTCTAGGAAGTTGATAGCATCCTTGTAGTTCATTGTGGGTTTATTAGGTTTTCACATGCATCAGAAAAGCATTTACATGTATACAGTACTATAGGACCTACTGGGTATCACAGAGAACTATACTCAGTATCTTGTAACAACCTATAATGGAAGATAATGCAAAACAATACATATATATGTCTGTGTATAGATATAGATAGCTGAATCCCCTTGCATGTCTGAAACTAACACAATGTTATAAATCAACTATATTACGGTAAAAATTAAAAATAAATCATTTACAAGTAAATAACTTTTACTTTGTGAAATTCACCATGCACAAGAGCATAACTTGATGCATTTTTAAAGACTCCCTTGTCCTCTGGAGTAGAACAAAATAAAAGGTGGAATAGAGAGGAACAGCCCTAATCACATTCAGATGACTAGAAGGAAACTCTTCTCTCTTTGTACTCAGAACCTAAAGGCAGAGAAAAGTAGTTTAAACAGTAGTTAATCAGTTTAACAATTTTTCTTTTTTTCTGGAATGGGCTGGACTTGATAGGCTAAAGATAAAAATGATGATATTTCATTATTTTCAAATGTACTCTCTCTGATTTTAACTATCTCTACTCCTAAACATGTATCAGGAACATTTCTGTGATTAGAAAAAAAAATAATAATTGTGTTCACTTATTAAAGCATCCAGTTGAATCATACATATTTTTTGTAAAACGCATTCTTGCATACCAAACCACTAACTGGTTTCTCAACTCAGTTCTCTCTGTTGGTTCAGAAATCATCAATGGCAAAAGAAGAATGGGCAATTTCCAACACTTCCTTTCCACTTTTTTCCCTGCCTCTAATCCTTACCATACCAGGTATCCTTCCATTTCCTTTTATGTTAGCACATGCTGACTTCTGTTGCTACAATGTTTACTCTCTAGTAATCTGAAAATTTGAAGGAAAATGTTGCTTTGAACCTCTTACACTAGTGCCGTTGTAAAATGATCACTTCAATTACTAAATTGGTTTCCAGGCCTATGAAATTCATTTACTTCTTTTCTCTTTTTCTTCATTGTTTTCTCTCTGTTCTCATTTTTGCCATGGGAACAGTAACCTTACTTTATCTACATCAGTGGACTCTTGCCTAGTCCCACGATTCAATATTGTTGGAATGCTTTGAACCCTCTAAAGACTTTAGAACGTTGACATTGATTTTTTATGTCCCACCAATGTACATAGTTCTTTTTTTTGCAAATAATATCTCATCATATTATAATTTAAGTTACTACTAATTTAGCATTTTTCCTACATTGGATTATAATACTTAGTTCTCATCAACAGCAAGTAATGAAACCTGAAAAATGTGACATCATGTTAAATGATCATCCTGTTTAAGAGTAGTGGAGAACATTTCATGTAAAACCCATTGCCCTACATATAGGCCAAAGGTAGAAATAAGATCAGGATAGTGTATTCCATGAAAGCCAAAAAACAGACAATTTTATGTTGAGAAAAGTTAGCTCTACATCAGAAGTACATAGAATGTGAAGAAGGTTTATGTAATAGGTGTTCAAATACACAAATATTTCTGGATAATTGAAGAAAGCCTTTTTAGGGTTTTTGTTCAGTACTGTGATAAAATGGGGAATAAAAATTGAAACAATCTGCCCATTAGTTTATATTGACTTTACTATATAGGAAATTATTATTTTTTTAAAATCCAAACAAATCCTTATTTAATAGTTTATACAGCCATTCCCAGTACTTTAGGAACTTGGGTCTCATCTCCATTTTATTACAGTGCCTGGTACTTTTAAAAATATCTATTGATTTTTCCAATTTTATAAACTGAAGGAATAAAAAGTTCACTTTACAAAGTTCCCTTCAGGTGACTACAGGTATCTTAGTGGTCCCAAAATCTGATTTAAGAACTTAGTATATAAAACATTGAAAGCAAAATGATAAAATTGTTTCTATTTTCTTTCAAATGTTTCTTATATCAATTTTTTTGCTTTCTTTTTTTCTCAAACATGTATTTGCAGTGAAGCAACAATTCTGAAGGTGGCCTTTCATCTGTGGCTTGAAAATATATAATACCAAGAAGCTTAATAATTCAACAAAGCAGAAAATAACCCATTAATTCTCACAGCAAAGAAAAACAACAACAAATTTTAGTGAGGGAAGTTTTTCTTTCAGGAAGCTATTAGAAATCCTTACTTGTTGACAAAACTTTTCTAATTCATTGTCAGCTTTCTTAAATTAATCTGATATCATGTGATAGCAAAGAACCACCTACAGAATTATAGTTTCTAGAATATTACATATTTGTATATGTAAATATATGGGATTTTATCTTCTTCATACAGACTATAAACTCACTTGATGTAGTGCCATTGCTTTGGTTTTATAGTCTTTGTCATGAAACTGCCTTGTACTAGGATGAATGCCTCATATATCTGAGCAGTTAAATAGACGGGCTGCTTCATCTTGACCTTTGGAGAGTCTATATTGAGTTGGGGGCTCATTTCATAGCTTTTACCATTTACGACCCTGTCTTCCAATGGCAAGGGTGTTTCAAATGTTTTCTAATCAAGCATGTACCTTTACTGAAAGGTCAGAATACTAAAATGCTATCTATCAGGGATTGAAATTATGTTTCATCTCTCCCATATAAGAAATTCTAATTAGAAATGCACTGTATTCATTCCCTTGGGTCAAAGATGGCCATGAATATCACATCGTTGAATTGAGGACTATAGCACATACACATACACATGCACAGTCAGTGACATACCCTCTAGACCTTTGTTGACAGTATCACTTCTCTCAGTGTTTTGTACTTTTTGTTTTCATGGACTTTGAAATACTCTTTCAGATTGTTCTGCAGAGGGTCTTTACTGCACAAGCTACAAAAACAAAACCAAAAGAATATGTTATTTTGAAGATACATTCAGGCGCTCATTTCCCCAAAGGAACATGCCAATCTTCCATTCTATTCAATTTCACAAAACAATAACAACAACAAAATCTGAGCAGTATATATATATATATATATGCGGTGTGTGTGTGTATGTGTGTGTGTGTCACATACACACCCTACAAGCCAAGAAAAGCAAATCCTCAGCTTTGAAAAGAAGTTGATCAAAATACAGTCTTGGAATAATCAAGGCAGAAGAAACATTTAGAAGGAAAAATGACACAGGTAGTAAACAGAACAAGAAACTTGTGCACGCATAAAGGAATTGTTTACTTATAGCTATTTATAATACATAAGCCTAATTTTTTTCACTTCACTGAATTGTGGAGATCATGCCATAGATTCTATATCTGCCACATTATTAATATTATTCATAAAATATTTTCTTTTTTAATTTAAATTTATTTATTTTACTTGGAGGCTAATTGCTTTACAATATTGTATTGGTTCTGCCACACATCAACATGAATCCACCATGGGTGTACATGTGTTCCCCATCCTGAACCCCCCGTCCCACCTCTCTCCCTGTACCATCCCTCCGGGTCATCCCACTGCACCAGCCCCAAGGATCCTGTATCGAACCTGGACTGGCGATCGTTTCTTATAGGATATTATACATGTTTCCATGACATTCCCTCAAATCATCCCACCCTCCCCCTCTCCCACAGAGTCCAAAAGACTGTTCTATACATCTGTGTCTCTTTTGCTGTCTTGCATACAGGGTTATCGTTACCATCTTTCTAAATTCCATATATATGTGTTAGTATACTGTATTGGTGTTTTTATTTCTGGCTTACTTCACTCTATATGATAGGCTCCAGTTTCATCCACCTCAGTAGAACTAATTCAAATGTATTCTTTTTAATGGCTGAGTAATACTCCATTGTGTATATGTACCACAGCTTTCTTATCCATTCATCTGCTGATGGATATCTAGGTTGCTTCCATGAAATGGTTTCTTCTGTAGCTCTCCCACAGTTTGTTCAGCCTCACCTTACTGATGAATATGTCTGTTGTTTCAATGTTTACTATTTTAGAAACAGGAAATATTGTATATGCGTATGTGTGTGTTGACACACATTTGCCTCCTTATGCCTGTATTTGTGTAAGACACATTTACAAAATTAGATTTGCTGGGTGAACCTTTAAATGATGACCTAAAAATATGTGAAAAATTACCAAATTTCCTTCTGATGACACTGCAAGAAGTTAGGTTTCAATTGATGATTAATGAATGCCTATTTCTTGCACTTTGGCTACTTAATCTACTCCTATCCATTTGATCTTTGTCAGTATCTTAGGAGAAAATTATTAGCATGCCATTTGTATACACACACATGTGCATGCACAGAGACATCTACTATTGTGCTTTGTAGGAAAGCAAATTTTCTTTCCAATGCAAAACTATTTATTGTCTACAAGTTTACTATCCCAAGTTATGGGGTTCTACTTCTATTCATTAACTTTGAGCTACTCTGTAACTTTCAGTTTTGTAAGTTATAAGTAACTGAGAGATATGTAAATTCTGTCCTATTAATGATTTTATTGACTTACCATTGCCAAAAATTACCTTTGTCTCAATAATCCTTTATTCCATATTAATTTGAGCTCTTTTTACTTTTTCTTTGAATCAGTTACAATATCTGCCTAGTTCTGTCACATCATTGAGTGAGACAAATGATTTAACCTGGTTTATATTTATATTTTTATGTTGTCATCATTTTACCTTCCTATAAAAATTACATTTTAAGAGTGTACAGATATAAAGATATGCCATGTAGTGTATATGTGTGAATATACTTGTATCATATTTATCTATGTACCTATGTAAATATGTATGTATATTTCAATATATATATTTTAATCATTTATGTCAAAGAAACATTGCACTGGATGAAATTAAACAGACCAGGAAGAATTTATTTAAGATTATTGAAGTAGGGATCAAAACTATTAGGTAAGGGATTTAACTCAACTCCATTGAAACAAGAGGTTCAGTTCACTAGCTCAGTCGTGTCCGACTCTTTGTGACCCCATGAATCGCAGCACACCAGGCCTTCCTGTCCATCACCAACTCTTGGAGTTCACCCAAAACAAGAGGTTAGAGTGCTTTAAAGTGTTGGAGCAAAACAGTGAGAGTACTGCAGGGTGGACATTAGAGGGAAATTTGGTCTTAGGGTGATTGATGGGTGATTACACCCATCTTTGTTTGCAAATCTGTGTTCATTGAAGTGAGGCCCCCTACCTACCTACAGAGACTAGGACATAGAGGCTCTCATTTTATTGATGATTTAATTTCAGTGGAATAGCTCCCAGGTCCTTGAGAGTATTCCTCAGGTATGAAACTCATGAGAGGCTGGAAGAAATTTTACATCTCAAAGGAGCATGGAAAATTTTACGCAGTGATGTTTTCTAGAGTATATGCTCTAGGAGATGGGAAGGTGAGGACCTAGAGTTAGGAAGATGTGCTTAGCTGCTTAATCGTGTCTGACTCTTTGCAACTCATGGACTGTGGCCTACCAGGCTCCTTTGTCCATGGGGTTTTTCAGGTGAGAATACTGAAGCGGGTTACCATTTCCTCCTCAAGGGGATCTCCCCAACCCAAGGATCGAACCCGCATCCCCTGTGTCTACTGCATTGCAGGTGGATTCTTTATCCACTGAGCCTTCAGGGAAGCCCCCAGAGTCGAGAGAAGCCTGCCTGAAGTTTAGTCAAGCTGAGGAAATAAACTAAGCCACAGTTGGTCATTTTTCAAGTTTCACAGAAAAAGCTAATAATAAATGTTATTTTTGACATAGCCCTGATTTTATTTTTCAATGCACCCCTGTCTTGATAACATTTGTCATTCTCTTCCACTGCCCAAGATTTGACGTTCATTTCTGCATCTCCTATCAACAAATCTGATAGTGCATGCATGCTAAGTATCTTTGAAGTGAAGTGAAGTGAAATTGCTCAGTCATGTCCAACTCTTTGCGACCCCATGGACTGTAGCCTGTCAAGCTCCTCTGTCCATGGGATTCTCCAGGCAAGAATACTGGAGTGGGTTGCCATGCCTTCCTCCGGGGGATCTTCCTGACCCGGGGATCTTCCTGACCCAGTGATCAAACTGTGTCTCTTGTATTGGCAGGCAGGTTCTTTACCACTAGTGCCACCTGGGAAGCCCAAATCTGATAATATTAGTTCTTTGCTCTCTCAGCCTTTCATATTTGTAAGTCTTAGCATATTCTGATGGCTATATGAGACATACATGTCCATTCCATGATCTAAACCACAGCCACAGCTGGGGTGAACAAGCAGTGGATTATCTCAGAAAGCATGGGAGCAGGAGCCATAGCTAACTGCATGTGGGTATAGTAGCAAAAGTACTAGTTGGTAGAGCTACTGTCCAGGAGGTAGTACCAGTCTTCAGAAATGAATTCAGGGATCATTTGTATTATTTTTAGCATTTCTGTTAGATATGTGACCTCCAAAGTTCATTCTTTTTTATTTTCCTTTCTGAAAACTTGTCACTTACCTCTTTTAATAATTCCTTACCTCCTTCTTCTGTTAGCTAGAGTATGTTTATAGTACTTGTACCTAAAATACCAAGGCTATTCTGCTTAGCAATAGTTTTTACATCAATAATATGATAAAAGTTTTATTCTTTGAGAAGGAAAGAAAAAATTCGTATATCACTACCTTAAGGGAGGTAAATCCAAACACATGCATTGTAACTTTTTGTTGTTGTTTAAGCCAAATGTATGTTAAGTAATATTTTGTGATTCTTATATTTTTCCAGAATACATTTTTTAATATTCCTTTTACAGATTAAGTCCTCTAGTTATATTACTAAGGAAATAACAAAATGCCAGTTTGCTGATTTGAATAGTCCATATATACTAGTCTGTGAGTTTCTCCAATTTGTTGATATATTTTGAAAATACAAAGAACATGAAATTGTTGGTTGGCCCTTGGCAGATGAGTACTTCAAGTGAAACTTTAGGCAAGCTTCCAAGTTGTAAATATGAGTAATACTTCTGATGACCAAGCCATTTAACAATTACTTGGTTTCCTAAAAAGCCAATAGGAGACTATTTGAAAGGAATATACTTCCTCCTTAATTTTATTTTAATTACCTAAGTACCTAAGAGGTTTTAAAACATTGACCCATCTATATTACCTAGCTTGAACTCTGCACCACTGTAAAGTGCTTCTCTTTGCAGAATTTTTTTATTGATCTTATTTTTTTTTAGTTTTAGTAAATTTAACTTAACATTTACCATTTTAATCATTTGTAAGCGTACAGTTCACTGGCATGAAGTGCGTTCACATTAATGTTCCACCATCTTGCAAAACTGAAACACTGCACGTTTTAAACAATATATGAACATTCTCTATTCCATCCAACCTTTGGTAACCACCATTCTACCTTTTTTTATCTGTAAATTTGACTATTTTAAGTATCTGGTATATGTGGTATTGTACAGTATTTGACATTTTTAGCTGACTTATTTAACATAGCATAATGTCTAAGGTTCATTCACGTGGTAGCATGTTTCAGAATTTTACTCCCTTTCTAAGTTGAATAATCTTCCACTCTATACAAACTTTGTTTATACATCCAGTTATCAATGTACACTTGGGTTGCTCCCACTTTTTGTCAATTGTGAATAACGTTGCAAAAACATGGCTATTAAGATATCTGTTCACATCCCTGGTTTTAATCCTTTTGTGTGTATACTCAATCTGAGATTGTTGACTCATATGGTGATTTTATTTTCAGTTTTTGGAGAAACTAACTTGCTGTTTTCCATAGTATTTGCAACATTTAAGAAAATTCTCTCTATTAGTGTACAGGATTCCAATTTTTTTGCATCCTTACTAACATTATTTTTTTTGAAATAATAGGTATTCTAATGAGTATGAAGGTGTATCTCTTTGTAGTTTTGACTTGCATTACCCTAATAATTAGTAATATTAAGCACCTTTTCATAGACTTTTGACTGTTTCTATGTCCTTGAAGACATGTTTATTTATCTGTGATTTTTTAAAATAAGGTTGTATTTTGTTGTTATTGTGGAGGTTTAGGAGTTCTCTATATATTTGGCTGACAATCTGATATACAGTTTAAAAATATTTACTTCCATTCTGTGGGTTGCTTCTTTACTCTGTTGATACTATTATTTGCACAGAAGTTTTGAACTTTGATGAAGTTCAGTGTGTCTATTTCTTCTATTGTCCTATACAAGGAATCATTGTCAAGGCCAATGTCATGAAGCTTCTTTCTTACGTTTTCTTTTAAGACTTTCATAGTTGTAGCTCTTGAGTGTAGATCTTTGGTCTGTTTAAATGCATTTTTATATATTGTGTTAAGTAGGATCCAGCTTCATACTTCTGCATGTTGATATGCAATTTTCTCCTGTACCGTTTGTTCAAAAGTCCATTCTCTTAATTTTAGAATGAACTTTTCTATTTCTGTAAAAATGTCCTTGGGATTTTGATAGGAATTATATTGAGTCTGTAGAGTACTTGAGTAGTATTGACATCTTAACAGTATTGACCTAACAATCAATGAATACCGGGTGGCCTTCCATTTCTTCATGCCTTCTTTAATTTCTTTCAGTATTGTTTTGTAGTTTTTATTTTACAAGTCTTTTGTCATTCTAGTTGAGTATGAAGTATGTTCTTATTTTTCATGAATTAAGACAGGTGTTTTATTCACTTTGAGGATAGATATTTAAGCTTATAGAAGTTTTGTGTTACTAAGACGTCATTAAGTAAATGGCAAAATTGAAATTATAATTCAGATACTCTGTTTTCAAATCCAGTTCATTCTCTGTTGCCTTTTAACACTAAATCTTGAGGTATTATTAATTTTATATACTAGATGTAAGTATATAAAATGGAAATGTAAGTGGAAATGTACGTCATCTAGCATCACGAGGACACTAATCATGTAAAGTGCTCCAGAATTCTGTCAATTTGCTATGAAGAAACTTTATGAGAGAATTCTAGTAATTATTCTACATAGTTAAACTGTGGAAGCAGAGTATGAAAACAGAATAAATTAAAAAGCTAACAAATTAACTCTGTGAATAAATTCTGATGCAACATCTGAAAATGAAGACAGAATTTGAAAGCTAAAATCTAAGCGTTGTAAAGGTAAAACCATTAAGACCCTATTGATAGAACTCATGTTTTTTGAACAGTGCTACCACATATTATTGCTTTCCTGGTTTGAGATTTCATTAATTATTGATGGAATGAGAACAGTTAAAGCGATTGCAGATTTGCAGCATCACAATATAATTGATTTTGTTTACCTCAATACTCAAAGTAATAATATGCAGCTCACTAAAACATATTAGGAATAAAATCTTTAAGACTTCCCAGAACCTATTTTGACTATTAAAATGTATCTTAACAGTTATCTGTTTTATAAATAGAATATTAATCATCATCTATGAAACTATCAAATATTTCTGATCTATAAAACTGATCATATGGCATGTTTGCCATTGTTTGGTGAGAATTTTCTTAGTAAAGAGGGTTGGAAATTAAATTGGTCCAAATTTTGTGAATATTAATATTGTAATATGGATCAGCCTCCTTAAAACCCAAAGACTCTATCTGACTAATAATTCTGTAAAATGAAAAACATAGAAATAATATATCGATTTCATGAGCTGTCCATTTAAGGAACCATACTGACTTCTTTATAATAGTATAACTTGGAAGTTCAAATTTTGAATTAAGTTATTATGCCATTATTTAAAGCAATGCTGCTGAAAAAGATTGACAGGTTAAATACTAAAAATATAAATTTAAGTAAAAAAATCAGAGTAAAATAATATTTTACAAAAGAAGATAATCTGTTTATATAAGACAAAAAAAATACACATCACATACTGTGAGTACACACATGAACACAGACTGGGAACAGACCTGAAGGAAACATTCAAAAAGATAAATGCTGATTATATATATATGTTAAGATTGTAGCTAATAATATTTCAAGTAATTTTCTACATTTTAGAAATTTGCTTTTAAAAATCACACATGAAGATCTAAAATTTTTATATTTGTAAGTTTTATGTGAATTCTTTATATTTAAAAGTAAATCTTCCAAATTTTGTCTCAGAAAATCAGAGACTCTTTCATATATTATATATAGCCACCTTACCCTTAAAATAGGAGTTTTCACAGTAAATGAATAAAATGTACATTTTTAAAATAAGGAAAAACTTTTAGACAGTGGAAAATACCAAAAAATCATATGTTTAATCCTCTCTCCCCATCAAATTATTTCTATTCTATCTTAGTGTTTTTCTGTAAGGTTACTTAGCTCCATCAGCAATGCCTGTTTTCATACTACTTCTTTAAATATACTGTTTTTAAGAGATGAGCAGACATGGTGCTATTTATTTTTCACGTTGATTTTTCATGTTGAATACTTTTGCTCTTAGCTAATAATTCACCAGTTGTGGTTTCTCTCTGTAGAAGGGGTTTGGGGATTTCCCTAAAGGACTTTAACAATTGTCCCAGGATTCAGTATGTTTAAATAGAGGTTTCTTTACCATCCACAGGGAGGAGAACTTCTGAATATTTAATAAGGAGAACTGATTAGCTGCAAACTGAAGTAAGCTTTCTTCTTTTCCCTAAATAGCTTTTAAAAGTTTATATATATATATATAATTATCTTTCCTCATGTCATAGTTATATTTAGGGCCAATTTGAGAAAAAAAAATAATTATTGGCACTTTTGTGTATGTGGAAAGGGAGATGGAACAGATTAATTAGAAACAATTAAGTGATTAAAAAGAAAAAGTTATAGTCCTTGGATATTGTTGAATGAGGCAGGCTTCATTTAGATGGAGTCTATTACTCCAAAGGCAAGTAGAAAACTGGATGCTAAGGAAATGATCACAAGCTGGAATTCTGAATTAACTGCCATCCTTAAATTTTAGGAGTAAATGTCTTAAATTTCGTAGTTTTGCACAAATCAAGGCACTTTACAAAATCAACATGAGAGAGCTTGGCAGGAGCTCAGGCACCCTGTGTTTTTCTTGTGAATATGAAAATAGAGGTTCAAGAAAATATCCTACATTCTTTAGCATTAGCATTCTAAAGGAAAAGAAAGTTTTATTTACAACTTATCTTTGAAATTGAACTGCAAATCTTTATGAACATAGTCATCAATGTCCCCAAGAAAATATCTTATTTGAGTCAACAGAGACACAGAAAGTTACAGCAATAGTTATTCATTTGCAATTCAGTTCTATCTCAGCATCCAACCTGAAAGACAAAGCATAGGTGACTGCTTGTGTTTGAGAAAAGATGCACTCATCTGAGCAGCTAAAGTGAAAAGTGAAAGTGAAGTCTCTCAGTTGTGTCCAACTCTTTGTGAACCCGTGGACTGTAGCCCACCAGGCTCCTCCATCCATGGAATTTTCCAGGCAAGAGTACTGGAGTGGGTTGCCATTACCTTCTCCAGGGGATCTTCCTGATCCAGGTTTCCTGCATTGCAGGCATACGCTCCACTGTCTGAGCCACCAGGGAAGCCCTTCTGAGCAGCTGTCCAGAGACCAAATACACAAACTTGATAAAAATCAAACCATCTGTACACAATAGAACTCTGACCCACAATCCACAACTATCAATTTTAGCAACTGTATTTCGTCCCTAACTACTAGCTTCCCTAATTATCTGCCCTTGTTCCTATTTAGAATCAATCAAAGAAAACCATATGGTTCCTTACCCAATCACATAGGATGTCTCCTCTCCAGCTCACCCATGCTAACAATTTCAGAACATAAGCCTTCCCTTTTATCCACTTTAAAACTTTTACACTATCTTGCCTACATTTAAGTCTCTCTCCAATGCAAATGATAGACATTGACTCCAGCCAATTTATTGTCCAGTTCTAACCATTGGTGAAAGTTAAAAAAAAAAAAAAAAGCTATTAATAGAAACCTCAGTGTTTACATATGTAATCTGGATAAATTTGTTTGGATAAATTTAGATGGTTAATCTGATACAAGGAAAAGACCCAGACTCTGGGAGCAAACCCACATTGTGTTTGAATAGATGGTCTTAGCTATGAAGGCAGAGAAGTATCATGTTTTGAGACATGGGGTAATTGGGGACTTGCCAAAGATATATTACCTGGAGTTAGTTTTCTCTGTATAGTTAACCTTTTTTGCCTGGCATTCCTATAAGTGTGTGTCTCCTGGCCACATGTCAACACTTTGTGCTTCTCTCCTCTACCAAGGAAAGGACTATTGCTTGCATGTGTGTGCCTGTGACTAAAAGACTAAGGTCTTTTAGTCATGTCCAATTCCTTGTGACCCTATGGACTGTAGCCCAGTAGGCTCCTCTGTCCATGGAATTCTCCAGGCAAGACTACTGGAGTGGCTAGCCATTCCCTTCTCCTGGGGATCTTCCCAATCCAAGGATCAAACATGGGTCTCCTTCATGTCAGGCAGATTCTTTACCAGTTGAGCCATCAGCGAAGCCCCCTAAGTCCCTTCAGTTCCTTTCTCTCAAGATATCTCCTCATTTCTCTTTTTCACCAATTCTGTTGCTTCTCAGTTCTGTGCTTTCTAAAACTGCCTAGCCCTCCTTTTCTTAGAGTCTTTATATATACTTTAAAAACAATCAGCTGTTTTTATGGAATTAAATTAGATAATCCATTATGAAATTAAAATTTATCAATATTTGTATCAACCATTTTATTAACAAAAGTAATTTGTTAACAATAAGATTTGCAGTTAACTCTTTTGTAAATATGGAGTTGATGGTGTCCAATCAAATAACAAAAGTGGGAAAAAGGTGAAGAAAGAGAAAAGAAAACAGAATAAGTTACAACTGTTGTAGGAGTGTATGACTTAAAGTTGGACACTCCCCCTTTTGGACTTTTAACTCATGGTAATAGTATATTTCTATTACTTTGCTTTGTTTTCTATAATTCCTTTGTATTTTAAAAAGGAATTGGCAAATATTTTGGGCTTTTACCACTTGATCATTTGACTCTTCTCCCACTATTTGTGATAAATTAAAAAAAAAAAAAAACAAAACTAGCTATACAGTATTTCTGGCCATTGCACCTGTTTGTGTTAATGAGGAAATGATTACAGTCTAAGTTGCCCATTTCTGTTAACTTCTCTATAGTTCTTTTCAATGAAAAGGTCATCAGCACATTCTAACATTCTAATTAGTTACAGGGCTGAGTTTTCCAAAAGCATCAGGATCAGCAGGAGGAACTGCCAGGGTGTGACTTTTCCAGAAATAACTCCCTTTAATTAATCATTGTATATCATAGCAAAAAAAATCTTGGGAATGGGGGCATCTGAATGATTAAGCAGAATACAATCACATAGTGGTTTAGCTAAACTATGATCTGTTTTTCATTCTAACTTAATCAAGATTTTTGGTTTATCACTTGTATGGACAAGACCTCTTCAAGATACTGTATGATATTCAGAATAATTTATCAAGCAATACATATAAAATGGCCATCACTAAATAGCAATTCCATATTTCCTACCTTTTTAATGTATCAGCATGTCAATAATTCTGTGGGAAATAAAATTCAGTTTTCAAATATTTCCTTTCTATATTGATAGTTACTTGTTGAAAAGAATCTGTCCTCTCTATGAATTTTAATTAGCCCACATAACATAAATTTGAAGCTATAATTGGATTATAAATGGATTCATTAAAAGGAAGTTGTTTTTACTGTTACTAAGCAGTACTGGACAACGGGAAAAAATAACATCTCAGACATTTTCTTTCTCAAAGATTTTATAGCATTGTTAAGAGCCTAGTTATGCCAGGCTCCAGCATACAGACAGGATGATTCCTGCTTAATAAGAAAAAGGTTTAATTATCCTAAACATAAATATTAAAATACAAGAGGACAATCCCTGGTAGGCACTTGTCTTGATACACAAGTATTCTTTGTAATTGTCATTGTACTGCAAAGATCTGAACTCTGATGTATTTTTACTGTGGATATTCTTGAGCAGTACAAATAAAACCTGATCCTTTATTTATTAATTAAAGTATTGGAATATGCATAAATATGTAGGATTCTGCCCTAAGTCCTTGATTACTACAAAAATGCTGTTTCTATCTTTAGCACCAAGCACACTGTAAAAGAAATCTCACTGTTAAATCAGCCTCTTCAATAGTTTCTTTTTTCCAATGCTTATTCTGAAATAGTTTCCAAGCTTAAAAAAATTAAAATTTAGAAACTACAGGTTTGAGGATGCTGTGCATGCCAGATTTTATTCCCTTTTCCACTCTGGCACAATTCCCACAATGTAAGAGCTTTTGCAGTCAATACTTAATGCATTTTGGACCAATCTCCCTTCTAAGTCATACCATGAGTAAATCACATTAACTTTTTGAAACTATTCAGTTACTTCAAGGTCAGGAACCCCTGATATTTATTGTTGAATACACTATGGTTAGGTCCACTGCCAGTCACACAGTCAGTATATTGTGCAAGAATTGAATGGGAATTTAGCAAGTGATGATTCATCTCCTACTCCCTGCCCCACCCTCCAAAGAGATTTAAAATACTGTAATATGGTGGGTGGTTCCAAGATGGCAGAGAAATAGGACAGGACAGGAAGACCAAAAATTCATCAAAAGATCAGTTGAATGCTGAGCAACTTCCACAAAACACTGAACTTCTGAACACTGGCGGAGGACACCAGACACCCAGAAAGGCGGCCCATTCTCTTCAAAAGGATATAGGACAAAAGACAAAAAGAAAGACAAAAGAGTTAGGGATGGAGACCCATCCTGGAGAGGGTGTCATGTAGGAGGAGAAGTTTCCAAACAGCAGGAAACCCTCTCACTGGTGAGTCTGTGGGGAGCTTTGGAATCTCAGAGGGCAACAAAACTGGGAGAAAAAATAATAATATTACATAGTACATGCCTAACTGCAACTCCCAGTGGAGAAGTAGCCCAGATGTTCACATCCACCATCAGCAAGCAGGGGCTGGACAGGTAGGGGCAGGCTGCGTGCTTAGAGTAAGGACCAGGCCTGAATTCCCTGAGGACAATCTGAGGGAGTTAACATGAGATAACAACCCAAACTGTGGGATAGTCACAGAGGAAAAAAAGAGAATTTTCCCGTGATAGGCTCTAATGTAATGCAGAGCCTGGCCCACTCACAGAATGAAGGATTGAGCAAACACCAAAAGAGAGCTACCTGGCTGCATACCAGCTCTTCCCCACCACCACCACCACCACCACCACCCCACCCCCCCCCCAACCCCACCAGAAGCAGAGAGGCAGGTGTGTGACAGCCAGAGCCAGATGGCAAGGGGCAATCTCAACCGCAGAGACTGGCATCCTCTCCCAAACTGTGAACAGGCTACCAGTTGCTAACCACATCTTCTTGGGATCCTAGATGGTTGAGATCTGCCAGGAGGGTTGTGGCCTGAGATCAGCTCCCCAGAAGAGACTCATAGCACATCTGAGACAGTGCTCTCATGGAGCACCCAGGAAACTGAGTGACCGGAACTGAGGAGGTGATTAAGATGCATGGTCCACCTGGGACAGTGCACTCGTCAAGCACCAGTGCATTTGAGCTGCTCGGACATGGGAAGGGCACAAAACACATGCCCAACTGAGTCTATGCCCTTGTGGAGTACCTAAGAACCTGAACCTGAGCAACTTAGACCTGGGAAGTGCATGAAATGCAGGGCCTGTTTTGGACAGTGCCCCTGCAGAGCAACTTGCAGCCTGAGCAGTGTAGACCCAGAAAGCACATGCTGCCATAAGCTTGGGCAGATCCAGTGTGGCCCATACACTGCAAACACTCCCTACACACACCAGCGATATTTGTTTACAGTGTCCCTCCCTCCCCACAACACAACTGAACAAGTAAGCCTAAATAAGTGACAACCACAGAAATTAGACACTGAAGAGTCTTCCAGAGGATGCCAAAATAAACAAGGAAGAGGGAACCTCTCTGGAAATGATAGGTGCAACAGATTAAAACCCTTTAACACTGACTAAGCATTGGAAGGGGCCTATAGACGTTGAAAAGAAGTACAAGCTGGAACAAGGAACTATCTGAAACTGAACTGACCCCACACTGCCCACAACAGCTACAGATAAATTCTTACATGTATTTTTACTACTATAATTTTTTAATTTTTTAAAAAAATTTGTAGGTTCTTTATTAATCCTTTAATTTTCATTTTTAAAACCTACAAATTTTCATTTTATAACCTTGCAAAAAATACCCTATTTTTAAAGCAAATTTCATATATATATACTTTATAATTTTTGTGATTGATTTTATTTTGTGGTTTTAATGTATTTTTGAGAGTCTAGCCTCTACTTTAGATTTTTAGCCTTTTCTTTTTGGTAATAGTTATCAATTTTGTACTTTTAAGAATCTAATAATCATATCCATTTTCATGTAGGGGTGTGATTACTGGCTTGATTGCTCTCTCCCCTTTTGACTGTCCCTTTTTGCCCCTAGGTCATCTCTATCTCCTCCCTCCCATTCTTTTCTCTACTTAAAGGCCTGAATCTCTCTGGGTGTTCCAGGCTGTGGAGAGCACATAGGGAACTGATTACTGCTAGATTGCTCTCTCCCCTTTTGACACCCCCTCTTCTCCTCCTGGTCACCCCTATCTCCCCCCTTCCTCTTCTCTTCTCCATGTAACTTTGTGAAATTCTTGGTGTCCCTCACTGTGGAGAATTGTTTCACCTTTAACTTAGATGTTTTATCATCTGTGCTGTATGGATGGAGAAGTCTTGAGGCTACTATAAGACTGAAAGCCAGAGGAAGGAGGATTAAATCCAAAACTTGAGAACACCAGAACACCAGATAACTCCTGATACCAGGCAACTTTAATTGACAATATCTCATCCAAATGCCTCCATACACTGAAACCAAGCTCCACCCAAGAGCCAACAAGTTCCAGAGCAAGACATACCACACTAATTCTCCAGCGATGGAGGAACACAGCCCTGAGCATTAAAATAGAAAGCCATGCCAAACCCATAGACACCCCAAAACTCACTACTGGACATTTCATTGCACTCCAGAGAGAAGAGATCCAGTGCCACCCACCAGAACACAGATACAAGCTCCCCTAACCAGAAAACCTTGACAAGCCACTAGTCTAACCCCACCTATAGGGAGCAAGCTCCACAATTAAGAGGAACAGTAAACTTCTAGCCTACAGAAAGGCCACTCCAAACACAGTAATTTAAACAAAATGAAAAGGCAGAGAAATATTCAGCAGGTAAAGGAGCATGATAAATGTCCACCAAACCAAACAAAAGAGGAGGAGATAGGAGTCTACCTGAAAAAGAATTCAGGATAATTATAATGAAGATGATCCAAAATCTTGAAAACAAAATGGAGTTACAAATAAATAGACTAGAGACAGAATTGAGAAGATGTAAGAAATGTTTAACCAAGGACTTAAAAAAGTAAAAGAGTCAATCAATAATGAATAATGAAATAACTGAGATCAAAAGCCCTCTGGAGAGAACCAACAGTAGACTCTGAGGCAGAAGATAGAATAAGTGAGGTGGAAGATAATATGGTGAAAATAAATGAAGCAGAGAGGAAAAAAGAAAAAAAAACAGAATTAAAAGAAGTGGGGACACCCTCAGAGACCTCTGGGACAATGTTAAACACCCTAACATTCGAATCATAGGAGTCCCAGAAGAAGAAGACAAAAAGAAAGGGCATGAGAAAATACTTGAAGAGATAATAGTTGAAAACTTCTCTAAAATGGGGAAGGAAACAGCCACCCAAGTCCAAGGAATCCACGGAGTCCCAAACAGGATACACCCAAGGTGAAAAGCACCAAGACACATATTAATCAGATTAATGAAAATCAAAGACAAAGAGCAAATATTAAAAGCAGCAAGGGAAAAGCAGCAAATAACATACAAGGGATCCCCATAAGGATAACCACTGATCTTTCAATAGTAACTCTTTAGGCTAGAAGGGAATGGCAAGACATACTTAAAGTGATGGAAGAGAAAAACCTACAATCCAGACGACTATACCCAGCAAAGATCTCATTCAAATATGAAGGAGAAATCAAAAGCTTTACAGACATGCAAACACCAAATCAGCTCTTCAACAAATGCTGAAGGATCTTCTCTACCTAGGAAACAGAAAAAAGGTTTATAAACTCAAGCACAAAACAACAAAGTAAATGGCAATGGGATCATATTTATCAATAATTACCTTAAATGTAAATGGGTTGAATACCCCAACCAAAAGACAAAGACTAGGTGAATGGATACAGAAACAAAACCCCTGTATATGCTGTCTACAAGAGACCCACCTCAAACCAAGGGACGCATACAGACTGAAGGTGAAGAGCTAGAAAAAGATATTTCATGGAAATGGAGACAAAAAAAAAAATCAGGAGTTGCAATACTCATATCAGATAAAATAGACTTTGAAATAAAGGCCTTGAAAAGAGACAAAGAAGGACATGCCATAATGATCAAAGGATCGATCCAAGAAGAAGATATAACAATTTTAAATATATATGCGTCCAACATAGGAGCACTGCAATATGTGAGGCAAATGCTAACAAGTATGAAAGTATGAAAGTTATTGCTAACAGTAACACAATAATCATAGGAGACTTGAACACCTATGGATAGATCAAACAAACAGAAAATTAGCAAGGAAACACATACTTTAAATTATAAAATGGACAATTGATATCTATAGGACATTTCACCCCCAATGAATTTCACCTTTTTCTCAAGTGCACACAGTACGTTCTCCAGGATAGATCACATCCTGGGCCATAAATCTAGCCTTGGTAAATTAACAAAAAAAAAAAAAAATCATTTCAAGCATCTTTTCTGATCACAAAGTGATTAGATTAGCTGTCAATTACAGGGAAAAAGACTATTAAAAATACAAAGATATTAAGGTTACACAACATGCTTCTGAATAACCGACAAATCACAGAAGAAATCAAAAAAGAAATCAAAATATGCATAGAAACAAATGAAAATGAAAATATGACAACCCAAAACCTATGGGATTCAGTAAAAGCAGTGCTAAGGGGAAGGTTCATAGCAATACAAGCTTACTTCAAGAAACAAGAGAAAAATCAAATAAATAACCTAACTTTACACCTAAATTAACTAGAAAAAGAAGAAATGAAGAATCCCAGGGTTAGTAGAAGGAAAGATTATAAAAGTTAGGGCAGAAATAAATGTAAAAGAAACAAAGGAGACTATAGCAAAAATCAACAAAGCTAAAAGTTGGTTCTTTGAGAACATAAATAAAATAGACCAACCATTAGCCAGAGTCATCAAGAAAAAATGGGAGAAGAATCAAACAACAACATTAGAAATGAAAATGGAGAAACCACAACAGACAACACAGAAATACAAAGGATCCTAAGATCAGCAACTATGTGACAATAAAACGAACAACTTGGAAGAAATGGACGAATTCTTTTAAAAGTATAACCTAAAACTGAGCCAGGAAGAAATGGAAGATCTTAATAGACCCATCATGAAAATGGAAATGAAAACTCTAATCAAAAATCTTCCAACAAACAAAAGCGCAGGTCCTGATGGCTTCACAGGTGAATTCTACCAGAAATTTAGAGAAGAGCCAACACTTATCCTACTCAAACTCTTCCAGAAATTTTGGAGGAATGTAAAATTCCAAACTCATTATATGAGGCCACCATCACACTAATACCCAAACCAGACAAAGATATCACACACACACACACACACACACACACACACACACAAAAGAAAGAAAGAGAGAAAGAAAGAGAGAAAGAGAGAAAGAGAGAAAGAAAGAAAGAAAGAAAGAAAGAAAGAAAGAAAGAAAGAAAGAAAGAAAGAAAGAAAGAAAGAAAGAAAGAAAGAAAGAAAACTACAGGCCAATATCACTGATGAACATAGATGCAAAAATCCTCAACAAAATTCTAGCAAACAGAATCCAAAAACATATTAAAAAGATCATACATCACAACCAAGTGGGCTTTATCCCAGGGATACAAGGTTTCTTTAATATTTGCAAATCAATCAATGTGATACACCACATTAACAAACTGAAAGATAATAAACCATATGATTATCTCAATAGATACAGAGAGAGTCTTTGACAAAATTCAACATCCATTTATGATAAAAACCCTCCAGAAATCTGGCATAGAAGGAACATACCTCAACATAATAAAAGCCATATATGATAAATCTACAGCAAACATTATCCTCATTGATGATAAATTGAAAGCATTTCCCCTAAAGTCAGGAAAAAGAAAAGGGTGCCCACTCTCACCATTAATGTTCAACATAGTTTTGGAAGTTTTAGCCACAGCAATCTGAAAAGAAAAAGAAATAAAAGGAATCCAGATTGGAAAAGAAAAAGTAAAACTACCACTGTTTGCAGATGACATGATCCTCTACATTGAAAACCGTAAAGACACCACCAGATAATTACTAGAGCTTATAAATGAATATAGAGTTGCAGGATATAAAATTAGTACAGAAATCCCTTGCATTCCTATACACTAACAATGAGGAAACAAAAAGAGAAATCAAGGAAACAATCCCATTCACCATTGCAATGAAAAGAATAGAATACTTAAGAATAAATCTACCTAAAGAATCAAAGGGCTGTATATAGAAAACTATAAAAAACTGATAAAAGAAATCAAAGATAACACAATTAGATGGAGAGATATACCATGTTCATGGATTGGAAAAATCAATATAGTGAAAATGAGCATACTGCCCAAAGCAATCTATAGATTCAATGAAATCCCTATCAAGGTACCAACAATATCTTTCACAGAACTAAAACAAATAATTTCACAGTTTGTATGGAAATACAAAACACTCAAATTACCAAAGGAATCTTGAGAAAGAAGAATGGAACTCGAGGAATCAACCTGCCTGACTTCAGACTACTACAAAGCTACAAACATCAAGACAGTATGGTACTGGCACAAAGACAGAAATATAGAACAATGGAACAAAATAGAAAGCCCAGAGATAAATCCACACACCTATGGACACCTTATCCTTGACAAAAGAAGCAAGAATATACAATGGAGAAAAGACAATCTCTATAACAAGTGGTGGTGGGAAAACTGGTCAACCACCTGTAAAAGGATGAAACTAGAACACTTTCTAACACCATACACAAAAATAAACTCAAAATGGATTTAAGATCTAAATGTAAGACCAGAGATTATAAAACTCTTAGAGGAAAACACAGGCAAAACATTCCCAGACATAAATCGCAGCAGGATCCTCTATGACCCACCTCCCAGAGTAATGGACATAAAAGCAAAAATAAACAAATAGGACTTAATTAAACTTAAAAGCTTTTGCACAATGAAGGAAACGATTAGCAAAGTGAAAAGACAGTCTTCAGAATGGGAGAAAATAATAGAAAATGAAACAACTATCAAAGAATTAATCTCAAAAATATATAAGCAGCTTATGCAGCTCAATAGCAGATCAAAAAGCGACCCAATCAAAAAATGGGCCAAAGAATCAAACAGACATTTCTCCAAAGAAGACATAGAGGTGTCTAGCAAACATATGAAAAGATGCTCAACATCACTCATTGTTAGAGAAATGCAAATCAAAACCACAATGAGGTACCGTCTTACGCCACTTAGAATGGCTGCTGTCAAAAAGTCTACAAACAATAAATGCTAGAGAGGGTGCAGAGAAACGGAACCCTCTTACACTGTTGGTGAGAATGCAAACTAGTACAACCACTATGGGGAACAGTGTGAAGATTCCTAAAAATTTGGGAATAAAACTGCCATACTACCCAGCAATCCCACTGCTGGGCATACACACCGAGGAAAGCAGAATTGAAAGAGACAGATATACCCCAATGTTCATTGCAGCCCTGTTTACAATAGATAGGACATGGAAGCAACCTAGATGTCCATTGGCAGACAAATGGATAAGAAAGCTGTGGTAAGTATTCACAATGGAATATTACTCGGCTATTTAAGAGAACACATTTGAATCTGTTCTAATGAGGTGCCTGTGAGTAATTATAAGCCTATTATACAGAGTGAAATAAGTCAGAAAGAAAAACACCAGTTCAGTATATTAATGCATATATGTGGAATTTAGAAAGATGGTAACAATGACCCTATATGCAAGACAGCAAAAGAGACACAGATATGAAGAACAGACTTTTGGACTCTGTAGGAGAAGGCAAGGGTGGGATGATTTGAGAGAATGGCATTGAAACATGTATATTACCATATGTGAAATAGATGGCCAGTCCGTTTGATGCACGAAACAGGGCACTCAAAGGTGGTGCACACTGGACAACCCATAAGATGGGGAGGAAGATGGGAGAGGGGTTCAGAATGGGGGACACGTGTACACCCATGGCTGATTCATGTCAATGTGTGGCAAAACCACTAAAATATTGTAAAGCAATTAGGCTCCAATTAAACTAAATAAATAATTTAAAAAATAAAAAGGTAATCAGCAAATGCAAATGGCCATCTAATTACCAGATGAGTTTAGGATGAACTATGTGTGACAAATAATGCTGTCATGTCCTACCTTACTTGTAGACTAAGTATCATTTATTTTGAGATCAGGTACTGGGTTGTTCTAGCTGCCTACATAAAAGGGTAAGATTTCTCTCTGTCCTGATTTTTAGTGAACTACCTGTGATGAGCACCACATTTTGGTGTAATGGTTATTCAATAATAAAAGTCATTTTTTCTCTTCTAAAAAAAAATACTGTAATTTGATTTGGGGGATATTTGCAGGCCTCTAAATGAACTCAGCCTACATATATTTTGCAAAGTAATATTGATTTTTAATAAATAATATGTCTTTTCTTCTCTAATGTATCTGAGATCTTTCAAGATTTTCATCCGC
Source organism: Ovis canadensis (assembly GCF_042477335.2). Lineage (NCBI taxonomy): Eukaryota > Metazoa > Chordata > Mammalia > Artiodactyla > Bovidae > Ovis > Ovis canadensis. The sequence goes on along the minus strand of NC_091246.1, from coordinate 80,933,284 downwards.
AAAAGAGATAGACAATGCTTCAAAGAGATACTAAGTTCTTCTAGTTTCAAACATGAAAACTTACCTTCGAATAGATATCTTATGACCCTGAGTCCATGAATCAGTTTTCAGAGTATGTAAATTTTATGAAGCTTTGTTTTTGTTATTTATAAATAGTATTAATATTATAGGTAAAAGAGCTTCCCCAAATATATAGTGTTTCATAGAAGTTGGGAGCTGCATATTTTATTCCTTAGAGTAAGAAGTGGAAAAATCTGTGTGGCTTAAAAGTAGAGTTTTTAAAAAATGAAATCACTTTTTTATATTATATTTTATAATCCAGAGCTTTTTAAAATAAAAGGTATGTATGTATGTATAGAAAATTCTATTAAACATATACAGATAAAATTTTTATTTCTTAGATATTTTATCCTTACATGTAGTTAATAAAAATAATATTTTTTATTCTTTCAAACAAGAAATGTAAGAAATGTAGCTTAAAGGCAGTGTTTAAAAAACTGAAAACACTCTTTTAACTCATTTTATTTTATAACCCAGAGTCAGGAAAATATGTAAGATATACCTGTATAGGTTATTCTAGGATATAAATTATATACAAATATATAATTTATTAAAATGCCCTTTACATTTTATTCTAAAATATAATTAATTTTAAAAATCTATTTATTTCACCTGTGATTTTCAGGAACATCTTCAGTTTAGTTGAAAGATAGTTTGGGGAAATAAGGTCCCTTGGCCTTCCCTTTGAAGGGAGGGAGTTGGAGACATTATGGAAGCCTGAGTCTTAGTAAAAAGATTAGAGCAGAAGCTTAATATGGTCTTAACTTTTCATCCTCTAAAGACCCTGAGACTAGAAAAGAGAGATAATATCCATAGTATTTCTAAGCTTTTAAACTTATTCATATTTGTTAATTTTGATCTTTCTTGAGTATTTAATTGAAAATAAGAAAAATTTCAAAATGAATTTTTAGTAATAATGACAGAAATCTTTCATTTAACAATTACACATGGATCACAAGAAAGACAGGACTACCAGACAGTATTTCTCAAACAGCCATTCAGGTATATGTGGGATTTTGTTTATATTATTGTTATAATTTTAATATGTTGACATGATTATATATTATCATGTATATATTATCATTATATATTATACTGGAATATGCATTTGTGCTTTTCGTCTGTAGCAAACCCTAATTATGGTAATACAATACATTCAGATTACTAAAGAAAGTATTGGAGTAATAGTGATAGGTGAAAGATACATTTATAATAAAGGGAATTTTTTGACATAACATTCAATTATTTTTTTCATTAAATTGAATAAAGAAAAAATGAGAGAATTAGGCAATCATACACTACATTAATTATGAGAAAGAAGAACTCAAACTATTCTATTTCATAGCAACCAGCTCCATTTTTCTCAGTGTTTTGGATGAATTGTTCCTGTCAGGAACAGTCAGTTAACCAGAACTATCTATTTTACTTCTGAAGTAATTCTTATCTGTTCCTTTCCATCTTTTGTATCAGTGTCCACATGATGCTGTTGGTGTGGCTCTCTCCTTTTGCTGGTCAATTTTATTGACCTCTAGCATTATCTACATTCATTCACTCTTTTACCTTCAGTGAATGGTCCTCATACCTTGGTAATAGTGATTTAAAATACAAACATACAAAAAAAAAAAAGGAAAATCTTTACATCATCCCATAGAAAATAACCTTTAATAGCTCCTCAGTGCTCTAGAGATAAATACCAGGAGACTGAAGATGGTTTCTTATAACTCAGAAGAGCTAGGTCTTGAATTTCTCCAGCCTATTCCCATCAAGTCACAAATCTCTGACTTTCACAAGAACAGCAACTTTCTTTCTGGTCCTTAAACATGAAACACACTTCCCTGTCATGGTAGTCTTCCTAAATTGTGTATGGATGATTTACTTGATTCATCTTTTAGCTCTTGTAGAAAACCTATAACATCACTTGCAGACTTCCGTTTTTCAAAGCCAAGTCCCTATAATGAGATGTTTTGATACAATGTATATTCCCTTCATAGTTCAGTTCAATTCAGTCCAGTTCAGTCTCTCAGTCTTGTCCGACTCTTTGCGACCCCATGAATCGCAGCACGCCAGGCTCCATGTTCATCACCAACACCTGGAGTTCACTCAGACTCACGTCCATCAGTATCAGTGATGCCATCCAGCCATCTCATCCTCGGTCGTCCCCTTCTCCTCCTACCCCCAATCCCTCTCAGCATCAGTCTTTTCCAATGAGTCAACTCTTCACATGAGGTGCCCAAAGTACTGGAGTTTCAGCTTTAGCATCATTCCCTGCAAAGAAATCCCAGGGCTGATCTCCTTCAGAATGGACTGGTTGGATCTCCTTGCAGTACAAGGGACTCTCAAGAGTCTTCTCCAACACCACAGTTCAAAAGCATCAATTCTTTGGTGCTCTGACTTCTTCACAGTCCAAATTTCACATCCATACATGACCACAGGAAAAACCATAGCCTTGACTAGACGGACCTTTGTTGGCAAAGTAATGTCTCTGCTTTTGATTATGCTATCTAGGTTGGTCATAACTTTCCTTCCAAGGAGTAAGCGTCTTTTAATTTCATGGCTGCAGTCACCACCTGCATTGATTTAGGAGCTCAAAAAAATAAAGTCAGACACTGTTTCCACTGTTTCCCATCTATTTGCCATGAAGTGATGGGACCAGATGCCATGATCTTAGCTTTCTGAATGTTGAGCTTTATGGCAACTTTTTCACTCTCCTCTTTCTTCAAGAGGTTTTTTAGCTCCTCTTCACTTTCTGCCATGAGGGTGTGTCATCTGCGTATCTGAGGTTATTGATATTTCTCCCAGCAATCTTGATTCCAACTTGTGTTTCTTCCAGTCCAGCGTTTGTTATGATGTACTCTGCATAGAAGTTAAATAAGCAGGGTGACAGTATAGAGCCTTGATGTACTCTTTTTCCTATTTGGAACCAGTCTGTTGTTCTATGTCCAGTTCTAACTGTTGCTTCCTGACCTGCATACAGGTTTCTCAAGAGGCAGGTCAGGTGGTCTGGTATTCCCATCTCTTTCAGAATTTTCCACAGTTCATTGTGATCCACACAGTCAAAGGCTTTGACATAGTCAATAAAGCAGAAATAGATGTTTTTCTGGAACTCTCTTGCTTTTTCCATGATCCAGCAGATGTTGGCAATTTGATCTCTGGTTCCTCTGCCTTTTCTAAAACCAGCATGAACATCAGGAAGTTCACAGTTCACTTATTGCTGAAGCATGGCTTGGAGAATTTTGAGCATTACTTTACTAGCATGTGAGATGAGTGCAACTGTGCGGTAGTTTGAGCATTCTTTGGCATTGCCTTTCTTTAGGATTGGAATGAAAACTGACCTTTCCCAGTCCTGTGGCCACTGCTGAGTTTTCCAAATTTGCTGGCATATTGAGTGCAACGCTTTCACAGCATTATCTTTCAGGATTTGAAATAGCTCATCTAGAATTCCATTACCTCCACTAGCTTTGTTTGTAGTGATGCTTTCCAAGGCCCACTTAACTTCACATTCCAGGATGTCTGGCTCTAGGTGAGTGATCACACCATCATGATTGTCTTGGTCCTGAACATCTCTTTTGTACAGTTTTTCTGTGTGTTCCTGCCACCTCTTCTTAATATCTTCTGCTTCTGTTAGATCCATAACATTTGTGTCCTTTATCGAGCCCATCTTTGTATGAAATGTTCCCTTGGCGTCTCTAATTTTCTTGAAGAGATCTCTAGTTTTTCTTATTCTGTTGTTTTCCTCTATTTCTTTGCATTGATCACTGAAGAAGGCTTTCTTATCTCTTCTTGCTATTCTTTGGAACTCTGCATTCAGACGCTTATATCTTTCCTTTTCTCCTTTGCTTTTCGCTTCTCTTCTTTTCACAGCTATTTGTAAGGCCTCCCCACACAGTCGTTTTGCTGTTTTTCATTTCTTTTCTGTGGGGATGGTCTTGATCCCTGCCTTCTGTACATTGTCACGAACCTCAGTCCATAGTTCATCAGGCATTCTATCTATCGGATCTAGGCCCTTAAATCTATTTCTCGCTTCCACTGTATAATCATAAGGGATTTGATTTAGGTCATACCTGAATGGTCTAGCGGTTTTCCCTACTTTCTTCAATTTAAGTCTAAATTTGACAATATGGAGTTCATGATCTGTGCCACAGTCAGCTTCTGGTCTTGTTTTTGTTGACTATATAGAGCTTCTCCATTTTTGGCTGCAAAGAATATAATCAGTCTTATTTCAGTGTTGACGATCTGGTGATGTCCATGTTAGAGTCTTCTCTTGTGTTGTTGGAAGAGGGTGTTTGCTATGACCAGTGCATTTTCTAGGTAAAACTCTCTATTAGTCTTTGCTCTGCTTCATTGCTCATTCGAAGGCCAAATTTGCTTGTTACTCCAGGTGTTTCTTGACTTCTTACTTTTATATTCAAGTACCCTTTAATGCAAAGGACATCTTTTTTGGGTGTTAGTTCTGAAAGGTCTTGAAGATCTTCATAGAACCATTCAACTTCGCCTTCTTCAGTGTTACTGATTGGGGCATAGACTTGGATTACTGTGATACTGGATGGTTTGCCTTGGAAATGAACAGAGATCATTCTGTCGTTTTTGAGATTGCATCCAAGTACTGCATTTCGGACTCTTTTCTTGACCATGATGGCTACTCCATATCTTCTAAGGGATTCCTGCCCACAGTAGTAGTTATAATGGTCGTCTGAGTTAAATTCACCCGTTCCAGTCCATTTTAGTTCGCTGATTCCTAGAATGTCAATGTTCACTCTTGCCATCTCCTCTTTGACCACTTCCTATTTCCCTTGATTCGTGGACCTGACATTCCAGGTTTGTATGCAATATTGCTCTTTACAGCATCAGACCTTGCTTCTATTACCAGTCACATCGGCAACTAGGTATTGTTTCTGCTTTGGCTCCATCCCTTCATTCTTTCTGGAGTTATTTCTCCACTGACCAGTAGCATATTGGTCACCTACTGACTTGGGGAGTTCCTCTTTCAGTATCCTATCATTTTGTCTTTTCATATTGTTCATGCGGTTCTCAAGGCAAGAATACTGAAGTGATTTGCCGTTCCCTTCTCCAGTGGACCACATTCTGTCAGACCTCTCCACCATGACCCTCCCGTCTTGGGTGGCCCCACGGGCATGGCTTAGTTTCATTGAATTAGACAAGGCTATAGTCCTAGTGTGATTAGATTGACTTGTTTTCTGCGATTATGGTTTCAGTGTATCTGCCTTCATAGTTCTTATCAAAGTTTATAATTAGGTAGTTATTGCAATTATTGATGCTGACTGTTCCTTCCAGTAAAATGTAAGCTCTAAAAATCCTAGACCATGGCTGCCTATGCTCACTGTTGCATCCCTAGAGAGATCACAGTTTGAAACAAACCTTGTCAAAGGAACAAAGAATTAAGTGCTACAAAGTTAACTTTGTAAACTTTAATTTTCTTCATTTACAGTTTACATGAAATATGTGTATGTTTTAATGTTACTACTTTCAATGATTTGTAATTATAAAGTTGTTTTAGTTTAAGTCTTACATATCTAGGTGGCAATATGATTATACCAATATAATAAATTTGAAGTTTTTTATTTGCATTGAGTATACTACTTCAGTTCTCTAAAAAATTTATTGAATAGATACAAACTGCAATGTATAAGATAGACAAGCAACAAGGATGTTTTGTATAGCACAGATATTTTATAGTCATCCTTTTGTAATAACTTTAAATGGAGTATAATCTTTAAAAAATATTGAATCACTATGCTGTATATCTGAAACAATGCATCTAATACAATCTTGTAAATGAACTATAACTCAATAAGAAAGAAATTCTCCAAACTTAAATATTTGTCAGACAAAAAACACTATTAAAGATAAAGTGAATGGAATCAACTATTTAGAAACTATAAGACAAGCTGGGTTCTCAGGACTTTTATAAAAACAGTAAGAGTATAGGGAATTAATTTAATCCTCCCAGGGACCTATAACATAGTATGTTCATGTAATTTTTGAAAAATAATTTATCATACACAGTTTCCTATTGCCTTAGCTTGTATTTAGTGAAAATGAAGGTAATTCTTCCTTGAGAGTATTAAAGTTTGGGGGATAAAGTCCTCATCATTGTGAAATGAAAATAGAAAGTCTATGATAGTTTTAGAAGAAACTGAAATAAAGACAATCATCAGGAAGTGATTTGACATTCATGCTCAGTTTCATTGCCTTCTATTTTATCTTGTTTCAACCTGCAATTACTTTTGAAACCAAATACTTGGTGTTAGGCCACCCTTTTCAAGTTATAGATACAATATTCCAGAAAGCAGACTTCACTTTAGACACCAGGTAAAAGTCTGAGGGGTGCTAAAGCCACTCACATTGGATACTAAGGTCTCACACTATCTATGTGGTTGTTGTTTAGTCTCTGCTACTGCTACTGCTAAGTTGCTTCAGTCGTGTCCAACTCTGTGGAACCCCATAGACGGCAGCACACCAGGCTCCCCCGTCCCTGGGATTCTCCAGGCAAGAACACTGGAGTGGGTTGCCATTTCCTTCTCCAATGCATGAAAGTTTAAAAGTGAAAGTGAAGTCGCTGAGTCATGTCTAACTCTTTTGTGACCCCTTGGACTGTAGCCCACCAGGTTCCTCTGTCCATGGGATTTCCCAAAGAAGAATACTGCAGTTGTTAGCAATTTTCTTCTCCAGGAAATCTTCCCAATTCAGGAATCAAACCCACATCTCCTGCATTGGCAGGCATATTCTTTACCACTGAGCCACCAGGGAAGCCCCCCACTATCTATACCAGTTTTCTAATTCAGTAGGAAAACTCATTTCCTTCCTAGAGAAGGAAATGGCAATCCATTCCAGTACTCTTGCTTGGAGAATCTCATGGAGGGAGGGGCCTGGTGGGCTACAGTCCATGGGGTTGCAAAGAGTTGGACAGGAGTGAGTGACTTCACTCACCCAGGAAAACTCATAGAACACAGGAAAGTGTTACACTTACTTTTACACCTTTAAAATAGTCATTTTTTAAAGCCCTTTTATTAAGTTGACAACAAAATTAAATGGAAAGCATAGAGATCTCATATATTCCCTACTCCACATATGCAAAGCCTTACTACTATCAACTTCCCCCACCAGAGTGATAACTTTGCTAGAATTAATGAAACTTCATGACACAATATTATCACTCAAAGCTTATACTTTATGTTAGGGGTTCATTCCCTGATGGTTCAGATGGTAAAGAGTCCACCTACAATGCAGGAGATCCCGGCTCAAACCCTGGTTGGGAAGATCCCCTGAGAAGGAAATGGCAATCCACTCCAGTATTGTTGCCTGGAGAATCCATGGACAGAGGAGACTGCTGGGCTACAGTCCATGGGGTCCCAAAAAGGGGACTGAGCAACTAACACTTTTCAGTGCTCAGTTGCATGACTGAGCAACTAACACTTTTCACTTTCACTTGGAATTGTACATTCCCTGGCTTCTGAAAAGTGTATGAGAACATTGTAATATCATACACAGTAATTTCAGTACCCTGAAAATTCTCTATTCTCAGCCTTTTCATCTCTCCCTGTTTCTGGCATCTGTCCCTGTTCCTGGCATCTGTCCATGTTCATCTCTGGAAGCTGCTGTTCTTTTTTTTTTTAAAAATACTTTCTCTTTTAGAGCAGTTAGATATGTACTATAAAAATGACAGGAAAGTACAGAGACTTCCCATTTGGCTACTACCCCCACATATACAGAGCCTCCCTCATAATTAGCATCACTCACCAGAACGATACTTTTTTTTTTTTTTTTACCAAGGATGAACTTAATTTGACACATCATCATCACCCAATATCTGTAGTTTAACTCAGGGTTCCCTTGAGGTGCTGTACATTCAAAAAGCTTAAACAAATATTTAATCATATGTATTCATCATTATAATATCATGCAGAATATTTTCACTGTTCTAAATTTTTTCTGTACTCTGTGTATTCATCCCTCCCTCTCCAGTAACCTCTGGCATATAGTGATCTTTACTATCTTAATAGTTTCCCTTTTCCAGAAGGTCATAGAGTTGGAATCATACAATCTATAGCTTTCACAGATTTGTTTCGTTCCCTTAGCCTTTGAGATTCCTCTGTGTCTTTTCACGGCTTGATTTCATTTTAGCACTGAAAAATATTCCATTTTCCTTCTCCTCTGTATTGCCTTTGTTTCTTGGTCAAAGATGAGTTAACTACACTAATGTGGGTCTATTTATTGGCTCTCTATTCTGTTTCATTGACCCATTTGTCTTTTCTTTCACTAATATCACATGTCTTGATTACTATAGTAGCTTTAGAGTACATCTTGATGTTGCACAGCTTTATTCCTCCAACTTTGTTCTTTATTATCTTTTTAAAGTCCAGTAGAATCTGCAGTGATATCATCTCTTTCATTGCTGGTATTGGTATTTTATGCCTTTTTTTTTCCTTAGCTTGGCTAGAAGCTTAGCAAAATTATTGATCTTTTCAAGGAAGTAGCTTTAGGTTTTCTGGATTTTCTTTCTTGATTTCTTTTTTCAAATTTATTGATTGCTACCCTAATTTTTATTATTTATTCTCTTGCTCTTACTTGGGTTTTAATTTGATTTTCTTTTTCTGAGTTTCCTAAGGGCTTCCCAGGTGGCTCAGTGCATAAATAACCTGCCTGCAATGCAAGAGATGCTGGAAATTTGGGCTCAACTCCTGGGTCAGGAAGATCTGGAGGAGGGCGCAGCAACCCACACCAGTATTCTTGCCTGGAGAAACTCATGACAGAGGAGCCTGGCAGGTTACAGTCCACAGGTCGCAGAGTTGGACACAAGTGAAGCGACTGAGCACAGCACAAGGTGGAAGCTTAGAATTTTTTGATTTATCTTTTCTAATACATGGATTCAGTGCTGTAAGTTTCCTTGTAATCACCTCTTTTGCTTATCCTATACATTTTGATGCTTTGTTTTCATTTTCTTAAAAATACTTTTAACTTTTTGAGGTTTCTTCTTTGACCCATGTGTTACTTAGAAATGTGATTTTTTATCTCCACATATTTTGGGATTTTTCAGTTATTTTTCTTTTATTGGGCTTCCCTGGTGGCTCAGATGGTAAAGAATCTGCTTCCAGTGCAGGAGATCCAGGTTTGACCCCTGCATCAGGAAAATCCCCTAGAGAAGGGAATGGCTACCCTCTTCAGTATTCTTGCCTGGAAAATTCCATGGACAGAGGAGCCTAGTGGGCTACAGTTCATGGAGTCACAAAGAATTGGACATGACTGAGTGACTAACACTTTCTTTTATTGATGTCTATTTTAATTTCATTGTGGTCTACATTGTATGATTTATATCCCTTAAAAATGGTTAAGGTGTATTTTATAGCCTAAAATGTAGTCTGTCTTGGTAAATGCTCTATGTGAACTTGAGAAGAATGTGCATTCTGTGGTAGTTTGATCAAGTAATAAATAGATGTCAATGACAACCAGTGAATTAATTGAGTGCTATTAAGTTCAACTATGTCCTTAATCCAGCCTACCTCTACTCTCTGGAGGTCAAGCTGTTACCACGTGGCTAAAAGTCTCAATCCTTTAATTAGACTGTTGGCTCTCCCAGAATGGCATTTCCTCATCCTAAGTCTTTTAGTTGGCATAAACTATCTGGGCCCACCATGAATAACACAGACACTTTTATTATTTTGAAAATTCCAAACATTTAGGGTCTACTTCTCAGGGACTAAGATGAAGGCAATTTTTTCTTTTTTATTACATACAACCTAAAACAATAACACTGTACAAAGTTACCTCTATAATACTAACTGTAAAATAAAAATAATGAAGAACTAATCAAGGCAAAAAGAAAAAAAAAAACTAATCAAGGCAATAGTAGTATTGCATCAAAGAAAATAGCTAAAAAAAAGTCTGGTGTTTGGATGGGGGATTTTTATTTTATTTTTATTTATTTTTTAAATACCAAAAATATTTTGTATTGGAGTATAGCCAAATAACAAGGTAGTTTCAGGTGAAGAGTGAAGAGACTCAGCCATTCATTTACATGTATCCATTCTCCCTAGGTGGGGGATATTTTTAAAGCAGCAGAATGGCTACCTTATAAACCTAAGGGTTTCTTCTTTCTTTATAGAATTGGTAAGTAAAATTACAGGCAGCGTTCTTCTTAATAGTTTAAAGTATATATGAATACTTATGACTTTTAATTCCCATATTGACACCATCAATGTGTGTGTGTCAGAAGTAAGTACATTTTTCTCTATAAAGGGTCCTGCTGCTGTTGCTGCTAAGTCGCTTCAGTCGTGTCCGACTCTGTGTGACCCCATAGACGGCTGCCCACCAGGCTTCCCCATCCCTGGGATTCTCCAGGAAAGAATACTGGAGTGGGGTGTCATTTCCTTCTCTAATGCGTGAAAGTGAAAAGTGAAAATGAAGCTGCTCAGTCGTGTCTGACTCTTAGCGACCCCATGGACTGCAGCTTACCAGGCTTCTCCACCATGGGATTTTATAGGCAAGAGTACTGGAGTGAGTTGCCATTTCCTTCTCCGATAAAGGGTCCAGTGGTCTATAAATTTAGGATTATAAATGGTCTATAAATCCTAAATTTATAGACCACTCATAATCTCTGTTGAATTTTCATTCTCCTCCTCCCCTCTTCTCTTTTCTTCTTCTGTCATCAAAATTCATGCTCATGTAAAAAGTAAAAGCCATTTTTAGCTTGAGGCTGTACAAAGACATGTGTAGTTTGTCAATGCCTGAACTAATACATAAAGTCAGAGGTAAAAAAAACTTAGAGTACTGCAAATTTCTTATGTATTATATGAAGTAATACAAAACTAATTCTAATTTGTCTCTGATATGTTAAATGTGAATATTTTAATTTGTGCCATTCTAAAAACATTAAGCCAAATGTGGATAGATAAATGTCACTACATACATATATCTAATACATTTTAAATGACTAAAATTGTATCATGTATATTCTTTGAATCCAGTGAAAAGAAACTAGAGATTAAAATAATAAGATGTTTATTTAAAATATTTTAAAATTAGCCCACATATAGGTAAAAAAATCAATGGGTCAATTTCATTTGAAAAATAAAATAATTTGCTATTGTAATAAATCATTTGTGAGATTCAGCTAAAACAGTGCCTAAAGGGAAATTGAAAGGTTTAAATATTTGTATAAAAGAAAGAAAGCTCCAACATCAATCTAATATTGTTCATAAGGAAGTTAGGAAAAGAAAAGTAACCCAAAATATGGAGAAGGAAGGAAATAGTAAGTATAAAAGAAAAAAAATCAGTGTATTTATATACCAATAGTGAAGAAAATTAACTCTAATGTTGGTTCCTTGAATAGATCAACAAATTTACCAGTACTGAGGTAGACTGTAAGAAAAGTGTCATTGCCAAATTCAGTATAAAAATATATTTCATAGTTTATCAAATATTCAAGAAAATCTAATTTTTGCTAGCCTCCTTGTGAACAACTTTATGAAATACTAAGGAAACATCATTTTATTTACTGATGCTAATGTTTTAAAAATTATGATAATATTCAGTAAGACCAGAATATGAAAAAAATCAGTAATATATTGCATCTGGGATATACAAGTAGTGGGCCTGCCTATAAATTTGCTGGAATGTTTTCTGTAACTATAACACAAATTCATGAATTGTGCTGTTAGCTGATGCACAAAATATGAGAATTTCTTTCATTTGTCCTGCTGCTCTTGTTTACAGCAATAAATCAAAATATCATAAAACAAAGGTTAAGGAAAAACCGAAGTTAGCTCTGGAGAATTAGTAAGAAAAACTCAGATCCAAAAAGAGCAAAAGGGTGGGCTCAGTAAATGTAATTAAAAGCCATTACAATAAAGTGCCAAAGGAAGTACTAAGCTAAATGGATGAGCAAATTAAAAGTCAGACATAACTACAACTGTAAAAGACCAATGTGTCATAAAACTCGGAGGAATGAGTTTTTGAAGAAAGCAGGCTATTGCAACTAAATTTTTGTTGGCAGAATCTCACTGTTTCAGGATTCTTGCTACATCTTTTTCTATTTGAGGCTTTGTATAACTTAAATGAACCACATGGCAAAAACCACCTATGTGTTGTTCATACTGCTAGTGGGAATACAACGTGTAAAAGGTTTCCTGATAAAAAATATTAGCTATATTTTCAATGTTGACTATATTAGACATATTTAGAAGATCTAATGAAATGCTTAAAATTATTTATAAAATATAAAGAATAAAAATCTTTATAAAGTATAAAAATGTTTAAAATCTTTATAAAGTATATCTTAATGATTTAATATTTTAATATTAACATTATAAATAATCATAATATAATAATTATATTATTGATGATTAATACATTAATATAATATCAATATTATAAATATTTATTCAATATTTTAATACTAACTCAAGTCTATATTGAACCCAACTTCTAAGATATTCAGTTTTCCCCCATTTTTTTAACTTCTGTGGATATAATCTGGAATTACATCACATTTTATGGCACACAGAAGAATATTGAAACTGCTATTATGAGCTTGATATTTCAAAATCAAAAGGGTGTTCTGTCAGATATTTCTTAGTAAAAGTAAAATTGGTTTTGTTTTATTTGTAAAATCAAATCCTTTAAGATTTGTATTTGAAGCATCATAAAGAAAAAAAGCCTATGAGTACAAAATAATTTGATAGTTTATGGGATGAGGGTAGTTTTCTAATACTCTATAGTCATAGAAAGAAGGAAAAAAGATTCAACTTGCTCTTCTTCCAAAGGCTTAATACATAAGTACTTGACAGAGTATGTATAAACTAAGCTATAACTCATGTGCCTTTAATATTTCTAATTGATAATGTGTTCAAAACAGATTTACAAATTTTCCTATCATTTAATTTTCATTATTGCCTGGTGCCAGCCTAAAATTGCAGTATGAAGGGAGGCATTTTGTACTGCTATGATGGAAATGTAGTCAAGACAATCAGTGTTTGGGCTTAAATAGATTCAGACGATGCCAAAGATAAGTAATTTTAAATATGCTTATTTCCTAGAAAATGACAGACTTTTGAAAAGAATGTACTAATAAAGTGTCTTGAATTTAAAAAAAAAAAAAAAAGAAAGTGGAAGTCACTCAGTCATGTCTGACTCTTTGCGACCCCATGGATTGTAGTCCATGGAATTCTCCAGGCCAGAATACTGGAGTGGGTAGCCTTTCCCTTCTCCATAAGATCTTCCCAACCCAGGGGTCAAACCCAGATCTTCCACATTGCAGGCAGATTCTTTACGGGCTGCGCCACAAGGGAAACTCTGGTTAGAGTAAGAATCCATTTAAATATGACTTTGATGTTAAATGTCAGATAAATGTTATTGAATTAAAGTTTTTATTAAAGCTGAAACAAACAAAAAAAAAGGACAGAAAAAACATATACATTAAGTCTATGGAGAAAGAACTACTTTTTAAATAGAAAACATTTACCATTTGTCACTCGATTTGTTTTGAAAATAACACTAGTTTTTAAATTAACTTTTGTCCTATCAGTTCCTTTTGTTAACATTGGAGGGCTAAACCTTATTAATACTGCCTTCACATATTGATTGTTTTTAATCTCTACATATACATATATTTTGGGTTTCTCAGGTAGCGCTAGTGGTAAAAAATCCACCTGCCAATGTAGGTTAGACATAAGAGACAAGGGCTTAATCCTTGAGTCCAGAAGATCCCCTGGAGAAGGAAAAGGCAATCCACTCCAGTATTCTTGCCTGGAGAATTCCATGGCCAGAGGAGCCTGGCATGCTACAGTCCATAAGGTTGCACAGAGTTGGACATGACTGAAGCGACTTAGCATGGCATGCATAAATAAAAGGAACATTATTTTTCAGGGAACAGAAAAATCAGCTGAGCATAGTCCCTATTTTACAGTGCAATCTTTAGAATTAACTTGCTTAAGAAAGGCTGAAGTTGTCTTTCTCTAACTCATAAAGTCTGGGTATGTTGATTATTTTCAAGTTTTCATCTACTCAGACTGTCTAGGCCAATTTGTCCAAGCCCGAGAGAAGTCAGATTAGAGGTCTAAAAATATCCTGAATGTTAAAGATTAAAAAAAGAACAAAGTCAAGATTTATCAAAAGATTTTGAGGTAATCTTTCTCTCTAAAACTCGCCATTAGGATACAGCATCACTTGTTAAGCTAACAAGTTATTTTGGGGCGTTCTGTTTCACTGGATCCATTGTGGGTACCAGGGCCCTGACTGTGACACACTCACAATCACTGTAGATAACAGTGCAGGGCTCCACACTCTGATTTCAGATTTAAACATTTAAACATTCCAGATGCTTAAAGCTGAATTCTGTTGCTATTATTCTTATATCTATAGATGATTTTTGTATTCCTGATAAATAGCTGAAGATTTCTTCCAAGTTCTTACCATTTTGATATTTTCAAGCTGGGTTCTGTTAACAATCTCCTTGTGTTTAACTTAGATAAATGAACTTTTGACAAACCGTCTCTATATAATGCCAAGAAGAAATTGATTAACCAGATTCCATCAAATTCAATCCAGTTCTGTCCCTTCGATATTAAAGGCATCTCAGATCAAAATTAAAGTATGTCTATAGCCTCTATTTTAATATTCATTTTGCCTCTCTTCTGGGGAAAGAGATTTATTTTCTATTAACAAAACAAAAAGTCTTCATTTATATCACTCTATTCAAATTCTTCTAAGTAAATATCATCATTCATGGTTGATGATATCACTCTGAACATAATAAATGATCTGTATCAGAAGTTCTTACATATTTTGGTCTCAGGAGTCCTTTGCTCCCTTAAAAATAGAGTACTTCTAAGAGTTTTATGTTAATTATGTCCATATTTAATGTACTACAAAATCAAAGCCACTAATTGTTAAAATTTTCTATAAATTGATTTTATATGGACAAATGATTATATTAAATATTAAGATAAATCATATTTATATTATAAATATAATATATTTTATAAATAGGAACTATTTTCCATAACAAAAATTTACTGAGTGTTGGATTACATTTTTCCAGATCTATTTGGTGTCTGGCTTATCTGCTTCCACATGCAGTCTCTTGTAATATGCTATTGTGGTTAAGGTATTAGAAATAATTTGGCTTCACACAGATATGTAATTTGAAAGGGGGGCAATAGTTTATTGGCTTTTTTAGATTATTTGGATTTTATTCTGTGATACCATGCCTTTTATTTTAATACATGCCTAATATTTTAATATAAACTTTAAAAATTGTGATATAATTGACATGAAACATTATATTAGATTTAGATATACCAAATAATAATTCAATTTTGTATATGTTGCAAAATGATCACAATATCTGACACAATACATGGTTATAAATTTTTTTTATTGTAATGAGATCTTTTAAAAATCTACTCTCAGTAACTTTCAAATATGCAATATAGTATTATTAACTATAGTAACAAAGCTGCCTTTTATATCCTCATTACTTATTTATTTTATAAGTGGAAAATTCTTGCTTTTTGACCTTCTTTACCTCTCACCTCTGACAACCACCAGTATGTTCTCTATGTCTATACTCTCATTTTTGTCTGTTTTGTTTTGATTGCATGGGCTTCCCTGGTATCTCAGCTGGTAAACAATCTGCCTGCGATGCAGGAGACCTGGGTTAGATCACTGGGTTGGGAAGATCCCCTGTAGAAGGGAATGGCTACCCACTCCAGTATGCTGGCCTATAAAATTCCAGGGATTATATAGACCATGGGGTTGCAAAGAGTTGGACACAACTGGGCAACTTTCACTTTCACTTAAGATTCCACATATAAGTAAGATCATATGGCATTTCTCTTTCTCTGATTTACTTCCCTTGGCATAATACCTTTGCTGCTGCTGCTGCTAAGTCACTTCAGTCGTGTCCGACTCTGTGCGACCCCATAGACAGCAGCCCACAAGCCTCCCCTGTCCCTAGGATTCTCCAGGCAAGAACACTGGAGTGGGTTGCCATTTCCTTCTCCAATGCATGAAAGTGAAAGTGAAGTCACTCAGTCGTGTCTGACTCTTAGCGACCCCATGGACTGCAGCCCATCAGGCTCCTCCCTCCATGGGATTTTCCAGGCAAGAGTACTGGAGTGGGGTGCCATTTTAAGGTCTGTCTATCTACAATGTTGCAAATGGCAAGATTTTTATTCTTTCTGGCTGGATAATATTGTGCATACATGACCACATTTTTTTTTCTTTTTATTTATTGAGGTATAGTTGATTTACACTCTACTGGTTTGGGGAGCACAACATTAATGATTCATAATTTTATAGATTATACTCTGTCGACATTTAGTATAAGATAATGGCTATAATTCCCTGTGCTATACAATATGCCTGTGTTGCTCACGTATTTTATAAATAATAATTTGTATCTCTTAATCACCTCCCTTTCACTCTGCCCTCTGATAACCACACATTTGTTTTCTGTATCTGTGAGTCTGTTTCTGTTTTGCTATATATATTCACTTGTAATATTTTTTAGATTTAACGTATGAATGCTATGATAAAGTATTTGTCTTTGTCTGTCAGACTAGTTTCATTAAGCATAATATTCTCTAACTCCAACTACATGGCTGTAAATGGCAGAATTTTATTCTTTATTATGACTGAGTAAACTAATCCTGTGAAAGTGCTGCACTCAATATGCCAGCACATTTGGAAAACTCAGCAGTGACCACAGGACTGGAAAAGGTCAGTTTTCATTCCAATCCCAAAGAAAGGCAATGCCAAAGAATGCTCAAACTAGCACACAATTGCATTCATCTCACATGCTAGTAAAATAATGCTCAAAATTCTCCAAGCCAGGCTTCAGCAATATGTGAACCATGAACTTCCAGATGTTCAAGCTGGTTTTAAAAAAGGCAGAGGAACCAGAGATCAAATTGCCACTGGATCATGGAAAAAGGAAGAGAGTTCCAGAAAAACTTCTATTTCTGCTTTATTGACTATGCCAAAGCCTTTGACTGTGTGGATCACAATAAACTGTGGAAAATTCTGAAAGAGATGGAAATACCAGACCACCTGACCTGCCTCTTGAGAAACTTGTATGCAGGTCAGGAAGCAACGGTTAGAACTGGACATGGAACAATAGACTGGTTCCAAATAGGAAAAAGAGTACATCAAGGCTGTATATTGTCACCCTGCTTAATTAACTGACATGCAGAGAACATCATGAGAAATGCTGGACTGGAAGAAACACAAGCTAGAATCAAGATTGCTGGGAGAAATATCAATAACCTCAGATATGCAGATGACACCACCCTTATGGCACAAAGTGAAGAGGAACTAAAAAGCCTCTTGATGAAAGTGAAAGTGGAGAGTGAAAAAGTTGGCTTAACGCTCAACATTCAGAAAACAAAGATCATGGCATCTGGTCCCATCACTTCATGGGAAATGGATGGGGAAACAGTGGAAACAGTGTCAGACTTTATTTTGGGGGGCTCCAAAATCACTGTAGATGGTGACTGCAGCCATGAAATTAAAAGACGCTTACTCTTTGGAAGAAAAGTTATGACTGACCTAGATAGCATATTGAAAAGCAGAGACATTACTTTGCCAATAAGGTCTGTCTAGTCAAGGCTATGGTTTTTCCTGTGGTCATGTATGGTTGTGAGAGTTGGACTGTGAAGAAGGCTGAGTGCCAAAGAATTGATGCTTTTGAACTGTGGTGTTGGAGACGACTCTTGAGAGTCCCTTGGACTGCAAGGAGATCTAACCAGTCCATTCTGAAGGAGATCAGCCCTGGAATTTCTTTGGAGGGAATGATGCTGAAAGTGAAAGTCCAGTACTTTGGCCACCTCATGAGAAGAGTTGACTCATTGGAAAAGACTCTGATGCTGGGAGGGATTGAGGGCAGGAGGAGAAGGGGACGACAGAGGATGAGATGGCTGGATGGCATCACTGACTCGATGGATGTGAGTCTGAGTGAACTCCAGGAGTTGGTGATGGACAGGGAGGCCTGGCGTGCTGCGATTCATGGGGTCGCAAAGAGTCGGACACGACTGAGTGACTGAACTGAACTGAACTGAAAGTAATATACCATTGTGAGTATGTGTGTTTATACGTGCACACACATGCACATACATGCATACATACCACATCTTCTTTGTTCATTTGCTGATGAACATTTGGGTTGCTGTCATATGTTGGCTCATAAATAGTTCTATTATGAATACTGGGGTCCATAAATCTTTTCAAAGTAGTGCATTCACTTTTTCCTGGATTTACACAGGAGTGGAATTGCAGATTAAAGGGGAGTTCTACTTTTAGTTTTTTAAGGAACTTTGTTTTCTATAGTGAGTGCACCATTTCACATTGCCACCAATAATGTACAATGGTTTCCTTTTTCCACATCCTTGCCAGTAATTCTTATTTGTAGACCTCTTGATGATAGCCATTCTTACAGGTGTGAGGTGATATCTCATTGTTGCTTTGATTTACATATCTCTAATAGTGATGTTGAGCATCTTTTTATGTGCTTATTAGCTATCTGTAAGTCTTCTTTGGAAAAAATGTATTTTGTTGCTGTGCAGAGGCTTTCTAATTTAATGTAGTTCCACTGAGTTTTTGGTGGTGTTGTGTTTACTTTGTGTATTTACTTTTGGTATCAAATTCAGAAAATCATTAATCACCAAGAGTAGTGCCAAGGAGCTTAGCAACAACTTTTTCTCTTTTTTTGTCTAGTTTTTTATGGTTTCATAATTACCCAAGTTGTCTCTATCAACATATATCCTTTAAGAGATATTCAAAAATATCTCTCATTTTTAAAGGAATTGGGATTTTAATAAAAATAACTGCATAATGTTTGTATATGAGAAAAGAAAAATAAAACACAATTTTTAAATCCATCAAGAATATTTATTTCCTTTATTCTCAACAATTGATGTGTTGCCCTATTCCACCAGTAAATACAGATTTTTTTCCCTATTTCAAAGGGATGACTGCTGCATATAAAAGAAGTATTTACAATTATTCTTTATTGGAAATAACTAAATTGGATGTCTGTGATATCAGCTTAATAAATTGCAGTAGTTTCTAAAGATTCCACTGTGGCATTAAATACACAAAAAGAAAAACTTGTAAGTAAGAAGTATTTGTTTTGTTTTTTTTGTTGTTGTTGTTGTTTTTTTTTACAAAAGCAGTATCAATAGTATAGCAAAATTAGAAAGAACAATTTTTCTGATCATTATACTCCTGTGTGGTAATATTTTTAGTACCTTGTCTTTGTATATCCCAATAATTATATTTATTGATTAATATGACTAAGAGAGACTGCATACTATTTCATTTGAGAATAACATGATTAGTGTTAGCCCAACTTTAATCCATTCTAGTTTAATCATTCTACCAATGTTACTGCAGAATTAGTGAGATTACTGAACAAGATCATAAGCTTAGAATCAGATTTATGTTTTTTTAGTCATATCTCTGAAATCAAGAATTAATATGTGTAGCATCTTGGGCAGCTACCTAAACTCTCTAAAATTTACTTTCTTCTATCAACAATAAGATGAGAATGATGTCCTAAGTGTTGTTGTGAAAATTAAGTGAGTTTTGAATCCACTTTATATAGTTCCTGAAAGATAACTGATTATTTAATCAGAAATTTGTCGAGATTATTTCAAGGGCTGAATAAATGTCTGCCTTTATGGACCTCATATATTAAATGTGGGAAAATGGACTTATGTATAATGCATGAAATAACAGATAACAAGTAATGTGGACAAAAAAGCAGAAAGAGCCAGAAAAGTGAGGTAGGGCATGTATATATGTAATTTTAAGTAGGGCAGTCAGAAAATACTTCACAGAGACAGTGATATTTGAGCAACAGTCTAAGAGAAGTAAACAATATTCAGTATATTTAATTTTTAAAATGCATATTATAGTCCATATATTTTGATGTGAAAATTCTTAGGAAATACAGAGAATCAACTCTTTTCTCTGAAATTTACTATTTGTTTTATTTTAAAAATTAAATATGTATATATATTTATAAAATTATCCACAAATGTCTCATATTTGAATATTTGAAAAACATAATTTCAACACTTTGAAGTACATGATTCGGTTTTTGATTCAGAACTCTTCTAAGCTCCAACAATCCATGTATCATTTCTAACTGCAAATGCCATAAATTTTCTTACTATTTTTTATTCTTATCAGAATTACTATACCTATGCACTCTTTTTTCTCTGTGGTCAGTCATTTTCTTCTTTAATTTTCAATAAGAAAAGTAATAAAATAGGACTAGGTAATAGATATTTCCTAAGATGGTGATTGCAGCCATGAAATTAAAAGACACTTACTCCTTGGAAGAAAAGTTATGGCCAACCTAGACTGTATATTCAAAAGCAGAGACATTACTTTGCCGACTAAGATCCGTCTAGTCAAGGCTATGGTTTTTCCTGTGGTCATGTATGGATGTGAGAGTTGGACTGTGAAGAAGGCTGAGCACCAAAGAATTGATGCTTTTGAACTGTGGTGTTGGAGAAGACTCTTGAGGGTCCCTTGGACTGCAAGGAGATCCAACCAGTCCATTCTGAAGGAGATCAGCCCTGAGATTTCTTTGGAAAGAATGATGCTAAAGCTGAAGCTCCAGTACTTTGGACACCTCATGTGAAGAGTTGACTCATTGGAAAAGACTCTAATGATGGGAGGGATTGGGGGCAGGAGGAGAAGGGGACGACAGAGGATGAGATGGCTGGATGGCATCACTGATATGATGGACATGAGTCTGAGTGAACTCCGGAATTTGGTGATGGACAGGGAGGCCTGGTGTGCTGCGATTCATGGGGTCGCAAAGATTTGGACACGACTGAGCAACTGAACTGAACTGAAGCAATTAATGTATCAGACTGCATGTGACAATTTTTATGTGTCTACAGTGTCAACAAAGGCCCTTCAGAGGATTCATAAATAAAAATTTAAGCCTAACTTGAACATAGAAAGAAAATAGGTATGTGATGTGATTGCAGGTATGTGCTGTGCTTAGTCACTCATCTGTGTGCGACTCTTTGCAACCCCATGAACTGCAGCCCATCAGGCTCCTCTGTCCATGGGGATTCTCCAGGCAAGAATACACTTAGTGAAATAAATCTCCCACTCCTAAAAGTAGGAGTCTAGTGACACATATTTATATCCCTAAACCTGTTTGAGAGCGGCAGCATGGTATTGATAGTACTGAGACAGAATCCCAGATCCTAAAGTTTAACTCGATGGTTTACCATCATTCCAGTCTTCCTATAACAATCTGATTTCCATTGATAAGTTTGAGATCTTAAACACTTACTGAATGTTAAAGCACTGAAATGATCTTTTTAAAAAATAGAAAACAAAACAAAACTTGTACCAACTGGATATAGTGTACATTTTCAGACTTTCACACACTTCATACAGAAACATTTTTAAAATCTGCACTTTGGAAAAGGGCTGAGTAATTTTTATGCAAATATGTTTTCCCAGTGGCTCAGCAGGTAAAGAATCCTCTTGCAATGCAGGGGACACAGGAAATGCAGGTTCAATCCCTGGGTTGGGAAGATCCCCTGGAGGAAGAAATAGCAACTCACTCCAGTATTCTTGCCTAGAGAATCCCCAAGGACAGAGGAGCCTGGTGGGCTGCAGTCCATGGGGTCACAAAGAGTTGGACAGGACTGAGTGACTAAGAATAGCATAGCAAGATAGGAATGTAAAAGTGGCATACCTGGCCATCGAAGCTAAAAACTTTGACAATTTCCATCTGAAGCTGAAACGCATTGTGCATATCTCCAGAGTTCTCTTTCTGTTCACCTCTCTCTTCCTCAGCCATCTGCCTATGAACTCTAATCGTGTTGTTCTCTCTGGATCTCTTCTTCCTTTCCTCATCCCAGAGTATCCACCAGGTTACATTTGGGTTTCTTCTACCTATATTGCAGCCTAGAAATTCTCTCAAGGCAGTAGGCTGGGGCAGTCATAAAGTTCCTGGGATTCTTTTGCATTTCTCATGGGTTCTCATGCATTTCTAATACATTCATCACTGCCTGAGGTTCAGTATTTCTAAAACTATTTATTTATTTATTTTACTTTTTTCAGGCCTAGGATAAATCCTGTCCTTGTTACTATATCCTGGGAAAAAGCAGAATTTGCACTTAAATGGTTTTAGTATGTAAAATTTAAAAATGATATAGCACAAAAATATTCAATCATTTTTACTGTATTTTTAAATGAAATAGAGCTGTTATACAATATTATATTAGTTGTAGGGGTACAACATGGTGATTCAGTATTTTTAAAAGTTATACTCTACTTCAAGCACTTAAAGCTGTTACAAATAATGGTTATATTTCCCTGTGCGATACAATATATCCTTGTTTATTTTATACATAGTAGTTTGTACCTGTTAATTCCTTACTCCTATTTATCCCTTCCTGCTTCCCTCTCTCCACTGCTATTGCTAGTTTCTTCTCTCTATATATGAGTCTGTTTTTATTTCATTATTTTATTTTGTTTATTTTTTAGATTTCAAATATAACTTATATCATACAGTAGTTGTCTTTCTCTGACTTATTTCACTAAACGTAATGCCTTCTAGATTCATCCACATTGTTGTCAGTGGCAGAATTTCATTTCTTTTTATGGATGATTAATATTATAACATATAGATAACTACAGTTTAAACTAATCATTTTTGATGGATACTTGTTTTTCTTCCATATGTTGGCTATTGTAAGTAATGCAGCTATGAATACTGGGATGCATGTATCTTCTCAGATTACTGTTTTTGTTTTCTTTGGAGATACAACCATGAGGAAAATTGCTAGATCATAAATATGGTAGTTCTATTTGTAGTTTCCTAGGAACTGTCATTGGAGAAGGCAATGTCACCCCACTCCAGTACTCTTGCCTGGCAAATCCCATGGACAGAGGAGCCTGGTGGGCTGCAGTCCATGGGGTCACGAAGAGTTGGACATGACTGAGCGACTTCAATTTCACTTTCACTCTCATGCATTGGAGAAGGAAATTGCAACCCACTCCAGTGTTCTTGCCTGGAGAATCCCAGGGACAGGGGAGCCTGGTAGGCTGCCATCTGTGGGGTTGCACAGAGTTGGATACAACTGAAGCGACTTAGCAGCAGCAGCAGCAGCAGGAGCTGTCATACTGTCTTCCATAGTGGCTGCACCAACTTATTATATGTTCACACCAACAGTGTATAAAGGTTTCCTTTCTCCATGCCCTTACCAGTATTTATTTATAGATGTGTTCATAATAACCATTGTATGTCTTTTGCTTTGAGCATTTAGTTCAGTTATAATTAAAGTGATTTATTTTTAAATTTATAAAATTAAGTAAGCTTTAATTTTAAAGCAATTAAAATTTACACAGTAAAGTATACATAGATGTAATGTGCATATGTGTGTGTGTGTGTGTGTGTGTGTGTGTGTGTGTGTGTGTGTGTGTGTACTAATAGTGGTTTAGCAGTAAAGCTAACTAGTGGCTCAACAGTAAAGCTAACCAGTGGCTCAGCAGTAAAGAATCTGCCTGCAATGCAGATTTAGGAGATATGGGTTCAATCCCCAGGTCAGGAGGATCCCTTGGGGAAGCAAATGGCAACCCACCCCAGTATTCTTGCTTGGGAAATCCCATGAATAGTGGAGCCTGGTAGGCTACAGTCCGTGAGGTCACAAGAGAATTAGAATATGACTTAGCAACTAAACTGCTAAGTCGCTTCAGTCGTGTCCAACTCTGTGCAACCCCATAGACGGCAGCCCACCAGGCTCCCCAATCCCTGGGATTCTCCAGGCAAGAACACTGGAGTGGGTTGCCACTTCCTTCTCCAATGCATGAAAGTGAAAAGTGAAAGTGAAGTCACTTGGTCGTGTCCGACTCCTAGCAACCCCATGGACTGCAGCCCACCAGGCCCCTCCATCCATGGGATTTTCCAGGCAAGAGTACTGGAGTGGGTTGCCATTGCCTTCTCCGAGAAACTAAACAAACCAATTTAAAAGATGGCAGTTCTGGTTTCCTCGGTGTGTATGCCCAGAAGTGGGATTGCTGGGTCATAAGGTTCGCAGCACTGTTTATAATAGCCAGGACATGGAAACAACCTAGATGTCCATCAGCAGATGAATGGATAAGAAAGCTGTGGTACATATACACAATGGAGTATTACTCAGCCGTTAAAAAGAATTCATTTGAATCAGTTCTGATGAGATGGATGAAACTGGAGCCGATTATACAGAGTGAAGTAAGCCAGAAAGAAAAACACCAATACAGTATACTAACACATATATATGGAATTTAGGAAGATGGCAATGACGACCCTGTATGCAAGACAGGGAAAGAGACACAGATGTGTATAACGGACTTTTGGACTCAGAGGGAGAGGGAGAGGGTGGGATGATTTGGGAGAATGACATTCTAACATGTATACTATCATGTGAATTGAATCGCCAGTCTATGTCTGACGCAGGATGCAGCATGCTTGGGGCTGGTGCATGGGGATGACCCAGAAAGATGTTCTGGGGAGGGAGGTGGGAGGGGGGTTCATGTTTGGGAATGCATGTAAGAATTAAAGATTTTAAAATTTAAAAAATAAAAAAACTAAAAATTTAAAAAAAAATAAAAAAATAAAAGATGGCAGTTATTAAAAGTTAAATTGTTATTAGAAGTGTGGTTCATTTATATAGTTGGATTAGACCAAGATAGTTAATATCTAAGCCCTTGTTTAGACACTGCTAATTCATCAATAGTTGAACCTCTGCTGCATTGAGGCACATACAGGAATACACTGACTTGAACACTTACAGCTTTACATGGGCCTCTGACTAGTTCTTGACAATATGGCAAGTGAAACGGTGTGTGTTATTTTTCCAAGGTATTTAAAATTCAGTCTGAGACTCTCTACATCTCTCATGTGTTATCAAGAAATTGTAAAGAGATCCTTGATTTAACATGGTGGAATCCAAACGTGTGCACTTCATTCTAGATATTTAATATGGTCACATATTATATGGTTATAGTTGTTCATTGTTAATCAAAAGTCAGTTTTATTAATACCTTGGATACTAGATAAAATTTGAAATCATTCTATTTGTTTTGTTTCTAGGTAATGGAGAAGACAATCAAGAAGTATATGGTATGAATAACATCTTTATACTCTTCCTGATATTTAATATTAATATATATATAATCCTATAACAGTATTTTCATTTTTAGTGAATATGTCATATCTCTCAGAGTGTTATAAGTTTTAGCACACAATCCATGTTTTTCATTGAGAATGTGACGATGTTATCACTGCAGATAGGTTTTACCCTAGGAAAGTGATATTAAAATTAGTCATTTTATCAATTTGACTTGGATTTAGGTCCATGTTACAGAAAACCTTACTTACAGTGGTTTAAAATAGAAATTAATCATTTTTTTACACAGAGCTAGAAGTTTGTGAATAATCAGTTCCAGTAGACTTAATGATGAATTGTTTGGTATCTCTAATTCTATTATCCCATTATTTTTATCAGTAGAATTCTGCCACAGCTCTGAACAATTAAGGCATCATTCATCATAGGAAGAATGGAGGTAAGTGTGTGTTGGAGGGGTAGGGGAGGAGTGGGATCAACCATTTGTGATCCCTCTGCTCAGAGACTTTTTTAGAACCCTTTCTCTACCCCAGAACTTTTCTATTCATTATTGCCTGGAAAATTATGCCTACTCCCAGCTGTACTAAGACCGGCAAAGACCATTTACATTTCCTGAGCTCTTTATTTTTAATGATATATAATTGACTATAACATAGTATAAGTTTAAATTGTATAACATCTTGGTGATACTTGTATATATTCCAGTGTAATTCCAAAATAACATTAGCTAACACTTTTATCTTGGCACATTTTTATCATTTCTTTGTTGGATTGAGAAAAGTTAAGTTAGTGTCTTAATAACTTTAATGTTTATGATATAGTATTGTCGACTATAATCAGTATATTGCATATTAGCTTATTATCTGAACTTATTTATATACTAGTTGTAAGTTTGTACTCTTAAACATCTCCCCATTTCCCCAGCCCCTGGCAACCATTTTTCTTTTCTCTTTTTTCACAGTTTAGTTTTTTAATATTCTATATATAAATGTTACCATACAATATTTTCTTTCTTTGTCTGACTTATCTCACTTAGCATGCTTTCAGAGTCCATCTATGTTGTAGCAAATGGCAGAATTTCCTTCTTTCTCATGATTGAATAATAATAATTTATTGTATATACACCACATCTCCTGTATTGATCTGTTATTGGACACTTAGGTTGTGTCTAATCTTGGCTAATGTGACTAATGCTGCACTGAACATGGGTGTGCAGATCCCTCTGAGATGCTGATTTCAGTTTCTTGTACTGCAGGATCATACAGTAGTTAAAATTTTAATCTTTTAAGAAACCTTCATGGTGTTCAATAGCAGCTGCACAATTTACATTCTCATTAACAGTGCTCAGGGTTCTCTTTTCTCCACGTCTTATCGAAGTTTGTTTTTTTTAAGACTTTTCCTCCAGTTTTACTGAGATACAATTTACTTAGATCACTATGTAAGTTTAAGGCGTATGTCATAATGGTTTGTCTTATATATCGTGTTAAATTATTACTGGTATAAGTTTACAGTTAGCATCCATCATCTCATGCAGATACAATAAAAAGTAGGCAAACAAAGAAAAAAAATTATTGTGGCAAGAACTCTTAGGATTTACTCTCTTAACAGTTGTTATATATTAACAGCAATCTTAACTAGAGTCATCATGTCATATATCACATCCCTAGTACTTATTTGTCTTGAAACTGGAAGTTTGTAATTTATGACTACCTTTCTCCTACTTCCTCTCTTCCTAACCCCTGCCTCTGGTGACCACAAATGTAAGCTCACCCTCAATTTTAAATGTTAATTCTTCCAGTACAGGAACTTGGATCTTTCCACTTATTTGGGTCTTCAATCTCTTTTTATCAATGTTTTATACTTCTTTTTTAGTGTTCAGGTTTTTTCACATCCTTGGTTAAATTTATTTCTAAGTACTTTTATGCTATTATAAATGGGTTTCTTTCTTATTTTCTCTTTCAGATAATGTTTGTTAGTGTACAGAAATGCAATTGATTTCTGTATGTTCATCTTATATGGTGCAGTCATGTTCAAACAGAAAATTTTACTTCTTCCAACCAAATATACCTGCTTTTCATTTTCATGACTATTTATTCTGGCTATGACTTCTAGTACTGTGTTGAATAGCAGCTTACTTTCTAAGCTATAGAAGTGTAAAGTGAGATTTTTTTCTTATTTCTCAATGTGTTTATCAATATAAAATTTCATCTCAGAAAACCTTTTGCAGCAGCCCATAGGTTTAACTATGTTATACTCTTATTTTTTGTTTCAAGACATTTCTTGATTTGCCTTTTAATTTACTATTTGATCCCTTGTTTTTCAGGTCAAAATTTATGTTTCTAAATTTCTACGTATTTGTTAATTTTCCAGGTTTCCTCCTCTGATTGATTTCTAGTTTCATACCATATGGTCAGAAAAGACACTCAGTGTAATCTCAGTTTGTTAGGATATGTTGTGTGACCTCTCATGTGATCTTTCCTGAATGTTATGTGTGCATTTGAGAGTAATGTATATTTTCCTGTTGTCAAAATGTTCTTTATAGGTATGTTAGGGCATTTCATCTGAAGGTGTCATTCAAATTTATTATTTCCTTTTTGATCTCATGTACATGATCTTGCCATTGTTTAAATCATGGTATTGAAGTCCTTTACTATTATTGCATTTTCTCCCTTCATTTCTATCAATATTTATTTAATATATTTAAATGCTCCATTACTGGTGTGTATGTGCTTACACTTGTTCTGATTGTAATGAACTGATGTGTTTATCAATTGACATGTTTATCATTACTTAAATACCTTAATTGTCTATTATTATACTTTAACTTAAAGGCTCTTTTGTCTGATAAGTATAGCTTCTGTGCAGTGTTTGAGTTTCCATTTGCTTAAAATATCTTTTATAATCCCTTTACTTTCAGCCTGTGAGTATATTTTAAAGTGAAATGTGTTTCTTGTAGGCAGCATATAATGGATCTTGTTTTTTATACATTCAGTACCTCTATGTCTTTTAATTGGTAATTTAAACCAGTAATATTTAAAGGAAGTATTGATACTTCCCATCATTATTTTGTTCATTGATTTTTGATTGCTTTGTGATTCTTTAGTTTCTTTCTTCCTGAGTTTTTGTTGGTGGTGATGTTTTGAGGTGTTTTGCTTTGATTCTTTTCTGTTTGTCATCTGTATGTCTAGTTTTCGTTTTTTCTTTGTGGTTACCATAATATAGCTTGTAAGTTTACAACCGTCAGTTTTAAGCTGCTAACAACTTAATTGCCTAAGAAAGAGTTACCCTTTTACTTGCCACAGCATATTTTTTAAATAAATGACTTTATACTGGAGTACAGTTGATCAACATCATTGTGTCAGTTTGAGGTGTACAACAAAGTGATTCATTATAGATATACCTGTATCTATTCTTTTTTAGATTCTTTCATAATTAGGTTATTAAAGAATATTGAGCAAAGGTCTGGGTGCCATACAATAGGTTCTTATTGGTTATCTATTTTAGATAGAGCAATGTATAAAAATCAGTATCAAACTCCCAATCTATGCTCAAACAATTTATGTGAAGTCCCAATTTTCAAGTTTTTATATCGCATTTCGGGTAATATAATATCGGGATATACCTGTTTTCAATACTTTTGTCTGTTAGTCAATGTGGTAGATTTCAAAGAGACTTACACACTACCATGGCAGTTTGAGAGTATTTTGAAATATTTTGCTATTCAGTTCAGTTGCTCAGTTGTGTCCAACTCTTTGCGACCCAAAGGACTGAGGCATGCTAGGCCTCCCTGTCCATTGCCAACTCCCGAAGTTTACTCAAATTCATGTCCATCGAGTCAGTAATGCCATCCAACCATCTCATCCTCTGTCGTCCCTTTCTCCTCCTGCCTTCAATCTTTCTCAGCATCACGTTCTTTTCAAATGAGGCAGTTCTTTGCATCAGGTGGCCAAAGTATTACAGTTTCAGCTTCAACATCAGTCCTTCTAGTGAATATTCAAGACTGATTTCCTTTAGGAGGGACTGGTCAGATCTCCTTGCAGTCCAAGGAACTCTCAAGAGTCTTCTCTAACACGGTTCAAAAGCATCAATTTTTCATCACACAGCTTTCTTTATAGTCCAACTCTCACATCCATACATGACTACTGGAAAAACAATAGCTTTGACTAGACAGACATTTTTTGGCAAAGTACTGTCTCTGCTTTTTAATAGGCTGTCTAGGTTGGTCATAACTTTTCTTCCATGGAGCAAGAGTGTTTAATTTGATGGCTGCAGTCACCATCTGCAGTGATTTTGGAGCCCAAGAAAATAAAGCCTGTCACCATTTCCACTGTTTGCCCATCTATTTGCTATGAAGTGATAGGACCAGATGCCATGATCTCAGTTTGCTGAATATTGAGTGTTAAGTCAACTTTTTCACTCTCCTCTTTCACTTTCATCAAGAGGCTCTTTAGTTCTTCACTTTCTGCAATAACGGTGGTGTCATTTGCATATCTGAGGTAATGGATATTTCTCCTGGAAATCTTGATTCCAGCTTGTGCTTCATCCAGCCCAGCATTTCTCATGATGTACTCTGCATGAAAGTTAAATAAGCAGGGTGACAATATACAGCCTTGACATACTCCTTTCCCAATTTGAAACCAGTCTGTTATTCCATGTCCGGTTCTAACTGTTGCTTCTGACCTGCACAGGTTTCTCAAGAGGCAGGTCAGGTGGTCTGGTATTCCCATCTGTTTCAGAATTTTCGACAGTTTATTGTGATCCACCCAGTCAAAGGCTTTGCCATAGTCAATAAACCAGAAGTAGATATTTTTCTGGAACTCTCTTCTTTTTTGATAGTCCAACAGATGTTGGCATTTTGACCTCTGGATCCTCTCCCTTTTCTAAATCCATCTTGAACATCTGGAAGCTCATGGTTCATGCACTGTTCAAGTCTGGCTTGGAGAATTTTGAGCATTACTCTACTATTGTGTGAGATGAATGGAATTTTGTGTTAATTTGAGCATTTTTTTGGCATTGCCTTTCTTTGGGACTGGAATGAAAACTGACCTTTTCCAGTCCAGTGGCCACTGCTTAGTTTTCCAAATTTGCTGGCATATTCAGTGCAGCACTTTCACAGCATCATCTTTTAGGATTTGAAGTAGCTCAACTGGAATTCCATCACCTCCACTAGCTTTGTTCATAGTGATACTTACTAAGGCTCACTTGACTTCATATTCCAGAATGTCTGGCTCTTGGTTGGTGATCACAACATTGTGATTATCTGGGTCGTGAACATCTTTTTTGTACAGTTCTTCTGTGTATTCTTGCCACCTCTTCTTAATATCTTCTGCTTCTGTTAGGTCCATACCATTTCTGTCCTTTATTGTGCCCATCTTTGCATGAAATATTCCCTTGGTATCTCTCATTTTTTTGAAGAGATCTCTGGTCTTTCCTATTCTATTATTTTCCTCTATGTCTTTGCATTGATCGCTGAGGAAGGCTTTCTTATCTCTCCTTGGTATTCTTTGGAACTCTGCATTAAATGGATATATCTTTCCTTTTTTTTTTCCTTTGCCTTTAGCTTCTCTTCTATTCATAGCTATTTGTAAGGTCTCCTCAGACAACCATTTTGCCTTTTTGCATTTCTTTTTCTTGAGGATGGTCTTGATCCCTGCTTCCTGTACAGTGTCACAAACCTCCATCCATAGTTCTTCAGCCACTCTGTCTGTCAAATCTAATCCCTTGAATCTATTTGTCACTTCCACTGTATAATTGTAAGGGATTTGATTTAGGTCATACCTGAATGGTTTAGTGGTTTTCCGTACTTTCTTCAATTTAAGTCTGAATTTGGCAATAAGCAGTTCATGATCTAAGCCACAGTCTGCTCCAAGTCTTGTTTTTGCTGACTGTATAGAGCTTCTCCATCTTTGGCTGCAAAGGATATAATCAGTCTAATGCCGGTATTGACCATCTGCTGATGTCCATATGTAGAGTCTTTTCTTGTGTTGTTGGAAGAGGATATTTGCTATGACCAGTGCATTCTTTTGGCAAAACTCTATTAGTCTTCATCCTAGTTCATTCTGTACTCCAAGGCCAAATTTGCCTGTTACTTTAGGTATTTCTTGACTTCCTACTTTTGCTT
Organism: Ovis canadensis; assembly: GCF_042477335.2. Taxonomy (NCBI): domain Eukaryota; kingdom Metazoa; phylum Chordata; class Mammalia; order Artiodactyla; family Bovidae; genus Ovis; species Ovis canadensis. The sequence continues at coordinate 80,901,943 of NC_091246.1, read as the reverse complement.
TCCAGTCTCCTATAATGAAAAGGGCATCTTTTTTGGGTGTTTTTCTAGAAGGTGTTGTAGGTCTTCAGAGAACCATTCAACTTTAGCTTCTTCAGCATCATTGGTCAGGACATAGTCTTGGATTACTGTGATATTGAATGGTTTGCTTTGGAAACAAATAGAGATCATTCTGTCGTTTTTGAGATTGCATCCAAGTACTGCATTTTGGACTCTTGTTGACTATGAGGGCTACTCCATTTCTTCTAAGGGATTCTTGCCCACAGTAGTAGATACAATGTTCATCTGATTTAAATTAGCCCATTCCAGTCCATTTTAGTTCACTGATTCCTAAAATGTCAATGTTCACTCTTGTCATCTTCTGTTTGACCACTTCCAATTTGCCTTGATTCATGGACCTGACATTCCAGGTTCCTATGCAATATTGCTCTTTATAGTATTGGACTTTACTTCCATCACCAGTCGCATCCACAACTGAGTGTTGTTTTAGCTTTGGCTCCATCTCTTCATTCTGTCTGGAATTATTTCTCCACTGATCTCCCTTAGCATATTGGGCACCTACCGACCTGGGGAATTCATCTTTCAGTGTCCTATCTTTTTGCATTTTCATATTGTTCATGGGGTTCTCAAGGCAAGAATACTGAAGTGGTTTGCCATTCCCTTCTCCAGTGGACCACGTTTTGTCAGAACTCTCCACCATAACCTGTCGATCTTGGGTGGCCCTACAGGACATGGCTCCTAATTTCATTGAGTTAGACAAGGCTGTGGTCCATATGATCAGATTGGTTAGTTTCCTGTGATTGTGGTTTTCAGCCTTTCTGCCCTCTGTTGAAGAAGGGTAAGAGGCTTACTGAAGCTTCCTGATGGGAGAGACTGACTAAGGGGGAAATTGGGTCTTGTTCTGATAGGTGGGGCCATGGTCAATAAATCTTTAATTCAATTTTCTATTGATGGGTGGGGCTGTGTTCCCTCCCTGTTATTTACCTGGGGCTAAAGAATGGTGGAGGTAATGAAGATAATGGTTACCTCCTTCAAAAGGTCTCATGCATGCACTGCTACACTCAGTGCCCCTAGCCCTGGAGCAGGCCACCACTGACCCACACCTTGGCTGGAGACGCCTGGATACTTAAGGACAAGTCTGGGTCAGTCTTTTGTGGGGTTAGTGCTCCTTCCTCCTGGGTTCCGGTGTGCACAAGGTTCTGTTTATGCCTGCCAAGAGTTTGTTTCCCAGTCCTGTGTAAGTCTGGTGGCTCTATGATAGGGTTAATGGTGACCTCCTCTAAGAGGGCTTATGCCATACCCAGGTCTGCTGACCCAGAGCCCCTGTCCCTGTGGCAGTCCACTGCTGACCTGTAACTACACAGGAGACATTCAAATGCAGTTCTGTCTCAGTTTCTGTGGGGTCTCTGGGTCCTGGTGTGCACAAGGTTTGTTTGAGCCCTCTGAGCATTTCTGGTAGGTATGGGGTTTGATTGTAAATGCTATTTGGCACCTCCTGACGTGAGTCTGAGTGAACTCTGGGAGTTGGTGATGGACAGGGAGGCCTGGTGTGCTGTGATTCATGCGGTCACAAAGATTTGGACGCAACTGAGCGACAGAACTGAACTGAACCATCTTGCTGGGGCTTCTCCTTTGTTCTTGGACATGGGGTGTCTCCTCACAGTCGCCCGAACACCATGCAGCCACCACTTCACTTCCACTCTTGCATCTACCATCTTGCTGGGGCTTCTCTGCCCTTGGACATGGGGGTATTGCCTCACAGTTGCTCCCACACTGTGCAGCCACAGCTGCACTGCTATTGATTAGTCTCTAAGTCGTGTCTGACTCTCTTGCGACCCCATGTTCTGTAGCCCACCAGGCTCCTTTGCCCAAGGGATTTCCCAGGCAAAAATCCTGGCCATTTCCTTCTCTAGGGGATCTTCCTGAGCCAGGGATCAAACGTGCATCTCCTGCATTGGCAGGTGGATTCTTTACTACCCAGCCACCTAGAAAGCCCTACTACATATTTAACTTACAAGTAAATTTTATATTTTTTGTACGTTCTTATTTTACCATTTAGCACATTTTTGTGTCACTTTGGAGATCTCCCTTTAGCATTTCTTATATGGCACTTATATCACTCAGATTTAAGGAGTTGTTTGCCATTATTCTTTAACTAAAACTTTTCCCTCATTTTCTCTCCTCCTTCTGGGACTCCCACAGTGTTTCTTTTGATCTGGTCCCACAGTTCATGTAGATTTTCTTCCCTCTTTTTCCTGCTAGTTTCTTTATTTTCCTCTAATGAGTTAAAATCAGGAGATGTCTTCAAGCTCACAGATTCTTTCTATTGCCTGAAATTATGTTCAAAGCTGTATATTGCATATTTTATTTTATTCACTGTATTTTTCATTCTTCAGAATTTTTTTGGTTCTTTTTAATGAACTCTATTTTTTATTGAATTTCTTCCTTTATTCATGTATTATTTCCTGAGTTCATTGATTTGTCTGTCTGTGTTGTGAATCTCACTGAGCTTCCTTAAACTTATTGTTTGGAATTCTTCCTCAGATAATATGTAGATTTTATCCTTGGTCAGTTGTTGGGTATTTTTGATATCTGTGCATTTGAGGGCACAGCCATCTCTTTCAGTGTTTCTGCATTGACTTCAGTGAGGAAAAACATTCACTGGGAGGTGGCTATAAGGTTACTAGCTGGTGGGATGCAACATCTTTTGTTCCTGAGAAGGCACAGTGGAATAATCCGCATGCCACTCCGCTGGTTGAGACTGATGTTGGCCAGATGGTAGGGCATCTTCCTGGCCAAGGCTGTAGAAGACTTGCAAGTGTCAAAGGCAGGTGGGCTATTCAGATCTTCAGGCTGAAGTACCTGAGGTCTTCTTCTCTCTCCCTTTGGTGTTTGCCCCATGGGAGGAAGTTGTATATAATGGGATCCTTCTCAGATCCTGGGTTGACATGCAGAAGCTCAGAATCCACAGAGCTGTACTGAACCAGGATCCTAGAATTAGGCATATGTGGAACCTCTGCAATGCCTGGGTCCTGATGGACAAGTGCATTTGCTATGGATGTGGCCCTCATATCTAGGGTGTGAGTGTGTGAAGGTATGCCATACAAATGATATCTGGGTTTCAGGGCATTACCAATAAGACTTCAGCTGGCTAAGGTGAGGAGAATGGAGCTGTGTCACATGCCCTGGGATGAGAAGTTGCAGTGGTGACTTGGGCCCAGGATGCAGGGTGTAGTGAAAGCACAGCTGAGGGATAGTGGTAAGTCAAAGTCTCAACTCTGGTCCTAGGGACCAGCCACACGATAGTAGCAGCACAATTTGGGTGGTAGTCTGTTAAAGCCATGTGTCAGGACCTGGGGAGCTGGACATGGACCTGTGGCAATATGGCTCTAGTAATGACAGTTCAGAGCCTCAATGTGGGACCTCGAGGTGAAGTCTAGAACAGTGGTATCAACAATGGGTCAACATCTCAACCTGCCATTGGGCTAGGGCTCTGGTTAGTGGCAGTGCCCCTGACAAGAATGGGTCACAGATGTAACTAGGAACCACAGTGAGTGGGGCTTAGGGCAGCAAGAGCCTTTCTCAGCAATGACAGTGTAATGTCTTAATCTGAGATAGGGCTTTGTGTTCAGGGCAGTAGCAGCACGTTGACAATGGCTACTCAGCAGTGCAACCTGGAAAGTGGTGTGTGGGATTAGGGACACAGCAGCATGGCCCAGACAATGGCAGTTGAAGCATGACTTGGGACCCAAGGAGTGAAGCTGAGGGCAAGCAACAGCTCCTCTTCCAATGAAGATTCAGCACTACAACCCGGAACCCAGCGGATGGGGCTGAATAGACTGTTATCTCTGTGATTGTTGTTGTTTAGTTGCTAAGTCATATCTGACTCTTTTGCAACCCCATGGACTAGTCCACTAGGCTTCTCTGTCCCTGAGATTTCCCGGGCAAGAATACTAGAGCAGATTGCCATTTCCTTCTCCAAGGGATTTTCCAACCCAGGGATTTTCTCAACCTTTGTCTCTTGCATTGCAGGCAGATTCTTTACTGCTGAGCCATAAGGGACATTCTGTTTATATCAGTACAATTCTGACACAACTCTGAAAATGAAGGCATTATTCAACATAGGAGTTGAGAATGATGATGCGTTGGGGGCCTTGGGGCAGGAGTCATGTCAATCATTTCTGATCTCTCTGTTTGGAGACTTTTCAGAACCTCTTGCTTCCATTCCCAACCCCAAACTTTTTATATATTATTGTCCAGAATAGTATCAAATACCTACTCCCAGATGTAATAATGCTGCAAATAAGAGCATTTATATTTCCTGGCTGGTCTTCTAAAAGCCAATAAGGGAGAAGTTGGGAAATGTTTTCTCATCATTGAAATTAGGTATCTGTTGTAACTGTTTGTGTTCAGGGCAAATATTCAATTGTTAGTCTCTGTAATAGACACCATTTCATCTGGAAGCTATTTGAAGTTTTACCCAGGTTCCACAAATGGGCAGAGGCTTAAAGAATTTCCTGCCCAAAGATATCTGTCCAAAGTCACACAAAGTGAAATGTGTGTGAATCGGAACCACTGACCTCTAATACTATAATGCTGTTACAAACTTTAGCTCTCAAGTTCCAAACTTTAGCCATTTTGGAATACAGAGGTTCTACTGAAAGGAAATTTTATTTATACACACTACCTAAAATTTAGTATGTTAAAATATATTATTTCAATGTTACTGTGCTCAAGTAGGCTTATCCTGATCAAGACAAAAATCTTAAAATGAGTCACATTATTAACACAAAAAAAATCACACCCTCTTAATATGGTACTCATGGGAACTTTATTATCTGACCTTTAGACACAGTAACAATATATACTTCTTCAAGGTTTTTCGATTTCCATCATGATCAGATCACAGCCACATTTCAGTCATAGCTATTCTGTCTCTGACTGCAAGTCCTTCATAAAGCTATTTGTCTGCTGTATTAGTTTTCCTGCAAACTCAATTACGTTTCTACACTCAGAATGGCACTTCTAACAGTACTAAGTATTTCATATCTCTTCATATAACAGGTGCTTAGATGTTAGAGTCATTTAGAGTTTCCCTCAAGTCCAACTCAGAAAAGATGCACTTTAAAGATTGATCTTTAGATTCAATAGTGTCTGAAGAAAAGCTACTTTCTGTGAGCACTCTAAACTGAAGGAGTAAGTCAGCTTAGGTGGCCAATTACTCATTGTGTAAGGGTGAGGATAGGAAAATTATGAATCCTGTACAACATGATCTAGTAAGAATAAGAAATATGCCTTAACCAAGCAAATCTCTTACTCATGATGTTTTTTCTATAGATTGATTAATACTTACAAAGGGATGTTAGTCTCTTTTGTTCTAAACTGACTGATAATTTCTTAAGTCAATAAGAAAATCATTGAGTACTAATCTTTACACTGATTTAATATCCCACACTTTCCTCATATTAATTAGTATATTTACAATAGATTTTTGGAATTGGATAATAACAGCAAGAGTTTTTTTACAGTATCATGCAGCTGAAAGTTTCCAACACATGTACACAACCTAACCTAAACTGAAATTATAAAATTAGTTTCTAAATCTCAGTTCCATTTCCCTTCCAGCTTCATTCTTTGATCAGTGCATTTTGACCCTGTTCACTAACTTTCTTTTGTCCTTTATGTGTGTCCATTGGAATACTTTTGTCTCCATAAAGTATTACCAATATTGTTTATTGAACATTTGATATGTTCCAGTTATTGAGCTAACAGTTAAGTAAAGAAAAAAATTTAAACAGGAAACCTTATACAGCGGATGAGGGAGGTTTAGCTTCAGTTAATTATTATAAGTGAAATCATAAAGGTTTGTTTGGTGTATCTTTGGGTTAAAAGAAAGAAGCATTCAAATAGTTTGGAAGGGAATGGATGAGATATCACATGAGGATAACAAATGGTTTGTGATTTACTTTATTAAAATTTCCCTAGTTTACTGAGATGTAATTGACATATAACATTGTATCAGACTAAAATAAACAATGAATTAATATAATACATATATATTTTTAATTGATTTATGATTGGTTTATAATATTGGTTTTATTTCTGTCATACATCACCATGAATTAACCATAGGTTTACATATGTCCCTTCCCTCTAGAATCTCCCTCCCAACTTCCACCCATTCCCAACTCTCTAAGTTATTACAGAGCCCCAGTTTCAGTTCTTTGAGTCATATATAATAAATTCCAATTGGCTAGCTATTACAGATATTAGTGTCTATGCACCCATGCTACTCTCTCCATGTATTTCACCTTCTCCCTCTTCTCCCCAACCCTTGTCCATAAGTCTGTTCTCTATGTCTGTGTCTCCATTACTACTCTGTGAACATATTCATCAGTATGATCCTTCTAGATTTCATACAAATGGTTTAATATATGATATTTGATTTTCTCTTTCTGACTCACTTCACTCTGTATAATAGGCTCTAGGTTCATCCACCTCATTTTAACTGACTCAATTGTGTTCCTTTATATGGCTGAATAGTATTCATTATATATATGTACCATGACTCCTTTATCCATTCATCTGTCGATGGACATCTAGCTTGTCTTCATGTCTTGGCTATTGTAAATAGTGCTTCAATGAACTTTGAGGTACATGTGTCTTTTTCAGTTTTGGTTTCTTCAGGGTATATGCCTTCTTCAGGGTATATGCCTAGAGGTGGTATTGCTGGGTTGTAAGTTAAAGGTTTTATTCCTAGTTTTTTAAGGAATCTCCGTACTGTCTTCCATAGTGGCTGTATCAGTTTACTCTCTCACCAGCAGTGTAGCAGGGTTCCCTTTTCTCCACACTCTCTCCAGCACTTGTTTGTGGATTTTTTTTATTATGGCCATTCTTACTGGGGTAAAGTAATATCTCATTGTATTTTTGATTTGCATTTGTCTAATAATGAGTGATGTTGAGCTCCTCTTCATATGTTTACTAGCCATCAGTAAATTCGTCTGGTGGCTCAGATGGTAAAGAATCTGCCTGAAGTGTGGGAGACCTGGGTTCAATTCCTGGGTTGAGAAGATGCCCTGGAGAAAGGAATGACTACCCACTTCAGGGGAGTTGGTGATGGATAGGGAGGCCTGGAGTGCTGCAGTTCACAGGGTCACAAAGAGTTGGATACCACTGAGCGACTGAACTGAACTGAAGCCACTTCAGTATTCTGGCCTGGAGAATTCCATGGAGAGAGGAGCCTGTGGGATAGAGTACGTGGGATTGCAAAGAGTCGGACAAGACTGAGCATCTTTCACTTTCAATTTCATGTCTTGTTTGTAGACTTTTTGATGATGGCCATTCTGACCAGTGTAAGGTGATACCTCACTGTAGTTTTGATTTGCATTTCTCTAATAATGAGCAAGTCTGAATTCAGCAATAAGGAGTTCATGATATGAGCCACAGTCAGCTCCCATTCTTGTTTTTGCTGACTGTATAGAGCTTCTCCATCTTTGGCTGCAAAGAATATAATCAGTCTGATTTCAGTGTTGACCATCTGGTAATGTCCATGTGTAGAATCTTCTCTTGTGTTGTTGGAAGAGGGTGTTTGCTATGACCAGTGTGTTCTCTTGGCAAAACTCTGTTAGCCCTTGCCCAGCTTCATTTCATATTCCAAGGCCAAATTTGCCTGTTACCCCAAGCGTTCCCTGACTTCCTACTTTTGCATTCCAGTCCCCCATAATGAAAAGGACATCTTTTTTGGGTGTTAGCTCTAAAAGGCCTTGTAGGTCTTCATAGAACATTCAACTTCAGCTTATTCAGCGTTACTGGTTGGGGCATAGACTTGTATTACTGTGATATTGAATGGTTTGCTTGGAAATGAACAGAGATCATTCTGTTGTTACTTTGGCCACCTCATACGAAGAGTTGACTCTTTGGAAGAAACTCTGATGCTCGGAGGGATTGGGGGCAGGAGAAGAAGGGGACAACAGAGGATGAGATGGCTGGATGGCATCACCGACTTGATGGACAAGAGTTTGGGTGAACTCCGGGCATTGGTGATGGACAGGGAGGCCTTGCATGATGCAATTCATGGGGTCGTAAAGAGCTGGACACGACTGAACTGAACTGAATAATAAGCAATGTTGAGCATTTTTTCATGTGTTTGTTAGCCATGTGTATGTATTCTTTGGAGAAATGTGTGTTTAGGTCTTTTGCCTACTTTTTGATTGGGTTATTTGTTTTTCTAGTATTGAGTTGTATGAGCTGCTTGCATATTTTGGAAATTAATTCTTTGTCAATTTCATTTGATATTTGAGGGTTTTCTTCACTTGTTTGTAGTTTCCTTTGCTGTGCAAAAGCTTTTAAGTTTAATTAGGTCCCATTTATTTATTTTTGTTTTTATTTCCATTATTCTAGAAGGTGGGTCATACAGGATCTTGCTATGATTTGTGTCATAGTGTTCTGCTTATGTATTTTTATAAGAATGTTTTAGGTTTTGTTCTTATATTAGATTTAATCCATTTTGAGCTTATCTTTCTGTTTGGTGTTAGGTAGTGTTCTAATTTCATTCCTTTGCACATAGTTGTCAATTCTTCCAGCACCACTTATTGAAGAGACGATCTTTTTCCCATTGTATATTCTTGCCTCCTTTGCCAAAGATAAGATGCCTATATGTGTGTGGGTTTATCTCTGGGCTTTCGATCTTGTTCCATTGGTCTATACTTCTTTTCTTATGCCAGCACCATACTGTCTTGATGACTGTAGCTTTGTACTATAGTCTGAAATCAGGTAAGTTGATTCCTTCAGCTCCATTCTTCTTTCCTAAGATTATTTTGGCTATTCAGGGTCCCTTGTGTTTCCATAAAAATTATGAAGTTTTTTTTCTAGTTCTGTGAAAAATGCTATTGTAATTTGATAGGGATTGCATTGAATCTGTTGATTGCTTTTGGTAGTAGAGTTATTGTCACAATATTGTTTCTTCTAACCAGGAGCATGGAATATCCTTCCATCTGTTTATGTTGTCTTTGACTTCTTTCATTAGTGTCTTATAGTTTTCTGTGTATAGCTCTTTTGTCTCCTTAGGTAGATTTATTCCTAGGTATTTTATTCCTTAAGTTGCAATGGTAAATGGGTTTGATTCATTAATATCTCTAATTTTTTATTGTTAGTATATAGTAATGCAAGCTATTTCTGTGTATAGATTTTGTATCCTGTGACTTTACTAAATTCACTGTTCAGTTCTGATAATTTTCTGATAGTATATTTAGGGTTTTCTATATATAGTATCATGTCATCTGCATATAGTGAGAGTTTTACTTCCTTTACAATGTAGATTCCTTTTATTTCTTTCTCTTCTTTGATTGCTGTAGGTAGGACATCCAAAACTATGCTGGCTAATGGTGATGAGAGTGGACATCCTTGTCTTGTTCCTGATTTTAGAGGGAATGGTCTCAGTTTCTCACCATTGAGAATAATGTTTGCTGTGGATTTGTTGTATATGGCCTTTATTATATTAAGGTAGCTTCCTTCTATGCCCATTTTTTGGAAGAGGTTTTTTTTTTTTTTAATCATAAATGGGTCCTGAATTTTGTTGAAAGCTTTTCTGCATCTGTTGAGATGATCATATAGTTTTTATCTTTCAATTTATTAATATGGTATATCACAAATATTGACTTGCATATATTGAAGCATCCTTGCATCCCTGGAATAAACCCAACTTGATCATGGTGTGATCTTTTTAGTGTGTTGTTGAATTACGTTTACCAGAATTCTGTTGAGAATTTTTACATCTATGTTCATCAGTGATATTGGCCTGTACTTTTCTTCTTTCATGATATTCTTTGTCTCATTTTGGCATCCAGGTGACTGTGGCTTCATGGAATGAGTTTGGAAGTGTTCTTTCCTCTGAAATTTTGAAAAAAGAGTTTCAGAAGGGTAGGCATTAGCTCTTCTGTAAATGTTTGAGAGAATTCCCCTGTGAAGCCATCTGACCATAGACTTTTGTTTTATGGGAGATTTCTGATCAGTTTTTATTTCAGTGTTTGTAACTGGCTTGTTCATAATTTCTATTTCTTCCTTGTTCAGTCGTGGGAGGTTGAATTTTTCTAAGAATCTATCCATCTCCTCTAGGTTGTCCATTTTATAGGCAATATAGTTGCTCATAATATTATCTTATGACCCTTTGTATTTTTGTGTTTTCTGCTGTAGCCTCTCCTTTTTCATTTCTGACTTTGTTGATTTGATTTTTCTTTCCTTTTTTTCTTGATGAATCTGGCTAATGATTTGTCAATTTTGTTTATATCAAAGGACCACCTTTTCGTTTTATTAATTTTTGTTATTTTTCTTTCATTTCTTTTTCATTATTTCTGTTCTGATCTTTATGATTTCTTTCCTTCAGATGACTTTGAGGTTGTTTTCTGTTCTTAATCCAGCTGCTTTAGATGGAGACTTAGGTTGTCTATTTAAGGCTTTTCTTGTTTCTCAAGCTAGGATTCTATTGCTATAAACTTTCCTCTTAGAACTGTTTTTGCTGCATCCCATAGGTTTGGGGTCATTGTGTTTTCATTGTCATTTGTTTCTAGGAATCTTTTTATTTATTTTCTTATTTCTTCAGTAACCTCTTCATTATTTAAGAATGTATTATTTAATCTCCATGTGTTTGTGTTTTTTTTTTTTTTCAGGTTTTTTTTTTTTTTCTTCCCTGTAATTGATATCTAGTTTCATAGTGTTGTGGTCAAAGAAGATGCTTGATATGATTTCAGTTTTCTTAAACTTACTGAGGCTTGATTTGTGGCCGAAGATTTGGTCTATCCTGGAGAATGTTCTATATGCACTTGTAAGAAAATGTATTATTCTGCATTTAGATGCAAGTCCTGAAGATACTGATTAGGTCCACTTGGACTAATGTTTCATTTAAGGTTTGTGTTTCTTACTGATTTTCTGTTTTGATGATCTGTCCATTGGTTTAAGTGGGGTGTCAAAGTTCCCTATTATTGTGTCAATTTCCCTTCTTATGTCTGTTAATGTTTGCCTTATGTATTGAAGTACTCATTTTTGGATGCATAATATTTATAATTGTGATGTCTTCTTCTTGGATTGATCCCTTGATCATTATGCAATGTCCTTCTTTATCTCTTATAATTGTCTTTAATTTCAAGTCTAATTTGTCTGAAATAAGAATTGCCAATCCAATTTCCTTTTCATTTCCATTTGCAAGGAATATCTTTTTTCATCCTTTTATTTTCAGTCTGTATGTGTCTCTAGGCCTGTGGGTCTCTTATAGCAGCATATATATGCATCTTGTTTTCTATCCATGCAGCCAGTCTTTATCTTTCGGTTGGTCTGTTAAATCACTTTACATTTAAAGTAATTATTAATATATATGCTCCTATTGTTTTTTCTTAATTTTTTTGTAGGTGTTTCCTTTCTCTTGTGTTTACTGCCTACATAAACCCCTTTATTATTTGCTGTAAAGGTGTTTTGGTGGTGCTAAATTCTCTTAACTTTTGCTTATCTGTAAAGTTTTTGATTTCCCTGTCAATGTTGAATGAGATCTTTCTGGGCAGAGAAATCATGGTTGTAGACAGTACTTTGCCAACAAAGGTCCATCTAGTCAAGGCTATGGTTTTTCCAGTGGTCATGTATGGATGTGAGAGGTGGACTGTGAAGAAAGCTGAGCACCAAAAAGTTGATGCCTTTGAAATGTGGTGTTGGAGAAGACTCTTGAGAGTCCGTTGGACTGCAAGGAGATCCAACCAGTCCATTCTGAAGGAGATCAGCCCTGGGATTTCTTTGGAAGGAATGATGCTAAAGCTGAAACTACAGTACTTTGCCCACTTCATGTGAAGAGTTGCAGTCCAAGGGACTCTCAAGAGTCTTCTCCAACTCTCACATCTATTTGCCATGAAGTGATGGGACCAGATGCCATGATCTTCGTTTTCTGAATGTTGAGCTTTAAGCCAACTTTTTCACTCTCCACTTTCACTTTCATCAAGAGGCTTCTTAGTTCCTCTTCACTTTCTGCCATAAGGGTTATATCATCTGCATATCTGAGGTTATTGATATTTCTCCCAGAAATCTTGATTCCAGCTTGTGCTTCTCCTGCCCAGCATTTCTCATGATGTACTCTGCATATAAGTTCAATAAGCAGGGTGACAATATACAGCCTTGACATACTCCTTTTCCTATTTGGAACCAGTCTGTTGTTCCATGCCCAGTTCTGTTGCATGCTGATCTGCATACAGGTTTCTCAAGAGGCAGGTCGGTCAGGTGGTCTGGTATTCCCATCTCTCTCAGAATTTTACATAGTTTATTGTGATCCACACAGTCAAAGGCTTCAGCATAGTCAATAAAGCAGAAATAGATGGTTTTCTGGAACTCTCTTGCTTTTTCCGTGATCCAGCAGATGTTGGCAATTTGATCTGTGGTTCCTCTGCCTTTTCTAAAACCAGCTTGAACATCAGGGAGTTCACGGTTCACGTATTGCTGAAGCCTGGCTTGGAGAATTTTGAGTATTACTTTACTAGTGTGTGAGATGAGTGCGATTGTGTGGTAGTTTGAGCATTCTTTGGCATTGCCTTTCTTTGGGATTGAAATGAAAACTGACCTTCTCCAGGCCTGTGGCCATTGCTGAGTTTTCCAAATTTGCTGGCATATTGAGTGTAGCACTTTCACAGCATCATCTTTCAGGATTTGAAATAGCTCAACTGGAATGCCATCACCTCCACTAGATTTGTTCATAGTGATGCTTTCTAAGGCCCTCTTGACTTCACATTCCAGAATGTCTGGCTCTAGGTGAATGATCACACCATTGTGATTATTTTGGTCATGAAGGTCTTTTTTGTACAGTTCTTTTGTGTATTCTTGCCACCTCTTCTCAATATATTCTGCTTTTGTTAGGTCCATACCATTTCTGTCCTTTATTGAGCCCATCTTTGCATGAAATGTTCCCTTGGTATCTCTAATTTTCTTGACGACATCACTAGTCTTTCCCATTCTGTTGTTTGCCTCTATTTCTTTGCATTGATCACTGAAAAAGGCTTTCTTATCTCTTCTTGCTATTTTTTGGAACTCTGCATTCAGATGCTTATATCTCTCCTTTTCCCCTTTGCTTTTCACTTCTCTTCTTTTCACAGCTATTTGTAAGGCCTCCTCAGACAGCCATTTTGCTGTTTTGTATTTCTTTTCCATGGGGACGGTCTTGATCCCTGTCTCCTCTACAATGTCATGAACCTCTGTCCATAATTCATCGGGCACTTTATCTATCAGATCTAGGCCCTTAAATATATTTCTCACTTCCACTGTATAATCATAAGGGATTTGATTTAGGTCATATCTGAATGATGTCATGGTTTTCCTTACTATCTTCAATTTGAGTCTGAATTTGGTAATAAGGAGTTCATGATCTGAGCCACAGTCAGATCCTGGTCTTGTTTTTGTTGACTGTATAGAGCTTCTCCATCTTTGGCTGCATAGAATATAATCAATCTGATATTAGTGTTGACCATCTGGTGATGTCCATATGTAGAGTCTTCTCTTGTATTGTTGGAAGAGGGTGTTTGCTATGACCAGTGCATTGTCTTGGCAAAACTCTATTAGTCTTTGCCCTGCTTCATTCTATATTCCAAGGCCAAATTTGCCTGTTAATCCAGGTGTTTCTTGACTTCCTACTTTTGCATTAAAGTCCCCTTTAATGAAAAGGACCTCTTTTTTAGGTGTTAATTCTAAAAGGTCTTGTAGATCTTCATAAAACCGTTCAACTTCAGCTTCTTCAGTGTTACTGATTGGGACATAGACTTGGATTACTGTGATATTGAATGGTTTGCCTTGGAAACGAACAGAGATCATTCTGTCGTTTTTGAGATTGCATCCAAGTACTGCATTTCAGACTCTTTTTTTTGACCATGATGGCTACTCCATTTCTTCTGAGGGATTCCTGCCCGTAATAGTAGATATAGTGGTCATTTGAGTTAAATTCACCCATTCCAGTCCATTTTAGTTCGCTGATTCCTAGAATGTCAACATTCACTCTTGCCATCTCCTGTTTGACCACTTCCAATTTGCCTTGATTCATGGACCTGACATTCCAGGTTCCTATGCAATAGTGCTCTTTATAGCATTGGACCTTACTTCTATCACCAGTCACATCCACAACTGGGTATTGTTCTTGCTTTGGCTCCATCCTTTCTTTTTTTCTGGAGTTATTTCTCCACTGATCTCCTGTAGCATATCGGGTACCTATTGATCTGGGGAGTTCCTCTTTCAGTATCCTATCATTTTGCCTTTTCATACTGTTCATGGGGTTCTCAAGGCAAGAATATGGAAGTGGTTTGCCATTCCCTTCTCCAGTGGACCACATTCTGTTAGACCTCTCCATGACCCGCCCATCTTGGGTGGCCCCATGGGCATGGCTTAGTTCCATTGAGTTAGACAAGGCTGTGGTCCTAATGTGATTAGATTGACTAGTTTTCTGTGAGTATGGTTTCAGTGTGTCTGCCTGTAGGGAGCTAGATTTAAGGAAGGTTGAGAAGTGCTTGCAAACGAGACTCTCAACCAGGGCTGGACATTCTTGCAAACGAGATGTTCTGCCCAGTGTAGGGAACTAGATTTAAGGAAGGTTGAGAAGTGCTTGCAAACGAGACTCTCAACCAGGGCTGGACATTCTTGCAAACGAGATGTTCTGCCCAGTGTAGGGAACTAGATTTAACGAAGGTTGAGAAGTGCTTGCAAATGAGACTCTCAACCAGGGCTGGACATTCTTGCAAACGAGATGTTCTGCCCAGTGTAGGGAACTAGATTTAAGGAAGATTGAGAAATGCTTGCTAACGAGACTGTCAACCAGGGCTGAGCATTCTTGCAAACGAGATGTTCAGCTAAAAATCCTGTTTGTTCCCATGGGAAAAGAACATTGCTTGCACACAAGGATGTTTCTCTGATTCCTCAAAAGGAACAGACCTTGGGACAAAACGGATTCTAAGTTGATAAGGAAGTTCCCCAAAACAAAGTCTTAGCTGCAGTAAATAAGCCAAGGTAAAGGTTATCTCGCCCTGCGCCTGCGCACTGTATAGTCTCTGAATCATAGTGCTTGGCAGCTTGCCCTGTAGGGGGTTGTGCAAAAGATATAAAAATTAAGCAGCTGTAAGAAGCAAGTGTTAAAATATAAAGATTTAAACCACTCTGCAGTGTTGGTGTTTCATTCCGTCGCCGACATCTGCCCTCTGATGCCCTCTTGCAACACCTACCATCTTCCTTGGGTTTCTCTTACCTTGAACGTGGGGTGTCTCTTCATGGCTGCTCCAGCAAAGTGCAGCCACTGCTCCTTACCTTGGATGAAGGGTATCTTCTTACCACCACCCCTCCTGACCTTGAATGTGGGATAGCTCCGGTAGGCCCTCCTGTGCCCATGCCGCCACTGTTCCTTGGACGTGAGGTTGCTCCTCCCACTGAGAAGTGCAGGTTCTTCCTTATTCTGCCCTCTAGGTTCCTGCTTTTCCTGACTAGATTCAACAGCTCCCCCTTGGTCCTGCCTCTGATGGAGGTTCCTAGTGACAAACATTCTTTCTCCTTCATGACTCCCTCCCTCTCTCAGTGCACAAGCTCCCATCCTGAAGTTCTCTGTCTCTTCCATTTTTATGTCTCCATCCTCTGTCCTACTTGATTCCAGGGAGCTTAGCCAGTCCCTCTGGAGGCCTGAGGTCTTCTGTTGTCTAAAGTTTGCTTTAAGGGGATTGGTCCATTATCTTGATGAGTTTTTATGTATTTGTGAGGAGGCTGCTGATATCCCTGTCTTACTGCTCTGCCATTTTCTTTTGCTCCTCAATGTAACACATATATATTATAAAATATCTAACACAGACAGAAGGATTTCCTTTGTTCTTGTGGCTGAATAGTATTTTATTCTCTTTTATCCATTTGTTCATTGACACTTAGGTTGTTTCTATACCTTGGGCATTGTGAATAATGCAATAATAGTGGGAGTGCAGATAACTCTTTGAGATCATCTTTTTATTTCCTTTGGATTTATACACAAAAGAGGGATTTCTAGATCTTATGATAGTCCTAGTTTTAATTTTTTGAGAAATCTCCATACTATTTTAATAGGGGTTGTACCAATAAACATCATCCCTGATAGTGGTAGTAGTAAAGAACCCACCTGCCACTGCAGGAGATTTAAGAGATTTTGATTCAATCCTTGCGTCAGGAAGATCCCCTGGAGGAGGGCACAGCAACACACTTCAATATTCTTGCCTGGAGCCTGTTGGGCTATAGTCCATGGGGTCACATACATTCCCACCAAAAATGGATGTGTCCCTTTTTCTTCACAATCTTGCCAATACTTAAATCATTTGTCTTTTTTATGATAGTCATTCTAATATGTGTGAGGTAATACATTATTGTGGTTTTGATTTGCTTATCTCTTATTAAAGATGTTGAGCATATTTTCATGTACCTGTTGGGTATTTGTGTATCTTCTTAGGAAAGATATATATTAATTTTCTCGGTCCCTTTTTAATTTGTATTATTTTTCTGCTATTGAGTTGTGTGAATTATTTACATATTTTGAGGATTAAGCTCATCAGATATATGATTTATAAATATTTTCACCTCTTAAATAAATTGACTTTTTATTTTGTTGATTGTTTCTTTTGCTGTGCAGAAACTTTTCCATTTGCAGTAGTCCTACTTATTGATTTTTGCTTTTGTTGCTGTGACTTTAGTATCATATACAAATATCATTGCCAAGTAGAATGTCTCAGATCAGTTTTGCTAATTTTATTGTAAGAATTTTATGGTTTTACGTTTACATCTTTAATCCATTATGAGTACAGTTATGTGAATCATGTAAGATACACATCCAATTTTATGTTTCTCCAGTTTTCCTAAAAAATATTCATTGAAAAGACTATAGTTTCTACGTTTAGTATTCCTGACCCCTTTATGAAATGTATGTCAATTGTATATGCATGGGTTTATTTTGGACTTTTGATTCTGTTCCATTGGTGTATGTCTATCTTTATGCATAATTTTACTTTCTTTTTTTTTTATTATTGAAGATTTGTAGTATAATTCCAAATGAAGTTTGAGGCCTGCTTTTTATTTTTCCTTTCTCAGGAGTGTTTTGGCTATTAGATATCTTTTGTGGTTATATATGAATTTTATGATTTTTTTCATTTTTATGAAAAATACCATTGGGATTTTGATAGTACTACACTCAGTCTATAGATGGCTTTGGATAGTGTGATTTTTTAAGTAATATTAATATTTCTAATTCCTGAACAAGCACTATCCTTCCATTCATTTGTGTCTTCAACATTTTCATCAAAGATTTGTAGTTTTCAGTCTATAGACCGTTCATCTCTTTGATTAAATGTATTCCTAAGTGTTTTCTATTGTTTTTAATGTTATTGAAACACAATTGAATGAGATTATTCTTTTTTTCCTGGTGTTTCTTTGTTGTTTCGAAATGAGGCTCATTTTGTGTAATTTTGCATCCTATAACTTTACAAAATTTATTGATTATTTCTAACAGTTTCTTGGTAAACTCCTTAGGATTGTCCATATATAAAATTTTATCATCCACAGATATCATTTTCTTTCTTTCTGACTTGGATAGACTTCATTTCTATTCCTTGCTTGATGGCTTTGGGTAGAATTTCTAGTACTATATTTAATAGATATGGTAAGAGTGGGACATATGTCTTACTCTTGATCTTAAAGGAAAAACTTTCAATTTTTCATTGTGGAGTATGATGTTAGCTGGAGGAAAGTCATATATGTGCCTTATATTAGTCAGATACATTGATTCTATACCTTTTTTAATATATGTATCATAAAAGATGCATTTATTGGATGCTTATTCTGCTTATAATAATATAGTGAAGTTGCTCAGTCATGTCCAACTCTTTGTGACCCCATGGACTGTAGCCTACCAGGCTCTTCAGTCCATGGGATTTTCCAGGCAAGAATATTGAAGTGGGTTGCTATTTCCTTCTCCAGGGGATCTTCCTGACCCAGGGATCAAACTCGGGTCTCTTGCATTGTAGGCAGATGCTTTACTATCTGAGCTACCAGGGAAGCCACATAATGAAACAGTCATACGATTGTTAATTATCTTTAGTGATGTGACCAACTTCACATCCCAGAGATAAATCCACTTGATCATATGATAGTTTTTTTTTGTAATTAACAATATGTTTTAATTAATTTTTTATTGAAGGATATTTGCTATACCGAATTTTGCTGTTATCTGTCAAACCTCAACATGAATCAGCCATTCAGTTCAGTTCAGTTCAGTCGCTCATTCATGTCCGACTCTGCGACACATTTAATTGCAGCACTCCAGGCCTCACTGTCCATTACCAACTCCCGGAGCCTACCCAAACTCATGTCCATTGAATCAGTGATGCCATCCAACCATCTCATCCTCTGTCGTCCCCTTCTCCTCCTGCCCTCAATCCTTCCCAGCAACAGGATCTTTTCAAATGAGTCAGATCATCATATCAGGTGGCCAAAATATTGGAGTTTTAGCTTCAACATCAGTTCTTCCAATGAGCACCCAGGACTGATCTCCTTTAGGATGGACTGATTGGTTCTCCTTGCAGTCCAAGGGACTCTCAAGAGTCTTCTCCAACACCACAGTTCAAAAGCATCAATTCTTCTGTGCTCAGCTTACTTTATAATCGAACTCTCACATCCATACATGACTACTGGAAAAACAATAGCCTTGACTAGATGGACGTTTGTTGGCAAAGTAATGTCTCCGCTTTTTAATACGCTGCCTAGGTTGGTCATAACTTTCCTTCCAGGGAGTAAGCATCTTTTAATCTCATGGCTGCAATCACCATCTGCAGTGGTTTTGAAGCCCCCCAAAATAAAGTCAGCCACTGTTTCCCCATCTATTTTACATGAAGTGATGGCACCGGATGCCATGATCTTCATTTTCTGAATGTTGAGCTTTTTTGCTCTCCTCTCTCACTTTCATCAACAGACTGTTTAGTTCTTTTCTACTTCCTGCCATAAGGGTGGTATCATCTGCATATCTGAAGTTATTGATATTTCTCTCAGAAATCTTGATTCCAGCTTGTGCTACATCCAGCCCAAAATTTCTCATGATGTACTCTGCATAAAAGTTAAATAAGCAGGGTGACAATATACAGCCTTGACATACTCCTTTTCCTATTTGGAAGCAGTCTGTTGTTTCATGTCCAGTTCTAACTGTTGCTTCCTGACCTGCATACAGGTTTCTCAAGAGGCAGGTCAGGTGGTCTGGTATTCTCATCTCTTTCAGAATTTTCCAAAGTTTATTGTGATCCACATAGTTAAATAAAGCAGACATAGATGTTTTCCTGGAACTCTTTTGCTTTTTTGATGATCCAGCAGATGTTGGCAATTTGATCTCTGATTCCTCTGCCTTTTCTAAAACCAGCTTGAACATCTGGAATTTCATGATTCACGTATTACTAAAGCCTAGCTTGGAGAATTTGAGCATTATTTAACTAGAGTGTGAGATGAGTGCAATTGTGTGGTAGTTTGAGCATTCTTTGGCATTTCCTTTCTTTGGGATTGGAATGAAAACTGACCTTTTCCAGTCCTGTGGCTAGTGCTGAGTTTTCCAAATTTGCTCACATATTGAGTACAGCACTTTTACACCATCAGCATTTAGGATTTGAAATAGGTCACCTGGGATTCCATCACCTCCACTAGCTTTGTTCCTAGTGATGCTTCCTAAGGCCCACTTGACTTCACATTCCATGATATCTGTCTCTAGGTGAGTGATCACACCATCATGATTACCTGGGTCATGAAGATCTTTTTGTACAGTTCTTCTGTGTATTCTTGCCACCTCTTCTTAGTATCTTCTGCTTCTGTCAAATCCATACCATTTCTGTCATTTATTGTGCCCATCTTTGCATGAAATGTTCCCTTGGTATCTCTAATTTTCTTGAAGAGTCCCTAGTCTTTCTCATTCTATTGTTTTCCTCTATTTCTTTGCATTGATCACTGAGGAAGCCTTTCTTATCTCTCCTTGCTATTCTTTGGAACTCTGCATTCAAATAGGTATATCTTTCTTTTTTTCCTTTGCTTTTCACTTCTGTTCTTTTCACAGCTATTTGTAAGGCCTCCTCAGCCAGCCATAGGTATACATATATCCCCTCCTTTTTGAACCTCCCTCCTATCTCCCTTCCCATCCCACCCCTCTATGTTGATACAGAGCCCCTGTTTGACTTTCCTGAGCCATACAGCAAATTCCCAGTAGATATCTATTTTATATATGGTAATGTAAAATTTCATGCTACTCTTTCTATATATCTCACCCTCTCCTCCCCTCTCCCCATGTCCATATGTTTATTTTCTATGTCTCTTTCTTCATTGCTGCCCTGTAAATAAGTTCTTCAATACCGTTTTTCTAGATTCCATATATATGTGTTAGGATACAGTGTTTATTCTTCTCTTTCTAACTTATTTCACTCTGTATAATAGGTTATAGTTTCAACCACCTTATTAGAACTGAAATCCATTCCTTTTTAAGGCTGAGTAATATTCCATTGTGTATATCTACCACTACTTTTTTATCCTTTCATCTGTCAGTGGACAACTAGGTTGCTTCAATATTCTAGCTATTGCAAGTAGTGCTTCAGTGAACAATGAGAAGCATATGTCTCTTTCAATTTTGGTTTCCTCAGGGTATATGCCTAGGAGTGGGATTGCTGGCTCATATGGTGGTTTTATTCCCAATTTTTAAAGGAATCTCCATACTGTCTTCCATAGTAGCTGTATCAATTTACATTCCTACCAACAGTGCAAGAGTGTTCCATTTTCTCCACACCCTTTCCAGCATTTATCGTTTGTAGACTTTTTCATGAGGGCAATTCTGACTACTGTGAGGTAATACCTCATTGTAGTTTTCATTTGCATTTCTGTGGGCGGGATTGGGGGCAGGAGGAGAAGGGGATGACTGAGGATGAGATGGCTGGATGGCATCACTGACTCGATGGACGTGAGTCTGAGTGAACTCCGGGAGTTGGTGATGGACAGGGAGGCCTGGCGTGCTGCGATTCATGGGGTCACAAAGAGTTGGACATGACTGAGTGACTGAATTGAACTGAATGGTGACTGATGTTGAGCATCTTTTCATGTGTTTGTTTGCCATCTGTATGTCTTCTTTGGAGAAATGTCTGTTTACGTCTTTTGCCCACTTTTTTGTTGGGTTGTTTGTTTTTCTGGTATTGAGTTGTTTGAGCTGCTTATATGTTTTAGAAATTAATCCTTTGTCAGTTGTGTCATCTGCTATTATTTTTTCTAATGCTGAGGGTTTTCTTTTCACCTTTCTTATAGTTTCCTTTGCTGTGCAAAAACTTTTAAGTTTAATCAGGTCCCACTTGTTTACTTTTGTTTTTATTTCTGTGACTTCCCTGGTGGCTTAGACAGTAAAGCGTCTGCCTACAATGTGGGGGACCCAGGTTCAATCCCTAGATTGAGAAGATAATCTGGAGAAGGAAATGACAACCCACTCCAATATTCTTGCCTGGAAATTCCCATGGGCAGAGGAGCCTGGTAGACTACAGTCCATGGGGTCACAAAGAGTCAGACATGACTGACTGATTTCAATTTCATTTTCTGTTACTTTAGGAGGTGCATCATGGAGGAGCTTGCTTTTATTTATATTGTTTAGTGTTCTGCCTATGTTTTCTTCTAAGAGTTTTATAGGTTCTGGTCTTACATTTAGGTCTTTAATCCATTTTCAGTTTTTCTTTGTGTATGGTGTTAGGAAGCATTCTAATTTCATTCTTTTACATATAGCTGTCCAGTTCATATGATACTTTTAATGTGCTGTTGAATTTGTTCTGCTAATAGTTCATTGAGAATTTTTACATATATATTGATCAGGTGATTTGTTTGTAGTATAATTTTCTACTAGTGTCATTATGTAATTATGGAATCAGGGCAATGCTATTACATTCCAATGAAAGGAATTTAGGAGTGTTCCCATTTTTTTGGTAGAGTTTAGGAAGAATCAGCATTACTTCTTTAAATGTTTAGTAGAATCACCAGGAAAACCATGCAGTCCTTGGCTTTTCTGTTTTGGGAGGCCTTTGAATACTCATTCAATCTCCAAGTCATGACAGGTCTATTCATGTTTTCTATTTCTTCATTATTTACTCTTATAACATTGTATGTGTTAAGGAATTCATCCATTTCCAGGGTAATCCGACTGTTGATACATAATTATTCACAATAGTATCTTATTAACCTTTGTATTCTATGTAATGGCTCTAAGCGTGGGTGGCTGTGACCAGTGCACTAAGCGCAGCCAAGAGGAGCTACCCCACCTCTGAGGTCAGGGGCAGAAGCTGGGAGGACCCCATGCCTGAATGGCGGTGGCCAAGAGGAGTTACCCCACGTCCAAGGTCAGGGGCGGCAACCAGGGGGAGCTACCCTGCGTCCGAGGCCTGGGGTGGCGGCCAAGAGGAGCTACCCAACATCTGAGGGCAGGGGCAGTGGCCGGGAGGAGCAACCCCACATCCAAGGAGTGGTGGCTGCTCTGGCACAGGAGGGCGTAGAGGAGCCATCCCATGTTGAAGGTCAGGAAGGGTGGCTGTGAGGTGATATCCTTCTTCCAAGGTAAGGAGCAGTGGATGCACTTTGCTGGAGCAGCTGTGAAGAGATGCCCAAGCCCAAGGTAAGAGAAATGCAAGTAAGATGGTAGGTGTTGCAAGAGGATATTAAAGAGCAGACACACTGAAACCATACTCACAGAAAACTAGTCAATCTAATCACACTAGGGCAATAGCCTTGTCTAACTCAATGAAATTAAGCCATGCCCATGGGGCAACCCAAGATGGGTGGGTCATGGTGGAGAGGTATGTCAGGTTCATGAATCAAGGCAGATTGGAAGTGGTCAAACAGGAGATGGCAAGAGTGAACGCTGACATTCTAGGAATCAGTGAATTAAAATGGACTGGAATGGGTGAATTTAACTCAGATGACCATTATATCTACTACTGTGGGCGGGAATTCCTCAGAAGAAATGGAGTAGCCATCATGGTCAAAAAAAGAGTCTGAAATGCAGTACTTGGATGCAATCTCAAAAACGACAGAATTATCACTGTTCGTTTCCAAGGCAAACCATTCAATGTAAGAGTAATCCAAGTCTATGCCCCAACCAGTAATGCTGAAGAAGCTGAAGTTCAACAGTGCTATGAAGACCTACAAGACCTTTTAGAACTAACAACTTAAAAAGATGTCCTTTTCATTAAAGGGGACACAAATGCAAAAGTAGGAAGTCAAGAAATACCTGGAGTAACAGGCAAATTTGGCCTTGGAATGTGGAATGAAGCAGGGCAAAAACTAATCGAGTTTTGCCAAGACAATGCACTGGTCATAGCAAATATCCTCTTCCAACAACACAAGAGAAGACTCTACATATGGGCATCTCCAGATGGTCAACACTGAAATCAGATTGATTATATTCTATGCAGCCAAAGATGGAGAAGGTCTATACAGTCAACAAAAATAACACCAGGATCTGACTGTGGCTCATATCATGAACTCCTTATTACCAAATTCAGACTTAAATTGAAGAAAGTAGGGAAAACCGCTACACCATTCAGGTATGACCTCAATCAAATCCCTTATGATTATACAGTGGAAGTGAGAGATAGATTTAAGGGCCTAGATTTGATAGATAGAGTGCCTGATGAACTATGGAATGAGGTTCATGACACTGTACAGAAGACAGGGATCAAGACCATCCCCATGGAAAAGAAATACAAAAAAGCAAAGTGGCTGTCTGGGGAGGACTTACAAATAGCTGTGAAAAGAAGAGAAGCAAAAGGAGAAAAGGAGAAAAGGAAAGATATAAGCATCTGAATGCAGAGTTCCAAAGAATAGCAAGAAGAGATATGAAAGCCTTCCTCAGCGATCAACAAAGAGATAGAGGCAAAAAACAGGATGGGAAAGACTAGAGATCTCTTCAAGAAATTTAGAGATACAAAGGGAACATTTCATGCAAAGATGGGCTCAATAAAGGACAGAAATGGTATGGACCTAACAGAAGCAGAAGATATTAAGGAAAGGTGGCAAGAATACACAGAAGAACTGTACAAAAAAGATCTTCATGACCCAGATAATCATGATGGTGTGGTCACTCATCTACAGCCAGACATCTTGGAATGTGAAGTCAAGTGGGCCTTAAGAAGCATCACTGGGAATAAAGCTAGTGGAGGTGATGGAATTCCAGTTGAGTTATTTCAAATCCTGAAAGATAATGCTGTGAAAGTGCTACAGTCAATATGCCAGCAAATTTGGAAAACTCAGCAGTGGCCACAGGACTGGAAAAGGTCAGTTTTCATTACAGTTCCAAAGAAAGGCAATGCCGAAGAATGCTCAAACTACCACACAATTGCACTCATCTCACATGCTAGTAAAGTAATGCTCAAAATTCTCCAAGCCAGGCTTCAGCAATACATGAACCGTGAAATTCCTGATGTTCAAGTTGGTATTAGAAAATCAGAGGAACCAGAGATCAAATTGCCAACATCTGCTGGTTCATGGAAAAAGGAAGAGAGTTCCAGAAAAACATCTACTTGTGCTTTTTTGACTATGCCAATGCCTTTGACTTTGTGAATCACAATAAACTGTGAAAAATTCTGAGAGAGATGGGAATACCAGACCACCTGACCTGCCTCTTGAGAAATCTGTATGCAGGTCAG
Organism: Ovis canadensis; assembly: GCF_042477335.2. NCBI lineage: Eukaryota > Metazoa > Chordata > Mammalia > Artiodactyla > Bovidae > Ovis > Ovis canadensis. Next base: position 80,877,251 of record NC_091246.1, on the reverse strand, counting down.
GAAGCAACAGTTAGAACTGGACATGGAACAACAGACTGGTTTCAAATAGGAAAAGGAATACATCAAGCTGTATATTGTCACCCAGCTTATTCAACTTATGTGCAGAGTACATCATGAGAAATGCTGGACTGGAAGAAACACAAGCTGGAATCAAGATTGCTGGGAGAAATATCAATAACCTCAGATATGCCGATGACACCACCCTTATGGCAGAAAGTGAAGAGGAACTAAAAAGCCTCTTGATGAAAGTGAAAGAGGAGAGTGAAAGAGTTGGCTTAAAGCTCAACATTCAGAAAATGAAGATCATGGCATCCGGTCCCATCACTTCATGGGAAATAGATGGGGAAACAGTGGAGATAGTGTCAGACTTTATTTTTTGGGGTTCCAAAATCACTGTGGATGGTGATTGCAGCCATGAAATTAAAAGATGCTTACTCCTTGGAAGGAAAGTTATGACCAACCTAGATAGCATATTCAAAAGCAGAGTCATTACTTTGCCGACTAAGGTCCGTCTAGTCAAGGCTATGGTTTTTCCTGTGGTCATGTATGGATGTGAGAGTTGGACTGTGAAGAAGGCTGAGCGCTGAAGAGCTGATGCTTTTGAACTGTGGTGTTGGAGAAGACTCTTGAGAGTCCCTTGGACTGCAAGGAGATCCAACCAGTCCATTCTGAAGGAGATCAGCCCTGGAATTTCTTTGGAAGGAATGATGCTAAAGCTGAAACTCCAGTACTTTGGCTACCTCATGCGAAGAGTTGACTCATTGGAAAAGACTTTGATGCTGGGAGAGATTGGGGGCAGGAGGAGAAGAGGACGACAGAGGATGAGATGGCTGGATGGCATCACTGACTCGATGGATGTGAGTCTGAGTGAACTCCGGGAGTTGGTGATGGACAGGGAGGGCTGGTGTGCTGCGATTCATGGGGTCGCAAAGAGTCAGAACACAACTGCGTGACTGAACTGAACCGAACTGATTCTATGTAATCAGTTTCAATGTCTCTCTTTTATCATTTCTATAGGCTTGAGGGTTTTTTCCCCTCAGGCTACCTGAAGCTAATTAAATTTGCTTATCTTTTCAAAATTCTGGCTTTAATTTTGATTTTTTTATTTATTTGTTTTGATGTCGATTTCTGCTCTAATCTCTATTTTATTCCTCCTCATGAGGTTTATCTTACTTTGTTCTTGTTTTTGTAGCTCCTTGAGGTGCAAAGTCAGATTGTTTAGTTGAGACACTCCTTTTCAATCAGTATTGCTTTAAATTTCTCTTAGATTTCATTTTGTAGCATCCCGCGCATTTTGTTATGTTGTATTTCTGCTTTTGTTAGTTTCAAAGTATTTTTAATTTCCCCTTTCATTTGTATATATTGTTGGACATATTGATTATTCAGAATTGTATTTAATCCACATATTTCTGAATTTTCCTGCTTTTCTCATTATTGACTTATAACTTTATACCATTGTGGTAGGAAAAGATAGTTGGTATAATTTTAATCATTGTATGTTTGCTAAGACTTGTTTTGTGACCTTTCATATTATATATTCTGGAGAACATTCCATGTGGTCTGAGAGGAATGTGCATCCTCCTGCTATTGAATGAAATGATCTCTTGTTTGTTAGATCTACATGGTAATGCCTATCTTAGGTCAAACGTTTACTTTTTGATTTTCTGTCTGAATGATTTTCTTGTTTTGAAGTTTCCTACTATTAAACTTTAGTAGATTTAATAGATTAAAGTTTCCTACTATTATGGTAGGTGGGTTGATTAAGTGAGTGTCGTTCAGTCATGTCTCTTTGCGATCCCATGGATTATACAGTCCATGGAATTCTCCAGGCCAGAATATTGGAGTGGCTAGCCTTTCTCTTCTCCAGGGGATCTTCCCAACCCAGGGATCAAACCCAGGTGTCCCACATTGCAGGTGGATTCTTTACCAGCTGAGTCACAAGGGAAGCCCAAGAATACTGGAGTGGGTAGCCTATCCCTTCTCTAGTGGATCTTCTTGGCCAAGGAATTGAACCAGGGTCTCCTGCATTGCAGGCAGATTCTTTACCAACTGAGCTATCAGGGAAGCCTGAGTAGATTAAAGTTCCATACTATTATCATGGGTGCTATTTCTCCCTTCAGAAGTATTTTTGTTGTTGTTGTTCAATATATTTATGTGCTGCAATGTTGAGTGATATGTAATACAATATATTGTCTGGTTGAACTGATCTCTTTACAAGTGTTCAGTGACCTTATTTGTCTCCTGCTATTTTTAAAGTCAATCATGTCTGTTGAAAGTATAGCTATTCCTACTCTTGGTTTTTACTTGCATGTACTGTCTTTGTTATGTTTTCATTTGGACCTCTAAGTGTTCAGACTTAAAGCTGAATGAATAGGGTCTATTCTGTTTTTAATCTCTCTAGCTACTCCATGTATTGTGATGGGAGAATTCAATCAATTTATGTTTGGAGTAACTATTGATAGCTAAATCCTTACCAATATCACTGTTTTCAGGCTATATGTAGATTCTTCTTCCTCTCATTCCCTTTCTTTATGATTTTCTATTGTGGTATGCTTCAACTACCTTTTATTTATGTTTTATGAATCCACTATATGGTTTCTTTTATGGTTTCTATGAGCATTAGAAAAATGTTGTATAGCAGCAATCTGTTTATTCTGATAACAATTTCAGTTGCAATTAAAACTGTTTAATCCCTCCTTTTTACGTTTTTTAGGTCATAGTTTACATCTTTTTATACTGCATATCCATTAATAATTGTCAGTTCAGTTCAGTCATTCAGTCGTATCTCTTTGTGATTGCAGCATGCCAGACTTCTTTGTCCATCACCAGCTCCTGGAGCTTGCTCAAATTCATGTCCATTGAGTGGTAATGCCATCCAACCATCTCATCCTCTGTCATCCCCTTCTCCTCCCTTCAATCTTTCCCAGCATCAGGGTTTTTTCCAGTGAGTCAGTTCTTCGCATCAGGTGGCCAAAGGATTGGAGTTTCAGCTTCAGCATCAGTCCAGCCAATTAATATTTGGAACCGATTTCCTTTACGATTGACTGGTTTGATCCCCTTGGAATCCAGTTGTAACTATAGCTATTTTTATTGAATATATTTGACATAAAAATTTGAATGAAAGTCACTCAGTTGTGTCTGACTCTGTGTGACCCAATGGACTACACAGTCCATGGAATTCTCCAAGCCAGAATACTGGAGTGGGTAGCCATTTCCTCCTCCAGGGGATCTTCCCAACCCAGAAATTGAGTCCAGGTCTCCCACACTGCAGGCAGATTCTTTACTAGTTGAACCACCAGGGAAGCCCCTATGTGACATATAAGTGTATTAATTTAGGGTGTACAATATAGTAAGTTCATATATTTATAAATGTAATATGGCCATTCTTGGCAATTTAGCACCTTTCTCACATTACATTATTATTCTTTTTTGAGTAGTCATACCAATTAAATTTTAGTCTCTCTCCAGATTTGTTGTCTTTATTCATTATACTGTCTCTGAATTCTCTCTCTTAACACAGTGTGATCAGGATCCATCCAAATTGTTGCAAATGGCAGATGTAAACACACACACACAAACCATCTTCATTCTTTAGCTGGTGGTGGACATTTAGGTTGACTCTATATCTTGGTTATTGGGGCTAATGCTGCAGAAACATGAGAGTGCATATGTCTTTGAAGACCTGTTTTTAGTTCCTTTGCATATACCTAGAAATGGTATTGATGTTGTTCAGCTGCTAAATCATGTTTCACTCTTTGGAATCCCATGAACTGCAGCATGCAAATCTTCCTTGTTCTTCACAATCTTCTTGAATGTGGTCAAAGTCACATTCATTCAGTCAGTGATGCCATCCAACCATCTTGTCTTCTGTTGCTGCCTTTTCCTCCCACCTCCAGTCTTTCCCAGCATCAGGGGATTTTCCAATGAGTCAGTTCTTCACATCATGTGGCCAAAGTATTGGAGTTTCAGTTTCAACATCAGTCCTTCCAGTGAACATCCAGGACCAATCTCCTTTAGGATGGATCTCCTTGCAGTCCAAGAGACTCTCAAGAGTCTTCTCTAGTACCACAGTTTGAAAGCATCAATTCTTTACTGCCCAGCCTTATTTATGTTCAAACTCTGACTTCCATACATAGCTACTGGAAAAACCAGAGCTTTGACTATACAGACATTTGTCAGTAAAGTGATGTGTCTACTTTTTAAAACCTGTCAAATTTGTCATAGGTTTTCTTCCAGGAGCAGTCATCTTCTCATTTCATGGCTGCAGTCACAGTCCACAGTGATTTGAGAGCCCAAGAAGAGGAAATCTTTCACTGCTTTTCCCTTTTCCTTTCTATAGTATAGTATGTACTCATGAAAAAAAAAAAAAAAACATGAGTAAGTTGATGTTCACATTTTAGGGTTCTACTGTGTATGAGTTGAGGTATTTTATAAATTAACCATTATTCAGTATAGTTTGCAAGATTGTTTTTTTCCCATTCTGTACTTTGCCATTTTATTTTGTTTCATTTTATTGCTTAGGGTAAGCTCTAATTTTGAGGTAGTTTCACTTGGTGATTTTTGCTGTTGTGTGTGCTTTTAGAGTTATATCCAGAAAATCATTGCCAAAAAATGTCAAGCACCATCTTCTACACATTTCCTTAGTGGAGTGAGTCATCAAATTTCATTTTTCTTCCTGGGTTTATGGAGCTTTTCCATATCACTTGTTAAAATTATTATTTGCCTAGTGGCTGTTTTTGAAAGTAAAAATATTAGTCACTCAGTCATGTGTGACTCAGCAACCCCATGGACAATAGCCCACCAGGCTCCTCTGTCCATGGAATTCTCTAGGCAAGAATACTGGACTCTTATCATTTTCTTTTGTGAAAAACTAGTAGCATCTGAACAGTCTATTCAATTGCGTATGTCTATGTGGCTATTTTTGTGTCTATACCATAGTTTTTTTTAGTAGTATATTTTTGTAGTGTACTTTGAAATCAGGATGAGTGATCTTCAGATTGTTTTTATTCTCCTGATTGCTCTGAGGTCTTTTGTGATTTCTTACAAATTTTAGAGTTGTTTCTTCTATATCTGTGAAGGATTCCTTTGGTATTTTGATGGAGATTATTACATTATCTATAGAAGGAATATTTTGGACAATTTACCAGTATTAATTTTTCAGAATCAAGAACATGTGATGCCTTTCTTCAGGTTTTTTAGTCAGTGTCTTACAGTGTTCAGTGCACCAGTCTTTAACCTTTTTGGATAGATGCATATCTAAGTTAATTTTTAATGCTATTCTGAATAGGATAGTTTTTTCTCCAAATACTTTGTGTATAGAAATCCGTCTTATTGCTGTATGTTCATTTTGCACCTTGAAAATTTACTAACATCATTGCCTAGATCTAACAGTTTATTGGTTCAGTCTTTGGGGTTTATATGTCATTTGCAAATAGGTACAATTAAACTTTTTCTATTTGGATGTCTTTTAGTTCTTTGTCCTGCTTAATTGCTCTAGCTAGGGCTTCCATTCGTACAGTGAATATGAGTAGTGGGAGTAGGCATCTTTGTCTTGTTCCTGATCTAAGAGAAAAAACATTCAATTCTGTCCCCACTGAGTATAATGTTAGCTGGTTGTTTTTTTTTTTTTCTCCTTCTTCAATATATGGCCTTTATTATGTGGAGGGATGTTCCTTCTTATACCTAGTCTGTCAAGGGTTTTCATAATGAAAGTGTTGTATTTTGTCAAATACAACAACACAAATACAATATTTTGTTTTTCTACATTTATTGAGAGGATCATATAATTTTCATCTTCACTGTAGTAATGTGATTTATGTATTCATTGGAATATTTTGAACCATTCTTATATCTGAGGTATAAATCATACTTCTTCATTGTGTTTAACCTTTTTAATGTATTCACAAATTACTTTTTTCACATTTGTTGGAAATTTTTTGTACCTATATTCAGGAAGGGGTGATATTCACAGTTTGCTCACATCACCCTTGAAGGTTGATAGGTGGGAATGTAGACACACTATGATCCCAGAGAATGGTGAGTCTAGCTATCGACCTACCTACCGGTTGTTGGGGAGATGTGAGAGAACTGTGAGCCTACCTCCCTACCAAATTTCAAGGGAAATGTGAGAGAAAAATGAAACTAGGTAAGGAGGTAGGTGGAATCACCATTCTCTCACATCTCCCACCAGTGAGGTAGATAGGGTAGGTAGTGAGAGAGTCAATTCCTACGCAGGTTGATGATAAGTCCAGGGGCCACCAAGGAGAGAGGGGTCTGGGATTCTCAAGGAAGAAGAAAGGACAAACTTATTTTTCCTCTGCATTACTTAGGGTTATATAACAATAATATATCCTGCTTGAGGACAGTCTCTGGATAAAAAACTTCTGGCTATTCCTGTTATCTTAAAATGTAAATTATGTGAGTGGGTTTAGTAAAGTCTTTACAACCTCCAGACATTCTTTTGATTCACTGTAATAACTAATTAAAAGTATATAACTCCATTGCTAACACTAGTGAGGGGGGACTCTTTCTGCCCTCTTTTAATCTCTATGTCAGAAGCTTTCTCTATCTCTTTTATACTTTAATAAAACTTTATTATGCAAAAGCTCTGAGCAATCAAGCCTCATCTCTGATCCCAGATTGAATTCTTCTCCTCTGGAGGCCAAGAATCCCAGTGTCTTTCATGGTTCAGCAGCAACCTTTCAGTAAGTAGGTGGGTAGGTTGACGAACAATTCTCTCATATCCCGCCTGAAAGTAGGGAGGTAACCAGGTAAACTCACAAGCCTCTCATACCCCACTTGAAGGTGAGGGAAGGTAGGTAGGTAGACCCACAGTTCACTAATCCTCCCTGAAGGTAGATATGCAGACATCCCCCAAGAAGGTTGATAGGAATGTAGACTCGCAGTATTTTCACATTGCCCAGAAGGAAGTTGGTAGGTAAGTAGGTAGACTCACCATTCTTTCACATCACCTCAGAGGTAGGTAGGTAAACTCATAGTTCTCTCATATTTCTCTAGAAGGTTGGTAGGTAGGCAAGTAGACTCACAGTTGTCTCACATTACCCTAAATAGGATATGAGACACCTCTGAGTCTACTTACTTACCAACCTTTGAAAGGGATGTGAGAGAACTGAGTCTACCGACCTACCCTCCAAGCTTCAAGGGGTATGTGAGTTAACTGTGAAGGTGGGTAGATAGGTAGGTAGACTCAGAGTTCTCTCACATTCCCCTCAAAGAAAGATAGGTATATGGGTAGGTAGACTCAGTTCTCTTACATACCCTGAAGGAAGATATGTAGCTAGGTAGGCAGAATCCCAGTTCTTTCACTTCCCACTCAAAGGTAGGGAGGGAGGGAGGCACTCAGGTCTCTCACATCCCCCAAAAGAGCATGTGAGAGACCTGTGAGTCTACCTGCCTTCAAGGGGGATGTGAGTGAACTGTGAAGGTAGGTAGGTAGGTAGATAGGTAAGAAGACACAGTTCTCTCACATCCCCTTAGAAGGTTGGTAGATAAGAAGATACAGCTCTCTCACATCCCCCTAGAAGGCTGGTAGGTAAGTAGACTCACAGTTTCCTTACATCCCCATGAAAGGTAGATAAGTAGGTATGTGATTCACAGTTCTCTCACATTCCCCTTGAAGGTTGGCAGGTAGTTTGGTAGATAGACTCAAAATTCTTTCTTATCTCCTCAAAGATAGATAGGTTGAGGCATGGCTCTCTCACATCCCCCTTGAAGGCTGGTAGGAAGGTAGGTAGACTCACAGTTCTCTCATATCCCCCTGAAGACAGATAGCAAGGTACACTCTCCCATTCCCCCCTGAATGTAGTTATGTAAGTACATTCTAGGTATACTCACATTTCTTTCTTTGAAGGTAGGAGGGTGGGTATGTAAACGCAGAGTTCTCTCAATCCTTCTTGAAGTTTGGTAGGTATGTAGGTAGAATCACAGTTCTCTCACATCCTCCATGAAGGCAGGTAGGTAGACACAGTTCTCTTACATCCCAGTTGAAGGTTGGTAGGTAGGTAGACAGACTCACAGTTCTCTCACATCCTTCTCGAAGGTTATTAGGTAGGTAGGTAGACTCACATTTCTCTCACATGCATCCGCCCCCCCCCCCCCCCCACCACACATACAATGTGAGAGAACTATGTCTACTTAACTCTCTACCTACTGACCTACCTTAGGGAGGGATGTTGAGAACTGAGTCTACCTGTTTACCTACCTTCCTTCAGGGTGATGTGGGAGAACTGTGAGTCCACCTACTTACCTATCTATCATCAGGGCAGATGTGAGAGAACTGTGAGTCTACCTACCTATCTACTTACCTTTGTGGGGGTTGTGATGTGATGTGGTTCTGTGCGGCATGGTGTACCGGATTACACAAGTTCATTTAATCTATAAACAGAATGCTAGACTCTTTCTCTGTTCTAATGATGTTGTGTATTTTCCTGTTTGTTCACCTCTATGCATAACAAAATATTGAAATTTACTAGTTTCTCAGTAATTGATGAAGAAACTAATTCTTCCTTGACTATAACTCAAAAGATATTGTTTATCTCTGTGTGTAGGAAAAACAAAGACCTTTGAAAAATATCTTTAGAAGTTTTAATGTCTTTTAGAAATTAAGGAAAAAATCAACCCAATCTGGCTAATGACACTTTTACCTAGTACGTATCCCTATCAGTTGTAAAATTTGCAACTTTAAACTTGTGCCTGAGAAAAATTATACATCTGCCTGTCACAAGACTTTGCAATTGCAAACAGAGCCTATAACACGACTAGAAAATCCTCAGTGCCCAAGATCTAGTGGTCATCAAAATATTTACACCTGAGCATTTGAGAGAGGAGAGAGAGAGCCTGACTATGACATGTAGTACTCTCTAATTCCATCACCATCCCTCATCAGTGCTCTCTAAATTGTGTCCCACATGGACCTTGCCTGGGAAAGAAATTCTGTATGCAGTGGTCCCCAACTTCTGCCATCTAATGCCTGATGATCTGAGGTGGAACTGATGTAATAATCATAAAGCACACAATAAATGTGATGTGCTTGCACCACTGAACAATCACCCCCCTCCCCCCTACTCTACCCTCCTGCCAGTCCACGGAAAAACTATATTCCCCAAAACCATCCCTGGTGCCAAAAAGGCTGGGGAACACTGCTATAGAGCATCAACATTCATTCCACAGGGTCCTGCTCATGTGTTGTTGGTCACTATATGCTTCTATAAAATTGATCCATACTATAACTTCAAGACAATATATTTTCATTTTACTGAAGAACTAAAAATTATGGGAATATAAAAATTTCAGACAACATTGGTCCAAGAGATCTATTTCTTCCAAGCTGACTTTTAGAAAACTTCAAATTAGTGTTAGCAGAGGCTGCCCATCAGCCTAGTCACAATGTCTATTCTCTAAAGTTCATTTCATCACAGTGTTAGAAGAGCCTAAATGGTAAAATGTTAACGGAGCTGAAAGATCTGATGAATGCTATTATCAATATGCAATTTTTCTGTGATGTAAATGTTGAGATAGAAATTAGACACAGAAAAATATTAAGTAGCTATTAAGAAGTCAGAACAAAGACTCAATTTTAACTGTTTTCATGAGGTTACCAACTGTTTTCTTAATAGCTTCTTATGATTTGGTTTTTCTACATTGGCTCCGAGGCAGGAAACATAAAATAGCAAAGGACAAAAGAGAAAGTGAGTCACTAATGAAGCTGACACCTTATTAGCTTTAAAATATGCAGTCTGATACTTACCTGACAAGGGAAATATCACAATAAAAAAACTCAGTATGCTTTTTCATGAATACTCTTAAAGCCCTGAGAAGACTAAAAGGTCCTATCAAATTTTAGGCAGTGAACCCAACTAGTTAAAAAAATACATGCTTTACCACAGATAAATCAAAAATAATTTAGCAACCCAGTGATGAACTATAGGCCACTTTTTTTTTTTTTAAGGAGGAATTGTTTTTTCATACATTTGATTGGTTTAACCTCTATTTCATGAAACATTTCCAAGCAAAACTAAATATAAAGCTAATCAAAGTGGAGTAGCACTTTCAGCAGACATTAATCCCGTAATCCTCTATTAGATAGCTACTATGTGAAGAGTAATGTATGAAGTAACCTAGGAAAGAAAGACTCATATATAAAAAACAATTTTCCCTAATCAATTAATACATTGTACAAACATAAACAGACTTCCCTGTGGCTCAGATGGTAAAGCATCTGCCTACAATGTGAGGAGATCCGGGTTTTCAATCCCTGGGTTGGGAAGATCTCCTGGAGAAGGAAATGGCAACCCACTCCAGTATTCTCGCCTGGAAAATCCCATGGAAAGAGGAGCCTCTTAGGCGGCAATCATGGGTTCGCAAAGAGTGGGACATGACTGAGCAACTTCACTTTCACTTTCACAAACATAAAACAGAATACAAGCAAATATAAAACAGTGGAAAATATTACATGTAATATAATTCAAAACTAGAAAATGAAACAAAGAAATTAATATAGAGGCAAAAGGACTGGAATTGGACTAAACAAAATAGTATTCAACTTAATTTTCTGTGTCTTAACTTCCCAGAATCTTTTAAAAGGTTATTGTGTATTATTTTATGAAAATACTTATAGACATAATTCTGTAAACTTCTCTGATCAGAGAATTTGCCATTGTATTAACATTGCAGAAAACAATTTCTACTAAACTCAGGTTTACAAATGCTCTTTCAGTAGGAAAATTGTATCCCGTACATTTGAAGTATATCTTCATATGCAGAATTCTCAAAAATTCAACACCCTGTTAGTTTCTTGATGCATATTTCCCCCTTCTTCTTTAAAAATAAGCTAGTAAGAGAATAGCAAGTAAGCAGTTTCAAAGGATGCAAAGAATTAAATTTAATGGATATCACAATAGGTTTTCAGAAGAGGGAAAACAATTTTCTTGAGGAGGAGAACTATCCCCTAACTGTAGCACATATCCTGTAAGCTGGTGATTATTGAGGAACCTCCTTATATTTATGTTAGTCATAGCTGTCATGCAGAATAGCTGAGTCAGTGTTCTATCTTAAATTTGTGTCTGTGCTCAATGTTTAGTTCATGCTATCTAGCTGAATGAGTAACAGCATAGGGAAAAGGAACTATGATGAAACAATTCTATTTGCTAATACAACTACTGGGATGTCACAATTCATTCAACAAGAATTAACTCCATTCTCTGTTTTAGTTACTGTGAGTGAGTGAAATCACTCAGTCGTGTCCGACTCTTTGTGACCCCATGGACTGTAGCCCACTAGGCTCCTCCATCCATGCAATTCTCCAGGCAAGAATACTGGAGTGGGTTGCCATTTCCTTCCCCAGGGGGTCTTCCCAACCCAGGGACTGAACCCAGGTCTCCCACATTGTGGGCAGACGCTTTAATCCCTGAGCCACCAGGGAAACCCTTAGTTACTGTACTAGGGAATATCTTAAGGAGTATCGTGTGGTGCCTTTCCTATAGGTGAGAGAAGGAATTGGCCTACCACTCAGATACATGAAATAGCAGATATATTTTATTTTTTAACTAAAAGAGACCCTGATAGACCCTTTATTACACTATGAATAATCAAGAATTCAAAGCATATAGAAAGGAAAACCATATTTTTTGAAGCCACAATACCCAGGGCCAAGTTTGGAATATGGTTTGTGACAGCAGCATGTTACTTGTCTATGCCTCATTGGCTTCCTCATTAGTGCAATTGTGAAAATAATGAAACATTAATAAAAATAGTAATACATAATAATGTTAGTAATGTATGCCCTCAAACACCAATCAGGTGTTTTAGAAATTAAATATATACTAGGTAAAATAATAAAGCACTCAAACATTTTAAATACCATTAACTATGCTTTTAACTTAAAATTTCTTTCCTGACATTACAAGTAACAAGTTTGAAGTTACTATGTCTAAGTAAAATTTATCTACATAAACTCTGTTCTATTCATATCAGCTGTAATGTCATCAAAGTTCATTAAGAAGAAAGTGAATCTTGATTAGAGTAAATTTTGAAATCATATTAAGCCACTTAAATAGGTATATTTTAGCAAAAATGTGGATGGTTTCACTCTAGCATTTCATTTTATTTAATTCCATTTATGGTATTTTTCATATCTGAAAAATCTAATGACAAAGTCTTTCTTCTGTGAATAGCTATTCATCTGAAAAAAATGAATTTTTTAAAAATCAGTCTAATCCCGATTCATACAACAGTAGGTTCCAAATCATAAATACCTCATGTGCAATAGGTTATTTTCTAGGTATTTGAATTTTCTTTCCAAGTAAATTATCATGACAAATTCAAAATCTAATCTACTGGAAAAATTGCCACTGCCAACAAGTAAAACAACACATTTCTATAAAAGTACGTATTATTTGTACAGTAAATTCATAGTTATATAACCACAGGCAACATTTCCTCAACACTGGCTATGTACAGTATTTATGTAAAACTTATCAGGTTTTCCCATTAGGTAGGTAGGTAGTGTGTGTGTGTGTGTGTGTGTGTGTGTGTGTGTGAGTGTATGTGTGTGTAACCAGAAAAGTTGTATTAATACTATAGAATCATCTATTAATTAGTTTGAATGACCAATAGAAATATTTTTGCAACTAAATGCAATTGTTAATATTTGTACAGAATCACTAAAGCATGATATAATCACCAGAAAAAGACAATTTCAAATAAATTATAAAAAGCAACACCCATAATTATTAATTTCTTAATCCCATGCTGTGGTTAGTGAACATAGGTACCATTTTGACAGTGTCAAAGATAATGTAACATTTTATACTTACTAGTTTTTTTTTTTCTAGTTTTTTATTAAAATAGGATTTCCTGCTTAGTTTTTTAAAAATAATGTTTCCCTTACCTATGATACTGGGAGATTGTTAGAAATGCAAGTAAGTAATTTTTAAATTCCTACAAACATGAAATCATCAATACCAAATTTACACACTTTAAAACACATTTAAACTAATTTGACATCATCCTGAATAAATCATTTAATCTAGCATTCAATTCTGTATTTTTCCCAAATTATGTTTTTGTATACAGATTACAATAACTGCCTATAGTCACTTGAATATATTCAGTTTTATTTATTATAAAACATTTCACATTTTTCTTTTCCCCTTTCATAATTATGTCTTAGGTTAGAATATGTTATCCTTTGTGACATGAATGTACATTTGCATTATGGAATTTATCTTTTCAGGTAAAATTTTTTTTCCAGTGATGCTAATAGATATAGGGAATATTTCATTTTACACAAAACCCTATAACAGCAATCTCAACAAAAATAAAAAATGAAAATAACAAAGTCTGGTTTAATGGAATAAAGTCAACCTGACTACTGGCAAAGTAACAACTGTAAAGGATTTAGGCAAAAATATAGCTTTTACAATGTATCTTTCAAATAAATTACTTCCCTTAGAAGACTGATATAGAGGAGAATAAAAGCTGAGGACCAATAGGTAAGAATGATTTATAAAATCGTGATACTTGGGGAGTTAGGAGAGAAAGTGAACCTCCATTTAACCTCATCGCATGTGTCCTAAAAAAATCGCCAAGGCAGTTTCATTTAACCAGCTGATTTTAAATTGTTCCTTGAGGCTGATTTTATAAAACTTCTTTGATTTTATGGTTGTGCAGTTTTATGAGCACCGTAAATGCCAGAAACCTCAGAAATGGCGAATCATTTCAATAGGAGCACATTTTTTTTTGGAGTCAGAATGAAGTCAAGTTACCGAGAGCTGAAATCTTTTAACAGAGTTACTCCAGCTTACATTTCACATGACTACCTAACATGAGCATTAGTAGAGTATTGTATTACCCTGAGTACAGTTTATTATAGATCTTCATTACTTAAATGTTTCTTTTCTCTGAGCCAATAGTCTATGACCTATTTATAGTGCAGCAATGTCAGGAGTCTGTCTACTAAATTTAAAACTTAGCAATACATCAATGAGCACAATGCAATTACTCTTCAGAAGGCACTGACCGCAGAGGCACTGGGGACTGACACTGTAGAGATAGAGCAATTATTATTCTTGTACTAAGATATGAAGTATTTTTTTAATCTACAATCTTACTATTTTGAAAGACCAGTGATTGCACAATGATCATCAGATATCACTGACAGAGCAGAATGGACCAAGGTGTATCTGATGTAGTCTAATACATTTAATATGACCCATGCCTGACAAAGAAGGCAATGGCACCCCACTCCAGTACTCTTGCCTGGAAAATCTCATGGACGGAGGAGCCTGGTAGGCTGCACTCCATGGGGTCGCTATGAGTCGGACACAACTAAGTGACTTCACTTTCACGCACTGGAGAAGGAAATGGCAACCCACTCCAGTGTTCTTGCCTGGAGAATCCCAGGGATGGAGGAGCCTGGTGGGCTGCCGTCTATGGGATCGCACAGAGTTGGACACGACTGAAGCGACTTAGCAGCAGCAGCAGCATGCCTAAAAATGCTCAGAAGGTGACATTTAAAATGGCATCATTTCATTTTGATTCATGAAAAAATAATGGGGGTGCTGTTTTTGTTTTTCAGATATTTAAAATTTTTCTTCAGAATCAAACCCCTGTTCCACATTGTTTTTTAATGGACTTGTAGCAAAGCATGTGATAATGATAATGGATGCAATTTCCTTTATTATAAGTGAAATCACTCCTCCTGAGATCTTGAGGACACTTTAGCACTTTCACTTTCCATGAAAGAGCAATAATTGCTCATCCTGAAATTTAGCACTGCCACTTAGGAAAAGAAGACAGTCTCTAGATACACCTGCAATACATTCACCAAGTTGTGCTTCCAAATTATGACATACATTTCACAAATACATTCTTGTAGTTTGTGTTGAGAAGCAAAAACCTCACACAAAAGGCTGAAAAATTTCTGCTTCAATTTCAAGCAGAAATCTATTATTATCTCTATCCAGGATTCCAATTAAAGAATATCCAAGAGAAAACAGCACTAGTGGAGATAAAAATGAACACTTTAGGTTAGCTTTCAAGAGCTGCATGTTGAAAGAGAAAAAATAATGAACCTGAGCCACATTCTATAAATTCTACAAAGGTTATTGCTACCATCAGTCAATATAACTAAAAGGAAGCTATGAGAATTGAGTGTCCTTAAGCTGACAACTCCAAATTATTTTAACCTTAAATATATGAGAACAATGTATAGCTTTGAATTTTACATTAGTGACATACAGTGAGGAGTAAGTACAAGACAATGGACGTTGCCTAGGAATGTATGACTAAAGTGGCATGCCTAGCCAGTTATCAAATATTAAGGACATATACTAACTCACAGTAAAAAGTGTTAACTGGTGGCAAGTAAAGGTCCATCTAGTCAAGGCTATAGTCTTCCCAGTGGTCATGGACAGTGGTGAGATCTGGATCATAAAGAAGGCTAGAGTGCTTAAGAATTGATGCTTCTGCACTGTGGTGTTGGAGAAGACTCCTTGGATTGCAGGATTAAACCAGCCAATCTTAAAGAAAATCAACCCTGAATAATTCATTGGAAGGGCTGATGCTGAAGCTCCAGTATTTTGGTCACCTGATGTGAACAGCCAAATCGTTGGAGAAGACTCTGATGCTGGTAAAGATTGAGAGCAAAAGGAGTAGAGGGTGTCAGAGGATGAGATAGCTGAATGGCATCACTGATGCGATGGACATGAACTTGGGCAAACTTTGGGAGATGGAGAGGGACAGGAAGGCCTGGCATGATGCAGTCCATGGGGTTGCAAAGAGTCAGACGTGACTGAGCGACTGAACAAGAACAATAAGAGCAACATCAAAATTACCAACAACCACTGTAACAATGATTCCTCTTTATTGAGAGTCAGGCCTTTGTTTAGTATTTGTTGTTGTTTAGTTGCTAGGTAGTGTCTGACTCTTTTGCTACCCCATGGACTATAGCCCCCAGGATTCCTCTATCCATGGGATTTCTCAGGCAAGAATACTAGAGTGGGTTGCCATTTCCTTTTCTACCATACTATATTTTTACTCCAAGTACCTCAAGTTGATTTTTAAAAAGTAATAGCATTTGTATCAAAGCACACAATGTATTTTCCTAATTAAGTTGATTACATAACTCTGTGAGGTTTAACAGTAACTTTTTCTTATTTAGAAATGATACAAGATAGATTTAAAGAGGTTGAACTGGTTTTCAAACCCACAGAATTGGTGACAGCTGAAGCAGGATTGACACTCAACAATACCCCTTAGGAAATGTTTCTGAAGAGTGGTTCTCAAATTTTCTTTCCTGTACCTATTATTCTTTCAAAGATCTGGGGCCTATCATGGCAAAAATAGGAGATACAAATTTCCAAAGAAAAGGATGTATGTATTTTCTGACATTCTAATAATATATTTAATGTTTATGATAGGATTTGATGACATAAAAAGTACAATAATGTTAGTAAATCAAGTTGATTTTTATGACTTTAAAGTTTAAAGACATGTTCACATTACTGCTTCCTTAATTGTGTAATGATACTGTTGAGTATGCATTTTAATACTATGTTAATTATAAATTACAAAATCATATATTGGATATCATGTTTATGTTTTTACATATTATTACATATTACATATTATTACATTTACATATTTACAATTACAATTACTTATTACAGTAATACAGATAGTTTTCAAATAATTTGTGTTACTAAAGCTTAGTCACTACAGTACACATTTCCTGTACTTAATATTGTTTGATCCTATAAATAACTTACTATGCTAGATATTGAGGTCCTATTATAACAAAAGTAAACTGCTAACATGAGGAACCGTATTACTAAATGCCATAGGGCAAGCAAGTGCCAGAACCAATTTGAACTGATACTCAACCATCATACTATACTGTCAAGGGCAAGGTAGAAATTATTTATAAATAGACAATGATATACTTGGAAATGGCAATAACTGAACCAATAATGTAAATTTCAAAAGGAAAATGGGTTGCTCTTTTTTAAGAGTAGCGATTTTTACCTTGCTGAATAGCGACAAACAAAAGGAACCATCAAGAACCGCATGGAATGACAATCCATCCAGGAAACCCACCGAAATATATGTAAAACAAAACCTTCCAGAGTTGAAGAGAGAAACAATTCTATAAAAGTATTTGGAGACTTCAATACCACACTATAAGTAATATAGGTAGGACAATTAGACAGAAGTATAGTAGAATGATGTCAGCAGGATAGTAGATTGGGAAGTCAAAGTTAAACTGATTTCTTAAATTGACAAGAAAACATAGTAAAGAGCAATGCAAACCATCTGAAAGTATAAATTACTCCAGTAATGGTAAATATATAGACAGAGAATAATGAAACACACTAATGGTAATGCATAAAACACTTTTGATCCTATTAAGAAAGATAAAATTTCATTAATGTGTCATCACTCAGTCGTGTCCGACTCTTTGTGACCCCATGGATTGTAGCCTACCAGGCTCCTCCCATCAGTGGGATTTTCCAGGCAATAGTACTGGGGTGGGTTGCCATTTTTTTCTCCAGGGGATCTTCCCAACCCAGGGATTGAACCCAGGTCTCCTGCATTGCAAGCAGATGTTTTTCCCTCTAAGCCACCAGGGAAGCCAAAATTTCATTAATGGATAAATAATATTAAAAGAAACAAACCCTACAAAAACACAAAGTGGGAAGAGTAGAAATTTACAGTTTCTGTATGTCATTAAAATTAAGATGTTATTGTTTTATTGGTGGGTTACATCAGCATTCAGTGTGTCCTTCCTCTTTTTTCTGTTTGTTTGTTTGTTTGTTTGTTTTTTCAAATTAACAACTATTGAATATCTTAAAGTGCTTCTGCAAGTCATACCACAGAGATTGTGGATATAAGGAACTTACTGAAACTTCCCTACCCTCACTTGCCACAATCAGGGAAAAGGAAAACTAGAAAGTGCAAAACTACATAGATACCCATGTTGAGAGAGTATTGTAGGGGTCCAGGCTGCCTGAGGGAAGAATCTGGCATATAATCAGAGTGGGATAGAGAGGTCTTTAGATGCACAGGAGAGGGAGAACTTGCTGAGGGGCCTAGAATAACATATTAAAAGTATTAAAAGGCAAAACTTGCCAGCCAAGAAACTATATCTCACAAAGTCATCCTTCAGATACTAAGAAGAAAGAGAACTTTCCAAAGCAAAACCAGAGGTAGTTCCCTGCTACTAGACTTCACTCAGAGAAACAGAGAGGAGTTCATCAAGTTGAAATGAAAAGATGCTAATCTGAAACATGAAAACATATAAAGGTACACATTCTAATAAAGATGAAAATAATATTAGAAAAATGTAACTATATTAGGCTGGTGTATTATCCAGTTAACTATACATGATAAAGGACAAGAGCATCAAATCTATAGTGAATATTATCTGTTAATGAAAATGCAGCATAAAAGGTAATTATATAAATTTACATAAGGGGATGAGTAAAAGTATGGAGCTTTTATATACAAAAGAAGTTAAGTGCTTTTAACATAAAATGGACTGCTTTATCTAAGTCTCATTGTAACCACAAATCAAAGATCTAAAGTAAATTCATGACACATAAAAAAGGAATGACAGAGAATGGAAAAACATATTCCATGCAAATGGAAATCAAAAGAAACTTGGAGGACCAATACTCATATCAGATAAAATAGGCTTTAAAATGAAGACTGTTATAAGAAGCAATGAAGATACTACATAATTAATAATCAAGGGATAAACTAAGAAGAAGACATAACAATTGCAAATATGTATGTCCTAAACATAGGAGCATCTCAATATTTAAAGCAAATACTAACAACAATAAAGGGAGAAATCAATAGTAACACAGTAATAGTGGGGGACTTTAACACCCCACTTTCATCAGGAGATCATCCAGACAGAAAATCCATAAGGAAACACAGGCAATAAATGAAACCTTAGCCCAGATAGTCTAGTTGATAGTTATAGAGCACTCCATCTAAAAGCAGCAGAGTACATATTCTTCTCAAGAGCACATATAACATTCTCCAGGATTGACCACATGCTGGGCCACAAAATAAGACCTGGATAATTTAAGAAAACTGAAATCTTATTAAGCATGTTTTTTGACCACAATGCTATGAGATTAGAAATAAACCATAAGGGAAAATACCCTAAAACCTCAAAGACACTTGAAGCCTAAACAGTGGATCACTGAAGAAATCAAAGAAGAAGAAGAAGAAAAAAGCCAGAAACAAATGACAATGAAAGCACAAGTATCCAAAACCTATGCAGTAAAAGCAGTTCCTTTTTTTTTTTTTGATGTTTTCTCTGTTTATTTCCCAGTAAAAATTGTACACATTATTTTCATACATCTCTTTTCATCCTCTCCTCCATCACCAGCATAATTTATGCAATGTGATAGTACGTTTAATATTCCTAGTTTAAAAGATATATCTTCACAGTCCTGTTATCCTCATATTTTCCAAAATGCACCATTGTGATTTTGATACTGTCCCTAACTTCCACTGAGGTAGCTATGTACAAAATGGATTGACCCAAACAGTCTCTTCAACAAATATTCCTCTGAGGCAAGTTTATAACAATGCAAAATTACCTCAGGGAAAATAAATAAATAAATAGCCTAACTGGAGAAGGCAATAGCAGCCCACTCCAGTACTCTTGCCTGGAAAATCCCATGGTCAGAGGAGCCTGGTAGGCTGCAGTCCATGGGGTCACTGAGGGTCGGACACGACTGAGCGACTTCACTTTCACTTTTCACTTTCACACTTTGGAGAAGGAAATGGCAACCTACTCCAGTGTTCTTGCCTGGAGAATCCCAGGGACGGGGGAGCCTGGTGGGCCGCCGTCTATGGAGCCACACAGAGTTGGACATGACTGAAGTGACTCAGCAGCAGCAGCAACCTTACACCTAAAGCAAATAGAGAAAGGAGAATAAGCAAAACCCAAAGTTAGTAGAAGGAAAGAAATCATAAAGATTAGAGTAGAAGTAACTAAAATAAAGGTAAAACAATAGCAAAGGTCAATGAAACCAAAAGCTAGTTCTTTGAAAAGATAAATAATAACATTGGTAAACTTTTGTTCAGACTCATTAAGAAAAAAACAGAGTGGACTCAATAAAAGTACGAGTGAAAAAGGAGAAGTTACAACTGACACTACAGAAATACAAAGGATCATAAAAGACTACTACAAGCAATCATATGCCAATCAATAAAATGGACAACCTGAAAGAAATGGACAAATTCTAAGAAAGGTACAATCTCCCCAGACTCAACCAGGAAGAAGTAGAAGATATGAACAGACAAATAAAAAGCATTGAAATTGAAACTATAAGTAAAAAACTCCTAATAAAAGTTCAGGATCTGATGCCTTCTCAGGCAAATTCTATCAGACTTTTAAAGGAAGTTCACATCTGTCTTGAAATTGTTTCAAAAACTGAAGAGGAAGGAAAACTCCCAACCTCACTCTATGAGGTCACCATCACCTTGATACCTAAACCAGACAAAGATACCACAAAAAAGAAAAGAAAGAGAAATTTATAGGTCCATATTGCTTATGAACATAGACAGAAACATCCTTAATGAAATACTTGCAATCTGAATCCAGTAATATATTACTCGATCTTACACCATGGTCAAGTGGGATTTATTCCAAGCAAGCAAGGATTTTTCTATATATGCAAATCAATCAGTGTGATATATCACATTAACAAATTGAAGAGTAAAAACCATATGATCATCTCAATAGATGCAGAAAAAGCTTTCCACAAAACTCAGCACCCATTTATGATATAAACTCTCCACAAAGTCAGCAGAGAAAAGACATCCCTCAACACAATAAACCTAACGCTAACATCCTTCTAAATGGTGAAAAGCTGAAATCATTTCCTCTAAGATCAGTGACTAGACAAGCATGCCCATACTTGCCACATTTTTCCAACATATTTCTGTAATTTGTAGGTTTAGCAATAAGAATAAAAAGAAATGCAAGGAATCCAAATTGGAAAAGAAGTTAAACTATCACTGTTTGCTTATGACACAATAAAAAATCCTAAACATGCTACTAGAAAACTACTAGAATTTATCAGTGAATTTGGTAACGTTGCAGGTTACAAAGTTCTCACACAGAAATCTATTGCATTTCTATACACTAACAATGGAAGATAGGAAAGAGAAATCCAAGAAGCAATTCCATTTACCATTCTGTCAAGAAGAATAAAATACCTAGGAATAAACTTTTCTATGGTGGCAAAATACCTTTACCCCAAAAATGAAGATGGTGAAGAAAGAAAATGTAGTGACACAAACAGATGGAAAAATATATACTGTGTTCCTGAATTGAAATAATCAATATTGTCAAAATGATTATACTACCAAAGACAATCTACACATTCAATGCAATTCCTATCAAATAACCAATTGCACTTTTCACAGAACTAACACACAAAAAATTTATAGTTTGTATGGAAGAACCAGAGACCCTGAATAATTGAAGCAATATTGAGAAAGAAAAATGGAGCTGAAGGAATCAGGGTCCCTTACTTCAGATTATACTGCAAAGCTGCCATCATCAAAATAGTATGGTAATGACAAATAATAGAACTATAGATCAGAGAAACAGGATAGAAAGCCCAAAGAGAAACCTATGTGTTTTTCGTCAATTAATATACAAAAATGAAGGCAAAACTGCAACGGTGGATAGATACTCTTTTCAATAAATGTTTCTGGGAAAACTTAACAGCTACGTATAAAAAACAAAAGAAATTATAACATTTCTTAACACTATATATAAAATAACTTCAAAATAGATTAAAGACCTAAATATGAGAGCAGACACTATAAAACTCTTGGAGGAAAATATAGGCTGAACACTCTCTGACATGAATTGCAGCAATATATTTTTCAATCTGTCTCCCAGAGTAGTGGAAAAAAATAAACAAGTGGAATCTGCTTAAACTCAGAATGTTTGGCCCAGCAAAGGAAACCATGAACAAAATAAAAAGTCAACGCACAGATTGGGTGGAAATATTTACAAATGATGTGACTAACAAGTGATGTCTCCAAAAGTTACAAACAGTTCAACGATACTTAATATCATCAAAACAAAGAACTCAATCAAAAAATGGGCAGAAGACACTTTGACAAAATTCAGCACCCATTTATGATTAAAACTCTTCAAAAAATGGTCATAGAAGGAACCTATCTCAACATAGTAAAGCTCACACATGATAAGCCCACAGCAAACATTATTCTCAATGGTGAAAAACTGAAAGCATTCCCCCTGAGATCAGGAGCAAGAAAAGGTTGTCCACTTTCACCACTATTATTAACATAGTTTTGGAACTCCTAGCTAAAGAAATTAGAGAAGAAAAAGAAATAAAAGGAATCCAGATTGGAAAAAAAAGTGAAACTCTCACTGTTTGCAGATGACATGATACTATACATAGAAAACCCTAAAGATAGAATCATAATGTTACTAGAGCTAATCAGTGAAGTTAGCAAAGTTGCAGGATACAAAAGAAATACACAGAAATCACTCACATTCCTGTACACCAACAATGAAAAATCAAAAAGAAATTAAGAAATCAATCCCATTCAGCATTGCAACAAAAAGGATAAAATATCTACGAATAAATCTAAGGAGAAAAAAGAACTATGTACAGAAAATTAAAAGACACTGATGAAATAAATCAAAACAGATGGAAAGATATTTCATGTTCCTGGGTAGGAAGAATGAATCTTGTGAAAATGACTATACTACTAAATACAATCTACAGATTCAATGCAATCCCTATCAAATTACCAATGGATTTTTTCACAAATTATTTAATATGTATGCAGAGTACATTATGAGAAATGCTGAGCTGGATAAAGCACAAGCTGGAATCAAGATTGCCGGGAGAAATATCAATGAACTCAGATATGCAGATGACACCACCCTTATGGAAGAAAGTGAAGAAGAACTAAAGAGCCTCTTGATGATAGTGAAAGAGAAAAGTTAAAAGTTAGCTTAAAGCTTAACATTCAGAAAACTAAGATCATGGCATCTGATCCTATCACTTCATGGCAAATAGACAGAAACAGTGGAAACAGTGGCAGATTTTATTTTTTTGGTCTTCAAAAGCACTGCAAATGTTGACTACAGCCATGAAATTAAAAGACACTTACTCCGTGGAAGAAAAGTTATGACCAACCTAGACAGCCTATTTAAAAACAGAGACATTACTTTGCCAACAAAGGTCCGCCTAGTCAAGGCTATGTTTCTTTCAGTAGTCTCACATCCAGTGGTTTCACAACCAGTATGGATGTGAGAGTTGGACTATGAAGAAAGCTGAGCACTGAAGAATTGATGCTTTTGAACTATGGTGTTGTAGAAGACTCTTGAGAGTCCCTTGGAATGTAAGGAGATCCAACCAGTCCATTCTAAAGGATATCAGTCCAGAGTGTTCATTGGAAAGACTGATGTTGAAGCTGAAACTCCAAAACTTTGGCAACCTGATGCAAATAACTGACTTATTGGAAAAGACCCTGATGCTGGGAAAGAATGAAGGTGGGAAGAGAAGGGGACAATAGAGGATGAGATGGTTGGATGGCATCACTGACTCAAAGGACATGAGTTTGAGTAAACTCCAGGAGTTGGTGATGCACAGGGAGGCCTGGCATGCTGTAGTCCATGGGGTCACAAAGAGTTGGACATGGCTGAGTGACTGAACTGAACAACAAAAAAATTTCACAATTCATATAGAAACACAAAAGACCCTGTAATAGCCAAAGCTGTCTTGAGAAAGAGGAATGGAGCTGGAGGAATCAACCTTCCTGATTTCAGATTTTACTACAAAGTTACAGTCATCAAGATAGTATGGTACTGGCACAAAACCAGAAATACAGAACAATGGAACAAGATAGAAAGCCCTGAAATAAACCCATGCACCTATGGCTACCTTATTTTTAACAAAGGTGGCAAGAATATACAATGGGGCAAAGACAGCGTCTTCAATAAGTGTTGCTGGGGAAAATAGACAGCTACATGTAAAATAATGAAATTAGAACATTTCATAACATAATACACAAAGATAAACTCAAATGGATGAAAGACTTAAAAGTAAGACCAGAAAGTATAAAACTCTTAGAGGAAAACATAGGCAGAACACATGATGACATAAATTAAAGCAAGATCATCTATGACCCAACTCCTAGAATAACAGAAATAAAAATAAAAGTAAATGAGTGAACATAATTAAACCTAAAAGTTTTTGCACAGCAAATGAAACTATAAGCACGGTGAAAAGGCAATCCTCAGAATGGGAGAAGACAATAGCAAATGAAACAACAGACAAAGGATTAATTTCCAAACTATAGAAGCAGCTCATACAAATCAATACCAGAAAAACAAACAACCCAATCTAAGAGAGGGGGAAAGACCTAAATGGACATTTCTCCAAAGACATACAAATGGCTAACAAACACATGAAAAGATGCTCAACATCGCTCATTATTAGAGAAAGGCTAATCAAAACTACAATGATATAGTACCTCACACCAGTCAGAATGGCCATCATCAAAATGACTACATATAAGAAATTGCAGCCATGGAATGAAAAGACGCTTACTCCTTGGAAGAAAAGTTATGACCAACCTAGACAGCATATTGAAAAGCAGAGACATTACTTAGCAAAGTCAAGTAAAGACCATAGTCAAGGCTATGGTTTTTCCAGTGGTCATGTATGGATGTGAGAGTTGGACTGTGAAGAAAGCTGAGCACCGAAGAATTGATGCTTTTGAACTGTGGTGTTGGAGAAGACTCTTGAGAGTCCCTTGGACTGCAAGGAGATCCAAACCGTCCATTCTGAAGATCAGCCCTGGGATTTCTTTTGAGGGAATGATGCTGAAGCTGAAACTCTGGTACTTTGGCCACCTCATGCAAAGAGTTGACTCACTGGAA
Organism: Ovis canadensis; assembly: GCF_042477335.2. NCBI lineage: Eukaryota > Metazoa > Chordata > Mammalia > Artiodactyla > Bovidae > Ovis > Ovis canadensis. The sequence continues at coordinate 80,852,272 of NC_091246.1, read as the reverse complement.
AAGACTCTGACACTGGGAAGGATTGGGGGCAGGAGGAGAAGGGGACGACAGAGGATGAGATGGCTGGATGGCATCACTGACTCGATGGACATGAATCTGAGTGAACTCCATGAGTTGGTGATGGACAGGGAGGCCTGGTGTGCTGCGATTCATGGGGTCACAAAGAGTCGCACACGATTGAGTGACTGAACTGAACTGAACTGAAGAAATGTTGGAGAGAGTGTGGTGAAAAGGAAATGCTCTTGGAGTGTTGGTGGAATGCACATTGATACAGCCACTATGGAAGACAGTATGGGGATTCCTTCAAAAACTAGGAATGAAACCACATATGACACAGCAATCCCACTCCTAGGCATATACCCTGAGGAAACCAAAACTGAAAAAGCATCTGTATCCCATTGTTCATTGCAGCACTATTTACAATAGCTAGAACATGGAAGTAGCCTAGATGTCCATCGACTGATAAAGTAGTTGTGGTACATATACACAATGGAATATTACTCAGCCATATAAAGAAACACTTTTGAGTCAGTTTAATGAGGGGGATGAACCTAGAGTCTACTATACAGAGTGAAGTAGGTCAGAAAGAGAAAGATAAATATCATATACTAATGCATATATATGGGATCTAGAAAGATGGTACCAAATAATTTATTTTCAGCACAGCAATGGAGAAACAGACATAGAGAATAGACTTATGGACATGTGGAGAGGGGACGAGAAGGTGAGATGTATGGAGAGAGTAACATGGAAATTACAACACCTTATGTAAAATAGATAGCCAATGAGAATTTGCTGTAGGTCTTAGGAAACTCAAACAGGGGCTCTGTATCAACCTATAACGGTTTATGGGGAGGGAGATGGGAGGGAGTTTCAAGAGGGAGTAAGGTTCAACTTATGGCTGATTCACATGTGAATCAGTAGAAAACCACAAAATTTTTTTGTTGACAGAAAACAGAAAAATACTGTATAGAAACTATCCTTCAATTAAAAAATGTTTTTAAATAAATGGGCAGAAGACCTAAATAGACATTTATTTCTTCAAAGAAGAAAAACAGATGGCCAAGATGCACATGCAATATTCAATGTTGCTAATTATTAGATAAATGCAAATCAAAACAACATTGAGAGATCTCCTCACACCAATCAAAATGGCTTTAATTAAAAAAAAAAAACACAAGCAATAAATTCTGGAGAGGCTGCAAAGAAGGAAGCCCTCCTACACTGTTGGTGGGAATGCAAACTGATACAGTTACTCTGGAGAACAGTATGGAAATTTCTTTAAAAAAAAATCTAAACTAAAAATACAGCTATCATATAATCCTGCAATCCCACTCCTGGTCATGTATCTGGAGAAAACCATATTCTGGGGAAAAAAAAATGTTCACCTTAAATTTCCACTGTTATATTTCAAATACATTTCAATTAAGAAAACGAGTTAAATAGCTTCATCTTTAACAATTACTGAAGCTTTAAGCTAGTCACAAAGGACAAAATGCTCTAATAGACACAAAGGATAAGGAGATGCCAATAAGAAAAACTAATAAAGCAAATCACTATAAACAATAATCAAATAGCAAAGGAAGATAGGAACAGGTGAGAGAGGACCAACCAACTGTAAAAGAGACAAATAATAATAAACCAAATGGTGAAAGTAAATACTTCCTATAATTAATTTAAATGTTAGTGGATGCATCTCCCCAGTCAAAAATAATAGGATTGCAGAATAGATAAGAAAACACAACTCGAGAATATGCTATTTATAAGATACTCACTTTATATTGACTGATACACACAGGCTGAAAGTAATGAGCTGGGAAAAGATACTCCTTGCAAATAGTACACAAAGGAAGGAACAGTTACTATACTGCTATCTTATAAAATGGATTTTATGTCCAAAATTGTCTCTGTAATCTCAGAAGGCCATTATATAATGAGACAATTAAATAGGAAAGTTAATGAATATTAACATATACACACTGAAAAAAGTACTTTAATATACAAAGTAAATATTCAAGATAGGAAGGAAAAAACAGAAAGCAGTACCATAACAGTCAGTAAATAACTACTATATTTAAAATAACTCATAAACATGGAGGCAGAAAATCAAGCAAGAAACAACTGATTGAACATTCTAGACCAAACTGACCTATCATATATAGAAATTTCAGTTCAACAGTAGCTGAATACACATTGTTTTCAAGCCCACAAAACAGTCTCAGTATAGATTACATGTTATGGCACAAACAAGTCAACATATTTAAGAAGATTTTAAAAATCAAATCAGGTATCTTTTGAGTCACCATAGAATAAGCATTGAAATCAATTACAACAAAAAAATGGGGAAATTCACAAATATGAGGAAACAAAATAATTTAATTTTGTACAACTAGTAGGTGAGAGAAGAAATCAAAATTATTTGAAAAGTATCTTGAGACAAGTGAAGATGAAAACACAGTATAACAAAGCTTATATGATGCAGAGCAGTTCTAAAAGGGGGGTTTATAGTGATGAATGCCTACATTAAAAAATAATAATTAATTTCAAATAAACACTGCATCTTTATACCTCAAAAATAAGGAAAAGGAATAAAGTAAACCCAAAGTCATCAGAATTAAGGGAAAAAATTAAAAAGAAGTTAATAATAAGGAAATAATTGAAAATTTTAAGTAAACAAAGTTGTTTGTTTTAAAGTGATGAACAAAATTATAAACATTTACCTAGGCTGAAAAAAGGGAGTCAAAATAAATAAAATCAGAAATAATGTTACAAAAATTACATTAGAAATAAATTGGATCTAAAGGCCTATTATAAACAATTATGATACAACTAACTGGAAAAACTAGAAGAAATGGAATAATGCCTAGAAATATAACCTGCTGAAACTTAATAAAAAATACAATGCCCGAATAGATGAGTGAGAAATAAAATAACTGATTCAATAATAAAAAATTACCTGAAGATAATCTCATGGCAAATGTCTTCACATGAAAATGCTGCTAACCCTTTGAAGAATTAATGCTAATTTATCTTACAAACTGGCGAAGAATTCAAGAGGAGGGAGTACATCTGAATTCAACTCTAAGAGAAACATTATCCTGTTTCCAGTGTCTGGTAGGAACAGTGAGATAAAAATTACCATTGAATATCCATGGTGAACATAGATTTAAAATCCTAAGCAACTGTGAGCAAACTAAATTCAACAGACCACTAAAACAATCATCCAACATGAACAAGTGGTATTTATCCCTGAAATGCAGGATGGATCAGCGTATGCAAATCAATCAACATAATAAACCACATGAACAAAAACAAATAATGATTATCATAAACGATGCAGGAAAACACCTGACAAGTCCCTTAGAAAAGTAGAATAGCTGTCATAGTCAACAAGAGTCTGAAATGCAGTACTTGGGTGCAAACTTAAAAACAACAGAATGACCTTGGTTTGTTTCCAAGTCAAACCATTCAATATTATGGTAATCCAAGTCTATGCCCCAGCCACATGCTGAATTTGATCAGATCTATGAAGAGCTAAAACACCTTCTAGGAGTAACATCATAAAAGGTATGTCCTTTGGGTTTGGACCACAAAATGAAGCAGGACAAAGGCTAAAACTTTTATCAAGGCAACATGCTGTTCATAACAAATGCCCTCTTCTACAAACTCAAGAGATAACACTACACATGGACAATGGTCAATGCCAAAATCAGATTGTATTCTTTGCTGCCAAAGATTGAAAAGCTCTATACAGTCAGTTACTGCAAAATTCAGGGTTAAACTGAAGAAAGTAGGGAGAATCACTAGGCCACTCATGTACGATCTAAATAAAATCCCTGATGATTATATCATGGAGGTGACAAAAAGATTCAAGGAATTAGATTTGATAGAGTGCCTGAAGAATTGTGGTCAGAAGTTCATAACATTGTACAGGAGGTGATGATAAAAACCCAGTAAACATAAAGAAATGCAAGAAGGCAAAGTGGTTATCTGAGGAGGCTTTACAAGTAGCTGAGGAAAGAAGAGAAGCAAAAAGCAAGGGAGAAAGGGCAAGGTACACCCAACTGAATACAGAATTCAAAGAATAGCAAGGAAAGATAAGGAGGCCTTCTTAAATGAACAATGGAAAGAAATAGATGAAAACAGCAGAATGAGAAACACTAGAGATTTAAAGGCAAAAACATATGACACTGGGAGATGAGGCCCCCCAGGTCTGTAGTTGTCCAATATTCTGTTGGGGAAGAGCAGAGAACTAGCTCCAAAAGGCTGAAGAGGCTGGGTCAAAGAAAAAATTATGTTCATTTGTGGGTATATCTGGTGGTGAAAGTAAAATCCAATGCTGTAAAGAACAATATTGCATGGGAACCTGGAATGTTAGCTCCATGAATCAAGGTAAATTGGATATGGTCAACCAGGTGATGGCAAGAGTGAATCTTAGGAATTGGTGAACTAAAATGGATGGGAATGGGTAAATTTAATTCAGATGACCATTATATCTACTAGTGTGAGCACAAATCCCTTAGAAGAAATGGAGTAGCCATCATAGTCAACCAGAGTCCGAAATGCAGTACTTGAGTGCAATCTCAAAAACAGAATGATTTCTGTTCATTTCCAAGGCAAACCATTCAACATCACAATAATCCAAGTTTATGCTCCAACCACTGATGCTGAAGTTGAATGGTTCTATGAAGACCTACAAGACTTTCTAGAACTAACATCCCCAAAACTTGTCCTTTTCCTCATAGGGGACTAGAATGCAAAAGTAGGAAATCATGAGATACCAGGAGTAACAGGCAAGTTTGCCCTTAGAATACAAAATGAAGCAGAGCAAAGGCTACCAGGGTTTTGCCAAGAGAACGTACTCCTCCAACAGCAACAACAACAAAAGACAACTCTACACATGGACATCACTAGATGGTGATGCTCTATACAGTCAGAAAAAAAAAAAAAAAAAACAGACCTGGAGCTGACTGTGGTTCATAGCATCTTCTCCTTATTGCAAAATTCAGGCTTAAATTCAAGTAAGGAAAACTACTAGACCATTCATGTATGACCTGAATTAAATCCCTAATGATTATACAGTGGAAATGATGAATAGATTCAAGGGGTTAGACAGAGTGCCTGAAGAACTATGGATGGAGGTTCATAACCATGTACAGGAGGTGGTGGCCAAAACCACCCCCAAGAAAATGAAATGCAAGAAGGCAAACTGGTTGAGGAGGCCTTACAAACAGCTGGGAAAAGAAGAGATGTGAAAGGCAAAGGACAAAGAAAAGATATTCCCAACTGAATGCAGAGTTCCAGAGAACAGCAAGGAGAGAGAAGAAAGTGTTCTTAAGTCAACAATGCAAAGAAATAGAGGAAAATAATAGAATGGGAAAGAAGAGAGATTACTTCAAGAAAATTAGAGATACCAAGGGAAGATTTTGTGAAAAGATGAGCACAGTAAAGGACAGAAACAGCAAGGACATAATAAAAGCAGAAGAGATTAAGAAGAGCTAGCAAGAATACACAGAACTGTAGAAATAAGGTATTAATGATGGTGTGGTCACTCACCTAGAGCCAGACATGCTGGAGTGTGAAGTCAAGTGGACCTTAGGAAGCATTACTATGAACAAAGCTAGTGGAGGTGATGGAATTCCAGCTGAGCTATTTCAAATCCTAAAAGATGATGCTGTGAAAGTGCTGCACTCAATATGCCAGCAAATTTGGAATATTCAGCAGTGGCCACAGGATGGAAAAGATAGGTTTTTGTTACAATCCTAAAGAAAAGAATACCAGAGAATGTTCAAACTACTGTACAACTGCATTCATTTCACATGCCATCAAGGTAATGTTCAAAATTCTTCAAGCTAGGCTTTAACAGCATGTGAACCGAGAAATTCCAAATGTACAAGCTGGGTTTAGAAGAGGTACAGGAACCAGAGTTCAAATTGACAACATCTGTTGGATCATAGAAAAACCATCGATTAACTAGTTTGATCTCCTTGCTGTGCAAGAGACTCTCAAGCATCTTCTCCAGAACCACATTTAAGGATTTTGGGCATTACTGTGGTAACATGTGAAATGAGTACAATTGGACAGTAGTTTGATCATTCTTTGGCATTGTCCTTCTTTGGATTGGAATTAAAATTGACCTTTTCCAGTCAGGTGTCACAGGATTGGAAACAATGGGAAAAAAAAAAAAAAAGAGTTCTTAAACAGCTACAATGCCCAGGGTGCAGCAAGCAGCAAGAGATCCAGGAACTCAGTCTCTCTGTGAAAGAGGTCTATTAATTAATCATAGATGTAACTTGAGAGACAGGCTTCTAATTAAGTACATAGCTAAGGACTGACTATAATCCCTTCTATGGATTTGAGAATTCAATTGTTATCATGAAACTCTCCTCTTTCTGCACTGCAGAATACCAACATTTCCCACTCTAATGTGAGTCTACTGTCCTGGCATTAATATCAGGTGCCACAGTTTTAACAGCTGTCACTTGGGGATGCCATTTGACCACCTGATTCTGGGGGCTAGAGTGAGTTTTGTTTTTGTGCCCCATGGAATTGTAATAACTACAGACCGTTCTTAGGAGGCTGCTAGCCCTAAAATACCACACAGACAACAGACTGAAACACACTCCCATTATTTCTATCAAAGAAATTTTCTCTTAATCCTGGATCTTTGGCCTGATGGGTTTGGTGCATACTTAGAATCTATGACACTGCTGTCAAGAAGTGGAAAAGTGATGGCAAAGTGGATTCTACCTTTGGAATATGTCTCTGCCTCATTATACTCTCTGACATCTCCTAGATAAGAGTTTGTTCAATTGATTAGAGACCCTATTTGTTATGACTCCCACCTGGGAAAACCTCTAGATTGCCTGACTCCTGTGACTGGTGGGACAGCCCACAAAATTGTATGCATTTGCATACTTTAGGATCTTCTTACTAAAAGTCTGGCTTCCAATCAGCCTAAATATAGGTGCCAACTGAGATCCTCCATTTGAAATACTGACATGTCTTGGCACATAATTAAAAAATACTAGGTTGCAGGAACGATCTCAAAGATTCGAGAGAAAGCCAAGAGCTAGAGCAGGGTTGAATAACAAGGTTCATCTTCTACACAAAGCTACTTCCTCAAGACTGGGAAAGTTGTTTTATGTAATACATAATAACCAACACAGAATCAAGAAAAATGAAGAAATTAAGGAATATGATCCAAACAAACAACCAAACAAAACATAAAAATCAGGGGGAAAAGTCTTTAGTTTTTCCCCTGGTGAAACAGAGTTATATAATTTTCCTGATGAAGAGTTGAAGGCAATGGTCATAAAGATACACAATGAACTTGGAGGAATGGATGAACACCCTGAGAACATCAACTAATAGGGGAAGTAATTAAAAAATGTAAGACAAGACTAAACAGAAGTCACAGAACTGAGAGATTCAATAACTAAACTGAAAAATATACTAGAGGGTTCAAAGATAGTCTAGATGAAGCAGAAGAAAGGATCAATGAACTTCAAGACAAGGCAGTGGCACTCATCTAACAGAGCAGCAAATAAATAAATAAAATAACAATAATAATAATAATTTAAAAATTTGAAGAAAGCTTAAAGGAATTAGACAATATTAGGGGAAATAATATTTGCATTATAGGGATCCTAGAAGGAAAAGAGAAAAGAACAGACAAATTATTTGAATAAATAATGGCTGAAAACTGCCCTACCCTGGGGAATAAAACAAGCATTTATATCCAGAGAGCCCAGGGATTTTCCAACAACATGAACCCAAAGAGACCCACGCTAAGACAAACTATAATTAATATGACAAAAAGTAAAAACCATAAGAGAACCCTAAAAGCAATAAGAGAAAAACTGTTTGTTACGTATGAAAACCCTCATAAAATTACAAAGAGATTTTTCAGCAGACCCTTCACAGATCTGAATAGACTGGTACAATACAGTTAAAGTCCTAGTGGGGAAAAAAAAAAAAAAAAACTTCCAAGTAATTAATGGTGTCCAGTCAAATGATTATTGAGACTTTGAGGATAAAGATAAAAAGAAAGAAATCTATGTGTGTCACTAAAACAAAGTTATGAAGTGACTATGAAAGAGAGTTAGGGAGGAAGACTGAAACACAGAACTCCAAGCAACCTCAAGACAACAAAGTGGCAAGAAGTATATATCTATCAATAATTGCCTTACATGTAAATAAACTAAATTTCCTAATCTTAGACACAAAATGCCTTAAATGGATACATAAACAAGACCCATCTATATGTTGCCTGCAAGACACTAACTTCAATATAAGGACATGAAAAGACAAAATGAAGGGATGGAGACAGACAGTACATGCAAATGGAAACTGGGAGCACAGCTGGGGTAGCAACATTTATGTAAGACAAAATGCATTTTAAAACAAAAGACAGTACATAATAATAAAAAGGAAAATCCAATGAGAGGATATAACATTTGTAAATATTTATGTACCAACAGAGGAGCAGTTAAACATATAAAGCAAATAGTAAGATACTTAAAGGGAGAAATAGACAAGAAAACCATTATAGTGGACTTTAATAACCCACTTACATCAGTGAATAAATCATCTGGACAGAAATTTAATAAGGTAATATTGACTTTAAATAGCACATTACACCAGATGAGTTAATAGTTGTATGCAAAACATTTTACCTAAAGTCAGCAGAATCCACATTCTCCCCAACTGCACATGGGGTATTGTCCAGTATATATAATATGTTAGGCCTTAAAACAATTCTTAATACAGTATATTTAAGGGGACTAAATCGCATCAAACATGTCTTCTGGCTACAGTGGTAGGTATGAAACTGGAAATCAGTTTCTAAGGGAAAAAAAAACAGAATATTTACAAATATGTAGACATTAGATGACATGCTTCTGAATAACCAAAATGGTTCAAAGAAAAAAATCAGAAGAGAAATTTTAAAATATTTTAAGTGAAAAGATATGTTACATATCAAAATTTATAGGACTTAGCAAAAACAGCTCCAAGAGAGAAGATCATAGCAATACCTCAAGAAACAACCTAAATTTACACCTGAAAAAAAAATAAAATAAAAGGAAAAGGAAATAAATGAAACTCAAAGTTGTTAAAAGATAGAAAATACAAAGATTAGACCATAAATGAAATAGAGACTAAAAAGATGACAGGAAAGGTGAAACTAAGAACTTGTTCTTTGAAAAATAAACAAAATGACAAACCTTTATCAAGACTTGCCAGTAAAAGAGAGTGCTCAATAAAAGAACTGGCAGCTACATGTAAAAGAATGAAATAAAACATACTCTAACATCATATACAAAAATAAAATGGAAGAAAGACCAAATCATAAGATAGGATGTTATAAAATTCCTACAGGAAATCATAAGCAGGACTCTGACATAAATTGCAGTGGTTTTTTATTTTTATTTTTGGACCATCTCCATGATAAGATATGCCCTCACACTTATCAGAATGGAGATCAACAAAAAACAAATACTGTTGGCAAGGATATGGAAAAGAGGGAACCCTGGTACACTGCTGGTGGGAATATAAATTGATGAAGCCACTGCAGAAAACATTTTGGAATCTTTAAAAAAAAAAAAAAAAATCTAAAAAATAGTATGACTCAGCAATTCCACTCATATATATATATATATATATATATATATATATAAACATTAATTTGAAAAGATACATGCATCCCAATGTTCACAGCAGCGTAATTGATAACTGCCAAAAATGGAAGCAACCCAAGTGTCCAACAAAAGGTGAATGGGTAAAGAAGATGTAGTATATATACACAATGGTGGGGCTTCCCAGGGGGCGCTAGTAGTAAAGAACCCACCTGCCAATGCAGGAGACATAAGAGACTCTGGTTCCATTCTAAGTCAGGAAGATCCCCTGGAGTAGGGCCTGACAACTCACTCCAGTATTTTGGCCTGGAGAATCCCATGAACAAATGAGCCTGACAGGCTACAGTCTATAGGATCACACAGCATCAGACATGATACGACTAAGCCATTCAAAAGAAGGAAATTCTGATGGGGTGGTCCCAAGATGGTGGAGGAATAGAACAGAAGACCAATTTCTCCCCCACAAATTCATCAAAAGATCATGTGAATGCACAGCAACTTCCACAAAACAACTTCTGAACCCCAGTGGAGGACACCAGGCACCCAGAAAGGCAGCCTATTCTCTTCAAAAGGACATAGGACAAAATACAAAAGACAAGAAGAAAGACAAAAGAGTTAGGGATAGAGACCCATCCTGGGGAGGGAGTCATGAAGGAGGAGAAGTTTCCAAACAGCAGGAAACCCTCTCACTGGTGGGTCTGTGGGAGCTTTGGAATCTCAGAGGGCAACATAACTGGGAGAAAAACAAGCAAAAAAACCCCACAGAATACATTCCTAATCGCAATTGCCAGAGGAGAAGTAGTCCAGACACTCTGCTCGTGATCACCACCAGCGAGCAGGGGCTGGCCAGGAGGTGTGGGCTACATGCTTAGGGTAAGGACCAGGCCTGAATATCATTGCTCATCACAGCAATACAAATCAAAACCATGATGAGATATCCCCTCACACTTATCAGAAAACAAATACTGTTGGCAAGGATATGGAAAAGAGGGAACCCTGGTACATTGCTGGTGGAAATATAAATTGGTGAAGCCACTGAAGAAAACACTTTTGGAATCTTCTCAAAAAAAAAAAAAAATCTAAAAAATAGTATGACCCAGCAATTCCACTCCCATATATATATATACATATACATGCATACATACATGCATACATACATACATGCATACATATATAAACATTAATTTGAAAAGATACATGCATCCCAATGTTCACAGCAGCATAATTTATAACTGCCAAATATGGAAGCAACCTAAGTGTCCAACAAAAGGTGAATGGGTAAAGAAGATGCAGTATAAACACAATAGTGGGGCTTCCCAGGGGGCATTGGTGAAGGTGAAGTCGCTCAGTCGTGTCCGACTCTTTGCGACCCCATGAACTGTAACCTACTAGGCTTCTCTGTCCATGGGATTTTCCAGGCAAGAATACTGGAGTAGGTTGCCATTTCCTTCTTCAGGGGATCTTCCTGACCCAGGCATTAATGGTAAAGAACCCACCTGCCAATGCCTGAATTCCCTGATAACAATCTGAGGGAGCTAACGTGAGGTAGCAACCCAAACTGTGGGGTATCCAGAGAGAAAAAAACAAAAAAGAGAGACAGAGAACTTTCCCACGAAAGGCTCTAACCTAAGACACAGCCTAGCTGGCTCAAAGAACAAAGGATTGATTGAATTCCAAAGTAGAGCTAGCTGTTTGAGTTCCAGCCCCTTCCCTTCCACAGAGGCAGAGAGGCAGACAGCCCAGAGCCATAAGGCAAGGGGCAATCTCTGCCTCAGAGACCGGTATCCTCCACCAAACTGTGAGCAGGCTCCCAGTTGCTAACCATGTCTTCCTAGGATCCTGGATGGCTGACATCTGCAAAGAGGGCCACTGCCTGAGATCAGCTTTCCAGAGGAGGCACACAGCACACCTGAGAAGGTGCTCTCATGGAGCACGTGGGAAACCAAGCAGCAGGGACCCGGGAAGGTGATTAAGATGCACAGCCGACCTAGGACAGTGCACTTACCAAGCACCTGGTCACCTGAGCTGCTGGCAACTGGGAAGGGTTAAGGATTGGAAGGGGCCTATAGAACTTGAGAGGAAGTACAAGCTGGAACAAGGAACTATCTGAAACTGAACTGACCCCACACTGCCCACAACCATTCCAGAGAAATTCCTAGATATATTTTTGCTATTATCACTTTTTAATTTTTTAAAGTTCTTTACGACTCCTTTGATTTTCATTTTTATAACCTATTACCTTGCCAAAAAAGACCCTATTTTTAAAACAAATTTCATATATATTTTTATATAATTTTTGTGATTGATTTTGTTTTGTGTTTTTAATATTGTATTTTTAAGAGTATAACCTCTACTTTAGATTTTTAATCTTTGCTTTTTGGTATTTGTTATCACTTTTGTATCTTTGAGAATCTAGTCTTCAGTATCCATTTTCACTTAGGGGTGTGATTACTGGCTAGACTGCTCTCTCTTCCCTTTTTATTCTCCCTTTTCTCCCTCAGGTCTCCTCTATCTCCTCCCTCCCCCTTCTATTCTCTACTTAACTCTGTGAATCTCTCTGTGAGCTGTGGAGAACACTTAGGGAATTGATTACTGGCAAGACTGCTCTGTCCCCCTTTGACTCCCCCTCTTCTCCTCCTGGTCACCTCTGTTTCCCTTCTCCCTCTTCTCTTCTCTATGTAACTCTGAATCTCTCTGGGTGTCTCTCACTGGGAGAATTGTTTGACCTTTAACCTGGATGTTTTATCATCTGTGCTGCATGGATGGAGAAGTCTTGAGGCTACTGTAAGAATAAGACTGAAAGCCAAAGGCAAGAGGCTTAAATCCAAAACTTGAGAATACCAGAGAACTCCTGACTCCAGGGAACATTAACTGACAATAGCTCATCCAAAAGCCTCCATCCCTACATTGAAACCAACCTCCACCCAAGAGCAACAAGTTCCAGAGCAAGACATACCATACTAATTCTCCAGCAATGTAGGAACACAGCCATGAGCATTAAAATACAGGCTTCCCAAAGCCATGCCAAGCCCATATACACCCCAAAACTCACTACTGGACACTTCATTACACTCCAGAAAGAAGAGATCCAGCTCCACCCACCAGAACAGAGATGCAAGCTCCCTTAACCAGGAGACCTTGACAATCCACTAGTCCAACCCCACCTACAGGGAGCAATCTCGACAAGAGGAATCACAAACTTCTAGCCTATAGAAAGGCCACCCCAAACACAGCAATCTAAACAAAATGAAAAGGCAGAGAAATATTCAGCAGGTAAAGGAACATGATAAATGCTCACCAAACCAAGCAAAAGAGGAAGAGATAGAGAGTCTACCTGAAAAAGAATTCAGAATAATGATAGTGAAGATGATCCAACAGATAAACAGACTAGAGACAAGGATTGAGAAGATGCAAGAAATGTTTAACTAGGACCTAGAAGAAATAAAAAAGAATCAGTGAATAATGAATAATGTAATAACTGAGATCAAAAGCACTCTGGAGGGACCAACCGTAGAATAACTGAGGCAGAAGACAGGATAAGTGAGGTGGAAGACAGAGTGGTGGAAATAACTGAAGCAGAGAGGAAAAAAAGATACAAGCATAAAAAGAAATGAAGACAACCTCAGAGACCTCTGCAACAATGTTAAATGCCCCAACATTCGAATCATAGGAGTTCCAGAAGAAGAAGACAAAAAGAAAGGGCATGAGAAAATACTTGAGGAGAAAATACTTGAGTAGATAATAGTTGAAAACTTCACTAAAATGGGGAAGGAAACAGCCACCCAAGTGCAAGAAACCCAGAGAGTCCCAAACAAGATAAACCCAAGGTGAAACACCCTAAGAAACATATTAATCAAATTAATGAAGCTCAAACACAAAGATCAAATACTAAAAGCAGCAAAGGAAAAGCAACAAATAACACACAAGGGGATGCCCATAAGGATAACAGCTGATCTTTCAGTAGAAAGTCTTCAGGCCAGAAGGAAATGGCAGGATATAATTAAAATGATGAAAAAGAAAAAGCTATAACCCAGATTACTATACCCAGCAAAGATCTAATTCAAATATAAGGGAGAAATCAAAAGCTTTACAGACAACCAAATGCTGAGAGAACTCAGCACCACTAAACCAGCTTTTCAACCAATGCTAAAGGATCTTTTCCAGACAGGAAACACAGAAGAGGTTTATAAACTCAAACCCCAAACAACAAAGTAAATGGCAATGGGTTCATACTTATCAATAATTACCTTAAATGTAAATGGGCTGAATGCCCCAACCAAAGACAAAGACTGGCTGAATGGATATAAAAACAGACCCCTATATATGCTGTCTACAAGAGACCCACTTCAAACCAAGGGACACATACAGACTGAAAGTGAAAGGCTGGAAAAAGATATTTCATGGAAATGGAGACCAAAAAAGCAGGAGTTTCAATACTCATATCAGATAAAATAGACTGTGAAACAAAGCCCTTGAAAACAGACAAAGAAGAACACTACATAATGCTCAAAGGATCAATCCAAGAAGAGGATATAACAATTATAAATACATATGCACCCAGCATAGGAGCACTGCAATATGTAAGGCAAATGCTAACAAGTATGATAGTGGAAATTAGCAGAGACACAATAATAGTGGGAGACTTTAATACCACACTCACACCTATGGATAGATCAACCAAACCAAAAATTAGCAGGGAAACACAAACTTTAAATGATACAATGAACAAGTTAGACCTAATTGATGTCTATAGGACATATCACACCCAAACAATGAATTTAACATTTTTCTCAAGGGCACATGGAATATTCTCTAGGATAGATCAAATTGTGGGCCATAAATTTAGTCTTGGTAAACTGAAAAAAATAATTGAAATCATTTCAAGGATCTTTTCTGATCACAGTGTGGTAAGATTAAGCGTCAACTACAATGGGGTGGGGAACTATTAAAAACACAAACATATGAAGGCTAAACAAAATGCTTCTGAATAACCAACAAATCACAGAAGAAATCAAAAAAGAAATCAAAATATGCATCAGTTCACTTCAGTTGCTCAGTCGTGTCCAACTCTTTGCGACTCCATGAACCGCAGCACGCCAGGCCTCCCTGTCCATCACCAAATCCCAGAGTTCACTCAGATTCACGTCCATCAAGTCAGTGATGCCATCTAGCCATCTCACCCTCTGTCGTCCCCTTCTCCTCCTGCCCCCAATCCCTCCCAGCATCAGAGTCTTTTCCAATGAGTCAACTCTTCTCATGAGGTGGCCAAAGACCTGGAGCTGCAGCTTTAGCATCATTCCTTCAAAAGAAATCCCAGGGCTGATCTCCTTCAGAATGGATTGGTTGGATCTCCTTGCAGTCCAAAGAACTCTCAGGAGTCTTCTCCAACACCACAGTTGAAAGGCATCAATTCTTAAGCGCTCAGCTTTCTTCACATTCCAACTTTCACATCCATACATGACCACAGGAAAAACCATAGCCTTGACTAGACGGACCTTTGTTGGTAAAGTAATGTCTCTGCTTTTGAATATGCCATCTAGGATTATCATAACTTTTCTTACAAGGAGTAAGCATCTTTTGCTTTCATGGCTGCAGGCACTATTGCAGTGATTTTGGAGCCTAAAATACTAAAGTCTGACACTGTTTCCACGGTTTCCCCATCTATTTCCCATGAAGTGATGGGACCGGATGCCATGATCTTCATTTTGTGAATGTTGAGCTTTAAGCCAACTTTTTCACTCTCCACTTTCACTTTCATCAAGAGGCTTTTTAGTTCCTCTTCACTTTCTGCCATAAGGGTGGTGTCATCAGCATATCTGAGGTTCTTGATATTTCTCCCAGCAATCTTGATTCCAGCTTGTGTTTCTTCCAGTCCAGGGTTTCTCATGATGTACTCTGCATAGAAGTTAAATAAGAAAGGTGACAATATACAGCCTTGACATACTCCTTTTCCTATTTGGAACCAGTCTGTTGTTCTATGTCCAGTTCTAACTGTTGCTTTCTGACCTGCATACAGATTTCTCAAGAGGCAGGTCATGTGGTCTGGTATTCCCATCTCTTTCAGAATTTTCCACAGTTATTGTGATCCACACAGTCAAAGGCTTTGGCATAGTCAATAAAGCAGAAGTAGATGTTTTTCTGGAACTCACTTGCTTTTTCCATTATACAGCAGATGTTGGCAATTTGATTTGTGGTTCCTCTCCTTTTCTAAAACTGGCTTGAATAGCAGGAATTTCACAGTTCACGTGTTGCTGAGGCCTGGCTTGGAGAATTTTGAGCATTACTTTACTAGCATGTGAGATGAGTGCAATTGTGCAATAGTTTGAGCATCCTTTGGCATTGCCTTTCTTTGGGATTGAAATGAAAACTGACATTTTCCAATCCTGTGGCCACTGCTGAGTTTTCCAATTTTGCTGGCATATTGAGTGCAGCACTTTCACAGCATCATCTTTCAGGATTTGAAACAGCTCAACTAGAATTCCATCACCTCCACTAGCTTTGTTCGTAGTGATGCTTTCTAAGGCCCACTTGACTTCACGTTACAGGATGTCTGGCTCTAGATGAGTGGTCACACCATCGTGATTACCTGGGTTGTGAAGATCTTTTTTGTATAGTACTTCTGTGTATTCTTGCCACCTCTTCTTAATATCTTCTGCTTCTGTTAGGTCCAGACCATTTCTGTCCTTTATCGAGCCCATCTTGCATGAAATGTTCCCCTGGTATCTCCAATTTTCTTGAAGAGATCTCTAGTCTTTCCCATTCTGTTCTTTTCCTCTATTTCTTTGCATTGATCGCTGAAGAAGCACTATCTCTTCTTGCTATTCTTTGGAACTCTGCATTCAGATGCTTATATCTTTCCTTTTTTCCTTTGCTTTTTGCTTCTCTTCTTTTCACAGCTATTTGTAAGGCTTCCCCAGACAGCCATTTTGCTGATTTGCATTTCTTTTCCATGGGAATGGTCTTGATCCCTGTCTCCTGTACAATGTCACAAGCCTCATTCCATAGTTCATCAGGCACTTTATCTATCAGATCTAGGCCCTTAAATCTATTTCTCACTTCCACTGTATAACCATAAGGGATTTGATTTTGGTCATACCTGAATGGTCTAGCAGTTTTCCCTACTTTCTTCAATTTAAGTCTGAATTTGGTAATAAGCAGTTCTTGATCTGAGCCATAGTCAGCTCCTGGTCTTGTTTTTGTTGACTGTATAGAGCTTCTCCATCTTTGGCTGCAAAGAATATAATCAGTCTGATTTCGGTGTTGACCATCTGGTTATGTCCATATGTAGAGTCTTCTCTTGTGTTGTTGGAAGAGGGTATTTGCTATGACCAGTGCATTTTCTCAGCAATACTCGATTAGTCTTTGCCCTGCTTCATTCCACATTCGAAGGCCAAATTTGCCAGTTATTCCAGGTGTTTCTTGACTTCCTACTTTTGCATTAAAGTCCCCTATAATGAAAAGGACATCTTTTTTAGGTGTTAGTTCTAAAAGGTCTTGTAGGTCTTCATAGAACCGTTGAACTTCAGCTTCTTCAGCATTACTGTTTGGGGCATAGACTTGGATTACTGAGATATTGAATAGTTTGCCTTGGAAAAGTACAGAGATCATTCTGTCGTTTTTGAGATTGCATCCAAGTACTGCATTTTGGACTCTTTTGTTGACCATGATGGCTGCTCCATTTCTTCTGAGGGATTCCTGCCCGCAGTAGTAGATATAATGGTCATCTGAGTTAAATTCACCCATTCCAGTCCATTTTAGTTTGCTGATTCCTAGAATGTCTATGTTCACTCTTGTCATCTCTTGTCTGACCACTTCCAATTTGCCTTGATTCATGGACATGACATTCCAGGTTCCTATGCTATTTTTCTCCTTACAGCATTGGACCTTGCTCCTGTCACCAGTCACATCCACAACTGGGTATGGTTTTTGCTTTGGCTCCATCCCTTCATTCTTTCTAGAGTTATTTCTCCACTGGTCTCCAGTAGCATATTGGGCACCTACTGATCTGGGGAGTTCCTCTTTCAGTATCCTATCATTTTGCCTTTTCATACTGTTCATGGGGTTCTCAAGGCAAGAATACTGAAGTGGTTTGCCATTCCCTTCTCCAGTGGACCACGTTCTGTCAGACCTCTCCACCATGACCCGGCCATTTTGGGTTGCCCCGCAGGCATGGCTTAGTTTCATTGAGTTAGACAAGGCTGTGGTCCTAGTGTGATTAGATTAACTAGTTTTCTGTGAGTATGGTTTCAGTGTGTCTGTTCTCTCATGCCCTCTTGCAACACCTACCATCTTACTTGAGTTTCTCTTACCTTGGGCATGGGGTATCTCTTCACGGCTGCTCCAGCAAAGAGCAGCTGCTGCTCCTTACCTTGGATGAGGGGTATCTCCTCACCACTACCCTTCCTGACCTTCAATGTGGGATGGCTCCTCTAGGCCCTCCTGCGCCCATGCAGCCACCGCCTCAAATGAAAACATGACAACCCAAAACCTATGGGATTCAGTAAAAGTGATGCTAAGGGGAAGGTTCATAGCAATACAAGCTTACCTCAAGAAAAATCCAATAAATAACCTAACTTTACACAAAAATCAACTAGCAAAAGAAGCAATTAAGAACCCCAGGCATAGTAGAAGGAGAGAAATCATAAAAATTAGGGAAGAAATAAATGTAAAAGAAACAAAGGAGATTATAGCAAAAATAACAAAACTAAAAGCTGGATCTTTGAGAACATAAATAAAATAGACAAACCATTAGCCAGGCTTATCAAAAAAAGGGGGGAGGAGAAAAGTCAAATCAACAATATTAGAAATGAAAATGTAGAAATTACAATAGACAACACAGAAATACAAAGCATTCTAAGAGACTTCTATCAGCAACTGTATGACAATAATTGGACAACTTGGAAGAAATGGATGAATTCTTAGAAAAGTATAACCTTTCAAAACTAAACCAGAAAGAAATGGAAAATCTTAACAGACCATCACAAAAATGGAAATCAAAACTATAATCAAAAATCTTCCAAATCAAAGCCCAAGACCTGATGGCTTCACAGATTAATTCTACCAAAAATTTAGAGAAGAGCTAACATCTATCCTGCTCAAACTCTTCCAGAAAATTTCAGAGGAATGTAAATTGCCAAACTCATTTTATGAGGCCACCATCACCCTAGTACAAAAACCAGACAAAGATGCCACAAAAAAAGAAAACTACAGGCAAATATCTCTGACGAACATAGATGCAAAAATCCTCAACAAAATTCTAGCAAAGAGAATCCAGAAACATATTAAAAAGATCATACATCATGACCAAGTGGGCTTTATCCCAGGGATGCAAGTGTTCAGTATTCACAAGTCAATCAATGTGATCCAGCACATTAACAAACTGAAAGATAAAAACCATATGATTATCTCAATAGACGCAGAGAAAGCCTTTGACAAAGTTCAACATGCATTTATGATAACCCCCCCCCCACCAAGAAAGCAGGAATTGAAGGAACATACCTCAATGTAATAAAAACCATATATGATAAATCCACAGCAAGCATTATTCTTAATGGTGAAAAATTGAAAGCATTTCCCCTAAAGTCAGGAACAAGGCAAGGGTGCCCACTCTCACCACTACTATTCAATATAGTTTTGGAAGTTTTAGCCACAGCAATCAGAGGAGAAAAAGAAATAAAAGGAATCCAGTTTAGAAAAGAAAAAGTGAAACTTTGCAGATAACATGATCCTCTACATAGAAAATCCTAAAGACACCACCAGAAAACTACTAGAGCTAATATTGAATATAGTAAAGTTGCAGGATATAAAGTTAATACACAGAAATCCTTTGCATTCCTATATACTAACAATGAGAAAATAGAAAGAGAAATCAAGGAAACTATTCCATTCACCATTGCAATGAAAAGAGTAAAATATTTAGGAATAAATCTACCTAAAGAACCAAAGGCCTGTATATAGAAAACTATAGAAAACTGATGAAAGAAATCAAAGATGACACAAATAGATGGAGAAATATACCATGTTCATGGATCAGAAAAATCAATATAGTGAAAATGAGCATACTACCCAAAGAAATCTATAGATTCAATGAAATCCGTATAAAGCTACCAACAGTATCTTTCACAGAACTAGAACAAATAATTTCACAATTTGTATAGAAATACAAAACACCTTGCATAACCAAAGCAATCTTGAGAAAGAAGAATGGAACTGGAGGAATCAACCTGCTTCACTTCAGGCTCTACTACAAAGCTACAGACAAGGACAGAAATATAGAACAATGGAACAAAATAGAAAGCCCAGAGATAAATCCACACACCTATGGACACCTTATCTTTGACAAAGGAGGCAAGAATATACAACGGAGAAAAGACAATCTCTTTAACAAGTGGTTCTGGGACCACTTGTAAAAGATTGAAACTAGAACACTTTCTAACACCATACACAAAAATAAACTCAAAATGGATTAAAGATCTAAACATAAGACCAGAAACTATGAACTCCTAGAGGAGAACATAGGCAAAACACTCTCTGACATAAATCACAGCAGAATCCTCTATGACCCACCTCCCAGGGTAATGGAAATAAAAGCAAAAATAAACAAATGGGACCTGACTAAACTTAAAGGCTTTTGCACAATGAAGGAACCTATAAGCAAGGTGAAAAGACAGCCTTCAGAATGGGAGAAAATAATAGCAAATAAAGCAACTGTCAAAGAATTAATCTAAAAAATATACAAATAGCTGCTGTAGCTCAATTCAAAAAAAAAAACAAACAAACAACAACAACAACAAAACTGGTCCAAAGAACTGAACAGGCATTTCTCCAAAGAAGACATACAGATGCCTAACAAACACATGAAAAGATGCTCAACATCACTCATTATCAGAGAAATACAAATCAAAACCACAATGAGGTACTATCTTTGGCCAGTCAGAATGGCCGCTATCAAAAAGTCTACAAACAATAAATGCTGGAGAGGGTGTGGAGAAAATGGAACCCTCTTACACTGTTGTTGGAAATGCAAACTAGTACAGCCACTATGGATAACAACGTGGAGATTCCTTAAAAACCTGAACTGCCATACGACCCAGCAATCCCACTGCTGGGCATACACACTGAGGAAACCAGAATTGAAAGAAACATGTGTACCTCAATTTTTATTGCAGCACTGTTTACAATAGCTACGACATGGAAACAACTTAGATGTCCATTGACAGACAAATAGATATGAAAGTGTGGTACATATACACAATGTGGAACACTACTCAGCTATTAAAAACAATGCATTTGAATCAGTTCTAATGAGGTGGATGAAACTGGAGCCTATTGTGTAGAGTGAATTAAGTCAGAAAGGAAAACATCAATATGGTATATTAACACATATATGTGGAATTTAGAAAGATGGCAGTGATGACCCTATATGCGAGACAGCTAAAGAGACACAGATATAAAGAACAGACTTTTGGACTCTGGGAGAAGGTGAGGGTGGGATGAATTGAGAGAATAGCATTGAAACATGTATATTACCTTATGTGAAATAGATGGCCAGTCTAAGTTTGATGCATGAAGCAGGGCACTGTGCTAAGTGGAATAAGTCAAAGAGAGAAAAACACTGTGCATCATTAATATGTAGAATATAAAAAATACAACTAACTCAGTAGAGTTACAGTGAAAAAGCTTATGGTTTCCAGTCTGGCTTGTAAGGAGTTTGGAAGTCTCCATTCCATCCTAACAAAATGTAAAAGCCTAGAAATATAGTTACGTTGAAATAAATGATAGCAACAATACATGGGATAGGAGGGAGGGAGGATTTAGGATTATTTTGTTATTATAAAATATTTATACTACCAATGAAGTACTATATACATAAATACATAAAAATATTTTTCTAATAAAATATGTATTATGAAAGTGTTATTTGATATATAAAATAATGTAAATTTTCTCAGAAAACTTCTCATAAAAATTATGTAGATGTAACATTGTATGCCGGGAGACATCAATAACCTCAGATATGCAGATGACACCACCCTTATGGCAGAAGGTGAAGAGGAACTTAAAAGCCTCTTGATGACAGTGAAAGAGGAGAGTGAAAAAGTTGGCTTAAAGCTCAACATTCAGAAAACGAAGATCTTGGCATCTGGTCCCATCACTTCATGGGAAATAGATGGGGAAACAGTGGAAACAGTGTCAGACTTTATTTTGGGGGGCTCCAAAATCACTGCAGATGGTGCCTGCAGCCATGAAATTAAAAGACGCTTACTCTTTGGAAGGAAAGTTATGACCAACCTAGATAGCATATTCAAAACCAGAGACATTACTTTGCCAACAAAGGTTCGTCTAGTCAAGGCTATGGTTTTTCCAGTGGTCATGTATGGATGTGAGAAGTTGGACTGTGAAGAAGGCTGAGCACTGAAGAATTGATGCTTTTGAACTGTGGTGTTGGAGAAGACTCTTGAGAGTCCCTTGGACTGCAAGAAGATCCAACTAATCCATTCTAAGGGAGATCAGTCCTGGGTGTTCTTTGGAAGGAATGATGCTAAAGCTGAAACTCCAGTACTTTGGCCACCTCATGTGAAGAGTTGACTCACTGGAAACGACTTTGATGCTGGGAAGGATTGAGGGCAGGAGGAGAACAGGATGACAGAGGATGAGATGGCTGAATGGCATCACCGACTCGATGGATGTGAATATATAATGGAATATTATTCTGTGCTGAAAAGAAATGAGCTATCAAGCTATAAAAAGATGGGGAGGAAACTTAAATGATTATTACTATTGAATCAGTTCTGTTGAGATGGATGAAACTGGAGCCGATTATACAGAGTGTAGTAAGCCAGAAAGAAAAACATCAATACAGTATACTAACACATATATATGGAATTTAGAAAGATGGCAATGTTTCAAAGTTAAAACTAAGTAAACAATCCAATTAAAGAATGGGCCAAATACCTTTATAGAGACTTTACCAAAGAAGATAAACATATGGCAAATGGGAATATGAAAAGATTTTGCACATCACTGTAACTTGGGGAATGCAAAATAAAACAATGAGATACTACTACACATCTATTAGAAAGGCCAAAATCCAGAACACTGACACTACCAAATCTATCATGAATGTGCAGTAACAGAACTCTGATTCATTGCTGGTGGGAATGCAAAATGGCATGGCCACTTTGGAGAACAGTTTGGAAGTTTCTTACCAGGTAATCATGTTCTTACTATATGGTCCTGCAATCACACTCTGTATTTTTCCAAACAAGATGAAAACTTACTTCCAGAAAAAACACACACACACACACACACACATTTATTACAGCTGTATTCATAATTGCAAAGCTAGGAAGCAAACAAAATGATATTTGTAGGGTTGATAAATTGTGGTAGATCAATATAATGGAATATTATTCTGTGCTGAAAAGAAATGAGCTATCAAGCTATAAAAAGATGGGGCGGAAACTTTAATGATTATTACTATTGAATCAGTTCTGTTGAGATGGATGAAACTGGAGCCGATTATACAGAGTGAAGTAAGCCAGAAAGAAAAACATCAATACAGTATACTAACACATATATATGGAATTTAGAAAGATGGCAATGACGACCCTGTATGCAAGTCAGCAAAAAAGACACAGATGTGTATAGCGGACTTTGGGACTCAGAGGGAGAGGGAGAGGGTGGGATGATTTGGGAGAATGGCATTGAAACATGTATACTATCATGTAAGAATCGAATCACCAGTCTATGTCTGATGCAGGATATAGCATGCTTGGGGCTGGTGCATGGGTATGACCCAGAGGGATGTTGTGGGGAGGGAGGTGGGAGGGGGTTCATGTTGGGATCGCATGTACACCTGTGGTGGATTCAGGTCAATGTATGTCGAAACCAATACAGTATTGTAAAGTAAAATAAAGTAAAAATTAAAAAAAAAAAAAGCAATCTGAAAAGGCTACATACTATATGATCTTAACTAGATAGCATTTTAGCAAAGCTAAGTTATTGGAGCAAATAAAAAGACTGTGGACAATGTCAAGGGATAAATCAATAGAATATAAAGGCTCTTTATGACAGTGAGCTGACTCTGTCTAAAACTATAATGGTGGATACAAGTTAACACATTTGTCCAAATCCACAGAAAATACACCATCAAGAATGAAACCTAATATGAACTACAGGTTTTGGGTGACAATAATGTGTCACTGTAGGTTCATCAACTGAAACAAATGCACCAGTCTGGTGACGGATACACATAGTGGGTGCAGTTTAGGGACAGGGGTATATGTGAGCCTTCTGCTCAATTTTGCAGGGAACTAAAACTGTTCTAAAAATAAACACTATAAAAATTGGAATATTCAATAAAAAATTGATAAGTACTGAAATTATAAAATTATATATGTTAGCATGTCAAATAAAATTAAATGCTAATCCATATAAGAAAAAAATGGAGTCTTCAAGAATTATGTGTGAATCAACTTAGTATTCCTCATGAAAAAAAAAAAGTTAACATATACTATAGGTAACATAATACCCACAAGTGCTGACAAGTCACATTTTATTTACATAACAATAATTCTGAACTCTATATTTAACAGTGTTATTACCTATGCAAATTCAACAGCTATTAAATACAAATTATATAATTTCAAGCTGTTTTTCTTACATACTAAGGAAATAATTATCCTATATATATTAAAGTACTATATATTTATATAACAAATTTCAGAAAAAAATTCCATTCTATCTCACTCTGAATGTGTAAAAGACATTGTATCAGATCTCTTCTCTCTATATATATGTACTTTAAAAATTACCCCAAATATACACGTTTAATATATATATACTTAAAAATCACCCCCAAATTAATCTGTTCATTTCCTCTCGGATCTGTAGTTTTAAGAGTTGGTCAATTCTCAACTAAGATGTCTCTTCACTGCTTTCCAAGGAGTCAGTAAGTCTCACGCCTACTGTTGGCAGTTTCACTGGTGATGGCTGATCACATGCCATCTCCTTAACAAGTATGGATGTTGTGTGGTGCTATTGGCTAGGGCACCTAGTTTCAGCTAGGTTCCAAGAAGGTCAAGGAAGAATCTGTAAAGCCTTCTGAGGCCTTAACTTGAAAGTGACACAATATTCTTTCCAACCATGATGCAGTGGTCAAAGAAATTCACCATGATCAATCTAGATGCAGGGAGCAGTAGAGGTACACTGCTTAATGAAGAAAGAAACAGAGAATTCACATTGAAAAACAAAGTATAATAGTTATTCGTCATTGTAGACCAACTGCACAACAAATGATTCTAGTAGACTGAAACTTCTGGCTGTTCTGAGAGAGTACAGTTTGAAAAGATTTGTAAAGCTCTGCTTTGGGCATGAAAAAGGTCAGAGGTAATAAATGGTAGAAAGGAAATGAAACTTTTGACCAAGATGCTTATCTATGGATACCACGGTATTCCTGTAAATAGGAAATTTAATTTTACCATCTTGACTAGATTTGCGCATATTAGAACACAGATTCCTTAGCTCTGATATCACTATCTTTTAGTCAGCTTACTTCTGCTCATTGATACTGACTGTGTTTCCATATGGATGACTACTTGGAATCAGCAATGATGTCCCCCATTATTTTGAAAAAATGTATGATAGTTTCAGATTTTATTCTCTAAGATACTCTTCTTAATACTAAAAATTTAAGAAATAGATGAATTGATGGAGAAAGGCAGAAGAGAAAAGAAGAAATTTAAAAAGAATATGCTTATGAAGAGAATGACACATACAAACATTTTATTAATATAAAGCCATGCTAATTAATATGTATTAATTAATTTGGGATTCAGTTTATGTCCAAAAAAAAAGAAAAAACCAAAAACCAAAAAAACAAACAAACCCTGTCTTCTCCAAAGACAACAATAATTTTTCTAAGGAATATTTTCACCCTGGGTCATCAGCAGTGTCAAAATTATGTGCTAAATTGTCATGAGGTACTTGATGCAGGAGCAAAGATTGCCCCCATACCTAAAAAAAACTTAGCCAAGGCTATTTGGCTTAGATGGTAAAGAAACTACTTGCCATGCAGTAGACCCTGCATTCAATCCCTGGGTTGGGAAGATTCCCCAGAGAAGGGAATGGCAACTCACTCCGGTATTCTTGCCTGGAGAATTCCATGGACAGAGGAACTTGGTGGGCTACAGTCCATGGGGTCACAAAGAATCAGACACAACTGAGCAACTAACACTTTCCAAAATAATACACATCAAGTAAAGCTGAGCACTAAATCAAACTAGTGCATGTGCGCTCAGTTGCTAAGTCATGTCTAATTCTTTGTGACCCCAGGACTATAGCCTGCCAGGCTCCTCTATCCATGGGATTTCCCAGGCAAGAATACTGGAGTAGGTTCCCATTTCCTTCTCCAGAGGATCTTCCACACCCAGGGAATGAACCCAGGTCTCCTGCTTGGCAGGCAGAGTCTTTACCACTGAGCCACCAGGGAAAGCCCCAAATCAAACTACTGTGTGCATACTTGCTTAGTTGCTCAGTTGTGTCCGACTCTTTGTGACCCTTTGGACTATAGCTTGCCACAGTCCTCTGTCCATGAGATTTTTCAGGCAAGAATATTAAGAGTTGGTTACCACTTCCTTCTCCAGCTGATCTTCCTGACCCAAGGATGAAAGCCTCATCTCCTGTCTCCTGCATTACAAGCAGATTATTTACCCATTAAGCCATCAGAAAGTCAATTAAACCAAACTAGTAGGATGACCCAAATATAAATAGTAACTGAAAACAATAATTCATGTATATCTTACATATAATATCAAATACATATGTATATTTGACATAGTTTTATGTATTTTAATGTATACATGTGTATTTTTACATAGATATACATAAAATTTATGGCTAAACAATGTTATTATGAATACAAGAAAATGTCATTGTCATCTGAAAACCAATAGCATACATAGCATACATATAAAATCCTAAAGATACTACCAGATAACTACTAGAACTCATGAATGAGTTCAACAAAGTTACAGGATACAAAATTAATACACAGAAATATCATGCTTCCTATACACTAAAAAGAAATATCAGAAAGAGAAATTAGGAAAGCAACCCCACTTACCATCATGGCAAAAGGATAAAATATCAAGTAATAAACCTACTTAAGGAAATAAAGAGCTTTCCTGATGGCTCAGCAGTAAAGAACCTGCCTGCAGTGCAGGAGATTCAGGTTCAAACCCTTGTCTGGATGATACGCTGTGGAGGGCATGACAACCCACTCCAGTGTTCTTGACTGAAAATCCCAGGGACTGAGGAATTTGGTGGGCTAGAGCCCATAGGGTAGCTAAGAGCTGGACACTACTAAAGTGACTAAGCAGACAAGTAGACAAAAGACCTGTACTCCAAAAACAGTAAGACACTGATGAAAGAAACTGCAGATGACAGAAACATACGGTAAAAGATACCATGCTCTTGAACTGGAAGAACCTATATTTTCAAAATGGTTATACTGCCAGAGGCAGTCTACAGATTCAGTGCAATTGCATTGATCCAACACTTAGAGTTACAAAAATTAAAAAAAAATAAAGGGGGACTTTGTCGTAGTTCAGTCACTAAGTTATATCCAACCCAATAAATTGCAGCATGTCAGGCTTGCTGGTCCTTCACTATCACCCATAGTTTGCTAAAATTCATATCCTTTGAGTTGGTGATACCATTCAACCATCTCATCCTCTGTTGCCCCATCTCCTCCTGTCCTCAATTACAATGGGACCTAATTAAACCTAAGTTTCTGCTCAGAAGAGGAAACCACGTTGTTGTTCAATCACTAAGTCATATCTGACTCTTTGGGACCCCATGAACTGTAGCATGCCAGGCTTCCCTGTCCTTCACTGTCTCCTGGAGTTTGTTCAAACTCATGTCCATTAACTCAGTTATGCCATCTGACCATCTTATCCTCTGTCACCCACTTTTCCTCCTGCTCTCAATCTTTTCCAGTATCAGGGTATTTTCCATTGAGTCAGCTCTTCATATCAGGTGGCCACAGTATTGAAATTTCAGTATCAGTCCTTCCAATGAATATTCAGGGTTGATTTCCTTTAGGATCAACTGGTTTGATAACCTTACTGTACAAGGGACGCTCAAGAGTCTTCTCCAGCACCACAGGCAAAAGCATCAATTCCTCACCAATCAGCCTTCTTTATGGTCCAACTCTCACATCCATACATGACTACTGAAAAAACCATAGCTTTGACCAGACAAACCTTTCTCAGCAAAGTGATGTCTCTGTTTTTTAATATACTGTCTAGTTGTGTCATAGCTTTACTTCTAAAGAGCAAGCGTCTTTAAATTTCATGACTGCAGTCACTGTCCACAAGAAAAGATTCTGTCACTGTTTCTACTTTTTCCTCCATCTATTTGCCATGAAGTAATGGGTCTGGATGCTATGATCTTAACTTGTTTTTTATGTTGAGTTTTAGGCCACATTTTTCCCTCTTCTTTTACTCTTGTCAAGAGGCTGTGTAGTTCCTTTTCACTTTGTGCCATTAGAGTGGTATCATCTTCGTATCTAAGGTTATAGATATTTCTCCCAGCAGTCTTGATTCCAGTTTGTAACTCATCTAGCCCAGTATTTTGTATGATGTACTCTGCATAGAGGTTAAATAAGCAGGGTGACAATATACAGGCTTGACATACTCCTTTTCCAATTTTGAACCAGCCCATTTTTCCATGTCCAGTTCTAACTGTTGCTTCTTGTCATGCATACAGGTTTTCTAGGAGGCAGGTAAGGTGGTCTGGTATACCCATCTCTTTAAGAATTTTCCACAGTTTGTTGTGATATATTCAGTCAAAGTCTTTGGCATAGTCAATAAAGAAAATGTTTTTCTGGGATTCCCTTGGTTTTTCTATGATCCAACGGATGTTGGCAATTTGATCTCTGGTTCCTCTGCCTTTTCTAAATTCAGCTTGTACATCTGGAAGTACTTGGTTCATGTACTTTTGAAGTTTAGCTTGAATTATTTTGAGTATCACTGTACTAGCATTTGAAATAAGGGCAACTATGTGAATGATATCCCACTCCAGTACTCTTGCCAGGAAAATCCTATGGATGGAGGAGCCTGGTAGGCTGCAGTCCATGGGGTCATGAAGAGTCAGACATGACTGAGCAACTTCACTTTCACTTTTCGCTTTCATGCATTGGAGAATGAAATGGTAACCCACTCCAGTGTTCTTGCCTGGAGAATCCCAGGGACGGGGAGCCTGGTAGGTTGCCGTCTATGGGGTCACACAGAGTTGGACACGACTGAAGTGACTTAGCAGCAGCAGCAGCAGCAGCAGAAGCAACTGTATGATAGTCTGAACATTCTTTGGCATTGCCCTTCTTTGGGACTGGAATGAAACTTAACCTTTTCCAGTCCGATAGCCACTGCTGAGTTTTCCAAATTTGCTGGCATATTGAGTGCAGCACTTTCACAGCATCATCTTGTAGGACTTGAAATAGCTCAGCTGGAATTCCATCACCTCCACTAGCTTTGTTTGTGGTAATGCTACACTTGACTGCACACTCCAGGATGTCTGGATCTAAGTGAGTGACCACACCATCATGGTTCACTAAGACCTTGTTTGTATAGTTCTTCTATGTACAAAATGAAATAAATCAAGCTACCAAAAAGGTTTAATCTCAAAAACACACAAACAGTTCTTGCATGTCTATGTCAAAACCCAAATTAAATAAAAAAGAGAATAGGCAGAAGGTATAAATACACATTGCTCCATAGAGGATATGCGTATGGCTAAAAAGCACATGAAAAGATGCTAAAATACAAATTATCAGAGAAATGGAAGTCAAATCACACAAGTCAGAATGGCTATCATCACAAAGTCTACAAACAAAAAATGCTGGAGAGGATGTTGAGTAAAGGGAACTCCTGTACACTATTAGTGGGAATGTAAATTGGTACAACCAGTATTGAGAACAGTATGGGTGTTCCTTAATAAACTAAAACCAAATTATCATATGATTCAGCAAACCCACTCCTGGGCAAATGTCCAGAGGAAGTCCTAATACAGAAGAATATATGAACCCCAGCATTCACTACAGTATATTTACAATAAGACATGGAAACATCCTACATTTCCATCAACAGTTGAATGAATAAAGGTGATATGACAAATACAATGAGTATTACTAAGTCATAAACAGAAAATGAAATAATGCCATTTGCAGCAACATAGGTGGACCTAGTGATTATCATACTATGAGAAATGTCAGAGAAAGACAAATAGATGATATCACTCATATGTAAATCTAATTTTTAAAATAATACAAATTAACCATTTTGTAAATCAGAAACAGGCTTACAGATATGGAAAAGAAGCTTATGATTACCAAAGGGGAAACATGGTAGGGAAAGATAAATCAGGAGCTTGGGATAAACATACACACACTGCTATGTATAAGATAAATAGACATCAAGAGGTTTAGGACAGGGATCTTTACTGAATATTTGTGACAACCTATATGAGAGAAGAATCTAAAAAAGGATCACTATATGTGTATGCACAGCTGAATCACTTTGCTGAATCACTATACCTGAAACTAACACAACATTGTAAGTCAATTACACTCCAATAAAATTAAAATGAAGGTGTATACACCCTCAGTGTTCATAAGAGCTCTTATTAACAATAGCCAAGACATGGAAGCAACTTAAATATCCATTCAAGAGATCAACAGATAAAAGTAATGTGCCATATATTATATATATGAACTATTACTTAGCCATAAAATAATTTTAAAATACTATTTTCAATAAAATAGATAGATCTAGAGATTATCAGATTAAATGAAGTAGCAAGACAGAGGAAATGATATCATATCACTTACCTGTGGGGGGGGGGGATACAAATGAACTTATTTACAAAATAAAAATAAACATATAGCCATAGAAAACAAGTTTATGATTACCAAAGGGGAAAGACGGGAGAAGGCTATATTAGGAGGTTGGGGTTAACATATACACACTAGTATATAGAAAATAATGTAAAAACCACATGCGATAAAATGACACACAGTTGCAGCCAAACATATTTTGAGATATTAAATTTCACATTTTCCTCTCAGTTCTTTTTATCTTATTGTAACACTTTTTGATTATCTGCCTTAAAGTCTGTAGTGGTAATAGGATGACTCCAAATAAGCAATCATGAGAAACAAAAATAATCTGAAAGAACAGACTTTTCCCAAAAGCTTGAACTGAATGAAAGAGATGTGTTAAGTGTTCTGAAAAGAGATTGGTTTTGAGAATCAGACAAGCAACTTGCGGAGAATTCCAAAATTTGGAATGGGACAGCATTCTGTAAGTCTTGGTTTTGACTGGAATCTTCACCTTGCTTCAAGGAATAATCCTGAGGAGGTTAGCCAGACCTCTTAGAGAACCACTTTTCATTGCATTTGGAAAGGCAGAATCTAACCTTTTGGATAGAACTGAGTGAAGTTTACCCTGTCCATGCCCGGCACAACATTAGCAGAGCTTCCAAGGATCGCAGTAGGGATGCACAAAGATGAGATAGAGAGTGTGTTAAAATTGATGCCATCTTTTTATGGTCCTTTTCACTGTGATAGGAAACAAAAGCAAATGAGGTTTTTGGAATGTGGAAATAATAAGGTGACTGTGACTACAATTACAACACTATTATATAATGTTATTTTCAAAGTTGCATAATATATGATTCTGGGCATGCAAATTTCCATTTTCCGCATCACATTTTCTAAGAAACAATGACTACAAGCCCATAATACCTATATTGATTATTAATTGTCTTTTCTAGTAACAATATTTTGTGTTATTTACTAAATATCTCCATAAAATAATAATCTAATATCAATTAAACACAATTTCATTTGCAACAATTTCTCTACAGAGGAAAATATATGCACATATTTACACAGACATACACACACACCATACAAGGAAAAGGCAGAATGTGCTGTGGTGTTCTTAGTTGCTCAGGCCTGTCCAACTCTTTATGACCTCATGGACTGTAGCCTTCCAGGCTCCTCTGTCCATGGGGATTCTCCAGGCTAGAATACTGGAATGGGTTGCCATGCCCTCCTCCAGGGGATCTTCCCAATCCAGTGATTGAACCCAAGTCTCCCACATTGCAGGCAGATTCTTTACTGCCTGAGCCACCAGGGAAGCCCCAAAGGACAGAATGAATATTATCAAAGTCGTTACTTCAATCTCCTCTTGCCTTTTTTCACCATCATCAAAACCATTATTAAAATCAAGACTAAAGTATATTTGTAATTACCAGATAAAGTTCAAAAATTGAAGTCTGGGAAGTTGGTGCTATGCCAGAAAAAGTTCTGTAGGTTTCCCAGGTATAGATTTCCTTAGGAGGGAAATTGTGTGTGATATTCCTGATGTATAAATAGGTAGGGTTACATGTGTGTTTAATACGGATACAGAGATTTGACCTGACCTCTTCGAGAAAGATATTGAAAGTTTGGGAACACCACTCTAAGTATATGCTGTGTATAGAAAATAATGTACACATTGAAATTGCACAAAAATGACAGCACAAGGTCTTTTCTATCTATAAAATGTCAGTCTTTATAAAAACATTCAGTTGCCAATACTTTAGCATTTATCTTCCTTAATGTAAAATCAATATTTCAATGGAAGCTAATTACACTGGGCATTAACTAACAAAAACATCTTCTCTTTACAAGTGACTTGGAATAAAAGGATATCCAAAAACAAGTCAGCTATGAGTAAATGCTAATAGGCTTGCTGGCAGTTTAATTAATTGTTAATGGGAAAGGTGATTTATTTGATGATACAATTTATTCATGTTAATTCTGTTGCTAAAATGGCAGAAGTTTCCTTGCATTCAGCTAAATTAAATAGTGTATGAAGGATCTAGCTTTGAATATTTGGAGAAATGGGTATGCACACACATAAAAGATGATAGTAAGTTCACCAAGAATGAGGGAACCTTCTTGACTCAAGTAAAACAGGCCAAGGGAAAGAAAGACACTTAATTTTTGCCTAGGTTTTTCTTTTATGAAGACCTTCCCCTGCTCCCATTCACATACTTTCACACATTGACAAGATTATAAAATGTGAAAAATTATTAAATAGTAGAATATCCACTAAAATATGAATACAGACTCAAATTTATATACAAAGTGAACATTCAAACAGTACTATGCAATTCTTTCGTTTATAAAAAATCGATAATATCTATTTTTATCTAGGGTGTAGGAAATTACCTTTATTAGTTTCCTGTTGTGGCTATAACAAATTACTACAAATTCTGTAGCTTAAAAATACAAATTTGTTGTTTTATGGTCCTGAAACTCAGGATCACAATACAGATGGCATCAGGCTATAACGTCGGCAAGACTGCACTCCTCTCTTGAGATCTAGGAGAGAATCTGTCTTTTCTAGCTTCCAGAAGCTGCCTACATATCTTGGCTCCTGGCCCCCTTTCTCTGTCTTCAAAGCCATCAGCACGATATCTCTGATTTCTCCTCCTCCACATACTTACATCTCACTTGGACTACAGACCAGAAAGGTTCACAGTTTTTAAGGACATGTGTGGTTAGATGGAGCACCCCCCCCCCTGGATATTCCAGTATTATCTCTCATCTTAATTTCCTTAATTTTTATCAAAACTGCACAGTCCCTTTTATCATGTAAAATAACATACTAACAGGTTCTGGGAATTACAGTATGAACTTGTGTGTGTGTGTGTGTGTGTGTGTGTGTGTGTGTAAAGAGATAGTCATTATTCTGACAATCCCAGTTACAGTTCTTCAAAAAACTGTTTGATGCTTCTATATCAGGAACATTCAGGAAACTTCTCCATACTTTCTTATTGGGTCTCACTTTAAAGTGAATGGCAAAGGGACAAGAACACTGTAAAGTGTAACCCCAAGAAACTCACGTTATTTGCCGTCACTGCTGATGAAGGAGCTAAAAAGATTCCAATTCATGTTCTAAATCTCAAACTAATGCTTCTCAGGGACAGAACATAAATCACTTAGATAACTCTGATGGACACGTGTCTAGGAAATGTAGTTTCTAAGCTTCCAATCTTTGTGGAAAAAGAAAAAAAAAAGGGATCTAGAGATAAATACTGATAACACAAGGAAAATATATTCTTTGGTAGTTGAATTAAACTAAAATCATTAATGTAGGTATTAAGTTATGAGTCAGTAAACTAAAATTTTAAAGATTTTTTTCACTTATGTTTGCAATTAAGAAATATTTTAGGTATTAAGTGGTTAATGGACCTCAAATTATTAAAATACCAATCGATATATCTGTGTGTGTGTGGTTGTGTGTATGTGTTTACCAGTTCTTTTTAGATAACCTCTCTTAGTGAAACTTTAGTTTTGAGAAGTACACTTCTAAGAGGAATTTAACACAATGCCACAAATTTGCCAAATGTGTTTATTTTCCCAGGTATACAGCAAAGCGGCCTTCTTGAACCAGCTTGCATCTCAGTAGGTTTCTGTCTTTAATTAGCAAGATGAGAAACTAGAAAAAAATGTATTTCTTCCTGCCTTTAGTAAATGAAAGGGATTTTAATATTTCTTTCCATCGTTCTTGACAGATTAAACACCCAGGTGTTCTTGACAGATTAAACACCCAGGTGTTCAAAATTAGGCCGATTCAACAGAAGAGAGTACATGACATTAAATGAAGGAATAATAAAAGTTTATATTATTAATTCATAAAGATTTGGGGGATTCATTGGACTAACACAATATAGCTCACTCTATCCTGACTGCTATAGAGATATTCTGATTTTTTAAAGTATTTCTGATCACAGGAAAGTTAATAATGGTAAATATATCTAAAAGTTGTCAATGTACATGCTTCCTCCATTTTTATTTATTTTCTACATTGTTCACAGCACTGGGCCAAGCACATATAATCCATGATAGACACTGCTATCTCTGTGAAATTATATATTTTGTAAGTACCAAAAAAATTATGCTCTGAAATAATATATCCCAGATATACTTATATAGTTACATATTTATGCATTATTTCATATATATCCCATATACGTTATTAGATAAGATATTTACTGTGGGAACCTCAACTAATTTCAAAAGAAATAGCTGAATCTTCCCTTTGGTAGAAATGTGAGACTGGCACAATTATAATATCCATTTTATAGATAGTTATACAGGAGAACATAAGGACTAAAACACGAGCCCAACAATAATAATGGAAGAGAGTATATGTCCCTTGTTCTGACTCTCACATGCTTCCTATATTTTAACTTATATAATCTTATTCTCTGGTACATATTTGACATTTGTGAAATGAGAGAAAACCATATCTCCTAGGAGCAAAATGACATTGATAAACTTGGCAGAGTCTTGACTGCCATATCCCCAGTTTGAAAGACTTTTCTTTTCTGACACAGAAAATGCAGTAGTTATAAATGGAAAAGAAAAAAAAAAAAAGTCTTCAAAACAAGAAAACAGTTTTTACATCAAAAAAACAAGGAGAATCACAAGAAATACAAGGTCATCAAAATTACTGGAAGAAACAGGATTTTCTTTCTCATTTTTTAATTAACAAACCTGAGTGATCTCTAAAGGTATAATTAACTGAGATGGAAAAGGGAACACTGCACCAAACCATAAGTCAGTTCAGTTGCTCAGTTGTGTCTGACTCTTTGAGACCCCATGGACGGCAGCACACCAGGCCTCTCTGTCCATCACCAACTGCCAGAGTCTACCCAAACCCATGTCCATTGAGTCAGTGATGCCATCCAACCATCTCATCCTTTATTGTCCCCTTCTCCTCCTGCCATCAATCTTTCCTAGAATCAGGGTCTTTTCCAATGAGTCAGCTCTTCCCATGAGGTGGCCAAAGTACTGGAGTTTCAGCTTCAACATCAGTCCTTCCAATGAACACCCAGGACATATCTCCTTTTGGATGGACTGGTTGAATCTCCTTACAGTCCAAACTACTCTCAAGAGTCTTCTCCAACACCATAGTTCAAAGGCATAAATTCTTCAGTGCTCAGCTTTCTTTATAGTCCAACTCTCACATCCATACATGACCACTGGAAAAATCATAGCCTTAACTAGATGGACCTTTGTTGGCAAAGTAATGTCTCTGCTTTTTAATACACTGTCTAGGTTGGTCATAACTTTCCTTCCAAGTAATAAGTGTCTTTTAATTTCATGGCTGCAATCACCATCTGCAGTGATTTTGGAGCCCAGAAAAATAAAGTCAGCCACTATTTCCACTGTTTCCCCATCTATTTCCCATGAAGTGATGGACTGGATGCCATGATCTTCGTTTTCTGAATGCTGAGCTTTAAGCCAACTTTTTCACTCTCCTCTTTCACTTTCATCAAGAGGCTCTTTAGTTCTTTATTTCTGCCATAAGGGTGGTGTCATCTGCACATCTGAAGTTATTTATATTTGTCCTGGCAATCTTGATCCCAGCTTGTGTTTCCTCTAGCCCAGCATGTCTCATGATGTACTCTGCATATAAGTCAAATAAGCAGGGTGACAATATACAGCCTTGACATACTCCTTTTCCTATTTGGAACCAGTCTGTTGTTCCATGTCCAGTTCTAACTGTTGCTTCCTGACCTACAGATTTCTCAAGAGGCAGGTCAGGTGGTCTCGTATTCCCACCTCCTTCAGAATTTTCCACAGTTTATTGTGATTCACACAGTCAAAGTCTTTGGCATATTCAATAAAGCAGAAATAGATGTTTTTCTGAAAGTCTCTTGCTTTTTCAAAGTAGGTCAACTTATTTGTTCTTCTCAGCTACACAGACTCTGACAGCTGGCTGAATATTTCTCTCTCTATATATATATAGAGAGAATGTATACATAAAGTTTCCAGTGATTTATTGGTCTTCCCCTACTGCCTATGTTATAACAACATGGAAAAGAAAACCAATAGTTTTTGCTTATTGCTCAGGAAAAAGCTACACTGGGGACATGTGTATAATTATGAAATTCAGTCAGTTATACTCAAGTGCATAAAACACATTGCTAGCTACATTTAAACACAGAGAAACAAAGATGGATGAAAGAAAATGTTGGTACTTTCTAGCCCTGCTGTTGCTGCTGCTGCTAATTTGCTTCAGTCATGTCCAACTCTGTGTGACCCCATAGACGGCAGCCCACCAGGCTCCGCCATCCCTGGGATTCTCCAGGCAAGAATACTGGAATGGGTTGCCATTTCCTCCTCAAATGCATGAAAGTGAAAAGTGAAAGTGAAATCGCTCAGTTGTATCCGACTCTTTGAGAGCCCTATAGATATTTTAACCTAACTTCATAGTTGTATATCAATTAATTTTTAATATTTTAAAAATAACTCTCCCCAATAAATGCTCATAAACATGCTAGACACAGAAATAGAAGCATTCTTTCTCTTTAAGAAATTCTTTTTAAATTTTGAAAGTAACAAAATTATATAAAATTCAAAGTATTTCAGATGTAAGTAAATTCTACCATGCTTGATTCATGAGACTCATATGTCCCACTAAAGGACATTCAAAAGAAAAATTCATTACACATACCTACCCTATATAACTCATTACTTGCAATATTTTGTTGGGGAATCATGCATAATATTGTTCCCTGTTTCAGAAAACTAAATCCTGTATCCTTAACACACTTGAAGTATTTTTTATTAAAGTGTAGTTGATTTAAAATATTTATAAGTTTCTGGTGTACAGCGGAGTGATTTGGAAATATATTTATGTGGTTGTGTACTTGTTTGCATTATTGGTTATTATAAAATAGTGAATATAGTTCCCTGTGCTATACAGTACATCTTGTTTTTAAATTTTATACATAGTAGTATGTATCTGTTAATAGCATATGCCTAATTTATATCCTCACCTTTAGTAACCATGAATTTGATTCCTATCTGCGAGTCTGCTTCTCTTTTGTACATAAGTTCATTGGTATTATTTTTAAAATTCTACATTTTAAGTGAATTCATGTAACCTGTCTTTCTCTAACTTACTTCACTTAATATCTAATGGCATTATTTCATTCCTTATTTATGGCTCAGTAGTATTCTGTCTATATATATACAACATCTTTATCCATTTATCTGTTGATGGACCTTTAGGTTGCTTCTGTGCCTTGGCTATTGCAAATAGTGTTGCTATGAACACTGGGATGAATGTACTTTCTTCAAAGAAAGATTTTATCTTTTTTGGATATATGCCCAGAGTGGGATTGCTGGATAAAACGGTAACTCTATGTTTAGCTTCTTAAGGATCCTCCACATTGTTCTCCATAGAGGCTGCACCAATTTACATTCCCACCGGCAGTATATGAGGGTTTTTTTTTCTCCACACCCTCTCCAGCATGTATTGTTTCTAGACCTTTGGATCATGGCCATTCTGACCAGTGTGAGGTGATACTTCATTGTACTTATGATTTGCAATTTCTAATGAATAGTGATGTTGATTATCTTTTCTGGTGCATGCTGGCCATCTGTATATCTTCATTAGACAAATGTATATTTAGTTCTTCTATTTTTAAAAAAATATATTTGGTTTCTCTTTCCGTGTTATTTAATTGTACGAGCCATTTATATGTTTTGGAAGTTAACACCTTGTCGGTCACAATATTTACAAGTATTTTCTCCCAGTCTGTAGATTGTTTTTTCATCTTGTTTTATGGTTTCCTCTGCTGTGAAAAACTTAAGTTTGCTTAGGTCCCATTTGTTTAGTTTTGCTTTTGTGTCATTTGGCTTGGGAGACTAACCTAAGAAAATTTTGCAGGGATTTATGTCAAAGAGTTTTTTCTTATGTTGTCTTGTAGGGGTTTTACGTTGTCATGTGTTATGTTGAAGTCATTAAGCCAGTTTGAATTGACATTTGTGTATGGTGTGAGGCAGTGTTCAAACTATTAGTTTACATGAGGTTTGAAATATTATATCTCTGACGTTGGACTTGTGAATTTTAGTAGTGGTTTTTGCCATACATTGACATGAATCAGCCATGGGTGTACATGTGTTCCCCATCTTGAGCCCCACTCCCACCTTCCCCCCTCATCCCATCCCTCAGGGTCATCCCAGTTCACCAGCCCTGAACACCTTGTCTCATCATAGAAACTAGACTGGCAATCTATTTCACATATGATAAAATACATGTTTCAAAGCTATCCTCTCAAATCATCCCACCCTCGCCTTCTCCCACGGAGTCCAAAAGACTGTTCTTCACATCCATGTCTCTTTTGTTCTCTCACATATAGGGTCATCATTGCCATCTTTCTAAATTTCATATATATATGTTAATATATTGTATTGGTGTTTTTTCTTCTGACTTACTTCATTCTGTTTAATAGGCTCCAGTTTCATCCACCTCTAACAATAAGAAAGCAGAAAGAAAAATTAAGGAAACAATTCCATTCACCACTGCAACTAAAAGAATAAAATGCTTAGGAATAAATTTACCTAAAGAAACAAAAGACCTATATATAGAAAACTATAGAACACTGATGAAAGAAATCAAAGATGACACAAATGGATGGAGAAATATACCATGTTCATGGATTGGAATAATCAATATAGTGAAAATGAGTATACTACCCAAAGCAATCTATATTTTCAATGCAATCCCTATCAAGCTACCAACAGTATTTTTCAGAGAATTAGAACAATTTCACAACTTGTAAGGAAATACAAAAAAAAAAAAAAAAAAACCTCGAATAGCCAAAGCAATCTTGAGAAAGAATGGAACTGGAGGAATCAACCAGCCTGACTTCAGGCTATACTACAAAGCTACAGTCATCAAGGCAGTATGGTACTGACACAAAAATAGAAATATAGATCAATGGAACAAAATAGAAAGCCCAGAGATAAATCCACACACCTATGGATACCTTATCTTTGACAAAGGAGGCAAGAATATACAATGGAGGAAAGACAATCTCTTTAACAAGTGGTACTGGGAAAACTGGTCAATCACCTGTAAAAGAATGAAACTAGAACACTTTCTAACACCATACACAAAAATAAACACAAAATTGATTAAAGATCTAAATGTAAAACCAGAAACTATAAAACTCCTAGAGGAGAACATAGGCAAAACACTTTCTGACATAAATCGCAGAAGGATCCTCTATGACCCACCTCCCAGACTAATGGAAATAAAAGCAAAAATAAACAAATGGGACCTAATTCAACTTAAAAGCTTTTGCACAACAAGGGAAACTATAAATAAGGTGAAAAGACAGCCTTCAGAATGGGAGAAAATAATAGCAAATGAAGCAACTGACAAAGAATTAATCTCAAAAATATACAAGCAGCTCCTGTAGTTCAATTCCAGAAAACTAAATGACCCAATCAAAAAATGCTCCAAAAGACTAAACAGCCATTTCTCCAAAGAAGACATACAGATGGCTA
The DNA here is from genome assembly GCF_042477335.2 of Ovis canadensis. Lineage (NCBI taxonomy): Eukaryota > Metazoa > Chordata > Mammalia > Artiodactyla > Bovidae > Ovis > Ovis canadensis. The sequence goes on along the minus strand of NC_091246.1, from coordinate 80,812,207 downwards.
ACAAATACATGAAAAGATGATCAACATCAGTCATTATCAGAGAAATGCAAATCAAAACCACAATGAGATCCCATCTCATGCCAGTCAGAGTGGCTGCTATCAAAAAGTTTACAAACAATAAATGCTGGAGAATGTGAGGAGAAAAGGGAACCCTCTTACACTGTTGGTGGGAATGCAAACTAGTACAGCCACTATGGAGAATATTGTGGAGATTCCTTAAACTGGAAATAAAACTGTCATATCACCCAGCATTCCCACTGCTGGGCATACACAGTGAGGAAACCACAATTGAAAGAGACACATGTACCTCAATGTTCATCACAGCACTGTTTACAATAGGCAGGATATGGATAAAACGTAGATATCCATCGGCAGCCAAATGGATAAGAAATCTGTGGTACATATACACAATGGAATAGTACTCAGTTATTAAAAAGAATGCACTTGAATTAACACTAAAGATCAAAAGCATCAATTCTTCAGTGCTCAACTTTCTTTATAGTCCAACTCTCATATCCATATATGACTCCTGGAAAGACAAAACAAAACAAAACATAGCTTTGACTAGACAGCCTTTTGTTGGTAAAGTAATGTCTCTGCTTTTTAATATGCTCTCTAGGTTGGTCATATCTTTTCTTCCAAGGAGCAAGTATCTTTTAATTTCATGGCTACAGTCATCATCTGCAGGGATTTGAGAACCCCCAAAAATAGTCTCTCACTTTTTCTATTGTTTCCCCAGCTATTTGCCATGAGGTGATGGGACCAGATGCCATTATCTTAGTTTTTCTGCATGTTGAGTTTTAAGCCAACTTTTCCACTTTCCTCTTTCACTTTCATCAAGAGGCTCTTTAGTTCTTCATTGCTTTCTGCCATAAAGGTGGTGTCATCTATGTATCTTAGTTTATTGATATTTCTCCCAGCAATCTTGATCCTAGCTTGTGCTTCATCCAGCCTGACATTTCACATGATGTACTCTGCATACAAGTTAAATAATCAGGGTGACAATATGCAGCCTCGACGTACTCCTTTCCCAATTTGGAACCAGTCTGCTGTTCCATGTCCAATTCTAACTGTTGCTTCTTGACCTGCATATGATTTCTCAGGAGGCAGGTCAGGTGGTCTGATATACACATCTCTTAAAGAATTTTCCATAGTTTGTTGAGATCCACACAGTAAAAGGCTTTGACATAGTCGATAAAGAAGAAGTAGATGTTTTCCTGGAACCCTCTTGCTTTGTCTATGATCCAGTGGATGTTGGCAATTTGATCTCTGGTTCCTCTGCCTTTTTAACATCCAGCTTGAACATCTGGTAGTTCACCGTTCATCTACTGTTGATGCCTAGCTTGGAGAATTTTGCACATTACTTTGCTAGCATGTGAGGTGAAGGAAAATGTGTGGTAGTCTGAGCACTCTTTGGCATTGCCTTTATTTGGGATTGAAATGAAAATTGACCTTTTCTAGTCCTGTGGCCACTGCTGAGTTTTCCAAATTTGCTGGCATATTGAGTGCAGCACTTTCACAGCATCATCTTTCAGCATTTGAAATAGCTCAACTGGAATTCCATCACCTCCACCAGCTTTGTTCATAGTGATGCTTTATAAGGGCCACTTAACTTCAAATTCCAGGATATTTGGCTCTACGTGAGTAATCACACCATCCTGGTTATCTGGATCACTTGGATTTTTTTTTAATAATACGTCTGTGTATTTGTGACACCTCTTCTTAGTATCCCCTGCTTCTCTTAGGTCCATAACATTTCTGTCATTTATTGTGCCTATATTGCATGAAATGTTCCCTTGGTATCTCTAACTTTCTTAAAGAGATCTCTAGTCTTTTCCATTCTATTGTTTTCCTCTATTTCATTGCAATGGTCACTGAGGAAGGCTTTCTTATCTCTTATTGCTCTCCTTTGGGACACTGAATTCAAATTGGTATCTTCCCTTTTCTCCTTTGCCTTTAGCCTCTCTTCTTTTCTGAGCTATGGGTAAGGCCTCCTTAGATACCCATTTTTCTCTTTTGCATTTCTTTTCTTGGGGATGGTCTTGATCACTGTCTCCTTTACAATGTCACAAACCTCTGTCCATTGATTTTCAGGCACTCTGTCTATGAGATCTAATCCCTTAAGTCTATTTGTCACTTCCACTATAATCATAAGTGCTTTGATTTAGGTCATAGCTGAATGGTCTAGTAGTTTTCCCTACTTTCTTCAATTTAAGTCTGAATTTTTCAATAAGAAGTTCATGATCTGAGCCAAAGTCAGCTTCCAGGTTTTGTTTTTGCTGACTGTATAGAGCTTCTCCATCTTTGGCTGCAAAGAATATAATCAATCTGATTTTGGTATCAACCATTGGGTGATGTCCATGTGTAAAGTTTTCTCTTGTGTTTTTGGAAAAGGGTGTTTGCTATGACCTGTGCATTCTCTTGGCAAAACTTTGTTGGCCCTTACCCTGCTTCGTTTTGTACTCAAGGCCAAATTTGCCTATTACTCCACTTGGCTTCCTACTTTTACATTACAGTCCCCTATAATGAACAGAACATCTTTTTTGGGTGTTAGGTCTAGAAGGTCTTGTAGGTCTTCATAGAACCATTCAACTTCAGCTTCTACAGCATTACTAGTTGGTGCATAGACTTGGATTACTGTAATATCGAATGGTTTGCCTTGGAAATGAACAGAGATCATTTTGTCATTTTTGAGATTGCATCCAACTACTCCATTTCAGACTCTTTTGTTGATTATTAGGGCTACTCCATTTCTTATAAGGGATTCTTGCACACAGTAGTAGATATTATGGTCATCTGAGTTAAATTCACCCTTTCCAGTCATTTTATTTCACTACTTGTGCTTCCCTAATAGCTCAGTTGTTAAAGAATCCACCTGCAATACAGGAGACCCTGGTTCTCTTTCTGGGTTGGGTAGATCCACTGGAGAAGGGAAAAAGCTACCCATTCCAGTGTTCTGGCCTGGAGAATTCCATGGACTGTATAATCCATGGAGTCACAAAGAGTTGGACAGGACTGAGTAACTTTCACTTTCATCCAAAATATGCAGAAGCTTATATAACTCAATATCAAAAAACTAATAAGCTTATAGGGGAAGACATTTTTCCAGTGAAGATATAAATATAGCCAACAGGCACATGAAAAGATGCTCAACATTTGTAATCATAAGAAAAATGCAAATTAAAACCACAATAAGATATCACATCACATGTCTCAGACTGGCTATCATCAAAAAGACCACAAAAGTAAAATGTTGTCAAGGTTGTGAAGCAAAGGGAGCCATCATACACTGCTGTTGGGAATGCAACTTTGTTCAGCCATTGTGAAAAACAGAATGGAAGTTTCCCAAAAATCTAAAAGTAGAATTATCATATGATTCAGCAATACCAGTCTCTAGCATATATCCAAATAAAACAAACACACTAGTTCACAAAGATACATGCACCCCAATGTTCATAAAAGCATTACTTAGTATTGCAAAGAATCTAAGGTGCCATCAACTAGTGAATGGACAAAAATGCCATATGTGTACATTTATAAACACACATACACACACACATATATATGGTATGTGTATATATTGCGATTATAAATATATAGACATATGATGGAATATTGTATACATGTATTTATATACTATGTACGTATTATATAATTTTTCAATGGAATTTTACTCAGCCATAAAGAAGAATGAAATTTTGCCATTTCTAACAACATGGGTGGGCTTGAAGGATATTATGCTATTGAAATAGACTAGACAGAGAAAGATAAATATTCTATGGTTCCACTTACCTATGGAATATTTAAATAAAACAAACTAGTAAGCATAACAAAAATAAATCAGATTCAAAGATAAAGAGAACAAACTAGTGGCTTCCAGTGAGAGAGGGAAAGGAGGAGGGATAAGAGAGTTAGGGGATTAAGAGATACATATTATTATGTATATGGTAAATAAGCTATAAGAATATACTGCATAACACAGGGAATATAATTGATATTCTATAGTAACTGCAAATAGAGTATAGCCTTTAAAAATTGTGAATCACTATGTTGTACTCCTCTAACTTACATAATATTTACATCAACTATATCTCAATTAAAAAGTGAATATTGCATAGTGTTTAAAAGTATGTACGTTATAGTCAGCCATACCAAAATTGAATAATAACTTACTGAGTGTAACAACATATTACTTGCTTTATACTATTCTAGTATTTGTGAAGATTAAATACTTATAATATGCAGCGCACAGAAAATGCTTAGATGTTATTGTTACTATTATTGTTAATACCTTTAAACACAAACTCTGTGTTCTATGTTCCATTTAATTTTCCTCCTAGATGTCCTTGAAATCTATTCCCATTTCATTATTCTCAGTAACACTGTTTTAGTTCAAGCCCTTGTAAAATCTTGCTTGTACTGCTGAAATATCCTTCTAATAAAAGCCTCACCATTCAAGTTCAGTTTTCAAAAATTCCAGGGAAATATCCTAAAAGAACAAAATTATTCATAGCACTTTATTTAAATTCATTTGTGGTTTTGCATATCTTTACTGAATAGTTTTAAACCTCTATGTAAAGCATTCAAGATTTTCTTTTACATCTCAGAGCTAATGCTCATCAGCACTAATCACTTTTATTAATGGATCATGTTCACTATTATGTTTGGGCCTTTTGACATGACATATTTTCTATCATGCCTCAAGTTTCTCTTGGTTTGCATAGCAGATTATTTCCTTTCAAAATTCAGACAAGGAAACCCCTCAAACTTTTTCTGGTCCTTCAATCTGAATTGCTTTTCTAATATTCCACAGCATTCTGGGTATTCTTTTGTCATGGCACATAGTAGTCTATACTTTAATCTTAGTTCACTTGTCAAAAATGCAGGGAATATGCTTGTCTTTCTATTCTTCATGCCTAGTCCAGTGCCTAGTACACCATACTGCAGTAAGAATTATGACAGACAATGTCATAATTGATGTAGAATCCAAGTATCAACAATTTTAATATAAAGTCAAGAATTATTGGGAGTGGAAGAAGATGGTGGAGGAGTTAGATGGGGAGATCACCAACCTCCCCACAAATACATTAAAAACTCATCAATGAAACAACTCCTACAAAGAACCTCTAGGTGACAGGAGAAGACCCCAAGCCCAAGAAAGGCAGGCTAAACTTCCTGGAATGAGGTAGGAGAGAGGATGGAGACATAAAAAGAGAAAAGACAGAAAACTTCTGGATGTGAGCTTGTGCCCCATGGGAGGGAGGGAGTTATGATGCAGGAAGAGTTTCTGAGCACTGGGGAGCTTCCTCACAGGTGGGCCTAAAGTGGGTACTGCAGAATCTTGGAAAACCAGGCAAAGCAGGGACTTAGAGGGTCGAGAAAGCTGCACTTCTCAGCCCATAAACAGCTCACAGACTGTGGTTCCAACCAGATGGTGGGGTCAGGGGACCAAGAGAAGCCTTCAGAAGCCCCATAGTGCAGAGGGCAGGCCGGCATGCTGACAGAGGCACAGAGTACACAAAACATGTGTCACATAGGGCAGACCCAGGGAGCCGAAAGAAGAACACACAAACCCCATGACATAGAGGGTGGGCTTGCTGAGGTGAGGCAAGTGCACACAAGCCCCGCAATGCAGAGGGTGGGCCCCAGGAGCTGAGGCAAGTACACACAAGCCCGGGATGCAGAGGGCCGGAAGGGAGAGCTGAAACAAGTGCACACAGGCCCTGTGACATTCACTGTGGGCTGGTGAGCCAAAACAAATGCAAACAAGTGCAAAAGCCCTGCAACACAGCACAAGCTGGTGGGGCTGAGGGAAGCCCACACAAGTCTGTGATGCAGAGGGCAGGGTCCTGGAGTTGAGGAAAGATCCACACAAGCCTCTTCCTAGCAACCTCCCTCCTGCAGTGCAGGGTGGGATCCAGAAACAGAAGCACTGGCAAAGATTCCAGGGACAAGTAGGGGGCTGGTGGCTGTGAGGCTATGCTGAAAGGGCCACTTTGATGTGGCTGCAGAAATAGACATGTCTAAAAATGCCAAAGCCAGATGGACTGCCCAAAGACATACTGAACCCATACACACCCCAAAATGTACTACTGGACACTACAGCACTGCTTTTCAGAGAGAGGAGACCCAGCTTTATCAACTGGAACATAGGCATAAGCTCCCCAAACAGGAAAACATCACAGGACACTAATCCAACCCATACATGGGGGCAGTCTCCACAACTAAGTACTATGACCTTGAGAAATTTTTTTCCCTTGTAAATCACACTATTTATTCTCCTTACATATTTCTGCCTTCACATTAGCCTTTTGTGGTGCTGGGGAGTTTTCCTCTTTTTCTTGTTAAAAAGAAAAATTCTTTTTAAGATTTTTTTTCTTTTTTACCTTTTTTTTTTTTTGTGCTTGTGATTCTTCTGATTTTGTTTTTTGTATATTTGACTGATTTTCTTATGGTTCTTTACCAGCTGTAGCTATTCCTGAGTATATATAAATCTCTTTAACATATGTCTATTTATCTTTGCTTTTCTATTTTCTCTTTTTTATTTACCCTCTTTTCCATCCCTTCCTTTTCTCTCCCTTCTCCCTTTTTTCTCTCTGTTTTCTTCTACTCTTTCTTTTTTTTACCATGTAAGTTAAATTATTGAACTCTGTTTGCTATATTCCCCAGTTGGCACTCTATTCAGGCTCAATTTTCAAGATTGAGTATTAGCTATTTCTGATTATGAGATGGCTGGATGGCATTGCCAACTCGATGGGCATGAGTTTGAGTGAACTCTGGGAGTTGGTGACGGACAGCGAGGCATAGCATGCTATGATTCATGGGGTCGCAAATAGTTGGATACAACTGAGCAACTGAACTGAACTGAACTGAGCTCTGACTTAATTGGTTGATTATCACATTGGGTTTCCCTTGTTCACCAAGTCAATCTCCTGTACTCTTTTCTTTAGAATACTTTTGTTATAACTGTATGTGTGGAAGTATGTGTATATGTCCCATTATTTCTGTAATTACCTGCTTGATCTGCTTGATCTTCCCCCACTAGAACACAGGCACAAGCCACCCCCAAGAAGGAGTCAACACAAACCACTCAACAAACCTTTCTTTCCAAAGGCAAAAACCAAAATGAAGAAGGAATACAACCCTAAGGCCTGGGAATAGGGGACCTCAAACAGAGCATGTTAAAAAAAAGAAAGAAAAGAAATACAGCACAAATGAAAGAACAAGGTAGAAACTCACAAGACCAAATAAATGAAGAGGAAATCAGCAATCTACTTGAAAGAGAATTCAGAATAATGATAGTAAAAATAATACATAAGGCAAATACTAACAGGCATAAAAGGAGAAATTGACAGTAACACAATAATAATAGGGGATTTTAACACTCCACTTATACCAATGAACAGATCATGAAAACAGAGAATCAATAAGGAAACACAAACCTTAAATAAAACATTAGACCAAATGGACCTAATTGATATCTTCAGGAGTTTCCATCCAAATGCAGAAGAATACACTTTTTTCACTTTTTTTCAAGTGCACATGGAACATTCTCCAGGATAGACCACATCTTGGGCCTCAGTAAATTTAAGAAAATTGAAATCATATCAAGTATCTTCTCTGATCACAATGCTATGAGACTAGATATCAACTACAGGAACAAAACTGCAAAAAACGCAAACACATGGAGATTAAACAATACATTACTAAATAATGCAGACTTTACTGAAGAAATAAGGGAAATCAAAAGATTCCTGGAAACAAATGACAATGAAAACACAACAACCCAAAATTTATGGGATTCAGGAAAAGCATTTCTAAGAGAGAAGTTTATAGACATACAATTCTACCTCAAGAAATAAGAAAAGCCTTGCATAGACAACCTAAGTACATCTAAACCGGCTGGAAAAAGAAAAACAACAAAAACATCCAAAGTCAGCAGAAGGAAACAAATCATAAAGATCAGAGCAGATACAAATGAAAAACAAATGAAAGAAACAATAGCAAAGATTAATAAAATTAAAGCTGGTTCTTTGACAAGATAAACAAAATTGACAAACCTGTACCCAGACCCGTCAGGAAAAAAAAAAGGGGGGGGGGGATAAATCAGCACAATTAGAAATGAAAAATGAAAGGTTACAACAAAAAAACACAGAAATACAAGGGATCATAAGACAATATTATGAGCAAGTATATGCTAGTAAAATGGACAACCTAGAGAAATGGATAGATTCTTAGAAAAATTCCAACCTCCCATGACTGAACAAGGAAGAAATAGAAATTATGAACAAACCAGTTACAAACACTGAAATCAAAACTGTGATCAAAAATTTCCCATAAAACAAAAGCCCAGAGCCAGATGGATTTACATGGGAATTCCATCAAACATTTAGAGAAGAGCTAAAGCCTATGTTTCTGAAACCCTTCCAAAAATTTCAGAGGAAGAAACATTTCCAAACTCATTATATGATGCCACAATCACCCCGGTATAAAACCAGGCAAAGACAACACACAAAAAATGAAATTACAGGCCAGTATCACTTATGAACATAGATGCAAAAATTCTCAACAAATTTTTAGCAAACAGAATTCAACAACACATTAAAAAGCTCATACACCATGATCAAGTTGAGTTTATACCAGGGATGCAAAGATTCTTCAATAAATGCATAATCAATGTTGATATACTAAATTAAAAAAAAATTGAAAGATAAAAACCATATGATCATCTCAATAGATGCATAAAAAGCCTTTGACAACATTCAGCACCCATTTATGATAAAACACTTCAAAAAATGGGCACAACCTAGATGTCCATCAGCAGATGAATGGATAAGAAAGCTGTGGTACATATACACAATGGAGTATTACTCAGCTGTTAAAAAGAATTCATTTGAATCAGTTCTGATGAGATGGATGAAACTGGAGCCGATTATACAGAGTGAAGTAAGCCAGAAAGAAAAACACCAATACAGTATACTAACACATATATATGGAATTTAGGAAGATGGCAATGACGACCCTGTATGCAAGACAGGGAAAGAGACACAGATGTGTATAACGGACTTTTGGACTCAGAGGGAGAGGGAGAGGGTGGGATGATTTGGGAGAATGACATTCTAACATGTATACTATCATGTGAATTGAATCGCCAGTCTATGTCTGACGCAGGATGCAGCATGCTTGGGGCTGGTGCATGGGGATGACCCAGAAAGATGTTATGGGGAGGGAGGTGGGAGGGGGGTTCATGTTTGGGAATGCATGTAAGAATTAAAGATTTTAAAATTTAAAAAATAAAAAACTAAAAAAAAAAAAAATGGGCACAGAAGGAACCTACCCTAACATAGTAAAGGCCATATCTGATAAGCCCACAGCAAACATTATTCTCAATGGTGAAAAACTGAAAGCATTCCCTCTAAGATCAAGAAGAAGACAAAGGTGCCCATTCTCACCACTATTATCCAACATAGTTTTGGAAGTCCTATTATGGAAATTAGAGAAGAAAGAAGAAGAAGAAAAAAAAAAGGAATCCAGATCAGAAAAGAAGTAAAACACTCACTGTTTGCAGATGACATGATACTATACATGTAAAACCCAAAAGAAACTATCAGGAAATTACTAAGGCTAATCATTGAATTTAGCAAAGTAACAGGATACAATGTCACTATACAGAAATCACTTGAATACCTGTATAGTAACAATGAAAAATTAGAAAGAGAAATTAAGGAATCAATCCCATTCACCATTGCAACAAGAAGAATAACATATCTAGGTATAAACTTACCCAAGGAGACAAAAGAACTGTACACAGAAAATTATAAGACACTGATGAAATAAATCAAAGATGACATAAACAGAAGGACAGACATTCCATGCTCCTGGGTAGGAAGAATCAATCTTGTGAAAATGACTATACAACCAAATGCAATCTACATATTCATTGTGATCCCATTCAAATTACCAATGGCATTTTTCACAAAACTAGAAAAAAAAAATTCACAACTCATATGGAAACACAAAAGACCCCAGATAGCCAAAGCTGTCTTGAGAATGAAGAATGGAGCTGGGGGAATCAAGCTCCCAGACTCCAGACTATACTACAAAGCTACAGTCATCAAGACAGTATGGTACTGGCACAAAAACAGAAATATAGACCAATGGAACAAGATAGAGAACCCAGAGATTAACTCGCACACCTATGGGTACCTTATTTTTTTTACAAAGGTGGCAAGAATATACAATGGGGCAAAGATACCCTCTTCAATAAGTGGTGCTGGGAAAACTGGACAGCTACACGTAAAAGAATGAAATTAGAACACTTCCTAACACCCTACACAAATATAAACTCAAAATGGATTACAGACCTAATTATAAGACCAGAAACTATAAAACTCTGAGGAAAACATAGGCAAAACACTCTACATATATTAAAGCCAGATCCTCTATGACCCACCTCCTAGAGTAGTGGAAATAAAGACAAAAATAAACAAGTGGGACATAGTTAAACTTAAAAGTTTTGCACAGCAAAGAAAACTAAAAACAAGTTGAAGACAGCCCTCAGAATCAGAAAAAATAAAAGCAAAGGAAAAAACTGACAAAGAATCAATTTCCAAAATATACAACCAGCTCATACAACTCAATACCAGAAAAACTCAATACCACAAACAACCCAATCAAATAGTGGGCAAAAGACCTAAACAGATATTTCTTCAAAGAAGACATACATTTGGCTAACAAACACATGAAAAGATACTCAACTTCACTCACCATTTCCCTCTCTAGGGGATCTTCCCAACCCAGGGATCGAACCCGGGTCTCCTACACTGCAGGCAGATGCTTTACTGTCTGAGCCACCAGGGAATGTGGTTCACTCATTATTAGGGAAATGCAAATCAAAACTACAAGGAGGCATCACCTTACATCAGTCAGAACAGCCATCATCAAAAAGTCTAATAATAATAAATCCTGAAGAGGGTGTGAAGAAAAGGGAATCCTCTTGCATTGGTAGTGGGAATGCAAATTGATACAGCCACTATAGAAGATGGGTATGGAGATACCTTAAAAAAAAGAGAAATAAAACCATGATATGACCCAGCAATGCCACTACTAGGCATATACCCTGAGGAAACCAAAATTGAAAAAGACACATGTACCCCAAAGTTCATTGCAGGGTTATTTACAATGGCTAGAACATGGAAGCAACTTAGATGTCCATCGACAGACGAGTGGATAAAGAAGCAATGGTACATATATACAATGGAATATTACCCAACCTTAAAAAGAGTGTATTTGAGTCAGTTCTAATGAGGTGGATGAATCTCAGTTCAGTTCAGTTGCTCAATCGTGTGCGACTCTTTGTGACCCCATGAATCGCAGCACGCCAGGCCTCCCTGTCCATCACCAACTCGTGGAGTTCACTCAGACTCACGTCCATTGAGTCAGTGATGCTATCCAGCCATCTCATCCTGGGTCGTCCTCTTCTCCTCCTGCTCCAATCCCTCCCAGCATCAGAGTCTTTTCCAATGAATCAACTCTTCGCATGAGGTGGCCAAAGTACTGGAGATTCAGCTTTAGCATCATTCCCTCCAAAGAAATCCCAGGGCTGATCTCCTTCAGAATGGACTGGTTAGATCTCCTTGCAAGTCCAAAGGACTCTAAAGAGTCTTCTCCAACACCACAGTTCAAAAGCATCAATTCTTCAGCATTCAGCCTTCTTCACAGTCCAACTCTCACATCCATACAAGACCACAGGAAAAACCATAGCCTTGACTAGACAGACCTTAGTTGGCAAAGTAATGTCTCTGCTTTTGAATATGCTCTCTAGGTTGGCCATAATTTTTCTTCCAAGGAGTAAGCATCTTTTAATTTCATGGCTGCAGTCACCATCTGCAGTGATTTTGGAGCCCCTCCCCCCCAAAACACTGTTTCCACTGTTTCCCCATCTATGTGCCATGAAGTGATGGGACCGGCTGCCATCATCTTTGTTTTCTGGATGTTGAGCTTGGTGGATGAACCTAGAGCCTTTTATACAGAGTGAAGTAAGTCAGAAAGAGAAATATAAAGATCATATGCTAATACATATATATGTAATCTAGAAAGATGGTCCTGATGAGTTTATTTGCAGGGCAGCATTGGAGATACATACATGGAGGACAGACCTATGGACATGGGAGGAGAAAAAGAGAGAGAGGGTTAGATGTACAGAGAGAATAACATGGAAACTTACAATACCTTATGTAAAATAGATAGCTAAGAGGAATTTTCTGTATGACTCAGGTAACTCAACTAGGGGCGCTACAACAATCTAGAAGGATGGGATGGGGAGGGAAATAGGCGAGGTTCAGGAAGGAGGGGAGATGGGTGTACCTATGACTGATTCATGTTCATGTTCGACAGAAAACAACAAAATTTTGTAAAGCAAGTATCCTTCGATAAAAAATGAATTAATTTTAAGAAGAATTATCTATTAGACTTCCTTGTATTGTTTTTGCCATATAAATCAATAATAATTTATCACTATTCATAGCTTTTCTTTGCTATTTTTGAATCATTTTTCATTCTTTTTTTTCCCATGGTAATGATGTCCAGCAGGTTGCAACAGGATATACACCTGTAATGGCATCACAAGCTTTGGAAATGGATTCAGGGAAAAATGCCAGTCCATTTCTCTAAAGAATGCTGTAACAATGCCTTACAATATTTGTCTTATTATCACTGATTCTCCCACCCACAAACAGTACCACACTGGTCATATCCAAAAAAGAAAAATGGTGTCAAATGAATAGCTGCTACATGAGGAACTAAGGAAATTGACCAATAAGAATATTCACAGATATAAATACTATATAATTTTCAATAAGTTCTTTTAAAAAGCTTATTCTGATATCCTATCTAATTGATACCTGTCAGGTTTTAATTCTGGCTCCAACAAGACTTAAAAGTTATTTAAAATATTCAAGATATTCTAAAATGTTTCAATACATTTTGTTAAATATGTTTACTCAACTTGTTAGGAATTACTTGTCAGAAATCTCCTAAACTTTATCTCTACATGCCAGGGAAACACAGTTAAAAGAGAACAAATAAAGAAGGAAAAAGATAGGACAGTTTTTAGTAGTAGCATCACTCAGGATCTGTCTGTGAAAACAAGAAATTCCACAAAAAACTAATTGAAAATTGCCAAGTGGCCTTTGTTCTTTAAAGGAAACGATTTCCTTGCAATTGTCCAAAAGCCTCAGATATGGAATTAATATGGCTCTGAATATGACCCTTTTTTCCTGCTTTCATTAAAGAACCTGAAATTATTTTGAAGTACATTTTAAGAAATAATGTCCCTATAAGAATTTAAATTTCCATAATGTTTACTATCTAAAGGGGGCACAAAACGTATTCTGCCTACCATAAATATACAAGAAATTCTTTAGGTTCAGTTCAGTTCAGTTCACTTCAGTCACCCAGTCGTGTGCGACTCTTTGCGACCCCATGAATCACAGCACGCCAGGCCTCCCTGTCCATCACCAACTCCTGGAATTCACTCAGACTCACGTCCATCAAGTCAGTGATGCCATCCAGCCATCTCATCCTGGGTCGTCCCCTTCTCCTCCTGCCCCCAATCCCTCCCAGCATCAGAGTCTTTTCCAATGAGTCAACCCTTCCCATGAGGTGGCCAAAGTACTGGAGTTTCAGCTTTAGCATCAGTCCTTCCAAAGAAATCCCAGGGCTGATCCCCTTCAGAATGGACTGGTTGGATCTCCTTGCAGTCCAAGGGACTCTCAAGAGTCTTCTCCAACACCACAGTTCAAATGCATCAATTCTTTGGTGCTCAGCCTTCTTCACTGTCCAACTTTCACATCCATACAAGACCATAGGAAAAACCATAACCTTGACTAGCCAGACATTAGTCAGCAAAGTAATGTCTCTGCTTTTGAATATGCTGTCTAGGTTGGTCATAGTTTTTCTTCCAAGGAGTAAGCGTCTTTTAATTTCATGGCTGCAGTCACCATCTGCGGTGATTTGGGAGCCCCCGAAAATAAAGTCTGATACTGTTTCCACTGTTTCCCCATCTATTTCCCATGAAGTGATGGGACCAGATGCCATGATTTTCGTTTTCTAAATGTTGAGCTTTAAGCCAACTTTTTCACTCTCCACTTTTATCAAGAGGCTTTTTAGTTCCTCTTCACTTTCTGCCATAAGGGTGGTATCATCTGCATATCTGAGGTTATTCATATTTCTCCCGGAAATCTTCATTTCAGCTTGTGTTTCTTCCAGTCCAGCGTTTCTCATGATGTACTCTGCATAGAAGTTAAATAAGCAGGGTGACAATATACAGCCTTGAGGTACTCCTTTTTGTATTTGAAACCAGTCTGTTGTTCCATGTCCAGTTCTAACTGTTGCTTCCTGACCTGCATACAGATTTCTCAAGAGGCGGGTCAGGTGGTCTGGTCAAACTATGACCCAGAGACCAAGTGTGATCCAGCTGTTGTTTTTGTAAAGTTTACTGGACCATAGCCATAACCATTCCTTGTATTTATTTGTGGTTGTTTTCTTACTATAACAGGTGAGTTGACTAGTTGCAGGGATCATACAATCCTCAAAGCCTAAAAGTTTTACCACATGTAACTTAGAACTAAGATGTTTGCTGACTCCTACTGGACCTCTTGAAATAATTTATATTTGATCCAATTATAAGAAGGTCTTCCCAAAGCACAACATACAGCTAATACAGATGTCTCAATATTTTGACATGAATACATGTACACACACACATATACATTTATGTAAAGTATTTTTAAATAATCTGCCCACAAACAACAGTTTTTAGCATGAGAAAACAAATCTTCAGCATCTTTTAACAACACTGAAGATGAAAGCCATATGAGATATTCAGACACTGATCCATCTTTGGATGGGTGACACAGCAGGGTTGCCTTAGCTTACAAAATTACAAAGATCATATTTGGTCAATATAAGAGAGAATCAGATAATTTGTCTTATAATTACACTTTCTAAATAAAGATCAGGTTAATCTAGGATGGTAGGAAAAGGAATAATGAAATGAGGGGGAATATCAAACCAAGATGGAGTAATGGAGCCTAAAACCTAAACAGTAAGAATGCCTTTCAGTCTGAAAAAACATTTTTTAATGGACATGATATACGCAGTAATGTTGTCCAGTTGTATATCAGACACCAGAGGGCTATAATCATGGGATAGGTTTAAAAAAAAGGACATGAATCCAACACTTTTCACATCTTTCCCATAGAAAGTTTTCTGATTGTTGCACAGGAAGGACAAACATAGGCAAGTTCAACAGTCTGCATGAGTTGTGAAATGGGCTTTTAGGAAGGTTAAAGCAGCTAGAAATGTAATATTGGCAGGGAGATAACTGCCCCAGAGAGAGCTCTGGATAGCTTTGAAGATTCCCTTTTTAGTATTCAGTTGAATACTTGATCAGCTCATATACACAGGGCAACTACTCAAGAATATGGGGAAAACAAACTGATAATTAGAGGGAAAACTAAAACTAGAATTTACCAAAAGCAGTGACTTACCACTAGCCAGAGTAGAAACCCTCCTCACAATTTGTTAACATTGGGTAAAGTATTCAGAAAAGTTTAGTTAAACAGTAGAGAAAAAATAGCCCTAGACCAAATACTGCATTGGTCCAGCCTAAGAATGCTTTTAAGCAAGATTCTGAAGAATCAGCACTTTTTCAATTTATTCAAATTAGTCCCAGAACAAAGTTCCAAAATATTTAAACAAATGCAATAATAATCAGAATCCAACAAAGTAAAATTCACAATATCTAACAGCTAAAACAAAATTATCAGGCATCATAAAAGTAGGACAACTCATAAAACAAACAAAATCCATCATTTGAAAATGACACAGAACTGAACATATGAGAATTAGTAGCCACTGACAATAAAGTGAAAGTGAAGTCGCTCAGTGGTGTCTGACTCTGCGACCGCTTGGACTGTAGCCCACCAGGCTCCTCTGTCCATGGGATTCTCCAGGCAAGAATACTGGAGTAGGTTGCCATTTCCTTCTCTAGCCACTGACACTAAAGCAGTTGTTAAAACTATTTTGCATGTTGAAATGTTAGAGGAAAGACTGGACATGCTAAATAGCAACATGGTAATTATGGATAAAGATTTCAAAGTGATAGTGAAAGTTGCTCAGTCATGTCCAACTCTTTGCGACTCCATGGACTATACAGCCCATGGAATTCTTCAGGCCAGAATACTGGAGTGGGTAACCTTTCCCTTCTCCAGGGAATCTTCCCAGCCAGGGATCGAACCTAGGTCTCTCACATTGCAGGCAGATTCTTTACCAGTTGAGCCACAAGGGAAGGCCAATTATGGATAACAATTCAAACATTTAGAGATTACAATTATAATGCTTGAGTTTTAAAAAATACTCTAATTGGGATTAATGACAATTGAATATTAAATAAGAAAGTATCAGTGACTTGAAGGCAGTGGAATAGGTTACCCAAAATGGAACACAGAAAAAGATGGAAAAAAGGAGAGAACTGAAAGTTGGGCAGATGCAGAAAAGTGTTCAAATAAATGACCAACTTTTCCCCCAAAACTTTATGAAAAGTAAAAATCTACAAACTGAAAAGCTAAATTGATCATGAACACACACACAAAAATAAACTAAAAGGCACACTATAATGCGATTAGTTAAAATCAGTAAGGAGATAAAATCTGATGGTTTTCAGTGCTCAGTTCTTAAATAACATCCCTGGTTAAATGTATTTCCAGTTGTTGTTTTTCTTAGTTTCTCTAAGAATTCATTACTAGTGTATGATTTTTATACACTGATTCTCCAGCCTATGCATGCTAAGTCACTTCAGTCATGTCAAACTCTTTGCAACCCTATAGACTATAGGTTCCAGGTTCCTCTGTCCATGGGATTCTCCAGAAAAGGATATTGGAGGGGTTGCTGGTGCTCTCCTCCAGGAGATCTTTCTGACCCAATTAAAACCACATCTCCTGCATTTGTATTCTGTACCTTGAGTTTATTAGTTATAGTAATATTTTGTGGAGTCTTTAGGGTTTTGTATATATATCATCTGCAAATAGTGACAGTTATACTTTTTCCTTGGCAAGTTAAATGCCTTTTATTTCTCTTTCTTACCTAATTGCTCTGGCTAAAATTTTCAGTACTAAGTTGAATAAAAGTGACAGGAGTGAGCATCTTTGTTTTGTTACTGATCTTAGATGAAAAGGCTCTGTTTTTCTACATGAAGAATGATGTTAGCTGTGAGCCTGTTATATTTGGCTTTTCTTAGGTTGAGGTTATGTTGCCTCTACATTCACTTTGTATCAAGTTTTTATCATAAATGAATGTTGAATTTTGTCAGGTGACTTTTGACCAAAAAAAAAAAATCATAGTTATATATACATATGAGGTCTTCCCTCAAGGATCAGTGGTAAAAAATTCACCTGCCAATGCAAGAGACACAGGTTCAGTCCCTCGGTTGGGAAGATTCCCTGGGGAATGAAATGGAAACCCACTCCAGTATTCTTGCCTGGGAAATTCCATGGACAGAAGAGTCTGGAGGGCTATAGTCCATGGGGTCTTAAAAGAATCATACATGACTTAGTGATTAAACAATGGCAACACACACACATACACACATATATATATGTTTTTTCATATTATGTTCCATTATAGGTTATTATAAGATATTGAATATAATCCTCTGTGCTATATAGTAGTGTCTTTTAATTTTATATATAGTAGTTTATATCTTCTAATCCCAAATTCCTATTATCCCCTCACTTCCCTTTTCCCCTTTAGTAGTCAAAAGTTTATCTATGTCTCTGTGTCTATTCCTGTTTTGTAAAGAAGTTAATTTGTATAAAATTTTCCATTGCAAACATAAATGATATCATATGGTATTTGTCTTTATTTATTTACTTCACCTGGTATCACAATCTCTGGGTTTATCCATGTTGCTACAAATGGCATTATTTCTTTCTTTTATATTACTCTGAAGTAGTCCACTGCATATATGTGCCAGGTCTTTATACAGTCATCTGTTGAAGATCATTCATATTGCTTCCATGTCTTGCCTATTTTAAATAGTGTTGCTATGAAAACCGGGGTGCATGTATCCTTTCAAATTAAGAGTTTTCTCTGGCTATTTGACAAGGATTGGGATTTCTGGGTCAAACGGAAACTATTTTTAGTTTTTTAAGGAACATCCGTGCTGCTTTCCATAATTACTGAATCAATTTACATTCCCACCAACAGTGTAGGAAGGTTCTCTTTTCTACACACTCTCTCCAGCATTTATTTGTAGACTCTGTAGGATGACCCATAGAGTAGAGAGTTAGAGTTGGAGATATCAGTATGAATTATCTCTAGCTTAATATGGACAGAGATGATTTGATAAAGAAATATTTATAGATACATGTATATTTATGGGTTACCATATACACATATATTTCTTTTCTCAATCAGCTGAGATGCCCTAGAAACTATACTCTAGAAATGACAAGCATAATTAGCATCCAGATCTTGGTTTCAAATATCATCCTCAAATAAAATGAAACTGAACTCCTCAAGAAATGGCTGACTCTAATACTGAGCAGGAACTCAACCAAATGTTCCTGAATCATCATATAGCTCCAGAAAGTAAAAGAGTGCTAAAAGATCAAAACAAAACAACTCCTCCCAAAACACACACAATGATGAAGGTGGAGGGTCTAAATAAATAGGATTACAGGAAACCAGCTGAAAGAGCTCCCAATGGCAAAAAGCTGGAACATTTTGAACCACAAAAAAATAAAATAGTATTGGCACTAACCAAAGCATAAAATAAGTAACCATGAGTCCATATTGATACAATTAGATGACTAAAGTAATAAATGGGGCAGGAGTAAGAGACCTATATTCCATGCATGAAGATTCCAAATACTTTATGCAGATAATTCACTACCATGGAGGTAAAGTCTAACTTCCCACTGTTTAGGTATGGGCTCCAGATACAGAACTCCTTTCAGATAGTACAGTACAAAAAATGCTGATAAAGAACAACTTTAAAGCAGAGAAACCTGGCAAACACTAACTCGGGCAGGTGATTAAGGTCAACATCAGCAGTCATCACTTACCTTGCTAGTGTGTACTCTTGATATGATGTACTGAAAATGGCACTTTATGTCAGCAGTGTTTTTTGTATAACCCCAGTCTAAAAAACGAGAAATATCTTCAGTTTTAATTGAGAGGCTTTCTACAAAATACTTGACCAATACTCTGAGACGTCGAATTTCACTGAAAACAAGAAATGTCTGGACAACTGTTCCAGCCTGGAGTTGCATAAGGATACATGATGATTAAATTTAATATGCCATTTTGGATGAGATCCTGGAGCCAAGAAAGGACATTAAGTGCATGTTAAGAAAATCTGAATAAGACATTGACTTTACTTAATAATCAATACTTTTTTTTTAATGATTACAAGTATATCATACAAATGTTACTCTTTTAAATGAAATGGAAACTGGGTTCAGTTCATGGAAACTGCTTCTATTATCTCCACATTATTTCTGTAAGGTTAATTTTTTTTAGTAAAAGTTACTCAACAATAAAGTTGAAGTATACACTTTCAGATGTAAACAAGAGATAAATTCACTGCTGATACATGAATACCTTGGAGATATTGAAGGTATCCTTCCAGACCATATTAAAATAAAGTAAATATTTCAATACAGAGAGTCACACAAAGCCTTTGGGTTCTAAGTGAATATAAAAGTTATATTTACACTATACTGTAGTCTATTACATGTGCATTAGCATTATGTTTTAAAATAATCTATATACCTTCATTTAGAAATACTTTATAGCTAAAAATTGTTAATGGCAACCTGAGCCTTCAGCAAGTCTCAGTAGTAACAGTAAAGATCAATGATCACAGATCACTATAACAATATGACAATAAAATAATTTTAAATATTGTGAGAATTTTCAAAATATGACAGAGACATGGATTGAGCAATTGCTGCTGGGAAAATGGCACCAATAGACTTGCGAGATTCAGGCTGCAAAAAAAAAAAAAAAAAATGCACACAATCTATGAAGTGCTACTGAACAATCTATGCCAGACTTGCACTACAAATGAGAGTTTGAGGGAATTTTTGATGATTGATAACAAGTATGTTTGTAAAATATTTGATATCAAGAAAGTAATCTATTTGAAATGATTATTGTAGGATTCTTATAAGTAAAGCAGTAAATATTAATTCAAGTTAAAGAGTGATAAATTAAGACTGCCTATTTTGTTCCCTAAGTTCAGTTCAGTTGCTCAGTCATGTCCAGCTCTTTGCGACCCCATGGACTGCAGCACTCCAGGTTTCCCTATCACCAATTCCCAGAGCTTACTCAAACTCATGTCCATAGAGTCAATGATGCCATCCAACTATCTCATCCTCTATCTTCCTCTTTTTCTCCTGACATCAAACTTTGCCACCATCAGGGTCTTTTCCAATGAGTTAATTCATTCCCTTTTGCAAAAGGGAATGGCAAACCACTTCAGTATTCTTGCCCTAGTTCAGTTCAGTTCAGTCACTCAGTCGTGTCCGACATTTTGCTACCCCACGGAGAAGCTCTATACAGTCAACAAAAACAAGACTAGGAGCTGACTGTGGCTCAGATCATGAACTCCTTATTACCAAATTCAGACTCAAATTGAAGAAAGTAGGGAAAACCGCTAGAGCATTCAGGTATGACCGAAATCAAATCCCTTATGATTATACAGTGGAAGTGAGAAATAGATTTAAGGGCCTAAATCTGATAGATGGAGTGCCTGATGAACTATGGAGTGAGGTTCATAACATTGTACAGGACACAGGGCTCAAGACCATACACATGGAAAAGAAATGCAAAAAAGCAAAATGGCTGTCTGGGGAGGTCATACAAATAGTTGTGAAAAGAAGAGAGACAAAAAGCAAAGGAGAAAAGGAAAGATATAAGCATCTGAATGCAGCGTTCCAGAGAATAGCAAGAAGAGATAAGAAAGCCTTCTTCAGCGATCAGTGCAAAGAAATAGAGGAAAAGAACAGAATGGGAAAGACTAGAGATCTCTTCAAGAAAATTAGAGATACCAAGGGAACATTTCATGCAAAGATGGGCTCAAAAAAGGACAGAAATGGTATGAACTTAACAGAAGCAGAAGATATTAAGAAGAGGTGGTAAGAACACACAGAACAACTGTACAAAAAATATCTTCACAACCCAGATAATCATGATGGTGTGATCACTAATCTACAGCCAGACATCCTGGAATGTGAAGTCAAGTGGGCCTTAGAAAGCATCTCTACGAACAAAGCTAGTGGAGGTGATGGAATTCCAGTTGAGCTGCTTCAAATCCTGAAAGATGATGCTGTGAAAGTGTTGCACTCAATATGCCAGCACATTTGGAAAACTCAGCAGTGGCCACAGGACTGGAAAAGGTCAGTTTTCATTCCAATTTCAAAGAAAGTCAATGCAAAACAATGCTCAAACTACCGCACAGTTGCACTCATCTCACATGGTAGTGTAGTAATGCTCAAAATTCTCCAAGCCAGGCTTCAGCAATACATGAACCGTGAACTCCCTGATGTTCAAGATGGTTTTAGAAAAGGCAGAGGAACCAGAGATCAAATTGCCAACATCTGCTGGATCAATGGAAAAAGCAAGAGAGTTCCAGAAAAACATCTATTTCTACTTTATTGACTATGCCAAAGCCTTGGACTCTGTGGATCACAATAAACTGTGGAAAATTCTGAGAGAGATGGGAATACCAGACCACCTGACCTGCCTCTTGAGAAACCTATATGCAGATCAGGAAGCAACAGTTAGAACTCAACATGGAACAACAGACTGGTTTCAAATAGGAAAAGGAGTACCTCAAGGCTGTATATTGTCACCCTGCTTATTTAACTTCTATGCAAAGTACATCATGAGAAAAGCTGGGCTGGAAGAAACACAAGCTGGAATCAAGATTGCTGGGAGAAATGTCCATAACCTCAGATATGCAGATGACACCACCCTTATGGCAGAAAGTGAAAGAGGAGAGTGAAAAAGATGGCTTAAAGCTCAACATTCTGAAAACGAAGATCATGGCATCTGGCCCCATAACTTCATGGCAAATAGATGGGGAAACAGTGGAAACAGTATCAGACTTTATTTTTTGGGGGGCTCCAAAATCACTGCAGATGGTAATTGCAGCCATGAAATTAAAAGACACTTACTCCTTGGAAGAAAAGAACGACCAGCCTAGATGTATTGAAAAGCAGAGACATTACTTTGCCAACAAAGGTCCGTCTTCTCAAGGCTATGGTTTTTCCAGTGGTCATGTGTGGATGTGACAGTTGGACTGTGAAGAAAGCTGAGCACCGAAGAGTTGATGCTTTTAAACTGTGATGTTGGAGAACTGTTGAGAGTCCCTTAGAATCCAGGGAGAACCAACCAGTCCATTCTGAAGGAGATCAACCCTGGGATTTCTTTGGAAGGACTGATGCTAAAGCTGAAGCTCCAGTACTTTGGACACCTCATGTGAAGAGTTGACTCATTGGAAAAGACTCTGATGCTGGGAAGGATTGGGGGCAGGAGGAGAAGGGGAAGACAGAGGATGAGATGCCTGGATGGCATCACTGACTCAATGGACGTGAGTCTGAGTGAAGTCCAGGAGATGGTGATGGACAGGGAGGCATGCTGCGATTCATTGGGTCACAGAGTTGGACACGACTGAGTGACTCAACTGAATTGAACTGAAACTCCATTGAAAGTTACTACAAATTAATGGCTATAAATTTCTATACATAGTAACATTTATCCCAGCATTATCCCTAAAAACTCTTATATCTCAGACATATGGTACCCTTTTAAGATAAATAATACTGTATTACATATATTTTGATTAGAAATTTGATTATATTACTTATTATATATGCATGTATATATTTGGAAAGATAGATATATAACTATTCTGGGTCTCTTAGCACTGAATATATGTAGTTACCAAAGTAAAATCTCATTTGTGTCTTTTCTGATCTTCCACAGCCTGGAAGTGTACTTTCCCCCTTTGTCTAAAATAAAACCCATTTTGGTTAGTTTTAATTTTTATATACCAAGGAAGTACATTGTGTTTAATTATAAAATGATCATTTTCTTGTATTTGTCTCTTTAGTTTCTAAAGTATTATAATTTCTATAAGCTTCTTTCCAGGGAATATTTTCTTTTTCTTTATATACCTTAAACCTAAAACTGTTGGCAAAATAAACAATTGTTAAATGGATGGGGTTTTTTTTCTTTAAATTTTTTTTATTATAAGTTTATTTTTTAATTAGAGGCTAATTAATCTACAATATTGTATTGGTTTTGCCATACATCAACATGGATTCACCACAGGTATATATGTGTTCCCCATCCTGAAGCTCCCTCCCACCTCCCTCCCCGTATCATCCCTCTGGGTATTCCCAGTGCACCATCCCCAAGAATCCTGTATCGTGCATCAAAACTGGACTGCTGATTCGTTTCACATATGATATTATACATGTTTCAATGCCATTCTCCTAAATCATCCCACCCTCACCCTCTCCCACAGAGTCCAAAAGACTGTTCTATACATCTGTGTCTCTTTTACTGTCTCGCATACAGGGTTATCATAACCATCTTTCTAAATTACATATATATGCTTTAGTATACTGTATTGGTGTTTTTCTTTCTGGCTTACTTCACTCTGTATCCACTCCAGTACTCTTGCCTTGAAAATCCCATGGACAGAGGAGCTTGGTGCAGGCTACTATCCATGGGGTCGCAAGGAGTCAGGCACGACTGAGCGACTTCACTTTCACTTTCTTTCTGGCTTACTTCACTCTGTATAATAGGCTCCAGTTTCATTCACCTCATTAGAACTGATTCAAGTTTATTTTTTTAAATAGCTGAGTAATCAGTTCAGTTCAGTCGCTCAGTCGTGTTCGAATCTACACCATTGTATATATGTACCACAGCTTTCTTATCCATTCATCTGCTGATGGACATCTAGGTTGTTTCCATGTCCTGGCTATTCTAAACAGTGCTGTGATGAACATTGGGGTACATGTGTCTCTTGCAATTCTGATTTCCTCGGTGTGTATGCCCAGCAGTGGGATTGCTGTCATAAGGCAGTTCTATTTCCAGTTTTTTAAGGAATCTCCACACTGTTCTCCATAATGGCTGTACTATTTTGCATTCCCAACAATGTAAGAGGGTTCCTTTTTCTCTACACCCTCTCCAGCATTTATTGCTTGTAGAGTTTTGGATTGCAGCCATTCTGACTGGCATGAAATGGTACCTCATTGTGGTTTTGATTTGCATTTCTCTGATAATGAGTGATGTTGAACATCTTTTCATGTGTTTGTTAGCCATCTGTATGTCTTCTTTGAAGAAATGTCTGTTTAGTTCTTTGGCCCATTTTTTGATTGGGTCGTTTATTTTTCTGGAATTGAGCTGCCTAAGTTGCTTGTATATTTTTGAGATTAGTCCGTTGTCAGTTGCTTCATTTACTATTATTTTCTCCCATTCTGAAGGCTGTCTTTTCATCTTGCCTATAGTTTCCTTTGTTGTGCAGAAGCTTTTAATTTTAATTAGGTCCCATGTGTTTATTTTTGCTTTTATTTCCAGTATTCTGGGAGGTGGATCATAGAGGGTCCTGCTGTGATTTATGTAGAGAGTGTTTTGCCTATGTTCTCCTCTAGGAGTTTCATGGTTTCTGGTCTTATGTTTAGATCTTTAATCCATTTTGAGTTTATTTTTGTGTATGGTATTAGAAAGTGTTCTAGTTTCATTCTTTTAGAAGTGATTGACCAGTTTTCCCAGCACCACTTGTTAAAGAGATTTTCTTTTCTCCATTGTATATTCTTGCCTCCTTTGTCAAAGATAAGGTATCCATAGGTGTGTGGATTTATCTCTGGGCTTTCTATTTTGTTCCATTGATCTATATTTCTATTTTTGTGCCAGTACCATACTGCCTTGATGACTGTAGCTTTGTAGTATAGCCTGAAGTCAGGCTGGTTGATTCCTCCAGTTCCATTCTTTCTCAAGATTGCTTTGGCTATTCGAGGTTTTTTTGTATTTCCTTACAAATTGTGAAATTATTTGTTCTAGCTCTGTGAAAAATACCGTTGGTAGCTTGATAGGAATTGCATTGAATCTATAGATTGTTTTGGGTAGTACACTCATTTTCACTAAGTTTATTCTTCTGATCCATGAACATGGTATATTTCTCCGTCTATTTGTGTCCTCTTTGATTTCTTTCACCAGCGTTTTATAGTTTTCTATATATAGATCTTTAGTTTCTTTAGGTAGATATATCCCTAAGTATTTTATTGTTTTCGTTGCAATGGTGAATGGAATTGTTTCCTTAATTTCTCTATTTTCTCATTATTAGTGTATAGGAATGCAAGGGTTTTCTATGTGTTGATTTTATATCCTGCAAGTTGACTATATTCATTGATTAGCTCTAGTAATTTTCTGGTGGAGTCTTTAGGGTTTTCTATGTAGAGGATCATGTCATCTGCAAACAGTGACAGTTTCACTTCTTCTTTTCCAATTTGGATTCCTTTTATTTGTTTTTCTGCCCTGATTGCTGTGGCCAAAACTTCCAGAACTATGTTGAATAGTAGTGGTGACAATGGGCACCGTTGTCGTGTTCCTGACTTTAGGGGAAATGCTTTCAATTTTTCACCATTGAGGATAATGTTTGTTGTGGGTTTGTCATATATAGCTTTTTTTATGTTGAAGAATGTTCCTTCTATTCCTGCTTTCTGGAGAGTTTTTATCATAAATGGATGTTGAATTTCGTCAAAGGTTTTCCCTGCATCTATTGAAATAATCATATGGCTTTTATTTTTCAATTTGTTAATATGATGTATTACATTGATTGATTTGCAGATATTGAAGAATCCTTGCATCCCTGGGATAAAGCCCGCTTGGTCATGGTGTATTATCTTTTTAATGTATTGTTGGATTCTGATTGCTAGAATTTTGTTAAGGATTTTTACATCTATGTTCATCAGTGATATTGGCCTGTAGTTTTATTTTTTGGTGGCATCTTTGTCAGGTTTTGGTATTAGGATGATGATGGCCTCATAGAATGAGTTTGGACGTTTACCTTCCTCTGCAATTTTCTGGAAGAGTTTGAGTAGGATAGATGTTGGCTCTTCTCTAAATTTTTGGTATAATTCAGCTGTGAAGCCGTCTAGAATTCAGCTGTGAAGCCGTCTGGACCTGGGCTTTAGTTTGCTGGAAGATTTCTGATTACAGGTTCAATTTCTGTGCTTGTGATGGGTCTGGTAAGATTTCTATTTCTTCCTGGTTCAGTTTTGGAAAGTTGTATTTTTCTAAGATTTTGTCCATTTCTTTCAAGTTGTCCATTTTATTGGCATATAATTGCTGAGAGTAGTCTCTTATAATCCTTTGTATTTCTGTGTTGTCTGTTGTGATCTCTCCATTTTCATTTCTAATATTATTGATTTGATTTTTCTCCCTTTGTTTCTTGATGAGTCTGGCTAATGGTTTGTCAATTTTATTTATTCTCTCAAAGAACCAGCTTTTGGCTTTGTTGATTTTTGCTATGGTCTCTTTTGTTTCTTTTGCATTTATTTCTGCCCTAATTTTTAAGATTTCTTTCCTTCTACTAACCCTGGGGTTCTTAATTTCTTCCTTTTCTACTTGCTTTAGTTGTCAGTTCAGTCACTCAGTCGTGTCTGACTCTTTGCGACCCCATGAATCACAGCACACCAGGCCTCCCTGTCCATCACCAACTCCCAGAGTTCACTCAGACTCACATCCATCAAGTTGGTGATGCCATCCAGCCATCTCATCCTCGGTCGTCCCCTTCTCCTCCTGCCCCCAATCCCTCCCAGCATCAGAGTCTTTTCCGATGAGTCAACTCTTAGCATGAGGTGGCCAAAGTACTGAACCTTCAGCTTTAGCATCATTCCCTCCAAAGAACACCAAGGGCTGATCTCCTTCAGAATGGACTGATTGGATCTCCTTGCAGTCTGAGGGACTCTCAGGAGTCTTCTCCAACACCACAGTTCAAAAGCATCAATTCTTTGACACTCAGCCTTCTTCATTTATTTATTTGACTTTTTTCTTGTTTCTTGAGGTATGCCTGTATTGCTATGAACTTTCCCCTTAGCACTGCTTTTACAGTGTCCCACAGGTTTTGGGTTGTTGTGTTTTCATTTTCATTCATTTCTATGCATATCTTGATTTCTTTTTTGATATCTTCTGTGATTTGTTGGTTATTCAGCAGCGTGTTGTTCAGCCTCCATATGTTGGAATTTTAATAGTTTTTCTCCTGTAATTGAGATCTAATCCTACTTCACTGTGCTCAGAAAAGATGCTTGAAATGACTTCAATTTTTTTTTTTTTTTTAAATTTACCAAGGCTAGATTTATGTCCCAGGATGTGATCTATCCTGGAGAAGGTTCTGTGTGTGCTTGAGAAAAGAGGTGAAATTCATTGTTTTGGGGTAAATGTCCTATAGATATCAATTAGGTCTAACTGGTCTATTGTATCATTTAAAGTTTGTGCTTCCTTGTTAATTTTCTGTTTAGTTGATCTATCCATAGATGTGAGTGGGGTATTAAAGTCTCCCACTATTATTGTGTTATTGTTAATTTCCCCTTTCATACTTGTTAGCATTTGTCTTACATATTGTGGAGCTCCTATGCTGGTTGCATATAATTTATAATTGTTATATCTTCTTGGATTGATCCTTTGATCATTATGCAGTATCCTTGTCTCTTTTCACAGCCTTTGTTTTAAAGTTTATTTTATTGGATATGAGTATTGCTACTCCTGCTTTCTTTTGGTCTCTGTGTGGAATATCTTTTTCCAGCCCTTCACTTTCAGTCTGTACGTGTTCCCTGTTTTGAGGTGGGTCTCTTGTAGACAACTTATATAGGGGGTCTTGTTTTTGTGTCCATTCAACCAGTCTTTGTCTTTTGGTTGGGGCATTCAACCCATTTACGTTTAAGGTAATTATTGATAAGTATGATCCCACTGCCATTTACTTTATTGTTTTGGGTTTGAGTTTATACGCCCTTTTGTGTCTCCTGTCTAAAGAAGATCCTTTAGCATTTGTTGGAGAGCTGGTTTGCTGGTGCTGAATTCTTTCAGGTTTTGCTTGTCTGTAAAGCTTTTGATTTCTCCTTCATATTTGAATGAGATCCTTGCTGGGTACAGTAATCTGGGCTGTAGGTTATTTTCTTTTGTCACTTTAAGTATGTCCTGCCATTCCCTCCTGGCCTGAAGAGTTTCTGTTGAAAGATCAGCTGTTATCCTTATGGGAATCCCCTTGTGTGTTATTTGTTGTTTTTCCCTTGCTGCTTTTAATATTTGTTGTTTGTGTTTGATCTTTGTTAATTTGATTAATATGTGTCTTGGGGTGTTTCACCGTGTGTTTATCTTGTTTGGGACTCTCTGGGTTTCTTGGACTTGGGTGATTATTTCCTTCCCCATTTTAGGGAAGTTTTCAACTATTATCTCCTCAAGTATTTTCTCATGGTCTTTCTTTTTGTCTTCTTCTTCTGGGACTCCTATGATTAGAATGTTGGGGCATTTAACACTGTCCTGGAGGTTTCTGAGATTGTCCTCATTTCTTTTAATTCATTTTTCTTTTTTCCTCTCTGGTTCATTTATTTCTACTATTCTATCTTCTACTTGATTCCTTTATTCTATGATTTGTTGCCTCCAGCGTGTTTTTGATCTCATTTATTGCATTATTCATTATACACTCTTTTTTATTTCTTCTAGGTCCTTGTTAAACCTTTTTTGCGTCTTCTCAATCCTTGTCTCCAGGCTATTTATCTGTGAGTCCATTTTGGTTTCAAGATTTTAGATCATTTTCACTATCATTATTCAGAATTCTTTATCAAGTAGATTCCCTATCTCTTCCTCTTTTGTTTGGTTTGATTGGCTTTTATCCTGTTCCTTTACCTGCTGGGTATTCCTCTGTCTCTTCATCTTGTTTATATTGCTGAGTTGGGGGTGGCCTTTCTGTATTCTGGCAGTTTGTGGAGTTCTCTTTATTGTGGAGTTTCCTCACTGTGGGTGGGGTTGTACAAGTGGCTTATCAAGGTTTCCTGGTATGGAAGCTTGTGTCAGTGTTCTGGTGGGTGGAGCTGGATTTATTCTTGCTGGAGCACAAGGAATTTTCCAGTAATGAGTAATGAGATCTCACTGGGTTTGGAGTGACTTTGGGCAGCCTGTATATTGAAGCTCAGGGCTGTGTTCCTGTGTTGCTGGCAAATTTGCATGGTATGTCTTGCTCTGGAACTTGTTGGCCCTTGGGTGGTACTTGGTTTCAGTGTAAGTATGGAGGCATTTGATGAACTCCTATGGATTAATGTTCCCTGGAGTCAGGAGTTCTCTTGTGTTCTCAGGATTTGGACTTAAGCCTCCTGCTTCTAGTTTTCAGTCTTATTTTTACAGTAGCCTCAAGACTTCTCCATCTCCTTTTGAAAACAATGGGCTGCTTTTCTGGGTGCCTGATGTCCTCTGCCAGCATTCAGAAGTTATTTTGTGGAATTCACTCTGCGATTAAATGTTCTTTTGATGAATATGTTGGGGAAAAAGTGGTTTCCCCGTCCTATTCCTCTGCCATCTTCACATGGATTCAAACGAATGTTAACTAAGATATAAGAGTAAGTTCTGACTCTTTGAACTAGCTAAACCTCATAGTTGAGAACTCCTAAAATATGAAACTTACCATTATTTATTTCTAAAAATAAGTGTTACAAAGATGCTCTAGCACTCTCAAATAAATTAAGGAAGAATAGCAAATAAATCAATTCTCCACTTCATTCCATGAATACTTTTATAGAGTACTTCTGAGGTTTTAAAACACACAAAAAAACAATAAGACAAATATTCCCACAATTTTGATGGTTGTAAAGTATTAATATAGCATAAAATAATTATGTAGAGTTAAATTTAGTTCAGAAAAAGATGGTCTATAGGAATTCCACATGTAGATGAATAATAGCACTACTATGCATACACCCTGAAGAAGCCATAATTGAAAAAGACACATGTACTCCAGTGTTCACTGTAACATTATTTACAATAGCTGGGACAGGCAAGCAACCTAGATGTCCTTAGAGAGATGAATGGAAACAGACACTGTGGTACACATATACAATGGAATATTCAGTCAGTCAGTCAGTTCAGTAGATTAGTCATGTCCAACTCTTTGCAACCCCAAGAATCGCAGCACACCAGGCCTCCCTGTCTATCACCAACTCCCGGAGTTCACTCAGATTCATGTCCATCGAGTCAGTGATGCCATCCAGATATCTCATTCTGTCGTCCCCTTCTCCTCCTGCCCCCAATCCCTCCAGCATCAAAGTCTTTTCCAATGAGTCAACTCTTCACATGAGGTGGCCAAAGTACTGGAGTTTCAGCTTTTGCATCATTCCTTCCAAAGAAATCCCAGGGTTGAACTTCTTCAGAATGGACTGGCTGGATCTCCTTGCAGTCCAAGACTCTCAAGAGTCTTCTCCAGCACCACAGTTCAAACACATCAATTCTTCAGCACTCAGCCTTCTTCACAGTCCAACTCTGACATCCATATATGACCAGTGGAAAAACCATAGCCTTGACTAGACAGACCTTAGTTGGGAAAGTAATGTCTCTGCTTTTCAATATGCTATCTAGGTTGGTCATAACTTTTCTTCCAAGGAGGAAGCGTCTTTTAATTTCATGGCTGCAATCACCATCTGCAGTGATTTTGGAGTGCAAAAAAATAAATAAATAAATAAAGTTTGGCAATGTTTCCACCGTTGCTCCATCTATTTCCCATGAAGTGATAGGAACGGATGCCATGATCTTCGTTTTCTGAATGTTGAGCTTTAAGCCAACTTTTTCACCCTCCTCTTTCACTTTCATCAAGAGGCTCTTTAGCTCCTCTTCACTTTCTGCCATAAGGGTGGTGTCATCTGCATATCTGAGCTTATTGATATTTCTCCTGGCAATCTTGATTCCAGCTTATGTTTCTTCCAGTCCAGCGTTTCTCATAATGTACTCTGCATATAAGTTAAATAAGCAGGGTGACTATATACAGCCTTGATGTACTCCTTTTCCTATTTGGAACCAGTCTGTTGTTCCATGTCCAGTTCTAACTGTTGCTTCCTGACCTGCATACAGGTTTCTCAAGAGGCAGGTGAGGTGGTCTGGTATTCCCATCTCTCTCAGAATTTTCTACAGTTTATTGTGATCCACACAGTCAAAGGTTTTGGGATAGTCAATAAGGCAGAAGTAGATGTTTTTCTGGAACTCTCTTGCTTTTTCCATGATCCAGCGGATGTTGGCAATTTGATCTCTGGTTCCTCTGCCTTTTCTAAAATCAGCTTGAACATCAGGAAGTTCACGGTTCATGTATTGCTGAAGCTTGGCTTGGAGAATTTTGAGCATTACTTTACTAGCATGTGAGATGAGTGCAATTGTGCGGTAGTTTGAGCATTCTTTGGCATTGCCTTTCTTTGGGATTGGAATGAAAACTGATCTTTTCCAGTCCTGTGGCCACTACTGTTTTCCAAATTTGCTGGCATATTGAGTGTAGCACTTTCACAGCATCATCTTTCAGGATTTGAAATAGCTCAACTGGAATTCCATCACCTCCATTAGCTTTGTTCATAGTGATGCTTTCTAAGGTCCACTCGACTTCACATTCCAGGATGTCTGGATCTAGATTAGTGATCACACCATTCAGGTATGACCTAAATCAAATCCCTTATGATTATACAGTGGAAGTGAGAAAGAGTTTTAAGGGCCTAGATGTGATAGATAGAGTGCCTGATGAACTATGGAATGAGGTTCATGACATTGTACAGGAGACAGGGATCAAGACCATCCCCATGGAAAAGAAATGCAAAACAGCAAAATGGCTGTCTGGAGAGGCCTTACAAATAGCTGTGAAAAGAAGAGAGGCGAAAAGCAAAGAAGCAAAGGAAAGATATAAGCATCTGAATGCAGAGTTCCAAAGAATAGTAAGAAGAAATAAGAAAGCCTTCTTCAGCGATCAATGTAAAGAAATAGAGGATACGAACAGAATGGGAAAGACTAGAGATCTCTTCAAGAAAATTAGAGATACCAAGGGAACATTTCATGCAAAGATGGGCTCGATAAAGGACAGAAATAGTATGGAATGAACAGAAGCAGAAGATATTAAGAAGAGGTGGCAAGAATACACAGAAGAACAGTACAAAAAAATCTTCATGACCTGGGTAATCACAATGGTGTGATCACTCATCTAGAGCCAGACAATGGAATATAACTCAGCTACAAAAAGAAATACATTTGAATTAGTTCTAACGAGGTAGATGAACTTCGAGCCTATTATTCAGAGTGAAGTAGTTCAGACAGAGGAAAAACAAATAATGCATATTAACACATATGTATGGAATCTAGAAAATGGGTACTGATGAATCTATTTGCAGAGCAGCAATGGAGATGCAGGCACAGAGAACAGACATGTGGACATGATGGGGAAAGGAGAGGGAGGGTCAAATTGAGACAGTAGTGTTGAAACATATACACTGCCATATGTCAAATAGATAGCCAATGGGAATTTGGTTTATAACACAGGGAGCTCAAACCTGGCGCTCTGTGACAACCTAGAGGGTTGGGATGGGCTGGTAGATGGGAGGAAATATATTTATGGCTGATCAATATACCTATGGCTGATTCATGCTGATCATGGCAGAAACCAATACAATATTGTAGAGCAATGAAAACTAAACTTTTTAAAATTTGGAAAATAATAATATGGGTGTCAGGAAAAACTTGATATATGAAAAAGAAACCAAAGGGAGAAACCTGAGTGGAGCTTAGAAAGGAAGAAAGAAATAAGAAGATATTTCAAAAATTTTACAGTGGTGAGGGAGAGCGAACTTACTTGTAAAGATAACAACACTTGATAATTGAAAAGTCACTAAAGAACATAGTCTATACAAAATAATTCTGGATATAATGAGAAATATTATGTGGAAAGACTTAAATGTTGATTATGGAACTAACACAGGATTTTTTATATGATACTAGATGTTTTGAAGGGTAAATTATTTTACCAGAGTTAACAATGAAAAAAAAATGATGAACTTTGGAAGAATTATTAACTCTTCAGTTCAGTTCAGTTGTTCAGCGGGGTCTGACTCTTTGCAACCCCATGGACTGCAGCACACCGGGCCTCCCTGTCCATCACCAACTCCTGGAGTTTACTCAAACTCATGTCCATTAAGCTGGTGATGCCATACAACCATCTCATCCTCTGTTATCTCCTTCTCCCCTGCCCTCAATCCTTCTCAGCATCAGGGTCTTTTCAAATGAGTCAACTCTTCGCATCAGGTGACCAAAGTATTGAGTTTCAGCTTCAACATCAGTCCTTCCAATGAACATCCAATACTGATCTTCTTTAGGATGGACTGGTTGGATCTCCTTGCAGTCCAAGGGACTTTCAAGAGTTGTCTCCAACACCAGAGTTCAAAAGCATCAATTCTTCAGGACTCAGCTTTTCTTATAGTCCAACTCTCACATTCCTACATGACTACTGGAAAAAAAAAAAAAATAGCCTTGCCTAGACGGAAGGGAAAGTAATGTCTCTGCTCTTTAATATGCTGTCTAGTTTGGTCATAACTTTTCTTCGAAAGAGCAAGCATCTTTTTATTTCATGGCTGCAATCACCATCTGCAGTGATTTGGGAGCCAAGAAAATAAAGTTTGCAACTGTTTCCACTGCTTCTCCATCTATTTGCCATGAAGTGATGGGACCGGATGCCAAGATTTTTGTTTTCTGAATGTTGAGCTTTAGGTCAACATTTTCACTCTCCTCTTTCACTTTCATCAAGAGGCTTGTTAGTTCTTCACTTTCTGACATAAGGGTGGTATCATGTGCACATCTGTGGTTATTGATATTTCTCCCAGCAATCTTCCATGTCCAGTTCTAACTGTTGCTTCTTGACCTGCATACAGATTTCTCAAGAGGCAGGTCATGTGGTCTGGTATTCCCATCTCTTGAAGAATTTTCCATAGTTTATTGTGATCCACACAGTCAAAGGCTTTGGCATAGTCAATAAAAAATAATAATTTTTTTTCTGGAACTCTTACTTTTTCGATGATCCTGCAGATGTTGGCATTTGATCTCTGGTTCCTCTGCCTTTTCTAAAACCAGCTTGAACAACTGGAAGTTCATGGTTCATGTATTGCTGAAGACTCTCTTGGAAATATTTGAGCATTAGTTTGCTAGCATGTGAAATAAGTGCAATTGTGTGGTAGTTTGAGCATTCTCTGCCATTGCCTTCCTTAGAGATTTGTATGAAAACTGACCTTTTCCAGTTCCATGGCCACTGCTGAGTTTTCCAAATTTGTTGGCATATGAGTGCAGCACTTTCACAGCATCATCTTTTAGGATTTGATATAGCTCAGCTGGAATTCCATCACCTACACTAGCTTTGTTCATAGCGATAGTTCCTAATGACTTCACATTCTAGGATGTCTAGCTCTAGGAGAGTAATCATATTATCATGATTATCTGGGTCATGAAGATCTTTTTTTCTACAGTTCTTTGTGTATTTTTGCCACCTCTTCTTAATATATTCTGCTTCTGTTGGGTCCATACAATTTCTGTCCTTTATTGAGCCCATCTTTGCATGAAATGTTCCCTTGGTATCTCTAATTTTCTTGAAGAGATCTCTAAACTTTCCTATTCTATTGTTTTCCTCTATTTCTTT
This sequence comes from Ovis canadensis, assembly GCF_042477335.2. Classification (NCBI taxonomy): domain Eukaryota; kingdom Metazoa; phylum Chordata; class Mammalia; order Artiodactyla; family Bovidae; genus Ovis; species Ovis canadensis. The sequence goes on along the minus strand of NC_091246.1, from coordinate 80,777,436 downwards.
GCAATGATCACCGAGGAAGGCTTTCTTATCTCTTATTGTTATTCTTTGGAACTCTGCATTCAGATGCTTGTATTTTTCCTTTCTTCCTTTGCTTTTGGCTTCTCTTCTTTTCACAGCTATTTGTAAGGCCTCCTCCGACAGCCATTTTGCTTTTTTGCACTTCTTTTTCTTAGGGATGGTCTTGATCACTGTCTCATGTACAATGTCACAAATGTCTGTCCATGGTTCATCAGGCACTCTTTCTATTAGATCTAGTCCCTTAAATCTATTTCTCACTTCCACTGTACAATCATTAGGGATTTGATTTAGGTCATACCTGAATGATCTTTGGCTCCATCCCTTCATTCTATCTGGAGTTATTTCTCCACTGATCTCCGGTAGCATATTGGGCACCTAATGACCTGGTGAGTTAGGAACCTGGAATGTCAGGCCCATGAATCAAGGCAAATTGGAAGTGGTCAAACAAGAGATGGCAAGGGTGAACGTCGACATTCTAGGAATCAGTGAATTAAAATGGACGGAAATGGGTGAATTTAACTCAGATGACCATTATATCTACTACTACGGGCAGGAATCAATCAGAAGAAGTGGAGTAGCCATTACGGTTAACAAAAGAGTCCAAAATGCAGTACTTGGATGCAGTCTCAAAGACGACAGAATGATCTCTGTTCGTCTCCAAGGCAAAGCATTCAACATCACAGTTATCCAAGTCTATGCCCCAACCAGTAACGCTGAAGAAGCTGAAGTTGAATGATTTTATGAAGACCTACAAGACCTTTTATAACTAACACCCAAAAAAGATGTCCTTTTCATTATAGGGGACTGGAATGCAAAAGTAGGAAGTCAAGAAACACCTAGAGTAACAGGCAAATTTGGCCTTCGGATGCAGAATGAAGCAGGGCAAAGACTAATAGAGTTTTGCCAAGAAAATGCACTGGTCATAGCAAACACCCTCTTCCAACAACACAAGAGAAGACTCTACACATGGACTTCACCAGATGGTCAACACCAAAATCAGGTTGATTATATTCTTTGCAGCCAAAGATGGAGAAGCTCTATACAGTCAGCAAAAACAAGACCAGGAGCTGTCTGTGGCTCAGATCATGAACTCCTTATTACCAAATTCAGACTCAAATTGAAGAAAGTAGGGAAAACTGCTAGACCATTCAGGTATGACCTAAATCAAATCACTTATGACTATACAGTGGAAGTGAGAAATAGATTAAAGGGCCTAGATCTGATAGATAGAGTGCCTGATGAACTATGGGATGAGGTTCGTGACACTGTACAGGTGACAGGGATTAAGACCATCCCCATGGAAAAGAAATGCAAAAAAGCAAAATGGCTGTCTGGGGAGGCCTTACACATAGCTGTGAAAAGAAGAGAGACAAAAAGCAAAGGAGGAAAGGAAAGATATAAGCATCTGAATGCAGAGTTCCAAAGAATAGCAAGAAGAGATAAGAAAGCCTTCTTCAGTGATCAATGCAAAGAAATAGAGGAAACTAACAGAATGGGAAAGACTAGAGATCTCTTCAAGAAAATTAGAGATACCAAGGGAACATTTCATGCAAAGATGGGCTCGATAAAGGACAGAAATGGTATGAACCTAACAGAAGCAGAAGATATTAAGAAGAGGTGGCAAGAATACACGGAAGAACTGTACAAAAAAGATCTTCACGACCCAGATAATCATGATGATGTGATCACTAAGCTAGAGCCAGACATCCTGGAATGTGAAGTCAAGTGGGCCTTGGAAAGCATCACTCCGAACAAAGATAGTGGAGGTGATGGAATTCTAGTTGAGCTGTTTCAAATCCTGAAAAATGATGCTGTGAAAGTGCTGCACTCAATATGCCAGCAAATTTGGAAAACTCAGCAGTGGCCACAGGACTGGAAAAGATCAGTTTTCATTCCAATCCCAAAGAAAGGCAATGCCAAAGAATGCTCAAACTACTGCACAATTGCACTTGTCTCACATGCTAGTAAAGTAATGCTCAAAATTCTCCAAGCCATGCTTCAGCAATACGTGAACCGTGAGCTTCTTATTAATTCTTAGCTACCTTATTAATCTTATTAATTCTTAGCTAACTTAAAATACTATATATTTACTCATATTAAAATTACTTTTAATCCCAAGGAGGAACACACTGAGACACATCATAACCAAACTGACAGAAATAAAAAGACAGAGATAAAATATTCAAAGCAACAAGGGGAAAATGACAAATAACATACAAGGGAACTCCCATCAGGCTATCATCTGATTTCTCAACTGAAACTCTACAAGCTAGAAGGGAATGGCACGATATATTTAAATTGATGAAAAGGAAGAACCTAGGACTAAGAATACTCTACCCAGACGGTACTCCATCAGATTTGATGGTGCAATCAAAATCTTTCCAGACAAGCAAATGAGAATTCAGCACAATCAAACCAGCTTTACAACAAATGCTAAATTAAATTCTCTAGGCAGGAAACAAGAGAAAGACCTAGCTATAGAAAATAAACCCAAAACAACTGAGAGAATAGTAATAGTATCATACATATCGATGATTAGCTTAAATGTAAATGAGCTAAATGCACCAAGGAAAAGACATAGTCTGGCTGAGCAGATGAAAATGTATATGTATGCACTTCCATTTACCATGTCACTCTGCTTGACTCACCCAAACTAAATGCAATTATTTAATATTGTTCCCATATATTTTATCTTATTCCAATCATGTTCCCATTATGGCTTCCTCTGGCTATTGATTGTGAAAACTGATAAACATCTTTCATTATTGTGATTATGTAACTATTACTCACTTAATATCATTGTATCATGATTAGGCAACAGAAATAATTCTACATCGCTAAAACTACCATTTAATAGAAAAACATGTTATCACTTTTTAAAATCCAGATACATATCAGAGTTATCTTGGAACTTATTTTTTGAAAAATAAAAATGCCCAGATATTGCTTTTGTTTTACCAGAACTCAAGATATGATTCTAATGAACAGCCATGTTTAAAAACAACTGGACTATATGAGCATCTTTTACTTTTATCTAGTTTGTTTCACTCTTTCTATTTCATATTCAGTGCTCCCATGTCATCCAGTTTATTTTTTGATTTTCTTTCTCAAGCCTTTTATCAAGCATAGTAGAAAATCTCTTGTACATATATCAGTCCAGTTCAGTTCAGTCGCTCAGTCGTGTCCAGTGCTTTGCGACCCCATGAATCGCAGCAAGCCAGGCCTCCCTGTCCATCACTAACTTCCGGAGTTCACTCAGACTCACGTCCATTGAGTCGGTGATGCCATCCAGCCATCTCATCCTCTGTCGTCCCCTTCTCCTCCTGCCCCCAATCCCTCCCAGCATCAGAATCTTTTCCAATGAGTCAACTCTTCACATGAGGTGGCCAAAGTACTGGAGTTTCAGCTGTAGCATCATTCCCTCCAGAGAAATCCCAGAGCATATATAAATATGTGTAATACATATATTTTGGAAAACTTATGAATTTTTGCCTAAAAATAGTATGACATTCTGATTCTATTTGACTTCATATAAGTAGAATGCTAGATTTCTAATTTGAAAGAAAAAGATACCCAACAAGCGACAAAGGTTTACTGTTTAGCACAGGGATAGTCAATATCTTGAAAAAACCTAGAATAGAAAATAATTTCAAAAATAATATGTGTTTATGTATAACTGAATCATAAAAAGAAATTTAGTAATGTTTATCTTTTTGCCAGTTTTTCTCAGTGTCCTATGGGTATCTGATAACATTTGAGATATAAAATTTTAAATATATTTTTGTAGGATATATAATAGAAATTTATTATATTTAAATTATTAATGACATCAATTCAAGATGCTTCTATTATTTTTTCTGCACTTGATATCCTCAAAGAAATGTTAATATGTCTCACTATGGTTATATATTTTTTCTTTCCCCTTATATTGCTTCTGATTTTTGCTTTATGTATCTTTGTTTCCTTGTTGCTAAGCATGAGTTGTTTTATGATGTCTATCTTCTTCGTCAATTGTAACTTTTGTCAATAAAAATATTCATCTTTGTTTCATTTATTAAAAGCTATTCTCTTTTTCTGAGAATGACCCATTGCAAACTGAGATTTGTAATACTTAATCCTGTGTACTGACGCTTTGGTAAGAGAAAAACTATTAATAGATTTAGAATGCTCATTACTTGTCAGTGTAGTTGCAATTGGGTGGAAAAGATGACCCATTTATATGAGAGAAGCAAACTTGTAAATAATCTAGAGTTAAGCAGCAAATGAACAGGAAAAAATAATATTTTTAACATTCTCTTCTTCAGCTGCAGAAATTTAGAATGAGTTCATATTTACAGTAAATGCTCTAGTTATATTGACAAAAGCAAAGTATTAGACAAGAAGATCAATTTGACATAAGAAAAATTGTTGAAGGCAAAGATTTCCTTTCACCTTGCATTTCTACAGTTCATTAAGTTTAAACACTAAACAAATCTCAGATTTTAATATAAATGTTATTTCTGCACATAGTCTTTCAAAGTTATATCATGCATTACATTTAAAATGCTTTCAATTTGACTGTAATTGGCTTACTTAGACACAGCTGAGCACGTAAAGCTCTAAGTTTTTTTCTCAATCAGTTGACGAAAGCTTTGTTCCCATTTCTTGTATTATATAGCTGGTTTGCAATATGTCTTAAACTTACATGTACAGGACATAATTAAAACATGAATAAGAGAAAATCTACTATAATAATATGAATAGAGCCAGTTGCTTACGTTTCTTAAAATTTAATACTTAGTATTAGGAATATTTAGAATTAGGGATGTTCATCTTTTGGCAAAATATGATTGGTCTGTAAAATTTTAATATATTATACAACATAACTCTCCTCAGACACCAAGTAATTTTTTAATGAGAATTTCTTCTACAAGAGGATGCTAAACATGCTGTCGGTGACTTGATATGATTTTTAAAAAACAGGGAATTTTTATTCTTCCATTTTTCCGTATTTTTAGGAAAGTTTCCCATTTTCCTTAAAAAAAAAAATCACTATTTAAGCTATATTTAAATTAACAAGTTCTTGGTAAAAATGAGAGCAGCTGTTACCTTTCCAATGTTTACTATTAGCTGATGCAGTTAAATATTAATAAGAACTTTGCTGTTCCTGAAATATATATTCCATATCAAAAGGGCAAACAGTTATATAAAATGGTTAGTAAAATTTGAGAACCAAAATAATACATTCCAAAATACAGTAACTCTGTGAAAATATTTGTTTTATATGAAATTAAATTCAAACTTCAGTATGTATTTGTCCCTAATTATCAACTCTAAGGGGCTTCCCTCATAGCTCAGTTGGTAAAGAATCCACCTGCATTCAGGAGACCATGGTTCCATTCCTGAGTCAGGAAGATTCACTGGAGAAGGGACCGGCTACCCATTCCATCATTCTTGGGCTTCCCTTGTGGCTCAACTGGTAAAGAATCTGCCTGCAATGCTGGAGACCTGGGTTTGATCCCTGGATTGGGAAGATTCCCCTGGAGAAGGGAAAAGCTACCCATTCCAGTATTCTGGCCTGGACAATTCCATGGACTTGTATAGTTGAGTGAAAAGTATAGTGTAAAGTGAACTTGTATAGTTCACTTTAATTATTTATAGAGTACATTCATTGCTTTTTTTTTTTCCACTGTTAAAATTCTTTTGTTACTTCATTAAAGTTTAGGTGAAAGACAATTAATTTTACTTGCAAAGAGTTTTACAAAAAATAAAATTACGTTTTTCCAGTTAAGAAAATTAATGTTATTTATAGTCTTACAGATACTTAGAAAATAAAAGTCTCCCAGAATGGGTTTGTGCTTATGCTCTGATTTCTGAGTTTACTTATTTCATATGTTAAAGTCAATATCAATTATGCTAATACAAGTTTTAGCACTCCCTTCTGTTTTACATACTTCAACACTCACCCTGACTACACTGACATTTTCTCCATCACAAGGAACTATGCATTACTGAATTAAACCTTTTCCTGATGAAGCTTTAAAAGTTTTTTTTTTTTTTCTATTTGGATATTTTACCCTCAGTTGTAGACAAAAAGAACAATCTTAAAAAGTTGCTTGAGAATAATCTGTAGCATTTTTAAATTTATTTTATTAAAACTATAATTTTGGAAATGTGTGCTGATGTACCATTTCTATCATCTGGATCACTGATGTTTCAAATTTTCTAAATGAGTAACTCTCACTCTTAAACTAATTACCATAATTTTCCTCTTTGGCAAATCACTTTCTTAAATTTCACCAATTCTTATGTGCTCTACATGCAGATTTAAATGTGAATGTGGAACACATGTTCACCAACCTTTGACAAATGTTCAGCTTTATATTACAGCTTGCATTTTGATGGTCAAGTCTGTATCCAAGGTGAACTACCTTGGATCTCTTTGACCTTGGCTCTTCTGAGTGACAGAAGACCAAGACCTTAGATGTGAAAGTGGAGAATCTGTCAAAAGTGATGCCTATTTTGTTTTGCATTCATATTGTGATAGTAAACCATGGAGTGAAAAATGTACCCACAATTGTGCTCATAATTCATCAGATTCCTAAATTATAGATCTCAGCATAGAAAAGGCTAAATAAAATATTGTTTTCACAGTTTTATATGACAGAAATTATGATTTGCTAACTGCTTCTCTAAAATATAATTTGTTTATATTCTTTTTATTATAAAATAGTCATAAAAGTATAAGGATAAGAAAACTTCAGTATCATGCTTATCATGAAGATTTCCTTTCATTAAAAATATGTATCAAAAATTTAAATACAAACGTAATGGAAATTACTTGATTTTATAGTGAACTGGTTTAAAAGGTTATGATGCATTCATACAACATAATGAAGTGGGTATTTGACAGCATAAGGAATAGAATTTTTTTTACGTGTAAAATACTATCATTAAGTGACAATATTGACATAGGAAATAAAGTATTTACATGAACATTAATATATTTTTAAATAATGAATACAAGAAATTTAATATGCTCACATTTGAGGAAAGGATGTTGGAGGAAGGAAGACTTTTTAATTTCATTCTAAGCATCTCTATTTTGCTATGAATTTTAAGAGACATGTAAATATCACTTATTAAGAAAACTGAAAGATTACACCTAAAACATTAGGATAAGATAAATTTTGTTTTACTTTTTAAATATTCTAAATTTAAATATCAATACACACCCTACAATATGTAGTAAATTAAAAGTTAAACAACCTCATGTCTTTTCATTTGTCATTAAAAAAGTAAAATTTTAATGTAACATTGCCACTAGCAATGTTATTTTAGTTTACTAAAGATTTTGTTTTAATGATAAATCCTGTTTCTGGAAAAAATATAATTGAATCATTTACTATAATATCTGTTGTAGATGTAGCAAACAAAACAATAAGATAATATCTTAGTGAACTGTAGGTTATTTGCCCTTTTCATAGTTTTCTCTATATATACATGAAATGGAAGGAGACCTTTTACATAAAAATTGTACTAGAAAATGGTTAAAGCTATTATATATAAAGTTTTAATGTCAGGTGGCACCAGTGGTAAAAACCCGAGCTGCTGCTACAGGAGATGGAAGAGACGTGGGCTCAATCCCTGGGTCGGGAAGATCCCCTGGAGGAGCGTATGTTAACCTACACCAGTATTCTTGCCTGGAGAATCTTATGGACAGAGGCTCCTGGTGGGCTCTGTTCCAAAGAGTTGCAAAGAGTTGAACATGATTGAAGTGACTTAGTACACGTATAAATTAGGGTATTAATTTTTACTAGTGACAGTTTTAAATATAATGCTGAAAGTAAAACTTTTCAAAACTTAAAATTTTTAGTTGTAGAATTGTAGGTACCGTGACATAATATGGCCAAAATCCTACACTTAAATAGATGCCTGTTTTTTTTTAATAAAAACTTATGTTAAATGTACAAGTTGATGAAACATTTTGGGGTGCAAGGTAATGTATTTATAAACTGTCCTTGTCTAACATTAACTTATTTACTAATACAAGATAAACTGAGAGAATAAAATACAATTTTCTTGAATTCAATAATTTAAAAATGACAACACAATGACAATGACATCTAACACTAAGTACTTCAATATGCCAACTTCTAACTGTGGAAAATTTAGAAAGAGATGGGAATCCCAGACCACCTGGCCTGCCTCTTGAGAAACTTGCATGAAGTTCAGGAAGCAACAAGTAGCACTGCACATGGAACAACAGACTGCTTCCAAATAGTAAAAGGAGTATGACAAGTCTGTATACTGTCACCCTGCTTATTTAACCTATATGCAGGGTACATCATGAGAAACGCTGGGCTGAAAGAAGCACAAGCTGGAATTAAGATTGCTGGGAGAAATATCAATAATCTCAGATATGCAGATGACATCACCCTTATGGCAGAAAATGAAGAACTAAAGAGTCTCTTGATGAAAGTGGAAGAGGAGAGTGAAAAAAATTGACTTAAAGCTCAAATTTCAGAAAACTAAGATCATGGCATCTGGTCCCATCACTTCATGGGAAATAGATGGGGAAACAATGCAAATGGTGACAGACTTTATTTTGGGGGGCTCCAAAATCACTGGAGATGGTGACTGCAGCCATGAAATTAAAAGACGCTTACTCCTTGGAAGAAAAGTTATGACCAACCTAGGCAGCATATTAAAAAGTGGAGGCATTACTTTGCCAACAAAGGTCCATCTAGTCAAGGCTATGGTTTTTCCAGTGGTCATGTATGGATGTGAGAGTTGGATTGTGAAGAAAGCTGAGCACCAAAGAACTGATGCTTTTGAACTGTGGTGTTGGAGAAGACTCTTGAGAGTCCCTTGGACTGCAAGGAGATCCAACCAGTCCATCCTAAAGGAGATCAGTCCTGGGTGTTCATCGGAAGGACTGATGTTGAAGCTGAAGCTCCAATACTTTGATAACTTGATGCGAAGAGCTGACTCATTTGAAAAGACCCTGATGCTGGGAAGGACTGTGGGCAGGAGGAGAATGGGACAACAGAGGATGAGATGGTTGGATGGCATCACTGAATCAATGGACATGGGTTTGGGTGAACTCTGGCAATTGGTGATGGATAAGGAGGCCTAGCATGCTGCAGTTCGTGGGGTCACAAAAAGTCAGACACGACTGAGCAACTGAACTGAAGTGTTGTGTGTGGATTAATCTGTTTAACAGCCAAAATCTCAAGGTGATTCTAGGAGTTAGATACCTTTTTATATTTTTGCCCCATTGAGATTAGTTTCTCTGTATTTTTATTTTTTACAGCAGATAAAGAAAATAAGTCCCAAGTAGTTAAATTAATTTCTAATTAATTCCAAAAGAAAAGTTGCAATCATAATACAACAAGTATAGTTCAAAAATACATGTCCTTTACTAAACTGTACTGAAATGCAAAAAACATAAATCATGTTGCATTTTCAAAATAGAATCTATAAAGAAGTCTAACTTCTGTATAGTGTATTTTTTTTCTAAATTCCAATTTCCTACTGTCCTTAGTTCAGATCAGTTCAGTTCAGTCACTTGGTCATGTCTGACTCTTTGCAACCCCATGGATCACAGCACACCAGGCCTCCCTGAACATCACCAACTCCCGGAGTTCACTCAAACTCATGTCCATCGAGTTGGTGATGCCATCCAGCCATCTTATCCTCTGTCATCCCCATCTCCTCCTGCCTCCAATCCCTCCCAGCATCAGAGTCTTTTCCAATGAGTCAGCTCTTTGCATGAGGTGGCCAAAGTACTGGAGTTTCAGCCTCAGCATCAGTCCTTCCAATGAACACCCAGGACTGATCTCCTGAACACCCAGTTCTCATCTCCTTTAGAATGGACCGGTTGGATCTCTTTGCAGTCCAAGGGACTCTCAAGAGTCTTCTCCACTATAGTTCAAAAGCATCAATTCTTCGGCGCTCAGCTTTCTTCACAGTCCAACTCTCACATCCATACATGACCACTGGAAGAACCATAGACTTGACTAGACGGACCTTTGTTGGCAAAGTAATGTCTCTGCTTTTCAATATGCTATCTAGGATGGTAATAACTTTCCTTCCAAGGAGTAAGCATCTTTTAATTTCATGGCTGCAATCACCATCTGCAGTGATTTTGGAGCCCCCCGAAAATAAAGTCTGCCACTGTTTCCACGGTTTCCCCATCTATTTGCCATGAAGTGATGGGACCAGATGCCATGATGTTTGTTTTCTGAATGTTGAGCTTTACGCCAACTTTTTCACTCTCCTCTTTCACTTTCATCAAGAGGCTTTTTAGTTCTTCACTTTCTGCCATAAGGGTGGTGTCATCTGCATATCTGAGGTTATTGATATTTCTCCCGGCAATCTTGATTCCAGCTTGTGCTTCTTCAAGCCCAGCGTTTCTCATGATGTACTCTTCATATAAGTTAAATAAGCAGGGTGACAATATACAGCCCTGACGTACTCCTTTTCCTATTTAGAACCAGTCTGTTGTTCCATGTCCAGTTCTAACTGTTGCTTCCTGACCTGCATACAGGTTTCTCAAGAGGCAGGCCAGGTGGTCTGGTATTCCCATCTCTTTCAGAATTTTCCACAGTTTATTGTGATCCACACAGTCAAAGGCTTTGGCATAGTCAATAAAGTAGAAATGGATGTTTTTTCTGGAACTCTCTTGCTTTTTCCATGATCCAGCGGATGTTGGCAGTTTGATCTCTGGTTCCTCTGCCTTTTCTAAAACCAACTTGAACATCTGGAATTTCACAGTTCACATATTGCTGAAGCCTGGCTTGGAGAATTTTGAGCATTACTTTACTAGCATGTGAGACGAGTGCAATTGTGCAGTAGTTTGAGCATTCTTTGGCATTGCCCTTCTTTGGGATTGGAATGACAACTGACCTCTTCCAGTCCAGTGGCCACTGTTGAGTTTTCTAAATTTGCTGGCATATTGAGTACAGCACTTTCACGGCATCATCTTTCAGGATTTGAAATAGCTCAACTGGAATTCTATCACCTCCACTAGCTTTGTTCATAGTGATTCTTTCTAAGGCCCACTTGACTTCACATTCCAAGATGTCTGGCTCTAGATAAGTGATCACACCATCGTGATTAACTGGGTCGTGAAGATCTTTTTTGTAGTTTTTCATGCATTCTTGCCACCTCTTCTTAATATCTTCTGCTTCTGTTCTATTCACATTATATATTTTGTTTATTATAGTCTTCCCTGCTACTGCTACTGCTGCTCAGGCACATCAGTCGTGTCCAACTCTGTGTGACCCCATAGACGGCAGCCCGCCAGGCTTCCTCGTCCCTGGGATTCTCCAGGCAAGAACACTGGAGGGGGCTGCAATTTTCTTCTCCAATGCATGAAAGTGAAAGGTGAAGGTGAAGTTGCTCAGTCTTGTCTGATTCTTAGCGACCGCATGGACTGCAGCCTACCAGGCTCCTCCATCCACGGGATTTTCCAGGCAAGATTACTGGAGTGGGGTGCCATTGCCTTCTCCGAATCTTCCCTAGAATTACCTTTAATATAAAACACCTTATTACCTATATCAAGTGAAGATCAGAAATAATTGCTGTTTCCCTTTAAAATGCAACTATTATAGTGTCTATTTTATCAGATAGGCTTTTTAAAAGTTCACTTTAGCTGTTTTTGCAGGTATTTTTGAATGGGAAAGGCAGGAGAAGAAAGCCCTGGTATGGTAACCAGAAAGAGGTAATAGTGACATGAACTATGTTAATGTCAGTAATAGCACAAGTGATGTAACTCTCTAGGGTGGCATAGGGACTTCCCTGGAATTCTACTGGTTAAGACTCTGTGCTTCCACTACAGGGGGCACAGGTCAGATCCCTGGTCAGGGAACTATGATCCCACATGCCACATGGTGCAGCCAAAGAATAAATAAAAACTGATGCAAAGAAAATCCAGATGAATAAAAATAAATTAAAAGAATGGCATAGATGACTGGTTTTGGGTAACATTCATGGGATCAGAGCACAAAAAATAGGTGACAAAGCCACAGGTCAGTGATGAATATTATTTTGTGAATTTACATCAGACCTTCATGAACAAGTGACCACTCTAAAGATAATACAAGATTGGAGACTTAGGAGTGAGTTTATGTGATAGACTTAGGACTCAAATGAGTGGCAAGAGACAATATTCAGGTGGATTATATTGGCAAGAAAATAGACTCAAGAAGAAAAAGATGGCTTTATAAAGATATGAGTGCCAGCAATATTTAAAGGCTATCATATAGAATTGTGTACCTTATGAAATTATCCTTTGAAAGTGAAGGAAAAATAAACATTTTCTGAAGCAAATATTGATTGTATTGTCAGTTGACCTGCCTTGCAAGGCATGTTAAAAGTGCATTCTTTAAAGAGAAGGAATATATTAGAGGTCAAAAATCTGGTTCTACATAAAAAAGGGATATTGAAGAATTCAATTCCTTCAAAAAATTGAAGGAATATGTACAAGTTCTACAAAGCTTTAATACTTTTCTTATTAATTGAAAAGCTCTCAGGCAACCATGGAAGTAAAGTAGAAAGCCTTAACAGAAAGAGAACTTGCAAGTCCCCAAATATATGGAGGGTAAACAACACACTTCTAAATTAACATCTGTCAAAAATAAGTTTCAAGAGAAATTTTAGAACACATTGAAATGAAAGTAAATGAATATGTTATTTATCAAGATTTATAGAATTCAGGAAAAAAGCAGTTCTTATGGGGAAATTTATACTATTGAATGCACAGTATCAGGACAGAAGAAAGATACAATAATCAAAATTTCTAACTTAAAACTAGAAAAACAAATAAAAAATAAGCATGGGAAAATTAATAAGAATTAGAACAGAAATCAATGAAACTGAAAACAGTGAGTCAAAACAGAAAAATCAACAAAGCAAATCTTATTCTATAAAAAGATGAATAAAATGAATAATTATTTTCAGATAGATTTTTAGAAAAGGATTTAGAATATTAAAATAAGAAATGAAAAAGGTCAAGTAACTATTAGGTCCAATCATGAATAAAATGACAGCAATAATCCTGTGAACAGGGCTATGTTCATCAATTTGATAACCTACAAAAAATGGACTAATTCCTTGGAGAAAAATTTGCTGAAACTCACAGAATAATTAGGCAACTTGAATTGCAGCCTACTATCTACTGAAAAAGTTCAGTCAAAACCAACTTTCCAAATGAAAAGCAGCAGACCACCCATATTGGTTCACTGGTGATTTCTAACAAAATTTTAGGGAAGTATTTATACTAATTCTCCACAATCTCTTTTAGAAGATAGGTGCAGATATAATACTTCCTATCTCATTCAACAAGGCCAGTACTATTCTAATACAGAAACACACTCCCCCAAAAAATTACAAGAAAAGATTATTATAGACCATTGTCCCTCTTCATGAGATGACAAAAATTGACAAAAATGAGATGCAACAAAATATTAGCAGATGAAATCTAAAAAGAGATAAAAACAATTATACACCAAAACCAACCAGGATTTATCAAGCTATGCAAAGTTGGTTCAACATTTGAACATAAATCAATATAATCTTTTATACAACAGAATATAAAAATCACATTATATTAACAGAAAAAAAATTTGCAAAAATGATAAAATTTATAGTAGAAACTATCAGTGAAATAAAAATAGAGTGAAACATTCACATCTTGATAAAGACTAGTCTCAAAAAAACATGGTGAGAAACTCAAAGCTTTTCCACTAAGATCAGATACAACACAAGGATGCTTCCTTTTACCACTCCTTTTCAGTGTCATACTGGAAGTCCTTCAGTATAATACAATAAAGCAAGATAAGAAAACATATATATATATATATACTGAGAAGGAAGACAAAGTTGTCTTATTTGTAGGTGACATGATTTTCTACATATAAAACATTTCTTTCTTTTAGACAAAGAAACTCTTGGAATTAATAAATGATTATTACAAAGTCGAAGAAATAGATGGTTAATATATGAAAATGAATTGCTTTCCTATATATTAACAGTGAACAAGCAGAAACTGAAAGGATAAGTTTTTTTACATAAGCACTCATCAGTCGTGCCCGACTCTCTGTGACCCCATGGATAGTAGCCTACACCAAGCTCCTCCGTCCATGGGATTTTCAAGGCAAGAGTACTGGAATGGGTTGCCATTTCCTTCTCTAGAGAATCTTTCCAACCCAGGGAGCGAACTCAGGTCTCTCACATTGTAGACAGATGCTTTACCATCTGAGCCACCAGGAAAGTCCCAAAAATAGCACACTTAAGGATAAAACAAAATATGTAGAAGTTTTCTGTGAAAGAAACTGTAAAATGGTGATGAATGCTATCAAATATATAAATGGAGAGATACTCTATGCTAACAAGTAGGAAGATCCCAAGTTATCAAGATGTCAACTCTTTCCAGATTGATATATATAGATCATTGCAATCCCAATCAAAATCACTGCATGTTATTATATGAATATCAACAAACTATTTCTAAAGTTTATATGAAAATGCAAAAGACCCTGAATAGCTAATACAATTTTGAATGAATAGAACAAAATTAGAAGAATGATACTACCCAATATTAAGACTTACTAGGAAGTTCATCAAGACCGAATGGTATTTACAAATGAATAGACAAATAGATCAATCAATAAAATAGCTCCAAAATAGACTCACATATAGTCAAGTGATCTTTGACAAATGGGCAAAGGTAATACATAGCAAAAGACAGTATCTTCAACAAATAGAACAACTGAATATTCACATGTGAAATGAAGAATTCAGACATAGACCTTAAACCTTTCAAAAATTAACTCATAATGGAAAATCTATATAAAACATAGACTTAAATTGAAAATGCAAAACGACAGACTTTTAGATGATAACACAGGAGAAAAGTAGATGGCTTTGAGTATGATGACAGTCTTTTAGATATATCTGAGACAAAATTCATGGGGGAAATGCTGATAAGCTCTACCTCATTATAATTAAAGGCTTTTTCCTCTGCAAAAGATGGTATTAAAAGAATGAGAAGACAAGACACAGAATGGGAGAAAATATTTGCAAAGACACATCTGATACAGGACACTGTCCAAAACACACCAAGAACTCATAAAGCTCTCAACAATAAGGAAACAATCTGATTAAAAAATGGGCCCCAAACCTAAAATAACTCAAACAATATATAAAGTTGGCAAATAAACATATGAAAAGATGCTACACCTATGAAAACTGGATATATAAATTAAAGCAACACTAAGACACCATTATATAAACTTCACAATGGCCAAAATGTGGAAACCTGACTTCACAGAAGGCTGGTGAGGATGTGACATGATAGGAACTGTCACTCATTACTGATGAAAATGCAAAATTGCACAGCCACTTTGGAAGACAGTTCAGTGGTTTCCTATAAAACTAAATGTACAAATACTATATGACATAGCAGTAGTTCCCCTTGGTATTTACACAAAGGAGTTATGCCTATGCACATGGCTGTGAAAGAATGTTTATACACAGCTATTTTGGATAATTGCCAAAACTGTAAAGCAAACAAGATGTACTTCTCTTGGTGTATGGATAAACTAGTACATCTAGACAATGGCCTGTTACTCAGTGCTAAAAAGTAAGGAGCTATAGAGCCATGAAAAGGCAAGGAAGAACCATAAATACTTGTTAATAAGTGAAAGAAGCAAATTTGAACGTTACATATTATATGATTTCAACTACATAGCATTTTGGAAAAGGGAAAACTATAAAATGACCAGTGGTTACCATGGGTCAGGGAAGAGGGAATACATGACTTGGCATAGCAGAGAAGATTAGAGCAGTGCAAATATTCTATGATATTATATTGATGAACATATGTCATTATACTTTTGAACAAATTTATTGAATGTACAATAAAAGTAAATATTTAGGTAAAGTATAGACTTAGGTTGATTCTGATGTGTCAATATAACTTCATCTTTGGTGAAAAATGTTTCATTCTGGTGGGCGATTTTGATAATTGGAGTATCTCTGCAAATATAAAGGTAGAGAGCATATGAGAATACTCTTTATGCTCCATTGTTTTATTGTAAACTAAAGCTATTGTATAAAGATTTTTAAAAGCTGCTTAATATATTGGAACATTTTGCTTGATCAGAGTTTTAAAATAAAGAAATAACAGGCCCAAAGTGTCCACCAAAATAGCAAATTCATAAAATCATTTGCAGTTTTCAAATCCTTCCAAGAAAATGAACTTTAAACAATCTGCAGTTTCCTGAGTTGCACATAAGATAATCTGCAGATAAAACCCATGCGAGTTCCATTCTCCTTTAAAAGAAGTTGTCCTAGCATAAAATAACCCTGTCTTTTCTTTTGACAATATCTTCTTTCTATAAATATCTTTCATTTAGTACAGCCCCTCAGAGCACCCCTCTAGTTACCAGACAGGATACTGCTGGATGCATAAATTACCTAATAAAGCAAACTACTTCTTCAAATTTACTCAGCAGAATTTTGCTTTTTAGACAATAGCTACAAGATAAATATTCGTAAAACTTAAAACTATAAGATATAAGCTCTATACCAAAATTATAAAAAAATCATATAAGAAATGTACCTAATATAAAAAACTAAAACAATTGAGGTAAGTTGTGTAAAAAGACATGTGATCCCAAAGAACAACCAATATGAATCTGATATAATTACATTACTATCAGTCAAGTATGTCTTAAGGCAAAAACAAAACCAAAACTTTGAAGATAATCACAATGTAATAATAAAGTTTCTATGGAATCAAAGATTTGATCATTTCAAAATACTATGTCACAAGGCCTTATATAGAATGAAAGCTTCATAGAAATATAAGGAGAAATTGATAAATTTACCAGCATTAATATATTAAACTGAAAAATAAGAAAAGAGAGACAATGAATAGAAAGTTAGCAATAAATGTTAGATACACTTTTCATGGAGAAATCCAAAGAATGAAAATATCCTAAAGAATATAAAATAAATTGAATATAAAAATAAGTATGTTTTTGGATTAATGAATCCAAATCTCTATTGACTCAATTAAATTTCAAACAAATTTCAGTTTTTTCTTAGTCTTATAGAATATTAGGAGGGTAAATTTACCTGTCAAGATATAGTGACATATCCAAAGCTATGGCAGTTAACATGCTATGATGTACACCTTAGACCCATATATCAAATCAAAAATGTGTATTTATGTAGCTAAGGTAGATAAAAATTTAAACCTAAAAGCAGTCCTTTAAATTGTCAGAAGACAATATAAAGAATTATATTTGTGACTTTGAAGAAAGGATAATAGTTTTATCATAATTTATTTAAAATTTTATTGATAAAATTTTAAAAAGAGGAAAAAAAAAACCCATCCAAAGCTACATGTTGGTATGATTTTCCTACACACTTAGCTAGAAAAAGTTAGTGTCCAGAAAATACAGTAAACTCCAAGTGAACATTAAATGATAAATCTTATCATTCTTTACCCCAAAACATACTTTTTAGCCAATCCATTAGAAAAAAGGGCTAAATTCGTGACAAGCACTGGAAACAAGAGTATTCTTGCTATTAGCAAGTCAGGAAAATGCAAACTGAAAGAATAAGGTTAAATACTGTATTTCTTATAGATATGCAAATTTCAGTATATATTGAGAATTGACAAGATTGCAGAGATAAGTTCATCCATTCTTAATGTTAAAGGCCAACGTTTCTGGAAAACTGCTTGGACTTGCTTAGTAAAATTTATCCTATTCATAACCTCAGTTCAGTTCAGTCACTCAGGCATGTCCGACTCTTTGTGACCCCATGGACTGCAGCACACCAGGCTTCCCTGTCCATCATCAACTCCCAGAGCTTGCTCAAACTCATGTCCTTCGAGTTGGGGATGCCATCCAACCATCTTATCCTCTGCTGTCCCCTTCTCCTCCTGCCTTCAGTCTTTCCCAGCATCAGCGTCTTTTCCAATGAGTCAGTTCTTCCTTGATGTCCTTGCAGTCCAAGGGACTCTCATATCCTAAACTTGCCTTATTTCTAATGGTATTGTTTGTAATAACCAGAAATTCTAAAATAAAAAGAAATTCTAAAAACCTTATAGTTATTAAGAGTGGAAAGGAAACATAGTTGTTAGACACATTCTAAGCTATCAAAATAAAAAAAAAGTGAAATACCTGTAAGCATGAATACATCTAAAAATATAAGAAAAAGGAACTCAAAGTATAGCATGCTCTGTATGTAAAGTTCATAAAATTGTAACTATTAAATAACAGCCTTTTTAGGAATGCAAACATGGTGATAAGAACTCCAAACTTCTTAAATTAATTTTTTAAAAAAATAATACAGGACTTCCCTGGTGGTTAAGAACCTGTTAGCCAATCCTGGGGCCGCTGGTTTGATCCCTGTTCCAGGAAGATTCCGCATGCAGCAGAGCAACTAAGCCCATGAGCCACAACTACTGAAGCCTGCCTAGAGCCTGTGCTCTGAACAAGAGAAGCCACCACAATGAGAAGCTTGTGCACCACAAAGAAGAGTAGCCCTCACTCTCTGCAACTAGACAAAGCCTTTGCACAATCAAACATAATAAATAAAGTAGTATAAATAAAAATCTTGACCATATCTAAAAACAAATCCTGACCTATCTTGTATCAGTGAAATATGAAAATTGATACAGTAAGCTTAGAATTTTCAGTGTGACAATTTTGAATTGTAATTTGCTTCAAAAGTTTTTTGGGAACTTATAGATCCTTTCTATGCATCAACATTGGTAACTGCATAATTGGAGCCACAATCAAATTATATTACACTGGAGAGGTAAAGATTTCACATATAGTAAGGAACATATTTGTCATTCAGGATATCATACATAGCCAAATTATCACTCATGAGTAAAGAGAGGTCTTTTGTTTTCTAATTCTCTGACTTTCCTTATGTTGTTTTAATCCTTAGTTGAATTCAGCCAAATATCTTAAGATCAATAAGTATCCTACTGAACCTGAACATTAAATGACTGGACCAAGATTCTACAGTGGATTCAATAATGTTTAAGCCCTGAATCTACTTTTAATCCCTAGCAATAATAAATCAAATACTAATAGGAAAAAATCATTTAAAATAAATATTGCATCAGTAAAACATACACAAAATTATATAAACTCCTGATAGACACATGACTAGGCTAGTTTCACATACAGGCAGTGAGACCTAAAATTAAGATTCTTTTAAGACACAGATCATTATAGTATTGCCACACATAAAAGAATAATTCCCATATCTTTCACAGATTACAAATGGAATCCAAATGAATCAAGAATTAAAGTAATTGTTATAGGTTTAGGGAGGTAATAAGACATATACACCTTATGACAACCAACTAGGCCCAATACCATATTTAAATAGTTGCTGCTATTTAAATAGGACATAAAGGTATACATTTAGACTTATCATTTTATCTATATTAAAACTAAAAACTATATACCCATACAAAAAATTGTGAGAAGAGTCAACTTACATGGTATTTGATGATATTGCAAATTATTATCTATGTGCTGTGCTTTGTCACTCAGTCATGTCCAACTCTTTGCAACCCCATGGACTGTAACCCGCAGGCTGCTCTGTCCATGGAGATTCTCCAGTCAAGAATACTGGAGTGGGTTGCCACGCCTTACTCCAGCAGGTCTTCCCAACCCAGGGACTGAACCCAGGTCTGCTGCATCACAGGTGGATTCCTTACCATCTGAGCCACCAAGGAAGCCCTTATTATCTATAATAAGTAACAAACTCAAAAGGAAAAAAGCAAATAACAGAATAAGCACTTCACAAAAGTTGAGTATCTAGTCACTAAATATATGAAGATATACTCAACTTCATTTGTCATCAAGAAAATGCCAATTTTTATGATTATACTGCTAAATGTCAACCAAAGATTACATGAAAAAAAACAATATAAATCTGATGAGGACGTAGACAAACTGAAGCCACTGCTTTGCAGCAAATATTGATATTAATGCTGAACTAACGTGAGTCTGAGTGAACTCCAGGAGTTGGTGATGGCCAGGGAGGCCTGGCGTGCTGCAATTTATGGGGTCACAAAGAGTCGGACACGACAGAGAGACTGAACTGAACTGAACACTACCTCATGACTCAGCTTCCGTTTCTAAAGATATAAACAAAAATGTGTATATATGTTCACCAATACATATGTACAAGAATGTTCATGGAATCACAATTCATAATTACTAAAATCTGGAAACTATGGATATGCTTCTCAACAAGGGAATGGATAGATAAGTTGTGGCATATTCACAATGGAATAGCCAACAGGAATAACAATCTTTATATTTACACAAAAAACAAACAAAATATCTCATTGTCATATCTTAAACAACAAAAATGAATTTTCTTATAATTCTGGTGGCTAGAAAGTAAAAAATCAAAGTTCTGGCAGGGCTTGGTACCTAGTAGGAATCTGCTACTTCATTACAGATGACTGCTTTCTTGCTGTGTCCTTAAGTGGCCCAGATGAAGTAAGCACTTTTTAGAAGAACAGTAGTCCTATAGGATAAGAGCCCCACCTTTATGATCTCATTTAATCATAATTATCTTATAAAGGACTGTTTCCAAATATAGTCACACTGTTACTTAAGGTTTCAATGTATGGCTTTTGGGATATACATACTGTTCATATGGTGCGGGAGAAGAATATTGAGAGCCCTTTGGACAGTAAGGAGAACAAACCAGTCAATCCTAAAGGATATCAATCCTGAATATTTATTGGAAGGATTGATGCTGAAGCTACAATCCTTTGGCCACCTGATGAAAAGAGTCGACTCACTGGAAAAGACCCTGATTCTAGGAAAGACTGAGGGCAAAAGGAGAATGGGCAGCAGAGGATGAGATGGTTGGATGGCATAACTGACTCAATGGACATGAGTTTGATCCAACTCTGGGAGATGGTGAAGGACAGAGAAGCCTGGCGTGCTACAGTCCATAGGTTCACAAAGAGTCAACAATACAGTTCATAACATGGATGCATCTCACAAAATTCACATTTATTAACAGAAGCAAAAGATAATTGTTGATTTTATTGATTCAGTTCAGTTCAGTTTATTTCAGTCGCTCCATTCTGTCCTACCCTTTGCAACCCCATGAATTGCAGCACACCAGGCCTCTGTGTCCATCACCTGATTAAAAAATACTAAATATAGGAAGAGAAATTTATGTTATTTGAAATCAGGGTAGTGGAGGTACTCAGTAAAGAGCTGGCCTTGACTAGAAGGAACATGAGTCTTGTTTCTGTAGCTGATAATATCTGATGTCTTAACCTGGGTTCTGGTTGCACAAGTGTGGTTGTTCAGTGACAATTGATCGAGTTACCAGTTATGCTATATGCAATTTCATTGTGTATTTACTTCAGTAAAATGATTATAAACCTATTTAAGCATCTTAGTTATTTGGTGGAATAAACATATTATATATTTTAAATAAAGATAGACATATATATAAACATGGACACTGAAGGCCGCCATTGAATAAATGGGCTTTCCTGATGGCTCAGCAGGTAAAGAATCTGCCTGCAATGCAGGAGCTGCAGGAGACATGGGTTTTATCCCTGCGTCAGGAAGATCCCCTTGAGAAGGAAATGGCAACCCACTCCAGTGTTCTCACCTGAAAATTCCTTACCTTTATAATATGAAAAATGTAGAGGTTGAAAATATATGAGAATAGAATTAAATAAATACAAAAATAAGGCTAATGTAGCAATTTTAACGTTAAGCAGAACGGAATAAAATGTTGGAAGTATCAGTTCAGTTCAGTTGCTCAGTCATGTCCGACTCTGCGACCCCATGAATCGCAGCACGCCAGGCCTCCCTGTCCATCACCAAGTACTGGAGTTCACTCAAACTCACATCCATCAAGTTGGTGATGCCATCCAGCCATCTCATCCTCTGTTGTCCCCTTCTTCTCCTGACCCCAATCCCTTCCAGCATCAGAGTCTTTTCCAATGAGTCAACTCTTCGCATGAGGTGGCCAAAGTACTGGAGTTTCAGCTTTAGCATCAATCCTTCCAATGAACACCCCGGACTGATCTCCTTTAAGATGGAACAGTTGGATCTTCTTGCAGTCCAAGGGACTCTCAAGAGTCTTCTCCAACACCACAGTTCAAAAGCATCAGTTTTTCAGTGCTCAACTTTCTTCACAGTCCAACTCTCACATCCATGCATGACCACTGGAAAAACCATAGCCTTGACTAAACGGACCTTTGTTGGCAAAGTAATGTCTCTGCTTTTTAATATGCTATCTAGATTGGTCATAACTTTCCTTCCAAGGAATAAGCATCTTTTAATTTCATGGCTGCCATCACCATCTGCAGTGATTTTGGAGCCCCCAAAAGTGAAGTCTGACTCTGTTTCCACTGTTTCCTCGTCTATTTCCCATGAAGTGATGGGACCAGATGCCATGATCTTCGTTTTCTGAATGTTGAGCTTTAAGCCAACTTTTTCACTCTCCTCTTTCACTTTTAGCAAGAGTATAAGTAACCATAAAAAACAGGAATATTGTTTTATATATAGCAATATATAGAGAACTTTCTTTAGTTTCTACAGTTGTGATTGGAAAGCTAGAGAAGAAATTTTAATTTTTATAATCTTATTATAAAACTAACAAAATTATCTTAAAATGGTCAAATCCACTGTAGATGAATAAGAATGTAAGCAAGTTATTTGACTAAATTAAATTTCAAATTGTACCTATAACTCTTGGCTTGTTAAGGACTGAAAAATAATTATTCAAGTAACTTTACTATCAACATTAATGAGATTATGCTTGCATTAGATACTAAATGTTGACTTTATGCTGCAGAACCAGGATGCTGAAAAAGTAATACCAAATACACTTTTTTAAAGTGAGGAAAAACTATTACATTCGGTAAAGAAACAAAGGAAAATACATACACTTTGATTTTAGAGGAGTTTCTTTGGAAAAACTCTGAAAAAGGAAATGCTAAAGACAACTACTCTATCAGAGACTGAGAACAGATACTTTTCTTGAGAAGGAGAAAGTCTCCTACAAATATATTCATAAGTTTTTATTTATGAAGAATAAAAACGTTGGTTTTGCTATTCCAAAATCAATAAAAATTATTTTCAGATAATTTCATATGTCACAGAGAGTGACAGATGTAAATTTAATAGTGTTTAAAATTGTGACATTAGCAAAGTCTGATTATTCATTTTATCAAGCTTTGGTCATAAATACATTGCATCAAATATGTAAATTTTATATATTTTATTTTATATTATTTATATATAAGTGAAAAAGACAAAAGAGATTGAAAAAGAATAGCATACTGGAGAAGAATAGGACATTACAAATGGTGTAACATTCAAATAAAAGGAATCTTATGAAAAGAGAGAAAGAAAAAAGAAATAATATTTGAGGGGATACCTTGGTGGTCCAGTGGTTAGGACTCTGCTCTTTCACTGCAAGAGGCATGGGTTCTATCCCTGGTCAGGGAAATAAGACCTCACATGTTTTGGTGTGCCCCCTCTCCACCTCCCCAAAAAAAGTAAATGGAAAGCGGAGTAGAGATGGTCTTAACACTAATCAAATGAAAGTGGGAGTAGCTATATTAATTTAAGATACAGCCAACTTCTAAGAAAGACTATTTATCAGGAAACAATGGTGCACACATTTAGTTTTTATATGCAGCAAACAAGTGTGTCAAAATATGTGAGGTAAAAACTTGATATTTAGAACATCAAAGACAAAGAGATGAATCTACTATTACAGTGGAAACTTAACACCACCTATTAAAAAGGGACAGATTCCGCAGGCAGAGTATCAGTAAGGACATGGTTTAACTCAATAACAATGTCATAATGGATGTCTATAGGCTACTCCATCCAACAGTATAATAGACAGTCTTAAGTTCACATGGATCATTAACCAAGATAGCACAGTATGAACCACAAAACACATCTCAACACCTTTAAAACATATCATAAAATGTCTGCTCTTAGACAACCATGAAATTAAAACTAGATCAATAACAAAAAGATGCACTGAAAAATCTCAAATACTTGAAGATTACACAGTACACTTCTAAGTAACATATGGGTCAAAGGAGAAATATTTAGAGAAATTTTAAAATTTTAGCTAAGTAAAAATGAAAGTACAACTTATAAAAATTTAAGGAATATAATGGAAGCAGAGTTTACATGGACATTTATGACACTGAATGTGTATATGACATAGGAGGAAAGGTCTAAAAATCAATCACCTAAGTTTAATCTTAGAACTAGAAAAAGATAAAATTAAATCCAAAATAAGAAATAATTTATAAGAATTAGAGCACAAATCAATGAAATTTAAAATAGAAGGTGAATAGAGAAATATCAACGAAGCAAGGGTGAGTTCTTAAGAATTTTTAATAAAATTAATAACAGTAGAGGCAGACTAAGTTAAAGAGAACAAATTACTGATATCAGAAACAAAAAAAAAAAAAAGAGAGAGAGACATAACAGGTCCCACAGAATTAAATTTGAATTAAAGGGTAAAAAGGAATACTATGAACAATTCTGTACTCACGTATTTGACAACCTCATTTAAATGGATCAATTCCTTGAAAAACACAATCTTATAAAACTCATAGAAAAAGAAATAGGCAGTCTCAATAAGACTCTATCTATTAAACAAATTGGGTCAGTAACTAATAACCTTCCAAAACAGAAAGCACCAGGGCCATATTGGCTCACTTGTGAATTTTACCAACCATTTAAAAATGAATTATCAGTTTTCTATAATGTTTTTCTGAGGGTAGACGCTAAGGGAATACTTCATATCTCATTGGATGAAGCCAGCACTAATCTTATACATAAAAAACAAAGATTAAAAACAAGATCAGTAAGTACAGGACAAAACCTTTTATAAATACAGATGCAAAAAAAAAAAAAAGTTAGTAAATCAAATCTAAAACAATTAAAAAAAATGCCACAACTGAGTGGGACTTATACCAAGTTTTCAAGGCTAGTTCAACATTCAAAAGAAAAAGAAATCAGTATAATTCATTACATCAATAGGCTAAAGAAGGAAAAGCACATGATGATATGTACAGATATAGAAGCATTTGAAAAAATCCAATGCTAATGCAAAATACAACTTCTCAAACTAGGAACAGAGGAGACATTTCTAAACTTGAATATCTACAATATTTATTAAAAATTCCTTCAGTTTACATCATAGTTAATGGTGATAAGCTTAAAATTTCCTATTAACTTTGAGAACTAAGCAAGGAAATTCTCTCTCATGGTTTTCCAACAGCATGCTGGAGTCTAGCTAGTCCAGTAATAAGAAATGAAAGATATAGACATTGCGATGGAAGAAATGAAATGCTTTTAATTTAGAAAACATGTTTATTTACGTAGAATATAAGAATCAACAGAGAGACTACTGGAACTAGTAAACGATGTTAGCAAGACCGCAGGGTATAATTTTAATACAGATAATTCAGTCACTTCATATTATCAGTGATCAAGTGGAATTTCAAATTAAAATATACAGTGCCACTTACACTGGCACTCCACAAATAGAATGTGTATGGATAAATCAAACAAATATGCACAAGATCTATATGAGAAGAACTACAAAAGTCTGTTGAAATGAAGAGTTAAATAAATAGAGCCATACTACATGTTCGTGAATAGGAAGACGTTATCAATATGTCAATTCCTCCCCTTTTTATCTATGGATTCACTTCCAACCAAATTCCTAGAAAATTATTTCATGGATAACAGAAAACTGAGCCTAACATATATATGGAGAGGTAAAAAGTGTTCAGTTCAGTTCAGTCACTCAGTCGTGTCCAGCTCTTTGCGACCCCATGTATTGCAGCACGCCAGGCCTCCCTGTCCATCACCAACTCCCGGAGTTCACTCAGACTCACGTCCATCGAGTCAGTGATGCCATCCATCCATTTCATCCTCTGTCGTCCTCTTCTTCTCCTGCCCCCAATCCCTCCCAGCCTCAAAGTCTTTTCCAATGAGTCAACTCTTCGCATGAGGTGGCCAGAGTACTGGAGTTTCAGCCTTAGCATCATTCCTTCCAAAGAAATCCCAGGGTTGATCTCCTTCAGAATAGACTGGTTGGATCTCCTGGCAGTCCAAGGGACTCTCAAGAGTCTTCTCCAACACCACAGTTCAAAAGCATCAGTTCTTTGGTGCTCAGCCTTCTTCACAGTCCAACTCTCACATCCATACATGACTACTGGAAAAACCATAGCCTTGAAGAGGATAGTAAAATTGGAGGACTGATACTACTCAATTTCAAAAGTTAATATAAAACTGCTGTGATCAAGGCAGTTTGCTATTGGTGAAAGAATAAAGAAATTATTGGAACAGAATAAAGAGTAGAAATAGATTCACCTCAAGTATTGTGAATTTATTTAAGATTTTCTTCCAGTTTATTGAGATATAATTGACATATCACTGTGTAAGTTTAAGATGTATAGCATAATGGTAGTCAACTAATCTGTGACAAAGAAACAAAAGAAATAAAATGGAGCAAATGCAGTTTTTTCAATAAATGGTGCTACAAAAACTAAGCAACCACAAAGAAAGGAAAGATTCCAGACATAGGCTATAATTTTATACCATTCAAAAGGGTTAACAATACTGAATTGTAGACCCATCCACATAAAAAAATGAGAGTTCCAGAAAAACATCTACTTATGCTTTATTGATTATGCCAAAGCCTTTGACTGTGTAGATCACAACAAACTGTGGAAAATTCTGAAAGAGATGGGAATATCAGACCACCTGACCTGCCTCCTGAGAAGTCTGTATGCAGGTCAAGAAGCAACAGTTAGAATCGGACATGGGACAACAGATTGGTTCCAAACTGGGAAAGGAGTACATCAAGGCTGTATATTGTCACCCTGCTTATTTAAATGATATGCAGAGTACATCATGTGAAATGCCAGCCTGGATGAAGCACAAGCTGGAATCAAAATTGGTGGGAGAAATATCGATAACCTCAGATAGTCATATGACACCACACTTACAGCAGAAAGTAAAGAGGAACTAAAGAGCCTGTTGGTGAAAGTGAAAGAGGAGAGTGGAAAAGCTGGCTTAAAACTCAACATTCAAAAAACTAAGATCATGACATCTGGTCCTATCACTCCATGGCAAATGGAGAAACACTGGAAACAGTAACAGACTTTATTTTCTTGGGCTCCAAAATCACTGCAGATGGTGACTGAAGCCATGAAATTAAAAGACACTTGCTCCTTGAAAGAAAAGTTACGATCAACCTAGAAAGCACAAAGCAGAGGTATTACTTTGCCAACAAGGTCCGTCTAGTGAAAGTTACGGTTTTTACAGTAGTCATGTATGGATGTGAGAGCTGGACTATAACCTGAGTGCTGAAGAATTGATGCTTTTGAACTGTGGTGTTGGAGAAGACTCTTGAGAGTCCCTTGGACTACAACAAGATCCAACCAGTCCATCCTCAAGGAAATCAGTTCTGAATATTCATTGGAAGGACTGATGCTGAAGCTGAAACTCCAATACTTTGGCCACCTGATGCAGAGAACTGACTCATTGGAAAAAACCTTGATGCTAGGAAAGATTGAAGGCAGTAGGAAAAGAGGATGTTGGAGGATGAGATGGTTGGATGCCATCACTGACTCGATGGACATGAGTTTGAGCAAGCTCTGGGAGTTGGTGAGGGACAGGGAAGCCTGGTGTGCTGCAGTCCATGGGGTCACAAAGAGTCAGACATGACTGAGCAACTGAACTGAACTGAGACCAATCCATGAAAGAATTCAAATTTGATTTCACTAAAATAAAAATTTCTGCTGTACAAAACACACTGTCAAAAGAATCTAAAGATAAGCCTCAGACTTATGGAAAATATGTGTGGAATACACATCTGATAAACAACTATTATCTAAAGTATACCAAAATAACTTATAAAGCTCAATGATAAGAAAACAAACAATCCAATTAAAGCATGGGCCAAATGGCTAAACAGACTCTTCACCAAAGATATACAGATGACAAACAAGTGTATGAAAATATCTCCACAGAATATGTTATCAGGGAAAGGTAAACTGAAACAGTGAGAAACTACTATGCATCTATGACAATGGCCAAAACTAGAATACTAATGCCACCAAATGTTGACAGGGATACAGAGCATTGAGAACTCTCACTCAGTGTTCATGGGCATGCAGAATGGCACAGCCACTTTCGAAGAGAGCTGGGCAATTTTTTAAAAAATAAAAACATTCTCTTGAGATTCTACAATTGCAACCCTTGGTATTTATGCAAAGGGGTCGAAGCATATGTCCATACTGAAACCTGCACATGAAAGTTTATTTCCACTTTATACATAATTGCCAAACTGTGGAAGTCACCAAGATATTTATAGGCAGGTAATAAATAGCTTCTTTTTACCACTTAATAATATTCTATTAAGCCATTGAAAGATAAAGAATAACCTTAAATGTGTATTAGTAAGTGAAGGAAACCAATTTGAAATGCCTAGACAATCTTAATTCCAGTTATTTGCCTAACTAGAAAAGGAAAAGCTATGGAGACAATGAAAAGATCAGTGGTTTCCAAGGTTTGGGGATAGGGTAGGATAAATAAGCTAACAAATAATTTTTAAGGCACTTAAACACTCTGTAAGATAACATAGTGCTGAATACATGTCATTATACATTTGTAAAAACCCATGGAATATACAACACCAAGAATGAACCCTAATGTCAACTAAGACTCTAGGTGATAAGGATGTGCAAAGTAGGATCAATATCAAAAAATATACTACTCTGACAAAGGATATTGATAATGGTGGAGGCTAACCTATGGAGGCAGAGGGTAAATGGGAAATCTACCTGCCAGTCAATTATGCTGTGAAGCTAAAAATGTTCTAAAAACACTTCATTTTTAAAAAGTTTATGATGAGTCACTGTTTGCATATATCAATAGGCAATTTTGTACAATTAAAGGTACTAAAGCAATAACTCAGATCATACAATTATCATTATCTTACCCTTATTGCTAAATTCAGACTTAAATTGAAAAAGTGGGGAAAACCACTAGACCATTCAGGTATGACCTAAATCAAATCCCTTATGATTATACAGAGAAGTGACAAATAGATTCAAGAGATTACATCTGTTAGAGAGAGTGCCTGATGAACAATGGATGGAGGTTCATGAAATTGTACAGGAGACAGGGATCAAGATCATGCCCAAGAAAAATAAATGCAAAAAAGCAAAATGGCTGTCTGAGGAGGCCTTACAAATAGCTGTGAAAAGAAGAGAAGCGAAAAGCAAAGGAGAAAAGGAAAGATATACCCATTTGAATGCAGAGTTCCAAAGAATAGCAAGGAGAGATAAGAAAGCCTTCCTCAGTGATCAATGCAAAGAAACAGAGGAAAACAACAGAATGGGAAAGACTAGAGATTTCTTCAAGAAAATTAGAGATACCAAAGGAACATTTCACGCAAAGATGGGGTCAATAAAGGACAGAAATTGTATGGACCTAATAGAAGCAGAAGATATTAAGAAGAGGTGGCAAGAATACACAGAAGAACTGTACAAAAAAGACCTCTACGACCCAGATAATCACTATGGTGTGCTCACTCACCTGGAGCCAGACATCCTGGAATGTGAAGTCAAGTGGGCCTTGGAAAGCATCACTACGAACAAAGCTAGTGGAGGTGATGGAATTCCAGTGGAGCTATTTCAAATCCTGAAAGATGATACGTGAAAGTGCTGCACTCAATATGCCAGCAAATTTGGAAAACTCAGCAGTGGCCACTGGACTGGAAATGGTCAGTTTTCATTCCAATCCCAAAGAAAGGCAATGCCAAAGAATGCCAAACTACCACACAATTACACTCATCTCACACTTTAGTAAAGTAATGCTCAAAATTCTTCAAACCAGGCTTCAGCAATATGTGAACTGTTGTTCAAGCTGATTTTAGAAAAGGCAGAGGAACCAGAGATCAAATTGCCAACATCGCTGGATCATTGAAAAAGCAAGAGGGTTTCAGAAACATCTATTTCTGTTTTATTAACTATGCCAAAGCCTTTGACTGTGTGGATCACAATAAACTGTGGAAAATTCTGAAAGAAATGGGAATACCAGACCATCTGACCTGCCTCTTGAGAAACCTATATGTAGGTCAGGAAGCAACAGTTAGAACTGGACATGGAACAACACACTGGTTCCAAATATGAAAAAGAGTACATCGAGGCTATATATTGTCACCCTGCTTCTTTAACTTATATGCAGAGTACATCATGAGAAACGCTGGGCTGGAGGAAGCAAAGCACAAGCTGGAATCAAGATTTCTGGGAGAAATATCAATAACCTCAGATATGCAGATGACACCACCCTTATGGCAGAAAGTAAAGAGGAACTAAAAAGCCTCATGATGAAAGTGAAACAAGAGAGTGAAAGAGTTGGCTTAAAGCTCAACATTCAGAAAACTAGGATCATGGCATCTGGTCCCATCACTTCATGGCAAATAGATGGGGAAACAGTGGAAACAGTGTCAGACTTATTTTCGGGGGCCCCAAAATTACTGCAGATGGTGATTGCAGCCATGAAATTAAAAGATGCTTACCCCTTGGAAGGAAAGTTATGGCCAACCTAGATAGTATATTAAAAAGCAGAGACATTACTTTGCCAACTAAGGTCCGCCTAGCCAAGGCTATGGTTTTTCCAGTAGTCATGTATGGATGTGAGAGCTGAACTGTGAAGAAGGCTGAGTGCCGAAGAATTGATGCTTTTGAACTGTGGTGTTGGAGAAGACTCTTGAGAGTCCCTTGGATTGCAAGAAGATCCAACTGGTCCATTCTATAGGAGATCAGTCCTGGGTGTTCATTGGAAGGATTGATGCTACAGCTGAAACTCCAATACTTTGGCCACCTCATGCGAAGAGTTGACTCATTGGAAAAGACGCTGATGCTGGGAGGATTGTGGCCAGGAGGAGAAGGGGACAACAGAGTATGAGATGGCTGGATGGCATCACCGTTTTGATGGACATGAGTTTGAGTGAACTCTGGGAGTTGGTGATGGACAGGGAGGCCTGGTGTGCTGCGATTCATGGGGTTGCAAAGAGTCAGACATGACTGAGCGACTGAAGTAAGCTGAACTGAACTGAACTGAAAGCAGCAACGACATGCAGAATTCTGTATTAAGAAATTTAAAAAAATAGTTTTATTTGACTCTTCCCTCTCATCATTATTAATCCCTGAAGAATACAAATGCCAGATTTATTGTCCATCTATTACATTTAGAACTGCATGTCTCATTTAACAGTGTTTGCAAATGTCTTAATTTTCCCAGAATTGCTTTTAAATCAGAAAGTGTTTTATTAATAGTTTGCATGTGTTTCATTAACTATTAATTAGTCGCAGCACCACTGTGATGAAGATGAATTATGAAAATGATCCAGCATTATTTCTCATATATACTCAATCTGATATCCTAATTTTATTCTGTCATAATATTTTTCAGAGTATTGTGTCTGGCTTCTCTCTCTACTGGGTTACTCAGTCCCTGTCTTCAATAGTGGGATGTATCTATGGAAAAGACTGGCACTTTCCATGTGGCACAGTGGTAAAGAATCCGCCTGCCAGTGCAGGAGATGTGGGTTCGATCCCTAGGTCAGGAAGATCCCCTGGAGAAGAAAATGGCAACCCACTCCGCTATTTTTGCCTGGGAAATCCCATGGACACAGCAGCCTGGGGGGCTACAGTCCATCAAGTCACAAAGAGTCTGACACAAGTTTGTGACTAAAAAACAAATGCTTAAGATTAAATATGACATGGAGCAAGGGATATTATGGAGACTGCTTAATTCATATTTGTTTATTTAGTATATATGTAGGTGTCAGTTGACTGCTATTCACCCTACCAGTAAGAAAGGATTGTAATTGTAAGAAGCCATAAATGAGAACTATTTTTAAAGCTAAAGTTAGTCTACAAATAATTATGTGCACAGGGGAATGATCACTTTTCCCATGCTTAAAGCACTATACTACTATAAGATAATATTGTTACATGTTTTTCTTGTCATGTCTACTTCATAAATAAAAAGTGAGAGAAGTAAAGCAAATTGCAATACAAATTTCAGGTGATAACAGTTTCAGAAATAAAATTGGAATATTTCTTAGACTCTGAATTCCAGGTTTTTGTCTTGTGTTTTTGTTCGATTTTAAGTACTTGCACAGAGAGAAACACACATTTTAAAAAATTTACAAATTTATGAAAACAGAATTTATTTTCTCTAGATGAAATGTATGTGCACTTTACCAAAAAATTCATGGATTTAGAACTGAAAACACATGAGATTTTATTGCAGTTCAACCTCCAATATCTCATTACCTTAGATATGTCATTCAATCATTTTGTTGTAATTGTCTTTGTTTCCAATATAACCTCAGTTACTTCTAAGAGTTGCTGAGTAGATTGAATGAGAATAACTTTGCAAGCGTTTTAAAGTAAATAACATATACTGATGGGCGATCCCATGCATATTGTTAACAAGTTACTTTTATGGTAGTTTTAAGTTCATAATTGGTCTTATTCAAGTTCATAGTGTTGATGAGGTAGTAAAAATTCCTCTAGAAAACACCAGGAAAAAGAAATAGCTTATGCACTAATGAGTTTTAGCCATGTACCAAGCTACTTTAATTGATTTTACTCTTTAGGAGAAATCCTTTTCTTAATGATCCCTTTAAGCATCTTATAAATATAAGGAAATTCCCCTCATGTAGACTTTTCAAGCTAGAGCATTATGCAGTCCTAATGAGCATATTTCTTCTATGTTTTCCTTCTTATTTTACTGAAGACTTAACACTCCTTTAAGGTTAACAAGATTTCTGATAATGTGTAACCAACTGCTTTGTTTAGTGTCATTTAATTGGTAGCTTTCCCCTATCATCCATCTTTCTATGAGGACATTCAACTTAATATAGCCATTTTAATTTAGAAAAGAGTTTGTAAAAGGTTCTTGTGTCAAACAACACATATGATTTACTGATGGCCTATATTCCCCTTATGGATTAGGATTCAAATGTTTTTTTTTTTTTTTTTTTTTTTTTAAACACACATGTGCTAGAGGTAAAAATTAGGTTGTAATCAACATATGGACTGCAGCCTTCCAGGCTCCTCCACCCATGGGATTTTCCAGGCAAGAGTACTGGAGCGGGTGCCATTGCCTTCTCCATGCTTAGAATATAGAAAGTGAATGATAAAATACATAGATGTATATCTTAAAACCATTGAATAAAGAGAAAAAGGCACAAAGGAGTAATCTCCAAAATATACAAGCAGTTCATGTAGCTTAGTATAAAAATAAATAAATAAATAAATAAATAAATAAATGGGCAGAAGACCTAAACAGACATTTTTCCAAAGAAGACATGCTGCTGTGCTGCTGCTGCAAAGTCGCTTCAGTCGTGTCTGACTCTGTGCAAATCCACAGAGGGCAGCCTACAAGGCTCCTCTGCACATGGGATTTTCTAGGCAAGAGTACTGGAGTGGGTTACCATTGCCTTCTCTGCAAAGAAGACATACAGATGTCCAATAAATACATGAAAAAGTGTTCACACCACTCATTATTAGAGAAACACAAATCAAAATTTCAATGAGCTATCTCCTCATACCAGTCAGAATGACCATCATCAAAAAACCTACAAATAAACAAATGCTGGAGAGAATGTGGTAAAAACGGAACCCTCTTGCACTGTGCATGGGAATGCTAACTGATGCAGCCACTATGGAAAACACTATGGAGATTTCTTTAAAAACTAGGAATAAATCTACCATAAGGCCCAGCGATCCCACTACTTGGCATAAACCCTGAGAAAACCAGAATTCAAAAAGACGCAGGTACCCTAATGTTCACTGCAGCACTATTTACAAAAGCCAGGATATGGAAGCAATTTTGATTTCCCTTGACAGATTAATGGATAAAGAAGTTGTGGTACATATATACAATATAATATTACTCCGCCATAGAAAGGAACAAATGTGAGTCAACTGAATTGATGTGGATGAACCTAGAGCCTGTTATACAGATGAAGTAAGTCAGAAAGAGAAAAACATATATTAACACATATAAATGGAATTTAGAAAAGCAGTGTTGATGAACCTGTTGGTAAGGCAGGAATAGAGACACTGACATAGAGAACAGATTTGTGGACACAGCGGGGGAAGGAGAGGATGGGATGAATTGAGAAAGCAGCGTTGAAACATATACATTACCATGTGTAAAACAGACAGCTAGTAGGCAGTTATTGTAAAACACGGGAAGGTCAACCAGGTGCTATGTGACAACTCAGAAGGGATGGATAAGGTGTGGGGTTGGAAGGAAGGGGCATATGTATACTTATAGCTGATTCACATTGTAGTGTGAAACCAACGTGAGAAACCAATACAACATTGTAAAGCAATTAGCCTCCAGTTAACAATAAGTTAGTACCTGATTTAATACTGTATTGATTAGGTAGTGTTCAGTTCAGTTGCTCAGTCGTGTCCAATTCTTTGTGACCTCACGAACTGCAGCACACCAGGTTTCCCTGTCCATCACCAACTGCCAGAGCCTACCCAAACCCATATCCATTGAGTCGATGATGCCATCCAACCAACTCATCCTCGGTCGTCCCCTTCTCCTCCTGCCCTCAATCTTTCCCAGCATCCGGATCTTTTCAAATGAGTCAGCTGTTCATATCAGGTGGCCAAAGTATTGGAGTTTCAGCTTCAACATCAGTCCTTCCAATAAACACACAGGACTGATCTCCCTTAGGATGGACTGGTTGGATCTCCTTGCAGTCCAAGGGACTCTTAAGAGTCTTCTCCAACACCACAGTTCAAAAGCATCAACCCTTTGGTGCTCTACTTTCTTTATAGTCCAACTCTCACATCCACACATGACCACTGGAAAAACCATAGCCCTGAGTAGATGGACCTTTGTTGACAAAGTAATGTCTCTGCCTTTTAATATGCTCTCTAGGTTGGTCATAACTTTCCTTCCAAGGAGTAAGCATCTTTTAATTTCATGGCTGCAATCATCATCTAAATATGATTATTTTAAAGCATATAATAAAGACTAATCTTATAAAACAAAAAAAAAGGGGAAAAAGCAAAATCTAAATCATAAAAACGGGGATTAGAGGATGGTAGGAAGTAGAACACTATGTCTACTCACAAATTTAGACTTTGAATGCAGTGTGCACATGTTCATTTTTGTGTTAATTTTAGTTTTTCTTAATTCCTGGATCTCGATGTATGACCTATATTTGCGGGAGAAATGATTTTAAGGGGAACTTTAAGTAAGTTTGAAATTTAGATCTGGTTTTCTTGATAGGCAGGGGAAAATGGAATCATGAAGAATAAATGTGCTACTTTTACATGAGAAAAAGGAAAAATATAAACTGCTTTTACTTCATATAATTAATGTGGACTGTTAGAGAAATCAGAATTGTAGACCAGACTTAGTTTTGTGTATCTGTGTATTAGGCAGTTCGTCACTGGCTGAAGTCTTTTCGAGTCTTGTTTTGGCTTCCAGGGAAACTGACTAAATTTCTCTTGTAGCTAAATTAGTAACTGCATCAAGATAATGGTTTGAGTACTTTACCTGAACACAGAGAGTCAACATGTGTCTGATTACACTCTCCTGGTATTGAGAAAGGTCATCGAATTAAGTGACTGAGTGGTAGAGAAAAGCTAGACATTTGTGCCATTTATTGCTTGATTTATATTTCCCAAAAGAAAAATAAAAGTCTCTTCAAGAATAAAATTTTATCCTAAGGCAATTCTGCTATCTAATTTGAACTTATTTCCTAACATCATAGTAAAGGGTCATTGTAACTTCTGATGATTAGTACATAACCTAGAAAGTTACATTTCCACCTCATTAAATTCCTATCTGGTAATAAACTAATTTAACCAAATGTAATTCACACACTTGCTAGACCTAATTACTTTACCAGAACAATCTGTAGATATAAACACCTGCAGTGCCATAATTAGAAAAAATATCAACTAATTCAGTACAAGTAATTTCCCCTTCATTAACACAGTAAATGCCTTTGTTAACTAATCATAGTGTGACTTAAAGCACTTTAAAAAATATATTAATACTGTAACATTTATCCTACTCAGGGCCCTAAATCTTATGTTATCAGGTAGGCCAAAAGGTTCATTTGGGTATTTCTGTAAGATGTTACTCCAATATTTAGGAGTGTAAGTTGTGCATGTTAGCTTAGAAACATGTGGAAGCAGCAGGGAGCTAACACTGCACCCATTAACTTTTAAATGGTTGCCCTAATCATAAAGTGAACACATATGAATGGGTAGTAACGTGGGGGTGATTATGGAAATGTAACTTTGATTTCCCAATAAAAAAATAATTTGATATTTTATTTATTCTGACATCAATAATTACATCAGCTGCTTTAGTTATAACATGGCAATTAAGCTTAGGCAACATTTCTAAGAAGCAGTTATCAGAAAACTCAGATAAAGTAGTATTTTTAGCATTATGGAAAGAAGGCATTTTCCTATTAGATTTTCTCCATTCAGTGTTTGCTTTTAATCCAGAAGCCTGATCTTTCAATACAACTGTAAATTGGAGTCTGATTTGACTTGTCTGTAAAAGCGACCACCTACTGTACCCAGAGGCTCCTTGGTACATTCTATGAGGGGTAAAGAATGGGAAAGAGAAGCTAGTTTTTTTGTATTTACTGGTGTGATACATTTATGTAAAATATTTGTCCTTTAGATAGCCTTTTGGGAAGCTATGGGATAACACATTTTGTATTATTAAAAAAAAAAAACTTTTAATTTATTTAAAATGGAATTACTATTTTATCCGATTAAAAAATTGTCACCACTTCAGTATCAAGTGTGATAAAGTTCTGGGAATGCCATTTACATTTCTAAGTGACTTTCCCACCTGGAAAATGAGAATTGTTCTAGCAAGCGGCTTGCTTACAAGACGGTTTGCAAGGAAAATCCATGATAATGGGAGTGTGAAAATATTGACAAAACATTCTTTCTATGTATGTATCGACATACCTATCATCTATTTACCTACCTCAACTGATGGTTCCAGTCAAACCATTAACTTGCTGTTTCTTTACATATCAATAATTTATAAGATATATACCCTCAAAATAAAATTTCACAGTCACCCTGACAGCAAGGATGTAAGAAAATGTTCATTCTTATTGTACGTCAATTCTTTCTAGCTAAAATTTTTCTCATTTAAAAGACTGGTATAACAAACTCCCTGGACACAATGTGCCACTAACTCTTTTTGCCTGCTGGCTAGAGAATAACTTAGCTATATATAGAAAAAATAACTGTGCTAGCCTTCTACTCAGAAAAATTGCAAAGTCAGGAAATGGGTTTCCTGACTTAGCATAATAAAAGTAAAGTGTAACTATTATATGTCATATATGAAATATATATGAAATATTTTTCAAGATCAGTAACTTTGATATCAAAGTACTTTTATACATAATGCAATATATACATAATGTAATATTTCATTTGCTCTTCATAGCAGTACTCTAAAGATATGGCTTAGTGGTATACTAAATAACCTGTTAGTAATTTATTAGTAGTAAATTATGAAATGATGACTTTAAGCAATCTAATTCCAAAAATCTATGCTTTGCCCCTTACACCTTGCTGTCTTCTATCATACATTTGAAAATTTGTATAAAATCTTATGGTATGTACATTTACCTCCTCACAAATACTGGGTTGACACAAGTAGGTGTATAAGTAAGTACATATACAGACATACCCAAACTCATCCAGATTGTTAAATTTCAAATGACTGAAATTCAAGGTTACATTTAAATTAATCAGTGTGTAATGATACACAAAATATTTAAGAACATGACAGGTTTTTATGTTAGTTGAAAGATAATCCATGTATCCATAAAGATAACAACCGTATTTTAAGTATAAAATTTTCCTTTTTGCTAAATATGCTAAATTTTCCTTTTTTATTAATTATTATAACATAGTAAGAAGCATCAAAACTACTTTTAAATAAGTTCAATATACTTTTTAGCAAGTAGCACAGTCTTCAATTACATGGAATTTTTAAAATACTGCAATTCACTGAGATAATGTTCTGCCTTTAGCCATAAAATTAATGATGCCTGGCTTAAATAAAGAAAAAGAAGTGAAGGAAAACTAAAAATATACTGAGCTCTGAGATAATGCTTCCAAGCAATTGTGGATATCAATGAAGATAGTCCTTGCAACTTAAAGACATTTTATTTCTGTTGACAGAGATGGCTAATGCTCTTCAGCGTACTTT
Organism: Ovis canadensis; assembly: GCF_042477335.2. Lineage (NCBI taxonomy): Eukaryota > Metazoa > Chordata > Mammalia > Artiodactyla > Bovidae > Ovis > Ovis canadensis. Next base: position 80,739,046 of record NC_091246.1, on the reverse strand, counting down.
CTCCCCAAGCCCCCTATATGAAGAGATACACACTGTGATCTAACTAAAGAGAGCATAATATACTGAACACACTAAGACAATATTTTCTACAATTACTATTTTCCAGGTATTAGATCCAGATAGACTTACACCTACATCAAAATCCTATGACATGGCACTCAATATTTTGTTGAGATATTTACATACCTTTTAGTTCTCTATTTTACTGATGGGATAGCAGTGTTTTAATATTATTCTTTGTTTTGGAATACAGAACAAATGAGACCAGTTTAGTATTACTCAACAAATTTTAATTTTAAATCAAACAAAAACATTGCCACACTATCATTTTTGGATTACACTATGGATTCTTCAGATGTTGGTATGGATTTTTTTGATAATGTTTTCAGGTATCTTATTAGAATTAATTAACCATTTACTATGAACCAGGAGATTTAAATTAGGCTTTTTTTCTTTTGTAATTATACAATGATCTTATAGCAGGAATGCAACTGTTGAAGTATAAGGAGGAAAAATCTGGGGGCAAGAAAATCCTCACACACAGCTACATGTATCAGTTAAGTCTTTCCCAACAGCAAGGATATTTAACATATGAGACCACTACTGCATGTAGAAATTCTGTGAAATAAGGTGGAAATGAATTCACTCTGTCATTTTTTCCATACACATTTTGTGAGATCTTAAAAAAAAAAAACACAAATTTTAATATTTAATATTTTTATGTTTTGAGGACAAGACACTTCATCTTTCCTAATCATCTAAATAAATAAATTTTACTTGTTGCCAGATAAAGTGAAAGAAAGTGAAAGTGAAGTCACTCAGTTGTGTCCGACTCTTAGCGACCCCATGGACTGCAGCCCACCAGGCTCCTCCATCCATGGGATTTTCCAGGCAAGAGTACTGGAGTGAGCTCCAAAGCTCTCTTCATTTCTCCTTCCTTTTATAAAACTTTACAAGAAAAATGAAATGTGAGAATTCTGAGATTAGTTATGAACTGATCTATTCTTAGAATACCTACTATTTTTACTTTTGATAATTATTTATACTTTTGACAATTCCTTTACTAAATTTGGATTAGAAGTTTGTCTACCCTATTCTTTCCATTATCTCTAATCCAAAGTGATGTTCAAGATTTCCAGGTACTAAAAACACAAGTATAATTTATTATACCCCCCTCTTTTAGTTGCAAAATCAGCAAATCTATGAGTTTCTACTTAAAGAACATCATATAACCAACTGTCTAATGCTTGATTGTTTTCTATGATAGTATCAATTAGTGGTTGAAATGCTTATAGTTGGATAACTACAAATGTAGGATAAATCAACTTACATGGTCAGATTCTTTTCAATGAACTCTTCCAAAATATCCTTTGTTATTGAATAAAAAAGAATGGACATTATCTGAGGAATTTCTGACTTTGGTCTTCCAAGGAATGATGCTTGTCATTTAATTACAGTATTTTTTACCTTTAATTCAAAGTTTAGTTTTTGCCTTGTGTTTCTGGTTGTGCAAACACACGCAGTTCCTAACAAATTTTCCAACTGTTTCTAAAATACTTTACATTCCTTCTTACTTAGGAATGTAATGTTTTTGCTTATTTGGGTGGGACACTGATATAATAAAGGGGGAGGTTTGTTGGGGAATTTTAGTTCTAGTTATGAGATAGCTTATCTTTTGAATTAAGCTTTCTACTATAAAACAAAATAAAAGTTAAAAATTTAAAAAGGCAGTAGTGAGCAGTAACTGAAGGATATATGACTCTTGAAACAATAGGTATTTTTGTGTGGAGGTAAGATTCAGTCAGTTCATAGGAACAGCAGAGAATAAAGCTCTAAAAAGAATACATTGACCTCTTGGAATGAGGAATAAAAGGAGAAATTTGATGTGGAGGGTGAGGCTTTGAAGGACGAATCCCATGGTGGGAGCCTCAAAATGTGCATAGAAGTCATTTTCTACATCTAAAAATCTCCAAACTCCTCATATGTTCAGAAAGAAACTGCAAGGAAACTCCTTTATAAAAGGAGGTGGACAGCTAAAATGTAAGGCAGACAGAGTTTAGAATTCAAGTCCCAGATACTACAATGTATAATTTAAAATTAAGGTTTTCATATCCCCAAGGCAAATCATTCAATATCATGGTAATCCAAGTCTATGCCCCAACCAGTAATGCTGAAGAAGCTAAAGCTGAACAGTTCTAAGAAGACCTACAAGACCTTTTAGAACCAGCACCCCAAAAAAGATGTTCTTTTTATAGGGGACTGGAGCGCAAAAGTAGGAAGTCAAGAAACACCTGGAGTAACAGGCAAATTTGGTCTTGGAGTAAAGAATGAATCAGGGCAAAGAGAAGAGAAAATGCACTGATCATAGGAAATACCCTCTTCCAACAATACAAGAGAAGACTCTACACATGGACACCACCAGATGGCAAAACACCAAAACCAGGTTGATTTTATTCTTTGCAGCCAAAAATGGAGACACTCTATACAGTCAGCAAAAACAAGACTAGGAGCTGACTGTGGCTCACATCATGAATTCATTATTGCCAAATTCAGACTTAAATTGAAGAAAGTGGGGAAAACCACTAGACCATTCGGGTATGACCTAAATCAAATCCCTTATGATTATACAGTGGAAGTGAGACATAGATTTAAGGGACTTAGACCTGATAGAGTGCCTGATGAACTCTGGATGAAAGTTCATGACATTGTATAGGAGACAGGGATCAAGACCATACCCAAGAAAAAGAAATGCAAAAAAGCAAAATGGCTGTCTGAGGAGGCCTTACAAATAGCTGTGAGAAGAAAAGAAGCAAAAAGTAAAGGAGAAAAGGAAAGATATAAGCATCTGAATGCAGAGTTCCAAAGAAAGCCTTCCTCAGTGATCAATGCAAAGAAATAGATGGAAAAAACAGAATGAGAAAGACTAGAGATCTCTTCAAGAAAGTTAGAGCTAGCAAGGGATCTTTTCATGAAAGATGGGCTTAATAAAGGACAGAAATTGTATGGACTTGACAGAAGCAGAAGATATTAAGAAGAGGTGGCAAGAATACACAGAAGAATTGTACAAAATAGATCTTCACGACCCAGATATTCACTCACCTAGAGCCAGACATCTTGGAATGTGAAGTAAAGTGGGCCTTAGGAAGCATCACTACGAACAAACCTAGTGGAGGTGATGGAATTCCAGTGAGCTAATTCAAATCCTGAAAGATGCTGCTGTGAAAGTGCTGCACTCAATATGCCAGCAAATTTGGAAAACTCAGCAGTGGCCACAGAAGTGGAAAAGGTCAGTTTTCATTCCAATCCCAAAGAAAGGCAATGTCAAAGAATGCTCAAACTACTGCAGAATTGCACTTATCTCACACGCTAGAAAAGTAATGCTCAAAATTCTCCAAGCCAAGCTTCAGCAATACGCGAACCATGAACTTCCAGATGTTCAAGCTGGTTTTAGAAAAGGCAGAGAAACCAGAGATCAAATTGCCAACATCCACTGGATCATCAAAAAAGCAAGAGTACAGAAAAACATCTATTTCTGCTTTATTGACTACTACAAAAGCTTTGACTGTGTGGATCACAATAAACTGTGTAAAATACTGAAAGAGATGGGAATACCAGACCACCTGACCTGCCTCTTGAAAAATCTGTATGCAGGTCAGGAAGTAACAGTTAGAACTAGACATGGAACAACAGACTGGTTGGTTCCAAATAGGAAAAGGAGTATGTCAAGGCTGTATACTGTCACCTGCTTATTTAATTTTTATGAAGAGTACATCATGAGAAACACTGGGCTGGAGGAAGCACAAGCTGAAATCAAGATTCCTGGGAGATATATCAATAACCTCAGCTATGCAGATGACACCACCCTTATAGCAGAAAGTGAAGAAGAAGAACTAAAAACCCTATTGATGAAAGTGAAACAAAAAGAGTTAAAAAGTTGGCCTAAATCTCAACATTCAGAAAACGAAGATCATGGCATCCGGTCCCATCACTTCATGGGAAATAGATGGGGAAACAGTGGAAACAGTGTCAGACTTTATTTTTTGGGGTTCCAAAATCACTGCAGATTGTGATTGTAGCCATAAAATTAAAAGATGCTTACTCCTTGGAAGGAAAGTTATTACCAACCTAGATAGCATATTAAAAATCAGAGACATTGCTTTGTCAACAAAGGTCCATCTAGTCAAGACAATGGTTTTTCCATTAATCATGTACGGATGTGAGAGTTGGACTATAAAGAAAGCCGAGCGCCAAAGAATTGATGCTTTTGAACTGTGTTGTTGGAGAAGACTCTTGAGAGTCCCACGGACTGCAAGGAGATCCAACCAGTCCATCCTAAAGGAAATCAGTCCTGGGTGTTCATTGGAAAGCCTGATGTTAAAGGTGAAACTCCAATATTTTGGCCACCTGATGTGTAGAGCTGACTGATTTGAAAAGACGTTGATGTTGGGAAAGATTAGAAGGCAGGAGGAAAAGGGGATGACAGAGGATGATTTGGTTGGATGGCATCACTGACTCAATGGACATGAGTTCGGGTAAATTCCAGGAGTTTGTGATGGACAGGGAGTCCTGGCATGCTGCAGTTCATGGGTTTGCAAAGTGTTGGACATGACTGAACGACTGAACTGAGCTGAATAAAATATAGGAAGAATGAATTGTAAAATGAAGAATTTTGGTAAAGAATTAGTATAAAAAATAAGCTTGACACTCCTGAGTTACAAAACAGTATTTAAGATCACCATTTTATTGAGTGGTTTAATTATATCTCAGATATGGCAAAATAGAATTAAATAGATTAATACAATAGAAATTTAAGCACAAAGAGTTAAGGATAAAAAAAACTCAGCAAAGATTGAAAGACAGATGGCATACTGTCAGAATTTGTAATATGTGTAAAGAAAGAATATACAGAATGAAGCAAAACGGTTGCTTGAAAAGGGTACAAGAAAATTTTATAAAATGTATGGAAGAGAGAAACCCACAGATTTCATAAATTCAATAAACTTTGAGCAAATCAATCTCTCACACACACACTACCCATGATTAAATTGCAGAAAATGGTGTGTTAGAGAAATTAATTAATATGTAATGTCAGCACAATATAATATTTAATATTATGTATCTGAAGTCATATGTTATAGAAGTTGTAATATCCATATGCACATAAAGAAATACATTGATGCTTGGCATAAATAGAATGTGGTCCAATATTACAATACTAACATGATGGCATTTACTATTATTATATATTAAAAGTGTATTAAAAATCTTTTAAGTCATCAGAGAATGTAGGTGGTAAAGACACTGCCAGGAGTGTGGATGTTGATATTTCTCTGAGAAATTCTCAACAAACCCAGATATGTGTATGACACTACTGTAATGGCAGAAAGCAAAAGGAAACTAAAGAAGCTCCTGATGAGGATGAAAGAGGGGAGTGAAAAGGCTGGATTAAATCTAAATTTAAAAAAAAAAAAAAAAAACTAAGTTCATGGCATCCAGTCTCAGTCCCATCATTTCAGAGCAAATAGAAGGGGAAAAGGTGGAAGTAATGACAGATTTCCTTTTCTTGTGCTCTTAAAATCACTGCAGATGGTGACTGCAGCCATGAAATTAGAAGACAATTGCTACTTAGTAGGAAATCAATGACAAACCTAGACAGTATATTAAAAAGCAAAGACATCACTTTGCCAACAAAGTGATATAGTCAAAACTATGGTCTTTCCAGTAGTCATGTACAGTTGTGAGAGCTGGACCGTGAAGAAGGCAGAGTGGTGAAGAATTGATGCTTTCAAACTGTGGTGCTGGAGAAGACTCTTGTGAGTCCCCTGGACAGTGAGGAGATCAAACCAGTCAATCTTAAAGAAAATCAATCCTGAATATTCATTGGAAGGATTGACGCTGAAGTTGAAGCTCCCAGCACTATGGCCACCTGAGGCGAAGAGCCAACCCAATGGAAAAGACCCTAATGCTGGGAAAGATTGAGGCAGGAAGAGAAGAGGATGACAGAGGATGAAATGGTTGCATGGTGTCACTGATGCAATGGACATAAACTTGGGCTAACTATGGCAGATGATGAGGGACAGGGAAGCCTGGCATCCTGCAGTCCATAGGATCATGAAGTGTTGGACACGACTTGGCAAATGAATAACAAAGATATATTCTTTTCATATTAACAGTAATAGAATTGAAGGCTAAGTTTTCAACAAAAATATGGAAGCCAAAAAGACCAGAAAAGTCCAAGAGGAAATTCTTTAAGTCTTAAAATTGTATTGGGGGTGTAATAGAATGATTAAGTGTACAAAATTGAAAATAGAAATTAGGAAAAAAAGCAGAATCACATTTTAATTTCCAAAATTTTAAAACATGCAGACACTTCTATATGAGATAATTTATTTTTCAGAAATTTTTCAGAAATTTTCACAACAAAATCATGTGGGGAAGATTTTAAAAAACAGATTATTTGGTCAATGTCAATAAATGAAACTGCTAAAAACACCGATCAAAAGTAGTAAAGAAAAAGGAGATATGTAAGATATTTCAAACATCACAAGATATTAAAGGTTTATGGCCATGATGTTGGCTACCTAGATTTTAAACACCTGAAAAATATAACATATCAGAAATAATGGAGCAAAGTATTTAAGGAGTCCTGAGTCAGGTAAAGTAGTATTTGAATTTTTTAATTTTCTCCCCAAGAAAACATCAATTATTACACCTACTTTGTAAAAGCCTATCAAGATATTTTCCAAACCATATTTTGGTATCCATATGCACCATTTCTCTATTAAGGCAAATAATTTTTTCACTCTATCACCATGATTTAATAAAGCTTACTAAAGAAAATCTTACTAAATATAAAGAAATGTAACTTTCAAATGCATATCATAGGAGATTTAGTCAATGAAAATTACCTTCCATGCAATTTGTGAGCACTGTATAAAATGATTTGGCCAAGAAACCCGTATTCCAGTATTAGAACTCCACTGCCTAGGGGTGTTACAGAGGAAAGAGCGTAGCTTCTCAGGGTTTCAGCTCACTCTTTTACAGTGTAGTGATTTGACTAAATGCATATATTTTCAGATGCTACTATGAATTCATGTTCTATTACATACAGATGGAAGGCAATGAAGTTATTTACAAGATTATCATATTTATTACTCATTGATTGTTCACATTAAAATACATACTTTATCAAATATATTGGATATGTTTCTCTATCTGTTCAAAATACTGTAAATCTATTTTTAAGAAAAACATTACAGTTGGGAAGTTCATGAGCTTATGATGCTAATTTTGGTCATTATATATCATACAAGTTAAACAAGAGAATTTGTCTTGCTTATGGAATTAGTTCTGGCTCATTACATCACATTAAGTTTCTTGAAGAAACCTACCTAACAGAGATACAAGCACTAAAAGCACAGCTGCATAAAATATTTGTTTCTATGAGCATCCCAATTAAATGTGAAATCTGGGATTAAGATATTAAAACACACTTCTGAATAACCAACAAATCACAGAAGAAATCAAAAAAGAAATCAAAATATGCATAGAAACTAATGAAAATGAAAACACAACAACCCAAAACCTGTGGGACACTATAAAAGCAGTGCTAAGAGGAAAGTTCATAGCAATACAGGCATACCTCAAGAAACAAGAAAAAAGTCAAATAAACAACCTAACTCTAGAACTAAAGCAACTAGAAAAGGAAGAGTTGGAGAACCCCAGAGTGAGTAGAAGGAAAGAAATCTTAAAAATTAGGGCAGAAATAAATGCAAAAGAAACAAAAGAGACCATAGCAAAAATCAACAAAGCCAAAAGCTGGTTCTTTGAAAGGATAAATAAAATTGACAAACCATTAGCCAGACTCATCAAGAAGCAAAGAGAGAAAAATCAAATCAATAAAATTAGAAATGAAAATGGAGAGATCACAACAGACAACACAGAAATACAAAGGATCATAAGAGACTACTATCAGCAGTTGTATGCCAATAAAATGGACAACGTGGAAGAAATGGACAAATTCTTAGAAAAGTACAATTTTCCAAAACTGAACCAGGAAGAAATAGAAAATCTTAACAGACCCATCACAAGCACGGAAATTGAAACTGTAATCAGAAATCTTCCAGCAAACTAAAGCCCAGGTCCAGACGGCTTCACAGCTGAATTCTACCAAAAATTTCGAGAAGAGCTAACACCTATCCTCCTCAAACTCTTCCAGAAAATTGCAGAGGAAGGTAAACTTCCAAACTCATTCTATGAGGCCACCATCACCCTAATACCAAAACCTGACAAAGATGTCACAAAAAAAGAAAACTACAGGCCAATATCACTGATGAACATAGATGCAAAAATCCTCAACAAAATTCTAGCAATCAGAATCCAACAACACATTAAAAAGATCATACACCATGACCAAGTGGGCTTTATCCCAGGGATGCAAGGATTCTTCAATATCCGCAAATCAATCAATGTAATTCACCACATTAACAAATTGAAAAATAAAAGCCATATGATTATCTCAATAGATGCAGAGAAGGCCTTTGACAACATTCAACATCCATTTATGATAAAAACTCTACAGAAAGCAGGAATAGAAGGAACATACCTCAACATAATAAAAGCTATATATGACAAACCCACAGCAAACATTATCCTCAATGGTGAAAAATTGAAAGCATTTCCCCTAAAGTCAGGAACAAGACAAGGGTGTCCACTTTCACCGCTACTATTCAACATAGTTCTGGAAGTTTTGGCCACAGCAATCAGAGCAGAAAAAGAAATAAAAGGAATCCAAATTGGAAAAGAAGAAGTAAAACTATCACTGTTTGCAGATGACATGATCCTCTACATGGAAAACCCTAAAGACTCCACCAGAAAATTACTAGAGATCATCAATGAATATAGCAAAGTTGCAGGATATAAAATCAACACACAGAAATCCCTTGCATTCCTATACACGAATAATGAGAAAGTAGAAAAAGAAATTAAGGAAACAATTCCATTTAACATTGCAACGAAAAGAATAAAATACTTAGGAATATATCTACCTAAAGAAACTAAAGACCTATATATAGAAAACTATAAAACACTGATGAAAGAAATCAAAGAGGACACTAATAGATGGAGAAATATACCATGTTCATGGATCGGAAGAATCAATATAGTGAATATGAGTATACTACCCAAAGCAATTGACAAATTCAATGCAATCCCTGTCAAGCTACCAGCCACATTTTTGACAGAACTAGAACAAATAATTTCAAGATTTGTATGGAAATACAAAAAACCTCGAATAGTCAAAGCAATCTTGAGAAAGAAGAATGGAACGGGAGGAATCAACTTGCCTGACTTCAGGCTCTACTACAAAGCCACAGTCATCAAGACAGTATGGTACTGGCACAAAGACAGACATATAGATCAATGGAACAAAATAGAAAGCCCAGAAATAAATCCACACACATATGGACACCTTATCTTTGACAAAGGAGGCAATAATATACAATGCAGTAAAGACAATCTCTTTAACAAGTGGTGCTGGGAAAACTGGTCAACCACTTGTAAAAGAATGAAACTAGATCACTTTCTAACACCGTACATAAAAATAAACTCAAAATGGATTAAAGATCTAAATGTAAGATCAGAAACTATAAAACTCCTAGAGGAGAATATAGGCAAAACACTCTCAGAAATAAACCACAGCAGGATCCTCTATGATCCACCTCCCAGAATTCTGGAAATAAAAGCAAAAATAAACAAATGGGATCTAATTAAAATTAAAAGCTTCTGCACAACAAAGGAAACTATAAGCAAGGTGAAAAGACAGCCTTCTGAATGGGAGAAAATAATAGCAAATGAAGCAACTGACAAACAACTAATCTCAAAAATATACAAGCAACTTATGCAGCTCAACTCCAGAAAAATAAACGACCCAATCAAAAACTGGGCCAAAGAACTAAATAGACATTTCTCCAAAGAAGACATACGGATGGCTAACAAACACATGAAAAGATGCTCAACATCACTCATTATTAGAGAAATGCAAATCAAAACCTCAATGAGGTACCATTTCACACCAGTCAGAATGGCTGTGATCCAAAAATCTGCAAGCAATAAATGCTGGAAAGGGTGTGGAGAAAAGGGAACCCTCCTACACTGTTGGTGGGAATGCAAACTAGTACAGCCACTATGGAGAACAGTGTGGAGATTCCTTAAAAAATTGCAAATAGAACTCCCTTATGACCCAGCAATCCCACTTCTGGGCATACACACCGAGGAAACCAGAATTGAAAGAGACACATGTACCCCAATGTTCATCGCAGCACTGTTTATAATAGCCAGGACATGGAAACAACCTAGATGTCCATCAGCAGATGAATGGATAAGAAAGCTGTGGTACATATACACAATGGAGTATTACTCAGCCGTTAAAAAGAATTCATTTGAATCAGTTCTGATGAGATGGATGAAACTGGAGCCAATTATACAGAGTGAAGTAAGCCAGAAAGAAAAACACCAATACAGTATACTAACACATATATATGGAATTTAGGAAGATGGCAATGACGACCCTGTATGCAAGTCAGGAAAAAAGACACAGATGTGTATAATGGACTTTTGGACTCAGAGGGAGAGGGAGAGGGTGGGATGATTTGGGAGAATGGGAATTCTAACATGTATACTATCATGTAAGAATTGAATCGCCAGTCAATGTCTGACGTAGGGTGCAGCATGCTTGGGGCTGGTGCATGGGGATGACCCAGAGAGATGTTGTGGGGAGGGAGGTGGGAGGGGAGGTCATGTTTGGGAACGCATGTAAGAATTAAAGATTTTAAAATTAAAAAAATAAATAAATAAAAAATAAAATTTTAAAAAAAGATATTAAAACAGAAATCATTTTGTAAAAAATATACCACATAATCTAAATGCTTTCTACTTTGAAAACTACTCCAAACTTTCCCAAGCTCAAAGTTAGAATTGTTACCAAGCAGATAGATGAAATATTACCTATGATGGTTCTCATATAGCAAGTGTTTGCCTTCCTTTAGGAGCACTGTATCTAGCTTTAAGACAGAAATTGGCCAGTTGAACTGGTAGACAGTACCTTGAACTATGCACATCCCCTTTCCATCTCAGTTTTGTTGACAACATTCTGAGTCGTGTCGCTAGTCTCTCTGTGGATTAGGAAAAAATATCCCATAAGACAGATTCAGTCCTGGCTACAGTTGTTATGTATTCTCATACAACCTTCTCTAATATATGTAGAGTGGTATCTACAGTGTAACAGAGGCAGCTCTTAGTTATACAGATAGGAAAGAACAGGACTCCCCAAATGTAGATGTGCGAAAATAGACTGCATTCAAAGCTTTTGTATTTCAATAGTCATTTGGATATAAATTGAGCATAACGTATCTCCTACTGTGAGATATAGTACTGAATAATGAGTAAAATAACAACAATTTTGTAGAAATACACAGCATTTTCACAAGATGCCTAACACTGACAAAAAATCATTATATGATTTACATGTATTTGTATTAAATGTTGTACTTTTTGTAATTGTATTCAATATTGTATTATTCAATATTCAATTGAATATTTAATATTCAATTTTAAATGAAAAATTTTGAAAATCACTAAATTACATATTATGTTCACTTTCTTCAAATGATCGTTAATTTCTCATAAATTTTGAAAATTTTGAATCATTGGTTCCACAAATAAGTTGGTAACTGGAACAAATAAATTTTAGTCTTGGTGTTAGGTGGGTAAATGTCAAAGTTTATATTCTAAAAAATTTGTTAAGACTTTTTTGTGTGTGACTTAACATGTGATGTAGCCTTGGGACCATTCCATGTGTGACTGAAGAGAATAGGTATTATTCTATTGTTGGGTGCAAAGTTCTGCTTGTGTTTGTTAGGTCTATATAGTGCTATTCACGTTTACTTGAATATTCTATTTATTATTGAACATAGGGAGTTTTCTACTATTTTTGTACTGCTATTAATTTAGTCTTTTAGATTTGTTAGTATGTGCTTTGTATATTTAGGTGATCTCATATTGGTGCCTTTATTAATTAAAAACAATTTTTTAACTTATTTAATTCCTTAAAATTTGCCTAGACATATAGGAGATATGTTCTTAACTAAAGATACTTGATGTGCAGATAACAAATTATGTTTCTACACATATCCCAATCAATTTTAAAATATATGCTTGAGACATGAAACATAAAGAAAAGCCTTTTATACATAAAACATTGTTTTGCCTTCCTAGTTTTAAAACTATTCCATTATATTGTCCAATTTTGAAGAACTATAAACTTAGCAACAGTAACACAAAAACTTGTGAAGCATCCAAAGACTTTATAATTCAACAGGTTAGGATGAAACATTAAATAGATTCAAGAAGTAAATGATTCTGATGAATCATGAGGCTAGAAATGTCTTAATTTATTTTATACAACACTGCTCCAAATTTTTTGGATTCCTGATGGTTCCCTTTAAGAAATGAACCTTGCTCTTTCAAAATTTTTGTACATACATGTAATGAAATATATTTAACACAGATATAATGAAAGAATATTTTAAAGAAAGTAAAAACAAGCTACTTCTTACTAACACATTTAAAATTTTACCATCAGCATCTTTTGGCAATACCAACTTAGTTTATTGTTATGTGACATGGGAGAGATAGTTTTTAATGTCAACAATTCATTCCTATAGTAAATGGTAATAAGATGGGCAACTTTTTATTTTCCTTTATCCCATCAGAATGACACTTCCTATTGAAGACTAATTGTGAGTAAATGCTATAAATAATTCCCAAAATTCTAAATGACATTATATTCTTAAACTTCAAGTTTTCAAAAGTAAATAGACTGCTTATCTTTTACATTTTAGAGAATCATATCACAAACATATTGACAATAACTTGACAGGCAGAGCAAATCCTCAGGCTATTGAATGAAAACATAATTTATGTTTTGGTTATCATTACATCAGTCCTAGGTAAATGTCCCTTCCTTTCTCCCATCTCCTTTTTGCTCCCCTCAACAACTATATTATTACTATATTCTAGGATAATTCCACTAAAAATATTGAGAAAATACATAAGCAGCAAGTCTAGGAAATATCAAATCACAAATTTTAAAATATTTTCTTTCTTCTTTACCACCCTCTCCATGGATATTATACTTCATTTATTAAGGACATATATCTTTTAATGACACATTTAAATTGTGTAATGGGATGTTTGGTTTAGTGCATAAATATACTCTTAAAAAACATGTCAATTAGAATGGTGAGAAATGGTGTTCCCCTAAGGCTACTGAACACATGATTTTAAATGAAATGTGACAACAGCTCAAATACTGAAAGCTCTCAAAAAATACACAATTTAAAAATGAATATGCCATAGAAAAATAATGTTACTTAAATAGGGGTATTCCATTAGAAAGCAAAGGCTTAGGCATCAAAGTGGAGGACTAATTATCCAGAGCAATATTTTCGTTTTTGTTTTTTACCTCCAATGCAATTTCCAGATACAATCATACAGGTTTTAGTGTTAAGCTTTAAAGATCTTATTGGATAATAAAATTTAGCTGAAAAATGTTCAGAAATCACTACTGAAGATTTCATAGTCAAAGTAGGATTGATATGGTAACATATATAAAAGTGTGCTCTTGGACAGAAACAATACTATTAGGAGATATATGCTGCCCAGTGAGGTGAGAGTAAGTACTGGGTGGCTTTTATATACAATTCACAGGTTTGTAAGGTTTCCAGCTGAACTGTGGTTAAGTTAAGCAAATTGATAAAATGAGAAGGAAGGTTTAAAGGCAAAAAGAGTAAAACTATCTATATGTAAAATAAGTTGTTAAGGGATACACAAAAAGATGTAAAATATGAAGTAAAAACAGTAACTTCAGGGGGAGGAGTAATAATGCAGGGCTGATAAAATGTATCTGAATTTAAGTCAATATTCCAAAATAATTATATACGCATATGTATATTAATATATATCGAGAGATATTGCTACGTATAAACCTCATGGTAATAAAAAATAATACATGCACACAAAAAAGAGAAAGGAATTGGAGCATAACATTAAACATAGTGAAATAAGGGAGGAGAGCAAAGAAAAACAAAGGAAAAAAAGGAACTATAAAAGCAATCCCAAAACAATTAACAAAATGGCAATAAGTACATACTCATCAATAATTACTTTAGAAGTAAATGCACAAAGTACTCCAATAAAAAAACAGAGTGGCTGAATGATATAAAAATAAAACATATATATATATATATATATATATATTCTATACAATAGAGTCACTTCAGATCTAAAGACACTGAAAATGAGAGGACGAAAAAAGTGTATTTCATGCACATGGAATTGAAAATAAAGTCAGGGCAGCAATACTTATATCAAACAAAATAGACTTTAAAACAAAGAGTGTAATGAGATAATAAAATATTTTACATAATGATAAATGAATCAATTAAGAATATATAACCATAATAAATATATATGCAACCAATATAGCAGCAACTAAATACAGACATAAAGTGAAAAAACTTGGCAGTAACCCAATAGTAGAAGAATTTAGCAACCCAACCCCCTTATATCAGTGGATAGATTACCCAGAAAAATAAATAAATAAATAAGGAAACACCGGCCTTACATGATAAATTAGACAAAACAGACATTTTATACATATATATATATATATATATATATATATATATATATATATATATATGCTGCTACTGCTAAGTGGCTTCAGTAGTGTCTGACTTTGTGCGACCCCATAGACAGCCTCCTACCAGGCTCCTCTGTCCCTGGGATTCTCCAGGCAAGAACACCGGAGTGGGTTGCCATTTTCTTCTCCAATGCATGAAAGTGAAAAGAGAAAGTGAAATCACTCAGTCGTGTCCAACTCTTAGCGACCTTATGGACTGCAGTCTACCAGGCTCCTCCATCCAGGGGATTTTCCAGGCAAGAGTACTGGAGTGGGGTGCCATTGCCTTTATATATATATATAAAGACAGACAGTCAGTTCAGTCACTCAGCCTTAACTCTTTGCAACCCCATGAATCACAGCACACCAGGCCTCCCTGTCCATCATCAACTCCTGGAGTTTACTCAATCTCATGTCCATCGAGTCGGTGATGCCATCCAGCCATCTCATCCTCTGTCATCCACTTCTCCTCCTGCCCCCAATCCCGCCCAGCATCAGGGTCTTTTCCAATGAGTCAACTCTTCACATGAGGTGGCCAAAGTATTGGAGTTTCAGCTTTAGCATCAGTCCTTCCAGTAGACTCCTTTTTTTCTAGTGCACATCAACATTCTCCAGGATAGATCACATACAGGGCCACAAAACAAAGCTCAGTATGTTTAAAACAATTGAAATCATCAAACATCTATTCTGATCACAGAAATAGGAGACTAGAAATCAACTACAATTTTTAAAAATACCTGCAAAAACCACAAACATTTGGAGACTAATATGCTACTTAACTTGAAGAAATCAAAGATGAAAAATACAATATCTAGGGACAAATAAAAATGAAAACAGGTGATGAAACAAGATGGCAGAGGAGTAGGTGAATGTGGAGTATCTCTCTCTCCACAGATAAATCAGGAATGCACCTTCAGACATAGAAGTGCAAGCAAAACACCAGCTGAGAGCATACAGGAGTACCTAACCAGTGGAAAAGAATATATAGACCCATGAAAACCTCGGTGGGACAAAGGAACTGGGGGAAAAACAGGAGTGTTAGTAGGACTAAACCTGTCCTCAGTGGGTGTAGGAACTGAAGCAGGGGTCCAGACCCCACATTGGGCAATTGTCTGAGTCAGAGGAGAAACATTTAAGGCTGAGAGTGAAACAGCTGATCTGTGGCAGCCTAAACGAAATGAGAATCAGACAGTCCTTGCTGCAGCCATACATGTCCCGGACAGGAAGGCTGGTACCCTGGAAGGTGCAGCAGCTGGGAGCTGGAGTTTAGAGATTGTGGAGCAATCCCAGAGCGAGGGCTGCTGTTGACTGCAGAGAGACAGATTGAGGGGATAATGGTGGGAAAGGCCTGTGGAGGAAAGCCGGCCAGCCATGAAAGCAAGGCGATATTGCTGAGTCATATCTAGGGGGTGGAGCCATCACCATAGCCTCTCCCTCCCTATTTGCCAGCATCTACAGTTGAATAATAGAGAGGCTGGCCCATCAAACACCTAATACACTACAAAGTAGGACCCCACCCAAGGTGCCCCGTAAATGCCTGATGCACCAGTCTACAGAATAGGACCCCAGCCAGGGGGGCCCCTCTATGTGCCTAACACGCTGAACAACAGAGAAGGACCCCAAGCAAGGGATCCCTCTAAGTGCCTGAACGGGCAGAGCTATGGATGATCCCAAACCTTCCCACCAGCTATACAAGCTTCAGATTAAATCCACACAATCACCTAGGCTGGCCAAAGAGGCCTTCTGACTGTCAGCACAAGAGGCTTGGAAAAAAGACGCTGATAGCGCCATAACTCCTGTGGCTGTGGCAGTCCATATCCCTGCACACTTGGTGCTGCCAGAGTCCCTGCAAGCCAAGCAGCTGTGCCGGCTTTACGCTCAACTCTCACTGGGGCAGAGCTGTCACAGGCAAAAAAAACTTGCATCTATGATGCTAAAGCTGAAACTCCAATACTTTGGCCACCTCATGTGAAGAGTTGACTCATTGGAAAAGACTCTGATGCTGGGAGGGATTGGGAGCAGGAGGAGAAGGGGACAACAGAGGATGAGATGGCTGGATGTCATCACTGACTCGATGCACATGAGTCCGAGTGAACTCTGGGAGCTGGTGATGGACAGGGAGGCCTGGTGTGCTGTGATCCATGGGGTCGCAAAGAGTCGGACACAACTGAGCGACTGAACTGAACTAGACTGTGGCCTGCCAGCCTACTCTGTCAGGGACAGGGTTTCTCCAGGCAAGAATACTGGAGCATATTGGTAAATAATGTTTGCCATACCCTTCTTGAGCACTATATTTTCTCCTACCCTAGCCACCAACTGCCTTGTGTGCCTGATGCTGACAGAACCCCTGCAACCCAAGCAGCTACACCACCTCCACACCTGGCCCTCACAGGGGCAAACCCAAGGTCTCCAGGGCAGCCTCAGGATCAAACCCCAATGGATGACCCACACGTAGAGGTAGAAATAAAACGACAATTGAAACCGAGGCAGTGTGGCTAAGAAAAAGACCCAAAACCTTCCCACCAGCTGTACAAACTGCAGATTAAATACATACAATCAACTGTGCAGACTCTGTCGTCTAGGGAATACATACAAGGTCATTGAAAGCTCCCACAAA
This sequence comes from Ovis canadensis, assembly GCF_042477335.2. Lineage (NCBI taxonomy): Eukaryota > Metazoa > Chordata > Mammalia > Artiodactyla > Bovidae > Ovis > Ovis canadensis. Next base: position 80,721,689 of record NC_091246.1, on the reverse strand, counting down.
AGAAAACGCACTACTTCTGATAGCTGTGGACATTGGAGGCAAGAACATATAGGAGTAGGACCAGATTAGAATATGAGCTGCCCCCATAGCAGGTCCAGAGATAGACACAGTGTTGGAGGGTATCCAAGGGAGGTAAGGTGGACTGTGGCTCCCAGCTAGAGAAAGGACCCTAACAGCACTGACTCAAGAAAAATATTTATTATTCCTATGTTTTGACTTATTCTGTAGATTCTTTTGGATTTTTGTTTCCTTTCCCCTCTCTGTTGTAGTTGTTGATTTTATTGGCACTATGAAATCCAATTAAGCTTTTGAGCTTTTTTGTTTTTTTCCTCAGTCATGTTTTTTACTGTTGGCATAAACCTCTGCCTCAAAGTAGGGCTTCTGATGTTCTGTGGAGTTTTCCTTTTTTCCTTTTAATTTTTTAAACCTATTATTTTTCTACATGTATTCCCTTGTTTGCTTTTCCTACTGTTCTTTTCTCCTTGTAGTTAATCTTTAACATATATAAATCTTCTTTATCTACCTATATTTAACATTGCATATCTATTCTTTCTTTCTTCCTTCCTTTCTCTTCTTTCCTCTCAACATGTTTGTTTTAATTCCATTGCTTTATTCCCCAGTTGGCACCTTGCTTTAGTTTTGTTTTCCAGTTTGTGCTTTAGTCAGCTTTGTTCTGGTATATATAGTTTTTGGTTCCTTTTATTCACTCATCAATCTATTGTGCTTTACATTTGTTGGACTGTTTTGACTTTGCTTATGGGTGTATATGTATATGTGTATATTCAGTAACACTTTTTATTGTTGTTATAAATATCTGCCTCTACTTTGGGCTTTCGCATTTCTATGGAGATTTCCTTTTTTTTTTTTTAACCGTTTTTTTTTCTTCTTTTTTTCCTTTTCACTTTTTTATAATTTTAATTTTTAATTCTTTAAACTTATTATATTTTTTCTACTTTTATTCCTTTGTTCCCTTTCCTACTGTTCTTTCCCCTTGCTGTTAATCTTTAATGTATATAAATGCATATAAATATTTAATGTATATATATCTTTAATGTATCCAAATCTTCTTCATCTACCTCTATTTAACTTAGCATATCTATTCCTTCTCTTTTTTCATTCTTTACTTCCCTCTCAACATATTTGTTAGTTTTGTTTCATTGCTTTTTTCCCCACTTGGTACCTTGCTTTAGTTTTGTGTTCCAGTTTGTGCTTTAGTTAGTTTTGTTCTTAACTGATAAATATAATTGTATATTTCCTTGTTCACCATGTCAATATACTGTACTTTATTTTTGTTGGACTGTTTGGACATTGTTAATAAGTGTATATGTATATGTGTGTATTCCATTATTTTTATTATTTGTCTGATTTTTTTTTAACTGCCATTTGTCTGGGGTTCAACTTTGGTTCCTCATTTTGTATATTTGTTTTAATCTCACTTAATGCCATAACAAAACACTTGTGAAATCTTCTTTCCTGACCAGAGATCAAGCCCTAGGCCTCTGGAATCAGAACACTGACTCAAAGACCCCAGACTACCAAAGAAATAACTGTAGGGAGTATCAAATAGTGAGAACTCATACAAAAGAAACCACTTGAATACAAGACACAGCATCAACCAACCACCAGTAGCACCCTATACAGGACACCTCATCTAAACAACAAACAAAACAAAAATACAAACAAAATCAGCAGACAGAATTACCACCTCACTCAGCCTTGCCCATCAGAAGAAAAACAAACAAACAAAAGAAGCTCGGCATAAATCTCACCCTATACGAAGCTTACAGAAACCACTGGAGCAACCTTCAGAGGGCAGAAACCAAAAGGAAGAATTCAACCTTCTTCAAGGAAAGAATTCAACTTTCCTGGAAGCATGTGAAAAGGAGATATCAAACACAATAAGTTAAAAAAAATAATAATGAAAAGGCAGAGAAATACTACACAAATGAAGGAACAAACTAGAAACAGAAGTCCAAATAAATGAAGAGTAAATAGGCAAACTACCTGAAAAAGATTTCAGAATAATGACAGTAAAGATGATCAAAAGCCTTGAAAAGAAAATGGAGAAAAGGCAAGAATCAATTAACAAAGACCTAGAAGAATTAAACAATAAACATAAAGAGACAAACACAATTACTGAAATTAAAAATACTCTAGAAGGAATCAATAGCAGAATACCTGAAGCAGAAGAAGAATCAGGGAACTGGAAGATAAAATGGTGGACATGACTTATGCAGAACAGAATAAAGTAAAAAGAATGAGGACAGTCTCAAAGAACTCTGGGTCAATATCAAATGCACCAACATTAGAATTATAGGGGTCCCAAAAGAAGAGTAAAGAAAGGGTATGAGAAAATTTTTGAAGAAATTATAGTTGAAAATCTCACCAACATGGAAAAGGAAATCGTCAATCAAGTCCAAGAGGTACAAAGAGTTCCATACAGGATGAACCCAAGGAGAAACATGCCAAGACAAAAACTAATCCAATTAGCAAAGATTAAACACAAAGAAAAACATTAAAATCAGCAAGGGAGAAGCAACAAGTATCATAAAGGGAAACCCCATATGCTTAACAGCTAATCTTTCAGCAGAAAATCTGTATACCAGAAGGGAATGGCAGGATATATTTAAAGTACTAAAAGGGAAAAATCTACAATTAAGATTATTGTACTCAGCAAAGATCTCATTCAAAACTGATGGAGAAATAAAAACAAAAACTAAGAGAATTCAGTATCACCAAACCAGCTTTACAACAAATGTATTTCTTGACTGTATAAGTCTGTTTAACAAGAGTAGAAATAGATCTACAAAATCAACCCCAAACAATTAAGAAAATGGCAATAGGAACATATATATCAATAATTACTTTAAATGTAAATGGATTAAATGCTCCAACCAGCAAACACAGACTGATTGAATGGGTAAAAAAATAAATAAATAAAAATAAAACAAGACCCATATATATGCTGTCTACAAGAAACCCACTTCAGACCTAAAGTCACATAAAAATTGAAACTGAGAGGATGGAAAAATATGTTCCATGCAAACAGGAAGCAAAAAAGAGCTGGAGTAGCAATCCTCATATCAGACAAAATAGACCTTAACATAAAGAATATTACAGGAGATAAGGAAGGACATTACATAATGATCAAGAGATCAGTCCAAGAGGAAGATATGACAATTGTGAATACTTATGCACCCAACATAGGAGCACCTCAATACATAAGACAAACACTAACAGACATAAAAGGAGAAATTGACAGCAACACAGTAATAGTAGGATACTTGAACACCTCACTCACACCAAAGGACAGATCATCAAAACAAAATTAATAAGGAAACACAAATATTAAATGATACATTAAATCAGAAGGATTTCATTGATATCTTCAGGACACTCTATCCAAATTCAGAAGAATACACCTTTTTCTCAAGTGGACATGGAACATTCACCAGGATAGACCACATCTTGGGTCAAAATTCAAACCTCAGTAAATTTAAGAAAATTGAAATTGTATCGAGCATCTTCTCTGACCACAATGCTGTGAGATTAGATATCAATTACAAGAAGAAAAATAGTAAGAAACACAAACATATGGAGATAAATAACCAACAGATTAGTGAAAAAATCAAAAGGAAAATAAAAAAAAGTTTCAAAAAAAATGACAATGAAAACATGACAACTCAAAACATATAGGATACAGCAAAAGCAGTTCAAAGGGGGAAGTTTAGAGAAATACAATCCTACCTTAGGAAACAAGAGAAATATCAAATAGACAACCTAACTTTACACCTAAAACAACTGGAAAAAGAACAAAAAAGCCCCATGTGAGTTCAGTTCAGTTCAGTTGCTCAGTCGTGTCTGACTGTTTGTGACCCCATGAATTGCAGCACGCCAGGCCTCCCTGTCCATCACCAACTCCTGGAGTTCACTCAGACTCATGTCCATCGAGTCAGTGATACCATCCAGCCATTTCATCCTGGGTCGTCCCCTTTTCCTCCTGCCCTCAATCCCTCCCAGCATCAGAGTCTTCTCCAATGAGTCAACTCTTCACATGAGGTGGCCAAAGTACTGGAGTTTCAGCTTTAGCATCAGTCCTTCCAAAGAACGCCCAGGGCTGATCTCCTTCAGAATGGACTGGTTGGATCTCCTTGCAGTCCAAGGGACCCTCAAGAGTCTTCTCCAACACCACAGTTCAAAAGCATCAATTCTTTGGCACTCAGCTTTCTTCACAGTCTAACTAACTCTCACATCCATACATGACCACTGGAAAAACCATAGCCTTGACTAGACGGACCTTTATTGGCAAAGTAATGTCTCTGCTTTTCAATATGCCATCTAGGTTGGTCATAACTTTCCTTCCAAGGAGTAAGCAAGTAGAATAAAATAAATCGTAAAGATCAGAACAGAAATAAATGGGAAAAAAAGAAAGAAACAATAGTAAAGATTAATAAAACTAAAAGCTGGTTCTTTGAGAAGATAAGCAAAATTGACAAACCTTTAGTCAGACTCACCAAGAAAAAAAAGAAAAGAATCAAATGAACAAAATTAGAAATGAAATAGGAGAGGTAATAACAGATAATGCATAAATACAAAGGATTTTAAAAGACTACTATCAGCATGTATATGGCAATAAAATAGATAACCTGGAAGAAATGGACATATTCTTAGAAAAGTTCAATCTTCCAAGACTGAGCCAGGAAGAAATAGAAGTTATGAACAACCCAATTACAAGCACTGAAATTGAAACTGTGATGAAAAATCTCCCAGAAAACAAAGGTCCGGGACCAGATGGCTTCACAGGAGAATTCTATCAAATTTCAGAAAAGAGCATATGCCTATCCTTCTAAAAGTCTTTTAAAAAGTTGCAAAGGAATGAACTCTTTCAAACTCATTCTTCAAGGCCACCACCACCCTGATACCAAGTCAAAACAAAGACAACAGAAACTAGGAAAACTACAGGCCTGTATCACCGATGAACATAGATGCAAAAATCCTCAACAAATTTTTAGCAAACAGATTTCAACAACACATCAAAAAGTTCATACACCATGATCAAGCTGGGTTTATTCCAGGGATGCAAGGATTCTTCAACATATGCAAATCAATCAATGTGATACACCATATTAACAAACTGAAAGATAAAAACCATATGATAATCTCAATAGATGCAGAAAAACCTTTGACAAAATTCAGCACCCATGTATAATTAAAACACTTTGAAAATGGGCATAGAAGGAACATACCTCGAAATAGTAAAGGCTATATATGATAAGCCTGCAGCAAACATTATTCTCAATGGTGAAAAACTGAAAGCACTCCCCCTAAGATCAGGAACAAGAAAAGGTTGTCCAATTTCAGCACTGTTATTCAGCACAGTTCTGGAAGTCCTAGCTACAGCAATCAGAGAAGAAAAAGTAATAAAAGGAATCCAGACCAGAAAAGAATTAAGTCTCTCATGGTTTGCAGATGACATGATACTGTACATAGAAAACCATAAAGATAGTACCAGAAAATTACTAGAGCTAATAGGTGAATCTAGCAAAGTAGCAGGATACAAAAATCAATACACAGAAATCACTTGCAATTGTATATACTAACAATGAAAAATCAGAGAAGTTAAGCAATCAATCGCATTCACCACTGCAACAAAAAGAATTAAATATCTAGGAATAAACTTACCTAAGGAGAAAAAAGAACTGTACACAGAAATTTGTAAGACACTAATAAATGAGGTCAAAGATGACATAAACAGATGGCAAGAGATTTGATGTTCCTGGGCAGGAAAAATCAGTATTTATTGTGAAAATGACTATACAACCAAGTACAATCTATAGATTCAATGTAATCTCTATCAAATTATCAATGGCTTTCATGGAACTAGAACAAAAAAAATCACAATTTATATGGAAACACAAAAGACCCCGAATAGCCAAAACAGTCTTGAGGAAGAAGAATGGCGCTGGAGGAATCAACCTTCCTGACTTCAGATTATATTACAAAGCTACACTCATCAAGACGGCATAGTACTGGCACAAAAACAGAAATATAGACCAATGGAATAAAATAGAAACCCCCAAAATAAACCCATGCAGCTATGAGTACCTTATTTTTGACAAAGGAGGCAAGAATATACAGTGGTGTAAAGACAGTCTCTTCAATAAGTGGTGCTGGGAAACTGGAATGCTACATGTAAAAGAATGAAATTAGAACAGTTCCTAACACCATACAGAAAGATAAACTCCAAATGGGTTAAAGATGTAAATGTGAGACCAGAAACTATAAAACTCTTAGAGGAAAACATAGGCAAAACACTCGATGACATAAACCAAAACAAGATCCTCTATGACCCACCTACTAGTGTAACGGAAATAGAAACAAAATTAAACAAGTGGGACCTGATTAAACTTACAAGCTTTTGCACAGCAAAGGAAACTATAAGCATGGTGAAAAGATAGCTCTCAGAATGGGAGAAAATAACAGCAAATGAAACAACTGACAAAGGATTAATTTCCAAAATATACAAGCAGCTCATATAACTCAATACCAGAAAAACAGCCCAGTCAAAAAGTAGGAAAGAGACCTAAACAGACATTTCTCCAAAGAAGACACACAGATGGCTAACAAACACATTAAAAGATGCTCAACATCACTCATCATTAGAGAAATAAGAATTAAAACCACAATGAGATCTCACCTCACACTATTTAGAATGGCCATCATCAAAAAGTCTACACACAAGAAATCCTGGAGAGGGTGTGGAGAAAAGGGAACTCTCTTGCATTGTTGGTGGAATGTAAATTGATACAGCCACTATGGAAGATGTTACGGAGATTCCTTCAAAAATTAGGAATAAAACCACCATATGACCCAGCAATCCCACTCCTAGGCATATCCCCTGAGGAAACCAAAATTGAAAAAGACACATGTATCCCATTTTTCATTGTAGCACTATTTACAACAGCTAGAACATGGAAGCATCCTAGATGCCCATTGACAGATGAATGGATAAAGAAGGTACTTATACTCAATGGAATATTCGATTCAGTTCAGTCACTCAGTCGTGTCCAACTCTTTACAATCCCATGAATCGAAGCACACCTATTCAGCCATAAAAAGGAACTCATTTCAGTCAGTTCTAATGAGGTGGATGAATCTAGAACCTATTATACAGAGTGAAGTGAGTCAGAAAGAGAAAGATAAATATTGTATTCTAATGCATATATACCACTTCCCTGGTGGCTCAGACAGTAAAGCATCTGTCCACAATGTGGGATACCTGGGTTCAATTCCTGGGTTGGGAAGATCCCCTGGAGAAGGAAATGGCAGTCCACTCCAGCACTCTTGCCTGGAAAATCCCATGGACAGAGGAGCCTGATATGCTACAGTCCATGGGGTTGCAAAGAGTCGGACATGACTGAGCGATATAGAAAAATGGTATTGAAGAATTTATTTACAGGGCAACAGTGGAGAAGCAGACATAGAGATTAGATTTATGGAAATAGGGAGAGGGGAGGAGAGGGTGAGATGTATGGAAACAGTACCATGAGAACTTACATTACTATATGTAAAATAGATAGCCAACAGGAATTTGCTGTATAGCTCAGGAAACTCAAACAGGGGCTCTGTATCAACCCAGAGGGTGGGATGGTGAGGGAGCTGGGAAGGCGGTTCAAAACAGAGGGGATATATGTATACCTATAGCTGATTCATGTTGAGCTTTGACAGAAAATAACAAAATTCGGTAAAGCAATTATCCTTCAAAATTAATTTTTAAAATGAAAATAAAATGATCCAAAAATACATGGAACAGCAGTTCTAAGAGGGAAGTTTATAAAGATATGTCTACCTCAAGAAGCAAAAAAAAAAAAAAGTCACCCCAATAAAAACCTGACCTTATACCTAAAGTAATCAGAAAAAGTATAGCAACAACACACAAAGTTAGAGCAGAAATAAAATAGACACTTAAAGTCATAGAGAGAAAAAAAACAAATCAATCCAAGTAACAGTTGATTCTCTGTAAACAAACAAAATTGCTAAACCTTTAGCCAGAATCAAGACAAAGAGACAATCAATAAATGGAGAGATGACAACTATACCATAAAAATACAAAGAGTCATAAGTGACTGCTATGAAAAATAAGCCAATAAAATGGATAACCTGGAAGAAAGAGACAAATCCTTAGAATACACAATCTCCCAAGACTGAACCAAGGCAAAATAGAAAATAAGAATAACAGTTGCCAATAAAGACACTGAATCAGTAAAAAAAAAATAATAATAATAACAAACAAACAAAACCCAAAGAAAAAAGTCCAAGATAAGACGGCTTCACAGGTTGTTTCTACCAAACATTTAGAGAAGAATTAACATGTATTTTTTTCAAACTATTCCAAATATTGCAAAGGAAGGACCACTTCTGAACTCATTCTGCAAGGCAACATCATGATATCAAAGTCACCCAAAGAAAAATGTTACAGGCCAATATCACCAATGAACATAAGGGAAAAAGCCCTCAAAGAAATATTGGCAAACCAAATTCAACAATACATTACAAGGATCATAAATCAAGTGGGATTTATCCCAAGGATGCAAGAATATATATGTATGGAACATACTTCAACATAACAAAGGTCATATATGACAAGCCCACAGCTAACATCATATTCAACAGTGAAAAGTTGAAAGCACTTCCTCTAAGAGCAGGAACAAGAGTGCCATTCTCATTACCTTTATTCAAAATAATTTTGAAATCCTAGTCACAGCAATCAGAAGAAATAAAAGGGATCCAAATGTGAAAGGAAGAAGTAAAATTTTCACTGTGTGCTGATAACGTATCATTTAGAAAATCCTAAAGATGCTACCAGAAAACTACAAGAACTCATCAATAAATTCGGTAAAGTTGCAGGATACAAATTTATTGCAGGATACAAATTTAATACACAGAAATGTCATATTTCTATACATTAACAGCAAACCTTCAAAAAGAGAATTTAAGAAAACAATTCCATTTAGAATTACATCAAAAAGAATAAAATACTTAGGAATAAATGTAAGAGGGTAAAATACCTCTACTTCAAAACTTTAAGCCACTGATGCAATAAACTGAAAACAACACAGATGGAAAGATACTGTGTTCATAGATTAGAACATTTTATATTGTTTAAAGACAATACAGATTCAGTATAATCATTATCAAAATACCAACAGTATTCTTCACAGAAGTAGAACTAATAATTCTAAAATTTATGTGGGAAAATGAAAGATTGCCACAAAAATTCTCAGGGGTTTGGGGGGGGGCGGGGGCACGGTGGGATCAAAGCTGGAGATAACATACACATACATGCATGAATACATACAATAGAACACTACTCATCTAAAAGAAAAAAAATGCAATTTCCAACAGCAAGGATGAACTGGGAAGGTACTATGCTTAACGAAGTCAAACAGAGAAACGCAAATGCTGTATGTTTTTGCTTATGTGGAACTCCAAAAAATAAAAAGAAAACCAAATGACTATAACAAAACAGAATCAGACTCACAGACAAATACAGAGAACAAACCAGTAGTTAAGATAGGAAGAGGAGAAGGGAGGAGCAATATAGAGAAAGGGAACCTAGGTAAGTAAGATTCAAGGATATAACATACCACACAAGGAATATAATAAATATTTTTATAATAACTTTAAATGGAGTATAATATGAAATATTGAATCACTATGTTGTATATTTTAAACTAAGAAAAATTGTAAATCAACTTTACTTCAGTTTAAAAGAAAACAAATACAAAACTGAAACAAACCTCATAAAAACATGTCAATATCTGTATGCTAAACCTAAACAGAGTGATTGCTGAAATAGAAGACTTCTATTAGACCCAGAGACTTCTAACATACTTGACAAAATACCCAGGAAAACAATTTTAAAATATCTGTCATTCCAAGAAACATAAAAATCACAACTGGAATGAGAAAAGACAGCTGATATCAATGCCAAGAGTAATCAGATGGTGGAATTATACAAGGATTTTTAAGCAGCAATGATAACATAGTTTAAACAAGAAACTGCTAATCTTCTGTAACAAATAAAAATAAATATCCAAAACAGGAATTTCAAGGATGAAAAGGAAATTATAAAACTGAAAAACACAAAAAAATGTCACTGGGTCTAAGTATAGAGGTGACATAATTAGTGGACCTGTGGATAGATCAATAAAATATACCCAATTGGAACATTAGAGAAAGGGTAGAATTTTAAAAATACATCCTCTACAATTTATAGGACAGTAAAAAACAACATTCATAAGATTAGAATCTTAGAAGATGAGGAAATACAAAGATGCTAAAATAATGACTGAGCTCAAATTTAGTGAAATTTATAAACTTACAGATTACAGGAACCAAGAAATACCACAAATAGGATAAATACATACTGAGATACAGCAAAATTAAACTTCTGAAAACTAAATAAAAGTAATCTTGAAAACAGCCAGAGAAATAACCTATAGGAGAACCCTAGTTCAGATTACAGCAAATTTCTCATTTGAAATCAGAGAGTAAGTGGCACAACATTTTTTAATCACTGAAAAGTAAGAAATGAGAACTGTCAATTTCATCTTTCAAGAATATTCTTCAGGAATGAGGTGTTTAAATAAAGACTATCCAAATGAGAATGAGCAAAGCTATTTGTTCAGAACTTGTTATATAGCAAGGGAGTCTGACAACATCAGTTACATTTGGCAGAGACTCCAAGAAACTAAAAATTTCATAATGGCACAAAAGGAAGCCTTCAGCTAAGCTCTAATTGAAAACGGTTGACATGGGGAAACTAGAGGCAGGTTAACTAGTAGCAGGGGATCTTACATGATTAGTTAGAAGAACACACTTGGTTTTCACCAGTTGGTCCTACATTGAAATCAGGGACAAAAAAAAAGAAAAGAAAAGAAAAAAAAGCTGTCAGTTATTGATCAAGTCTTGACTGGGGCTGTCTGCTACAGAAGTTGTGGTTTGGATTCCTTGACTCATTACTTCATATTGTGGGTAGAGTTCTATCTTAAAATACTGCATGCCTGTTGTCTAGATATTCAGTCTCTCAATGGAAAAACAAAGTCATCCTTAGATGAAGGAAATTCAAAAACCTACTGTTGAAAAATGGCTAAGGAAGTTCTTCAAACAGAAACAAAATGATAGAAGATGAACTCTCAAAGGATCAGAAAGAAAAAACAATGGAAAGAGCACAAATATAAGTACATGTAATAGACATGTAGTAGACTATTTCCATCAGGTTTCTAAATAATACTCATACAAATAAAAATTAAAACAATAACTGATATCAAAGCAAGGATATTTTAAATGTGGCAAATATAAAGGAACCAAAATGGAAATAAAGTTTTTACCCTTCATTGGAAGTGGTAAAGCTATAGCAGTAGACTGACTCTGTGTGTGTGTGTGTGTGTGTGTGTGTGTATCTTCATACTAGGAAAACTATATAAAGCAATATTATGGTTAATACATACCTCAAATTAATAATCATGAATCATAAAAAAATGTTTTATAATTCACAATAAATAATCAGAAATACAGGAAACAAATAATAAAATAATTGAGAAAATTAGCAAAATTCATAAACCAATATTTCCCATAAATGAGTACACATGGCAAACGTGAAAAAAAGGCTCAACATCAGTAGCCATCAGAGATATGGATGGCTATCTGGCTTTTTAAGCACAATGAGGCAGCAGTTTATACTTATGAGTTCAGTTCAGTTCAGTTGCTCAGTCATATCCGACTCTTTGTGACCCCATGAATCACAGCATGCCAGGCCTCCCTGTCCATTACCATCTCCCGGAGTTCACTCAGACTCACGTCCTTTGAGACTGTGATGCCATCCAGCCATCTCATCCTTGGTTGTCCCCTTCTCCTGCCCCCAATCCCTCCCAGCATCAGAGTCTTTTCCAATGAGTCAAATCTTTGCATAAGGTGCCCAAAGTACTGGAGCTTCAGCTTTAGCATCATTCCTTCCAAAGAAATCCCAGGGTTGATCTCATCCAGAATGGACTGTTTGGATCTCCTTGCAGTCCAAGGGACTCTCAAGAGTTTTCTCCAACACCACAGTTCAAAAGCATCAATTCTTCGGTGCTCAGCCTTCTTCACAGTCCAACTCTCACAACCATACATGACCACAGGAAAAACCAGAACTGCTAAAATAAAAACTAGTGACAATACTAAATGCTGGCAAGTACATGAAGAAACTGAATCATTCATACATTGCTGGTGGAAAGATAAAAATGGCACAGACATTTTAGAAGATAGTTAGGCAGTTTCTTATAAAACCAAGCACACAATTAACCTAAGTCTAGCAATTTTGTCTTGAGCATATTATTTCAGACAAATGAAAACTCATCTTC